>NW_023596545.1:19314027-19364451 GCF_011947565.3 Pollicipes pollicipes | reverse complement strand
TTCAAATCAGTTTGCATAGCACCTTACCCCTCCCCCAGCTCCTGGGTAATAGCTAAGTACCTCATGCCTTGAAAGGGTTAGCTATTGGGCTGGTTTCTGGCCTGGGTAGTACCCATATGGTGTGTTTTGCACTGCTTGTGTGCCACATAGCGGGGTCGGAAAAAATCGCTCCTAACTAGAGCATTCCGTAAACACGGCAGTCCCGTTCCGCCTCTAAACAATGGCATTCATCACCGATTGCCAGTGCTCCCCGGAGCAGCCAAGACCCCAGAGCGGACACCGAGCACCTCTCTCACCGACAGCGGCGCCGTTGGAGACCCAGTTGTTGGTAAGGATGTCGGGGGCACCGAACTCCGGGCGCAGCAGATCCTGATCCTTGACTTCACTCGCCGAGGCCTTTCCTGCGACGAAGCAGCGCCAAGGTCACGACCACACACGCTCACCGGCGGCGGATCATCACCAACCTCGGCGGCGGAGCATCACCAACACCGGCGGATCATCACCAACCTCGGCGGCGGATCATCACCAACACCGGTGGCGGACCATCACCAACACCGGTGGCGGACCATCACCAACACCGGTGGCGGATCATCACCAGCACCGGTGGCGGATCATCACCAACACCGGTGGCGGATCATCACCAGCACCGGTGGCGGATCATCGCCAACACCGGTGGCGGATCATCACCAACACCGGTGGCGGACCATCACCAACACCGGCGAATCATCACCAACACTGGCGGCTGATCATCACCAACATCGGCGGCCAATCATAGCCCCGAGAGCCACACAACCGACCGGGCACGTCACGGCCGGGCCCGGCCCGGCGGTGGACACCCGCCGGGGAGGTAGCCCACCGGCCGGCGGCACCGGGGCATGGCCCCACGCCCTCCGGCGTGGGGCCGTGCCCCGGGGAGCGAGCCGGCCGGTGCGGATCCCACCTTGCGGTGTCGCCGCGCCGGCCATCCCGCGCCGTCGGCGTCGGGCCTAGACTGACCGCTCAGTCCGACACTATTCCGAGATCAGCGTCGTATCGAGCGGCGGCTGGCGCATCCGGACGCGATCGCCTAGGTTACGGCCATCAGCTGCCGCGCCATCACGATCACCGCCCCATCTGACCGCGCATGCAGTCTCAGGAGCGAGGCGGGCGGCGCTGCAACGGCGCCGCGTCACCGAACACCACGGGCGTGGCGTTACCCGAAGCCACGGGCGCGGCGTCACCGGAGGCCACGGGCGCGGCGTCGCCGCAGCCCCAGACAGCCAGAGACTGGCCAGCTAGACACTTACGTGCGCCGCGAGCAGCCCGCACATGGTGACTTAACTATGCCAGGTACAGATTTTGTGGTGACAAAAGATAGCAATCACATGTATCCAATAATGGAACAGTGACATCTCAGATAACAAATATGGAAATGATGCAATAATAGCATTTCTGCCAGCTGTAAGTCTATATTTATGCATTCTGTGAGTCAAAAATTCAGTTGTTTCTAATGCTCAACTAAGATAATACTGTATTACTTTTGAACACAACCAACAGCATGACTGCAGTAGACATATGAAATGTTATCTCCAGGCCACAACACTGTTTCTTTCCATATTTAATAAAGAATGCACCATACACCATACATTTTTGACATTTACCCAGGCTGCCATGCACACAGTGGATGGGAAATTGATCTACATTACTATTGTACAAATGTCTGTGCAATCACCTTGAGGAGGATTGTGCATTTATTTTGCATATATCACATTTAATATCATGGTGATCAACTGCCTATTGACTCCATTTGTTCACGCCATACTTTTGCCACCCTCAAGTTTTTCCAGCTTCTGCCAACTATGCCAACAACAGTTTAAGGCCCTATAAAAACCAGACAACATCAGCTAACAAACTATATCAGACCAGTGCTGCCAGCCATGATGGGGCAAAACATACCGTATGATCAGGATTTAATGTACAAGCCATAAACAACACCAGTGACTAGTTCTATGCAATTAGCAGACCATCAAATGCTGATAATCATTACACCATTCATGACAATGTGAATGGTTCAGAATCTGCAACTCTGAATGTCACTAGCTCAGTGATGCGTTGTCTTAAGAAATATTGAGGGCTGACCAATGATCATGTCAATGATAAAATAACCATCCCCTGCCCTGACAATGCTTACGACCAAAATAACAAACCCCAAACCCTGGTTGGCAAAAACT
This sequence comes from Pollicipes pollicipes, assembly GCF_011947565.3. Taxonomy (NCBI): domain Eukaryota; kingdom Metazoa; phylum Arthropoda; class Thecostraca; order Pollicipedomorpha; family Pollicipedidae; genus Pollicipes; species Pollicipes pollicipes. Next base: position 19,362,241 of record NW_023596545.1, on the reverse strand, counting down.
CATGAAATTTATAGGTCTTATTACAAAAGTGCCTGAATTGCCATCAGCATCTGAAACTTGGGTGTTTCTTGGTGTTTTTGGCCTCAAGACATTTTGCTCTCCACAAATATACACTGGAAAGAATGTAAAAAATTGTTCTCTGGGAGCGACGTCGGATGGAGGCAAGCTGTTCCTGCAACTTTGACAGCATCGCACGCCACACTCACGACTGAGCAAGGATACTGCCTGCGGGTTACAACCGAATTTCTCTACCATATCAAACATATTCTTTCCTTGCAATGCATTCAGTGCCCATGTCTGTTGCTGCTCACCAGCACATGTTTAACTCACCTACCATCCAACGACACCAACGAGCCCACAAACCGGGCTCAATCCCGCACCCAAAACAACAGCGTCTCTCGGACGTACCAGGGAGATGCGCGGAGAATATCTCGCACACAGCACGATTCAACATTTCTGAATTGCACGGTAGAAATCATCGCATCACAAGAAAAACCGATATGAAAGTATATGATGTAAACATTACATGGACCTCTAAATATAAGGCAAATTTATCATATATTGATAAATAAGTTATTATTCATTCTTTTTAAATCGTGTTTTTATTGAAATTTCATTGGAAACTATCAAAAATGGATATTGTATGGAACGTGTAATGGTGACGTTAAACATCTCCCAAACACTCGCTAGGGCACGTGGAAAACCAAGGCTCCGCGAGTCTCCGGCTCTTAGGGAGGATTTACCGTTGGAGAGAAGGCACATTCTCCACCAAGAAATCCCAGCTGAATGCGCGATGAACATGCATAAAGGGTCATCAAACAAAAGTAAGGATTTTTTCTATCGATCCACAGAGCATCCTCACAGAATCATGATCTCAGTATAAAGCTAAAGAGGGGTTCCTTGTTCTCTGTCAAGCAGAACTTCTACTGGTGTGTTTATATGATCATTCAAATTTTTTAGATTTACCTTTTGTTTTAGCTGGGTTTTGCCAATCAATATTTTTTTTACAAAATCAATACAGTCCCAAAAACAATATCAAAACCAATAAATAGCCTACAGTGGCTCTGTCATTGGAGACTCCTATTGCTGCACGCCATTCATGCAGCCTACCGACCTTGTTTTGGAGGAGCCGCGCAAGGAGCGGTACCCCACAGCTGGTTTGTGGTGTAGACAAGGGCAATATATAAATTTAGTTCATTGTCATACACTGAGAAAAGCATTGTGTCAGACTCAACCCCAGTAAATAGATGCAGTGATGCCAACCTTATGCGACTGGATTGCTCTGTGAGGATGAAACCATTCCTCTGCCCCTGCTGTGTTGGCATCCAAGCCCCGACCAAGCAGCAGCCTGACATCTCAGGTGGGGTAGTTTTGTACATATTTTGGTAGAGCAGGTGAGCAGAGAAATCTTTCATCCCTCTGAAATGGAGCAAACCATGTTTTCCCTGATTTTGACCAAGTTTTTTTTCTAAAAGTTGGGGAGGGGTTGGCATCCTATCCAACTAAATAGGAAACTACATGCTTGTTCCCAAATTAAGTACATCTAGGTCAGTAAAAGCCTAGGTGGATATCACATTGCCCCCAAATCTTTCCTCTAGGTGAGAAAGATTGTACCTGGACTAGAATGTAGCTGCACTAACTACAATGCTGCAGATGCTCCTATTTATGCTGTGGCTTGCACAACATTTCAATAACATACTTAACATTATGTGGTCCAGAGAATAGTGCAACAGGTGCACAACATTTTAAGCATCTGCTTCTATCAGCCTTTACTGGGACTGACACCTTTACAGTATAATTATCAATATCAACAACTTTCTAGCCGCTCCATAGCTTAAAAATTTCAGTAGGTGCAAGCATAGACTTAGGAAGGAAGTGCTTGCCTAGGAAGCTAGAAAGTTTAGTAATTGCAAGCAGTCAATTTATAATGGTCTTTGGCAATTACTGAGACCAGCTTGAGCATGGTGTTTACTGTCATCTGCTGCCAAGGAATGTCTTTTAGTGCCAGCTGTGAATGTATTGCAAATTCACTTGGGTTATTTTGTTCTCACTACAAGCTCTGGCTTTGATATTTTTGTTCTCTCCCCCAAGAGCCTAAACCACATTTCAGATACTTATTGACATAACATCATGATGCCCACTTGCCCCACCATGCACAAATCATTGCTTCAGACATTCTGCTCCACAATTAGTAGAGAAAATTCCAAGCCAATCTACTTTCAACATAATTGTAAATTTTAAATGGCAATTCACTACCCTACATTCAATGGTGAGGAGTAAGAGACAAATTCCAGCTCTCAAATTTCAATATGAGCCTTAGTGGTCACATTGATATTGCTACCATCTAAAAACTCTGAATGATGAGAAGGTGAGCTGAATTTGCATGACGACATTGACATAGCAATGATCCAAGCAATCTGGACTACAGTCAATCACCGGCCCTTCCACTAATATCAACTACCTTATTCAGCATCGGCTACGCAGGACCTTCGCCAGTTTCAATAGCGTGGAAATGTATTGCGGTGTCAGTCCGGCTAGCCAGAGGATGCACCGATCAGAACAAAAGCGATGAAGTGAGGACCACCTCGAAACTGTGCCACTCAGCCTAAATTATAAATAATATACATCCTACGCGACCCCGGTTTACACAAACTCACCAGAAGCCGGAACAGGCCCTGGAGAACACCACCGCAGAACGTCTTCGATCGTCCAGGAGTAAACAACGGGGAAAACCCGCACATAGACGTAAAGGACGCTTTTGTTACTTTTAGCTGCCAACTTCGCTTAGCTGGCCGCATAAAGCAAAAATTTTAAGTATCTCGACAATCTGGGTTACTGTATTTTAATACTGAGCCTATTTATGCATATCAAAAATAAAACTGATAGAAATTTAAGAACTCAGAATAAAAATCTTGGAAAAATTGAAGTAACCAATATCTATTGTTTTCTCAACAGTTATATTGTGCGCGACTCATCGAATATTTTAGGCATCCTGCATAATTTTCAGGAATATGGCCGCGAGTTTCGATGACCAGTCCTGCAACTCGTTTCGTTTGAGCTGCGAGTGTGCGTTGTTTTAAGGTATTGGCTGGGTATCGCCCACGGCCCCGCTGGGCCCCACGGTTCAATCGTTGGCTTGCTTTTGTGTGGGGAAAGTATGTGGTGTTGTCGAGGGCTGGTGGGTGTAATTGGGGCATGATAACATTGCTGTAGCTTGCAAGAAGGTGCAAGAGGTCATGTTGGATGACCGGACACCGGCACTGGAACCTAGGCTTGACGCTTTCTTTCTAATAAATTTATTCTGTATGGCTGAAACTTTGTAAGCTGTAAGTTGCTCTGTTGGAAGCTAAAAAAAAACCCAGGCTAGGACTTTTGTCCGCCATAACTCGTTCAGCATGCAGGTTGTCAACGATTGAAACATCCTTCTGCTCCTGGTTGTATAATAGTCTCAATTGAATAGTTCAGGTCTAGGCTTGATGTGCAATGGGCTGACCACATTTATGACATTCCACACTGAATCTATCTGTAACTTGATACTGGTTGCCCAACTGGGAGCATGATGAGACCAGGACCAACAGGCCTAGTGGCCTTTCATAGATCCCAATCACCATAAGGTAAGGTAGGGTTGGCATGGTTGGCTAGGCCATAGGTCCAACATACCTGCCAAGCATAGCTTGTTGCCTGTGCCCTGAACCCACCAGTCAGATTGTGCTGTCCAGATCAACAGATCAGATTGCCTCCGCTCCTTTGCCAGGCTTGGATGCAGAAAGTTATGCATGCTGCACAGTGTGTCTGCATGACTGCCCAGGGTATGGGCAGTCATGCCCTTTGACTGCCCTTGTTGACCAATGGCATGTGTTAGAAAAATGAATGCAAGGAAACTTGCACACATCAGAAAGCTGAGTGTTATTGAATTGTAAACCAAAGGAATGTCACAGTACACAGTGATGTTTTGACCAGTCATCCACATCTTTGTCAATCCATACTTGGTGTTTTCAGGTGTCGAAATGGCTTCATCGGATGCTGCCCTTGGGCTGCGCAGCCCCAAAGCATGGATTCTCCTTGTGTTCTGGTACATTTTCAGTGCCTTCACACTTTTTACAAACAAATATGTTGTGTCATACATGCAGGTGGACTCAATGCTTCTAGGTAAGTTTAGTAAGGAACAGTGGAGCAGTCAGATTTTCTTAAAGGGGCTCCAGAGCCCAGTGAAAGCATTTAATTCATTTTTAATTTTCTTTCAGGAACCATCTGTAGAAAATTGGAAAAATGTGGGTCTAAGAGTAGGGCCTGCCTCCTCCTCTCTGACAGTGCTTGCCATAAAGAATAAACATATACTGCAAACAGGGCCACTTAAGCTCTGTGTATTTTCAACAGTATGTTCTGCTTTACACATGGCAGGTGTATTTAGTTAATTATTTGAATCTGTATAAAAATGTGACATGTGTGTGCATCTGCTGTGTGCACTTTGATCACAAAAATACTATCCTCATCAGAGGCAGTAGATCTTTTGAGGACTTGGAAAGCAACATAAGTTTTACTTCAGTCTACTTCATGCAAAATCATGTGAGTTATCATGTGAAATATTCCCAAGATGGAGTCCCCCACTCTGGCAATATATAATGTCCCTGGTTTCCCCAAGCCCTGGCTGATCAGTGCAGGATGTTGTCTGTTGCAGGTAGCTGCCAGGTGATGATGACCGTGATTTGCGGCTGCATCCAGCTGCAGCTGCCATGTGGGCCACAGAGCAAGCCGCAGACGCCGCCGCCGGCATACTACGCCAGCATGCTGCTCATCGGTTGCCTGACGTGAGTAGGCCCGCGCACCGGAGCTGTGCCAGGACGCGCCGCTCGCCGTGCGTGACCGCTGGACGCCGGCGCTGTGCCCGAACATGCCGCCTGCTATGCGTGGCTGCTGGACGGGTACGCTGGCGTGGTATGGCTGGTAGGGACTGGACAGGCCGGATGGATCTCGGGACTGCCGTCGGGAGGCGCCGTTGCGCAATGCTCCGGAACAGATGCGTGTGTTAGAGAACTTAACCCACTGGATGAAGTGGTGGGCGTTGATGAAAGAGGGGCAACAGGCTGGGGTGGTCACGGATTTCGGGAAAATTACGGGTATGGGCACGGGTGTGGGTGAGACATTTACCAAATGTCGTGTGCATGCTGCGATAAATGCTATGCAATATTACTGTGGGCGTATTTAACAGTAGTTAGTCATCTTTACTCATTAGTCAGAGTCAGATCCAGTGCGCCGTTTTTGTAGTTAGCATTGGAACAAAGTGAGCTTTGGTTCAAACTTTCCTGGAGCTCTTTCATAACACGACAATGAATTCAAGTGCCGTTCATTCAAAAGGGGTGGGTACAACTGATGAGAAATGGATGGCAATTGGGTACGCACATAGGCACGTGGGCAGTGAATGGATTAGGTGGAGGAAGTCTTACCCGTGACATCCTCGAACACGCGTCGGCAGATAATCGGGTGACTGCCGTTACCGTCCAGTCCGCTGACCGCAGGTCGGGTGTTATCCTGTTTGGCCTGGCGGCGCTCAAGTTCGTCGCCGTCAGTTTTGCAGAAACGGTAAAAAGTTCTGCGCCCATCTTCACCGTCGTGATCTCGTGGTTGGTGTTAGGTGAGTGGACGCCTCAGTAACGTCTGGCGCTGGCATCTGCTGTATGTTCCTGCTAAATTCTGATGTGATGCCTTTGCTGCTTTTCCTCATTACCAGTGTAGCATATCTGGTGTAGTTTATAGTAACATCTTCATGTTATAATTCAAAGCACTGGCATCTGTGCAGGTGATTACTGTGTCATTAGACAAGTGCATCACCTCCCTTGGCATTTCAGCTGGTATTTGACAGTTATGTCATATGTATTCCTCTCTGCCAGTGGCAAATTGCACAGTCATTTTGTGTGTACTGATGCCTCTGACGTTGATCACGGTTCTGCTCCTCGCGCCGGACGCTGTCAGAAGCGCGCCTCGCTGATGGCTCCCGCACATCGCCCAAGCTCTATGTCAACACTGTGATGACCTGGAGAACACTGCACTATTATGTATTCATACGCAATCTAATAAACTTTGGGTTTTACTGATGGACACTTTAGCGAAGGTTTTATGCGTCTTTACGTTATGCATAATTGAAACGCTAATAGATCGCTAGAATTTTATAAATTGGTGTAACATAATTTTGTTCCATAAGAATAACTAATAATGCTGCAATAATAGTGCCAGATAATTTTTGCCAACATCACTTTGGCCCAAATTTGGTTCAAACCAAACACACTCGTCAAATCGCCACGATCTTCCACAACGAGGTCACTGACCAGTTTGCTGCGGCGGCAGGCGAGCGGACGCCGCTGCTGGTTAACTTGTCACTGATCCCGGTGATGGCCGGCCTGGCACTCTGCTCCTCCCACGAGCTCAGCTTCAACCTGATCGGCTTCGTCGCCGCCATGGGCACCAACCTATGCGAGTGGTGAGCGAGTGGCGGCGGGTGGGGGCGCGGGGCCGCGCGCGCGCGCCAGAGGCCGCCTTGTCGTCAGCTGCCTCCCGCAGAGCAACTCGTCGCTTAACGTTCAACGACGACTGTCTCTTAATTTAATGTGTTCGTATTTGGACGTGGATTTGTATGGGCGCCATATGACCTCGGTAGTCGGCGTGCTCCAAAGCCGAAGTCCTCATCAGGACGCGGATATGTGGTAATGCGTCTTTACCTTTTCAGCTTGCAGAGTGTATTTGTGAAGAAAATCCTCAATAACAAGGACTACAAGTACAGGTAAGTGCTTCTGGTCTGCTCTGAAACCCTGTATTGATGTTTTCTAAACCTAACTTATGACCTTGCAATACCGCTTACTTCTGTGACATTCAGCCCGCGCCATTGCTATCTCGAGAATGCGGTGTGGTGCCGTGTTTTGTTTTGTTCCATTCCGGACTAGCTCAAACACCATACCATTCACATATGCGGATGTACTGCGAAGTGCAGTAATCAGAACCGTTCTGTCCCCAGTGCCGCAGAGCTGCAGTTTTATCCGGGAGTAGCAGGCGCCCTCATCCAGACGCCCATTTTGCATTTGCTTGCCAGGCCAGATGCCATCTCTGGGGTGACCACTGAAACTGCGGTTACGCTGGCGGCTGCAGGATTTTTCTATTACTGCCAGACGGCCACAGCTTACATGCTTATGGAATACATTAGTCCAGTGACGTACAGGTGAGTTGGGGGCTTCATATTGTCTATCAGCGTGGGGCTCCTCCTCGATTTATTGAAAGCTGCAGGAATCCCATCGTGTTACGGCTCACGTCGCACCATCGAGGCGCTGGAAATGCGGATAATCGGAGATCTCAATCATTTAAGCTTAAGCCACGCGGGCCAGCTTTGATTGGATTTAGTCAAGCATTGAGTATCGAGTCAGGCATTGAGCGGGCCTGGCGCGAGTCGCGTAGGGTTCTCGGGCAACACACCATGTTCAGGTGTTCCGCGATATGCCGTATCCGTTTCTCCGGATCTTCGAAGCCCGCCTGGCCGGTGTCAGACTACGCGCTGCCTGACTCGCGAGCCCTTATTTCCTTCAGCCTGTGTGCTTCCCTCCATATCAGGTTCAAGCAGCATGCTTGAAACCGAGAACGTTTGTGTTCCTCCACGACGTCGATGACTTCCTCCGTGACGTCGATGACCCGGCCATCTAGCCGGGTCTATGTTATGTAGCCGTCCACCAGTTATATGTCGCTATGGCGCCTCCTGGACATGGCGAGCGAGTGAAACGTACTGATGGACGAACATTGTGTTCTCCGCCTTTGTAACGCTTCGTTTATGGATGGTACTCCAAAGACACTGGTTGTGCGTGCTGGTCATAGTCGCGGCCGAACCCCGTCCATCTGTCTTAGTCGTGTCCAGCGCCCCACTTCTGGTTGCGTCTTACCGCCAACGCGTCCAAGCTACCGCTCATTGTCACGATCAACATGATCAGCCAGCCTTCTCCTGTCTCCGGCTGTGCTGTCCGGCCCGACACGCGCCCCGCCCGCCGCAGCTGCGTCTGACCTCCCCCGCCCCCCGTCGTCGGTTCCACAGCGTTGCCAACACGTGTAAGCGGGCGCTGCTCATCTGGCTGAGTGTGCTCCTCTTCCACAACGCGGTCACCCTGCTCAGCGGCCTCGGCACAGCAGTCGTCATCTTCGGCGTGTTCCTCTACAACGCGGCCACGCGGCGCAAGTTCTCGCCGGTGGTGCGTGCCGCCGACCGGACCGCCATGTGACCGCCACGTGGCCATCCGCGGCCGTCGGAGGTGGCGGGCGGCTAGTGATATGGGGAGGGCGAGGGAGGCGCACACTGCACCAGTGTGACAGGCTGGTGATGTGGTGCTGGCCCCATGGGACGGGTTGGTGGCGTGTGTGTTAGTGATGCCACTTGGAAGGGAAGGGGGAGGGTGCGGTGCGGTTGTGTGAAGCAGCGACATAATTGCAGCACGAGCTATGGTGGTCCAGATTCCATGGTCACTAGGGCTCAGTGTGACGTGGTACGGGAAAACAAAATCACCGGGACCGTAGCGATCCCGATGGTGGCCTCGTTCGCGGTATGCCATAATCACAGTACGGTGATGTGTGACAGTGTTGGGGCGTCCGCTCGCGATCACGCGCGCGGTGCGCCTAGTTTTACGCCTCCGTATTGTTTCGGACTTCAGACGTTGATTTTGATGCACAGCATAATCCTCATGGAAATTGTTTTTTTTCTGAAATGAACTTATGGTAGTGTACAGGGCGTTCACAGCCATCTTCTTTGGCAGAATGCAGACTGTTTGGGTGGTTACCGTGTTATACTGTTCTTGAATTCCACCGGTAAGTCATATTAAACGTATGCTATCGCTCACCGTCTTGGTAAAGCTGCTTGGATTATAATGAGACTCGTTGGTCGCGAAAACCTCTATTTTGCTCATTCCTCAGGGCTTATATGCGCCTGTTGGACACAGGGTTGTGATGTGGATGTGGCTGTATCGAGTTTTGCACTGGGATAGTTCTTACATACGGGCCTGCTCCCGTCGCTCCTCTTAACTTCCCAAAAATCGCCAAAATTTCTCCAAACTAATCGCATTGTGTCCGCGGCTCCTCCACCTCCTCCAAATCCCCCCCCCCCCAGGCTTGCCCCGAACCTCAGGTGTTGTTTTCAGAGATGTTTGGAGGAGGCTGTGGTAAATATTAGTGGCACAGTTCATTCATGTGCATTTTGGCCCCATTTGTTGTCACTAAACGGAAGCAGAGAACTGAAGTGTAAATTAGCGCAGATAAATTACGTACGGATTCATTTTCATAGCGTTGTATTCATATAACTATTATTGTTGAATATATTTTCGATTTTGAATATTATTTTTCAGAAGTCAGCGTCTTACGTTATTTGCTCTCAGTGCGCCAAAACCATTTGGCTGAGCTGTGCGCAAGCAGCCGCGACCTCCTCCGAAATCGCTCCCGTGGCGGAAGATTTCGGTGCCCCTCCAGCCTCCCTCAAACTCATTTCATCTTTTTTGGAGGAGCCACGGAAACAGACCCATAGACTGTTATTTTGTTCGCATGCAGAAATTCAGTCGTCATATGAATCAAAAATAGCTGGCAGCTCTTGCTGATAGATTGCTGGGGATGGTTGTGGATGGAAAGGGCTCGTGTTGTTTTATTGTCGGTACATTCGCACTCACTGTATGCTAACACTTTATATTTTGCCCTGGAACATTTGGCTGTGTCATGTAACATCGGTTTGCGGTCACCATTGTTGTGTAAAGATATTTTGGTATTGCACCACAAAACCCATCGTCTAAATACATGATGCATGTGTCTTGAGTAGCGCTATTTGAAGATGCCTGCAGCCGACGGAGATACACGTGTGGCCTCGGGGGGGGGGGGGGGGGGGGGGGCAGCTTTCATATTTTGCTGCAATTTTCAATGCATTGTATAGCTGGGCGGCTTGCAAAGGTTACCTATCCAAAGGCCTTATCCATTTCAGAGAACACCATCCGCTGAGTAGACAAGCCAAGCTGGTAGTATGCATTGTAGGCTGGGTGTTCGTCGTGGTCTCAGAACGGGTAATTTGTCATTTCGTTGTCCTGCCGCCAGTCGCTGCGAACTAGCTCGCACATGACCACCACACCGGCTATCAAACAGTGACAGGATAGGACGCGTCTTCACGGCACATAGTTGCTATTGTGACCGCGACATGTAGCACGGCCATCACGACTTTCAAACGGCGGGTGGACGTCTCGTAACTTCCGCCTGAGCAGTAGACGCCAAGACCGCGGAGGGCTGTTTACTTCTGTTGGTGGTGTTACTGTGCTGGCCGTAAGTCGCAGGCAAAGTTTTGGAATTCTCCATTTCTTTCCGTTGTTTGAATGTGTTGTTGCCCGAAATAGTCACACTGATCATCATGGCCGTAATTCAACACTCAGACCGACATTGTTCGGAACGCAGAAGCTTTTGGACATTTGGAAAATTATCCATCAGTGACATGTCGGGCTTCAGCGGTACAATGTGTAAGTAATTATGCCTACTGGCACAACCACTACCGGGGTCGGTGGGGTAGCATCGTGACAAAAATAGGCTCAAAAAGCACTAGAGTAACATGCGTGCGCTCTTCGCCAATGTTTCTATTCGTGTTTTTCCAATGCGTCCAACAACCTGGATGGGAGTCGATGCATGTTCTGTTCTCCGTTATTACGGACCAGCATGTAAAAATGTGTTTTTTTTTTGTTACAATAAGCTTAAGGGACGGTCTGGAATAGCGTGGATGATCGTCAAACGTACGAAGCAGAAATTTCGTCGCCGTTTCCTGCAAACCGGCCAAATCAGCGGACTGCGTGTACAGATTGGCTACAAAATATGCGCAGTCCGGTGCTATCGGGTGCTGTCTCACCGGTTGCGTCGAAGGGAGAGAGAGTGTAGCGTTCGCGTGCCAAAATTGGTTATTTATCTCAGGTTGTATAATTTGTTTCTCAAAGACCATCATCAGTAATTAAACTTGCAGGAATACGTGTTGCGCACGTATTGCAAGTCTAAGTAACTTCACAATGGCAAAACTAACACAGTTGTTCCACGAGCCCGGCGCCCTTCTGAATGACTTTGTTGTGGACTGGTCCAAGGACAACAAGATTGCCGTTGCGACTCAACACGCTGTCTGTGTATATGTAGGTATATACTGTGTTGCATTTTTTATCTGTGTGTACCATAAAATCCATTATCTCAAAACACGAACCTCAAGCTCCTGAGCTCAGAACTTGGGCCTGGCCAAATTGTGCTGACTGATACCTACATGCTTTTTGTACCCTATAAACAACCTAGTTAACCCAAAATTTGGTATGGTTACTGTGGCGTGAAAAGCCAGCTGATGGATAGAAATAAGGCAAATGAACCTGCAAGGTATGCTTCAATTTTTAGATATGTTCAAAAGCAATAATGTTGGTAGGCCTTTAGGAAGTAGGTGGTAATGCTTATAGGCAAGACTGCACATCATAATCCAGCTTTTCAGGATTGCAGTTTAGGTAATTCACAACTGGTCACTGATTATGTGCATGTTGTGTATGTGCCTGTTGGTGAACTCCATTGCTCTGTGAGGCATCCCAAGCATAGTTAGCATTTCACCCCCAGAATCTTAGCTCCCTTCTCAGATCATACTATTTTAGTAATGTGTGGCCATTATCAAACAATGTATAGTGATTCAAGTGATTTTAATTCTTCCAAAGTAGGAAATGTGTGTCACAATCCATTTATGCATAACATTTTGCCCAGTTTTCATAACTTGTTTCAGTCTTGTATGCTGTGGGTTAATCATGTCATGTTTCCATCCTAGTTTTTAAGGAAATGTGGTGTAAGCCCAATGAGAAAGAAATGGTGATGGTGGCATGCTGTGACCATTGTATTTCAGGAAGTTAAATGCAAACCCCATGAGAAGGAGCTTACTGCTGCTGGAGTTTTTGCCAAGATTTTACCTGAAAAGGAACAAAATCTATGCTTTGGGAAAGGTATTATGACAGACTGCATGTACCAACAATAATTTGAGTCTAATATGATGTGTACAATCTTTCAGTTCTGTAAAATTTCTGAAAGTGTGCAATAATATCCTGAGTGTTTGTCAGTCCTAAACCATACTGTATTTTGTGGGTAGATAGGTAGTAGGAAAACTAGAGTCTGGCTATGCTCAACAGTGCCTCAGTATGTGTTTGTATGACCACAGCAGACCTGTATAAGTCAGAACCATGGTCAGGCAGTTTGCTTCTCTTTGCTGTGACAACAGCAAGGCCTTGTATTGCCTACATAGTAACATCATTTTTGTTTCTGGGACCAGCTTGTATAGCTAAGTAGAAGTTTCCTTTGAAGGTAGATAACAAGAGGTTGCAGTGGATGATGAGGGTATGTGCACCATTGTAGCTCATTATAGCATGCTGTGATGTGACTTGCATTGTCTGTGGCAACTGACATTCAGTCAGCCTTGCCTCAGTATTTAGTAGGCCCTTTTGTGGCACAATGTCAGGTTTGTAAATATTATGAGGTGCTTTGAGCTTAAGCATGCAACCAGGAACAATATTTTGGTCCTGCTGTTTTACTACATGATTCATCAAGGGCACATCATTACTACTGTTGGCAAATGTATCATGGCATTTCTCCTCAGTCCACCAAAATTTGCCCTTTTAATGGTCACTTATTGTCAGTCTACTGTTACTACTAGCTGCTGGCAGCAAGGAACAACAATCACTCTGACGCAGCTCATGATGCCTCTCTGTGTCAGTGACATTCTCTGCTTTTCAGACCTTCCATTCATGGGAATATGCAGAGAGAAGATGCAGCGCATCACAGACATGTTCACAGACACTGGGCTGATGGCAGTTACAACAAACAATGATACCTTCGTCGGGTTTCGTCGGGCTCTCTGGTCGCCGCCAGGAATGGCATCCTTTGACAGGTAGTCAAGCTGCTCAGTCCTTGGACTACCTTCTGCCCCTAAACATCCCAGTACTGGGATGATGTGATGCCAGTTCAATTAACAATTCAAACCAAGAGTTTGAATTGCTTTCTTTTGTCATCATGCGTATTCCTACGCCACTCTAACTCGTGACCAATCGCCAGTCGACCATCAGAGACGAATCACAGCATAGTCTCTGGGATGTGAGCTCACTTGTCTGCCAAACAGTTGAGTAGCAGACATACTCCTAGTTGAGTCATAAAGAGTGCAGTCACGCACGGCTTTGCTCCAGTGACCGTCGCTATTTTGTAAAACTGACTGACTGGCTCTTTAGACACGCAGAATCAAAACGTTTCTGTGTCGGTCGGTGCTTACAGTCCTGACCAAATTCCGCTTCCTCAGCTGCCTGCTGGCCACATTGTCTTGGGACCGGCGACTGAAGATCTACGAGGTGCAGTCAGCCAAGCCTCGACTGGTGACGGTCATCAGCGACCAGTGGATTCAAAATCACGCCGACCTCGCTGAAGATGTTGTCACCCTGACAGACGTCAGGCGACGAACCTACGAGCTCTCCATAGTCGGTTCGTGGTCCATCCTGGGTGCCAAATGTTCGCTCCGGTCGTCGATCTGACCGGGCATCAAATGCCTGACGTGACTTTGGTATCGCGTATTGTATGACTAAGGTCATCTGCCGTTCCTTCTGAATTCTTCGCTCCAGATTAACGCCACCTTTTCACAGGCAAGAGTGCAGATTCGATCCTCACCGTACCGGACCCGTTTTTATTCGCGTCGCTGGCAAAGAGATGATTGATGCTCCCTCTCGCCAATCAGAAGCGGCATGTAGGCTTGTAGCAAGTGACTCCATGTGGCTTTTGCGCCTAGTGGTGCTATTGTGTGCGAAAGAACTAAAACGCGGGCATGTGTGGTAACCTGACTTTGGAAGCCCGCTGGGCTATAACTCAGTGGCCTGACATGACCTGATGCAAAACCTGCTATGACGTGGACCATTGTGTCGGAGGGGAGGACGGCGTGTCCCGCTGTCATCTGGCCTGACCCCTGCTCGTCCGCAGACATGACATTGACCAGTGTGTCAGAGGGGGAGCATGGTGTGGTCCACTGTCGCCTGGCCTGACCTCTGCTCGCCCGCAGACATGGCATGGACTGGTATGTCGGAGGGGGAGAACGGCGTGGCCCGCTGTCACCTGGTCACCGTGACCCGGTCCGGTCACCTGGCTGTGTGGAGGGTCACCGCCGGTAGCCTCCGGGCCGACCTCGTCGCCCAGTGGGTGCTGCCGGACCCGGATGACCGGGTCACGTGTCTGGCCTGGCTCGAGTCAGGTGAGCGGGCTCGGCATTATCGGCTCTGTCCATCTTCCCACGCTGACATCGACTACGGTGGGAGCCGTTTGGACCACCGTTTTAGCCGTTTTAACCACGACAATTGCTATCTACTTAGTTTCGCCGCGGTCATAACGTGATCTTTGCAAGTCGGTTAGCGCTGTTTGAACGCATGGCACCCTCCCAGGCTGATTTGCTCAAACGCCAGAGGAGTGCGTTGTAAGCTCGACTGTCAGGAACCTCAGATTATCCATTCGCGTCCGGTTCTGATTTATATCGGGCCGCTTTGGACGTATCGGTGCTGGTCTGACGTCTCCGCCTCTCCGACAGGAGCTTTGCTGCTGGGCCGGCAGTCGGGCCGTCTGCTGGGGTACGGCCTGAGCCTGACCGACCGGGTGACGCACACGCCACCCTGGACGCTTCTGGCCGACGAGGACCAGCTGCCGGTGAGTGGACGCCGCGTAGCCGCCTGTGCGCAGACAGCTGTCGAGACACCGGCCTGTTCAAGACGGACGTCGGAGTCTATAAAATCGAGCTGTTTTGGGCTCAAAATAACTTCTGATTGCGTCATGTGCAGGAACTGTCAATGCGATGATCAAACCAAAAGCAGGTCAGCCAGAATAATTGGTCTGCAGCTGGCTGAATTTGTCGCTAGTCCTTTGACGAGGCGTGCTGTCATTACACACGATTAATTGCGTCAATTATGGCTGTTATAATTGGTTATGATAAGGCAGTCGTAATAGCGTTATTCCTCGGAGAAAAATAGGAGGATGAAGATATAAATGCATTGGTATTTCTGCGACACGCCTTTATCAAAATATTAACGCATCAATGTCGTCATTCTCCTGGTTTTTCTCCGAGGAATAAGGCGGTTACTGCTGCCTTATCTATGTGCATAATGTTTCTTGCAGATGCACTTAACAACTTAACAACTTACGTAACCGTCATAATCGACCTTTAATGATGATCAGTGCGGCTATCAAAAGTACACAGCGCTCCACGATGGCCTTCGAGAGGTGCCCGTCCGTCACCGACCTCGGCGTGTCCGTCGGTGCGGCGCCGGTGACTTCCACCGCTGCTGCAGGTGAGCTGCGTCGTCGCGGCCGACACGGGCGCCGACCCGCCGCTCCTGCTGGCCAAGGGATTCGCCGTGATGGCGCTGCGACTGACGAGGAGTGGCGACGCGGCCACGGTGACCGGCTCGGCGTTCGTCCGGCTGGAGGGCGCCCAGGTGACAGGTGAGGCCTGGCCGTGCGCGGTCTGATGTGCTGCAGCGACGGGACGCGAGCGGACCGAGCCTGTAAGTCCTCGGCTGTAGCCCCCACTATGTCAGTATGCAGTGATGCCTCATGTACACAGATGTATATGGAAGAACACAGCTGTAATGATATAAGTATGTGCACAGTGATAATATGTGTGCGTAGATGGAGGTGTGCTATGATGCAAGATTATGTGTACCATTTACAACTGGTTAAAGTCCGGCAGACAACGCTTCCACTTGAGCTGTTCAGCATGCACGCCATCCCAGCGGGCTCGCGGACGCTTGTCCCCGCTCACATGCTCACCCGCTCGCTGACGGTCCGTGTCCGGCAGACATGTCTCCGGGCTGACGGTCCGTGCCCGGCAAACATGTCCCCGCTGTTCCCTGGCTGGCGGACCGTGCCTGACAGGCATATCCCCGCTGTGCTCTGGCTGACAATCCGTGTCCGGCAGGTATGGCCCCGCTGTCCCCGGGCTGCGCCATCGTGTCGACGCTGTACAACCAGTTCTGGACGGTGCGGCTGGAGGAGGGCGAGCCCCTGGCGCTGCGCTCGGCACCTATCTCGGTCCTGCTCGAGCCCGTGCATTACTCGTGCCACGCCTTGGCCACCTCGCCGAGTCGCGTCATCATCTGCACTGTCGAAAGGTCGGTCCGCCGGCGGCTCGGCGCTGGGCCGCTCTGGGCTACGGCGTTTACTGTGATCGACTGGGGACGCCATGGCCTAGCTGTGGAGCTCTGGTTAAGGGTCAGAGTTGGCGACTGTGCTCCTCACTGCACTGCGTGTGTGCAGATGAAACGTTTGTGGTGGCAACAGTCGCAAACGTTGGCAAGATGACGGATATTGTAATGCGGTTCAAACACCGGATGCGATGGCGATGTGGCGCGCTGGTTCACCGGACCTCTTCCGGTCGGCAGCAGCCCAGCAGCCTCGTCGCGTTGGACTGCTGCCGACCGTTCCCTTCGGCGAGCGCGGCGCCCCTGTCTGTCCTGAAGCCCACCACCTGGCTGCGGCCGCAGGGTGTTCGACTACTACGACCATCTGCAGCTGCGTGAACCGGTGCGGGTCAGCTTCACGCTGCTGGAGCAGCCGCTGGACCAGCTGCTCAACTCGGTGCTCAACAGCCGGCTGCCGTTGCGCCGGCTCACGGACGTGCTGGAGGCGGCCAGGTCAGCCAGCCTACGGGGCTTAAATATCGGTCCGCCGGGGGTCAGGCGGCCAGGCCAGACGCCCTACGGGGCTCGAGTGTCGGTCCGGCCGGGGTCAGGCGGTCAGGTCAGCCAGCCTACGGGGCTCGAGTGTCGGTCCGGCCGGGGTCAGGCGGTCAGGTCAGCCAGCCTACGGGGCTCGAGTGTCGGTCCGTTCCGTGTCAGGGGTTGTGGTGTGGGCGGAGTGCCGCGCCGTCCCGTGTCAGGGGTTGTGGTGTGGCCGGAGTGCCGCTTCGTCCCGTGTCAGAGGGTGTCGTGTGGCCGGAGTGCCGCGCCGTCCTGTGTCAGGAGATGTGGTGTGGCCGGAGTGCCGCTCCGTCCCGTGTCAGGGGGTGTCGTGTGGCCGGAGTGCCGCGCCGTCCCGTGTCAGGGGATGTGGTGTGGCCGGAGTGCCGCTCCGTCCCGTGTCAGGCGGTGTGGTGTTGTTTGTGAGCGGAATGCGTCGTTTTCACGTCATGACAGCCGGCGACGCCGCTGGGAGACGATCGGTACGTGGACGTACGGTTGGGTTGTTTCTGACCGCCGCGGGAGCGCGTTGGCGAGCTCGGAGGCCGTCTCGGCGCCGCACCGCGTGGCTCGGCCGCACCCCCTCCCGCGATGCCCCTGTGTCCCTGAGGCAGACTGGCCGCGTGCCGCCAGACTGACAATGCTGGTGGACAAGACGCCGTTCTCGCTGCTGGAGGGGGACGAGGCACTCTCCCGCCAGTCCGCGCGTCACCTGCAGAGCACGCTCTTCATGGCCTGCTCCTCGCACCCGCTGCAGAAGCCCGGCGACGCTGCCGCCCCCGATCTGGTGAGGTGCTGTCGGCTCCGGCCTGCACGGACCATGACTCGGGAGACCGGCGCATTTCCTGCTGGCCGCACCATGGGAGGGCAAGGCGGATGCGTTACACTCCGCTTGCGTACCGTTGGTTGTTTAGAGGCGAGCTATTTTCTTTGTGCATTGCTCGTGAAGGACCTTACGTATTCGTGGAAGTCTTCGTGAAAACATGCACTCAATCATGGCTTTTCGTGTCGTTTCGACTCGAGGTACTCCGAGTGCCATTGTCCGTCCACAATTCTCGCGAGTGTGAGGTGAGGGCAAACAGTTATGTTGTCGGTCATCGACGCGACAGCCACTTGGCAGCTATGTGACGTAAGACGGTGTCGGGGCGTGCCGACCAACTTTCCTGGCGATGAACATCGGAGTGGGGCACAATTCAGGCTGCTGTCTCAAAACTGAGGAGTGCGGCACAATTTAGGCTGCTGTCTCAAAACTGAAGCCGCTTGGAATAAGCGTGCAGCGCTCTGCCCCCCCCCCCCTACCCCTCCAGTGTATCGGCGGGCCGTCCTCACTCTGCCCTGTGGGGCGGCGGACCGCGCTGGGGTTCAGCGCGTTAGCACTCCCCCCCCCCCCCCTCTCCCCCTCCAGTATATTCAGCGGGCTGTCCTCACGCTGCCCTGTGGGGCGGCGAACCGCGCTGAGGTGCTGGTCGCCGATGTCTCCCCGTCTGGCGACAGGACAGGTACGCCGAGTTGCTGCGCGTCCACCTGCTGCGTGGCCACCTGGCGCGCGCGCTGGAGCGCCCGGGTGCCGCTGCCGGTCCGTTCCAGAAGCGTGCCAGAGCGGTGCTGGCCGCCGAGCCGGCGGAGCTCGGCGGCGTGGTCGACGCCATGCCCGCCTGTGGCATCTGCCAACAGGATATCCTTTTGTTGTGGCGGTTGAGACTCGAGTGTTTGTGTTGTAGAGATGTGTACACAGACATCACATTTCCTGGCCCATAAGCCGTCTTCTTTCTTGTCAGTGGCTAAGTCTTTGTGTTGCACTATTTTGGCAAAGTTTCGCTTCCACCCGGGCGCTATGGCAAGCCCGTGGACCACGAGCATAATTGCTGGTTTTGCAGCGCAGTGTTTATAGTGTAGCGTTATTATGGAAGCGGCCGAAGCTATCATAACACGACTTCTTTGTTTATGCCGTTCATCGCAATTTAGTCACCGCTATGAACATTTGGTATTTGCTGTAAGGCCGCTTTCATGACATGCGGATTTCCCCTCATTCCAGAAATATTCAGGTTTTACACCTCTCCTCGTGGCCTGATGCCTCCGAAAGTCGCGCTTAATACCCGCTGTACCTGCAAAACTTACTATCTGCGTGCTGTATGTTGCTTCGAACTGCGACTGAGCCGGGGTAATGTTGACGTAGATTTAGTTTTGCCAGTTGTTGAATGGTTCGGCTTTGCTTGTTGGTGCTTGATAGGCATCCCTCATCAGCGTAGTCACGTGCGTGCCCCTGCCCTGCCCTTGTCATGAATACCATCAGTGGACGCAGCCCGCCCGCCCTCGTGGTAACCTGGCCGGGCCCTCTGACGCGGCGTGTCCGCGGGTCCGGTGTATGCGTGTGTGTGCGTGTGTGTGAGTGTTATGACCTTGACCGTTGGCGGCACGTGTGAGCGCGCTGACCAGTCTGGAGGCGATGTGTGAGGCCGGCCATCGACTGCCCGTCTGCTGCCAGACGGCGGCGCTCTGTGACACCGTGCCCTACCGACGCTGCGAACAGTGTGGCGCGTTTGCCCTCAACGACACAGTGGCCGAGACAGGTGAGCGGCGCGCCGGACAGGTCCGGGCCGAGGGGTAGTCCGAGCCGAGCGGCGATCCGAGCCGAGGGGTGATGCGAGCCGAGGTGTGATCTCCGAGGTAAGGGATGATCCGAGCCGAGGGGTGACCTCCGAGCCGAGCGGCGATCCGAGCCGGGCGGTGATCCGAGCCGAAGGATTCGGGCCGAGGGATCCGAGTTTATGCTGCCCGCTGACGCGGTGTTTCAACAGTGCGATTACGTCTCTTGATCAGGCCTGAGCCATTTCGTGTGTGCAATTTCTGGTCTTTTCTTAGGCATGTGCCACTTTGTTCAAACCGATGGGTAGGGGAACCATGTACTTTGTGTGATTAGCTTTGTTTGGGGATGATGCCCGGGCGTGGAGGAGTTGCTGCGTGCGAGGCTGTTGCTGTGTCGTCGGTTTCACGACTCTTCACTGCCTCAGCCGCGTGGTCGTGCGACAGGTCTGGGCCTGGGGCCGTGGTGTACCTTCTGTGACGGCCGGCTGAGCAGCTCCCTATGACCGGCAGGTTTGGACCTGGGGCCGTGGTGTACCTTCTGTGACGGTCGGCTGAGCAGCTCCCTATGACCGGCAGGTCTGGGCCTGGGGCCGTGGTGTACCTTCTGTGACGGTCGGCTGAGCAGCTCCCTATGACCGGCAGGTCTGGGCCTGGGGCCGTGGTGTACCTTCTGTGACGGTCGGCTGAGCAGCTCCCTATGACCGGCAGGTCTGGACCTGGGGCCATGGTGTACCTTCTGTGACGGTCGGCTGAGCAGCTCCCTATGACCGGCAGGTCTGGGCCTGGGGCCGTGGTGTACCTTCTGTGACGGTCGGCTGAGCAGCTCCCTATGACCGGCAGGTCTGGGCCTGGGGCCGTGGTGTACCTTCTGTGACGGTCGGCTGAGCAGCTCCCTATGACCGGCAGGTCTGGACCTGGGGCCATGGTGTACCTTCTGTGACGGTCGGCTGAGCAGCTCCCTATGACCGGCAGGTCTGGACCTGGGGCCATGGTGTACCTTCTGTGACGGTCGGCTGAGCAGCTCCCTATGACCGGCAGGTCTGGGCCTGGGGCCATGGTGTACCTTCTGTGACGGTCGGCTGAGCAGCTCCCTATGACCGGCAGGTCTGGACCTGGGGCCATGGTGTACCTTCTGTGACGGTCGGCTGAGCAGCTCCCTATGACCGGCAGGTCTGGACCTGGGGCCATGGTGTACCTTCTGTGACGGTCGGCTGAGCAGCTCCCTATGACCGGCAGGTCTGGGCCTGGGGCCGTGGTGTACCTTCTGTGACGGTCGGCTGAGCAGCTCCCTATGACCGGCAGGTCTGGACCTGGGGCCGTGGGGGGGGGGGAGGAAGGGGGAGGTGAGCTGAGTGTGTTGCGCGTGAAACTCGCTTTGGATGTGGCAGCGTTTTATTGCAGTGACGTTGTAACGAATGGCAGCAGTAGCCATCGCAAATAGGTGTCAGGACAGGTCACTTTGTCCAGTTGTCAGCTGTGCTGTCATGATGTCAGTCATGTGGCTGGGCTGCGCGTCAGTGCTATATGATATATTGGTGCCCCTGAATGACTGGTGACTGTCGGCCAGAGGTGGTCCAGGGATCTCCGTGCTGGGATTGGCCCCAGCGTATTTCGAGACGCTTACGGGACGCCGGGCCGACCCCGGTCGTGGAGGGTGGCCGTATTTTTCCAGTTTCCGGTCGCTCATTGCAGTTCTCGTGTCTGCAATGATCGTGCGAGTGATGTGTTAGTTTCCCTGCTCGTGTGGATCACGTGTATTCCACGCCAGTATTTGCCGTCCTTACGTGTGTGCGTGAAGCGTGGCTTGAAGCCCGAGCTGTCGCCCCCAGTCGTTTGGCGCTCCGCCACCGAATACAGGCACGGCTGAGCGTCAGCTGACCAGTGCTGCACCCTGCACGTCGGCGGGATACGGTCGGCGTGCGCGTCCAGACAGCCAGCTACCGCGGCAAGGCGTGCGGCTGGCGAGGTGCTCCAGCGCCGGATACGAGGGACGTTTTCCATCCCCAGCAAATAATTGATCCACCAACGCCCGGGGATAGCTGCCATATCTGCATCTGCCGTCTCCGTGGTGTATGCATAAGGCTGCTGGGGTTATTTTACCCTTGTGGTTTCACTGGGGCTGGAAATCAGCGGTCTTCTAGTGAGGTAAAAAGGATTTAATGAACAATCCTTGGCAGAGAACGCACTCGTTGGTAAACATTCACAGTAAGCATGTATTTCTGAACGCCTTCCCTCAGAACCCATGGCCGGCGGGCGCCCAGAGGAAATCGACATAGTTCGCATGGAGCCCGTACAAAACTTAAGCTAGGCTGGTAATGACGTCTAGGTGGGCACTTACCACATGTAAGCCACATCGGTTCACGCAACATCGAATGAGGAGAGAAACACCAACACTTACGGCGAGCACACATCTACCCGACCTCCTCTGTTCTGTGGTGTGCGCATAGTAACGCATGTGCACGGGACCAGGCTTGCGCCGACAGCTGGTATGACCCTCAGCAGTGGTCTGGGAGACACCCCCAATCTGGTGGACGCCGAATCGATCAGGGAACCTCAGCTGCGACACACCTAATGCAGTAGCTAGACATCCGTGGTGGACACTGGGCACGATGCACGATACCTTACCTAACACGAGGAGTTACAAACAGCTCACATGCATTGGCGACGCAATATGCCCCGTCTGGCCACCAGTGCCATCACGTTCACACCGACGACAGCACAGCAGCCTCAGCTGCCATTGCAGACACCGACGGCACAGTACATTAAGCTACACATCGAGTCTGCGTCCTGAATCCCAGCTGCGCCCGCCAGAGCCCGGCCCCCGCCAGAGCTCAGCTCCCGCCATAGCGCGGCCTCCGCCAGAGCGCGGCCCCATCAGGGCGCGCAGTAGCGTCCGCCAGAGCCCGGCTTCCGCCAGAGGTCAGCTCCCGCCAGAGCTCGGCTCCCACCAGAGCGTGGCCCCACCGGGGCGCCCAGTAGCGCCCGCCAGAGCGCGATCCCCGCCAGAGCACGGCTCCCGCCACAGCGTGGCCCCACCAGGGCGCGCGGTAGCGCCCGCTAGAGCGCGGCCCCCGCCAGAGCGCAGCCCCCGCCAGAACGTGACCCCATCAGGGCGCGCAGCTGCGCCCGCCAGAGCGCGGCTCCCACCAGAGCGCAGCCCCACCAGAGCCCGGCCCCCGCCAGGGCTCGGCCCCCACCAGAGCGTGGCCCCACCAGGGCGCGCAGTAGCGCCCGCTATAGCACGGCCCCCGCCAGAGCTCGGCCCCCACCAGAGCGTGGCCCATCAGGACGCGCAGCTGCGCCCGCCAGAGCACGGCTCCCGCCACAGCGCGGCCTCCGCCACAGCGCGGCTCCTGCTAGAGGCACGGCCTCTGCTAGAGCACGGCCTCTGCCAGAGCACGGCCCGCGCCAGAGCACGGCCCGCGCCAGAGCACGGCCCGCCGCGGCCAGCGCCGTATCCTTCCCGGTCGCCGTCTCCGCTAGCCGCTGAAGTGTCCCTTGATGGTCTCCAGAGCGCGCGAAAGTTTGGACTGCCGGTGGCTGGCCAGCTCCTTTTTCTTCTGGCGCTCCTTGCGCAGCGCGTCGGTGTGCGGGTTCTCGGCCATCACGTCGATGACGTCCTCCTTGTCCGAGTCGACGCGTCGCTCCGGCAGGCGGCCGTGCTTGCCGATCAGCCAGTATGTCTCCATGGAGCCCGTGCCCTGAGAGGCCGACCGGCCCTGCCGAGCACGCCGCCCCGGTCAGGCCAGTGCTCCAGCAGCTACCGGGGCTTAGCTCTCTCAGACCTCCACCCTTCCGTCAGCTCCAGGGTCTCGCCGGAGGATCGACGTGTTGCCACTGATCTCAGGTGCATTTTCGTCTCTCACCCCACTGTCGGGCTTAAATACCCGAGCCCGGCTGCGATGCTACCTTCTAATCGAGAACTCCTCCCCGAACCAAAAACAGAATTAGTTTTGGTGCACCCCTCCCTTAGCCTCACTATTAGCTTACTACTGAAGTGTGCCGGGGCACCGGGAACGCTGTCGGGTCAATATCGCTACGCTTTGGTGACCTGCTCCCACGCAAACTTCTCAGTATGTACTCCCCATGCATACTGTTGCACAAAGTATGCTCATGTTGCACTATGTCTATCCATTATATTGGATACAATCTAACGTTCGTGCGCTGCTGCATTCCTCACCCTCCTTTTATTACACATTTTTTATATTTCACACATCCAGATGCATTGCCCCGTGCGATGCGATGCGATTACACATGCGATGCATTCACAACATCACATCTCGCATTCCTGCTTTCCTTTCTTTCCTTTCACGCCAGTTTCCCCCTGCGCTCAGCACACACCTATGCAAACAATGGACCCATAGCGCTGCATTATAGCAGCCTTACACAGCAGCTGCCTTATGCTATGGCTTTTCTTTCCGTCCTTTCACTCCATTCGTCTTTTCTCTTTTGTTTTATTACGATCCGTACAACCCGTGCGCTCCACACAGACAGCGCATCTCTACGTGCATCCGGTTGCACCCACCCTGCTCCTTCATTAGTCGAGTTCCTCACACTTGGTGCAGTTATCTCCCCTTCCCTCTCCCGTTGGATCCATGTCTCACCCAGCCGATACATCCATCTCCTCTCCCTCCCGCTGGATCCATGTTTCACCCAGCCGGTGCATCTATCTCCTCTCCCTCCCGCTGGATCCATGCCTCACCCAGCCGGTGCATTCGTCTCCTCTCCCTCCCGCTATGTCCATATCTCGCCCAGTCGGTACATTCATCTCCTCTCTCTCCCGCTGGATCCATGCCTCACCCAGTCGGTGCATCCATCTCCGATCCCTCCCGCTGGATCCCTGTCTCACCCAGTCGGTCATCTTGACGCGGATCTCCATCTCGCCTCGCAGCTTCATGATAAAACCGCCGGCGCGATCCAGTGCCTCCATGGTAGCTGCAGTGATGTGAATCTTGAAAGCTGGAACCAGGCCCAGTCAGCGGCGGACTGTGGTATCTGCGCCCGCACCGCCCCAGTACTCTGGCAGACTGTGCTATCTGCGGTTGCGCCGCCCTAGTACAATGGCGGACTGTGCTATTTGCGCTAGCATCTCCCCAGTACTCTGTCAGACTGCTATCGACGCTCGTGCCGTTCCAGTGCTCTGGCAAACGGTGCTATCTGCGCTAGCGCTGCCCTAGTACACTGACGGATTGTGCTATTTGAGCTAGCATATTCTCAGTACGCTGACAGACTGCGCTATCGGTACCCGCACCGCCCCAGTACGCTGGCAGTCTGCTATGATCTAGCGCCGCCTCAGCGCGCCGACGGACCGCGCTGCATGGCTGCAGACTGCATCTGCGCTCGCCAGTAATAATCGACTTCGGTTCGTCGTGAACACGGCCGACTTTAAGACCCTCCCGCCGCATACGGCCCATGTGATGCGGCAGAGGAGCCGCACCTCCGCGGTCTCCCATGGAGAGCACACACTGATAGGGACAGCTCGGCGGCTGGCGTAGGGGTCACTCACGCAGTCCAGCGGCCTCCATCTTGCTGGCGACGTTGACTGTTTCGCCGAAGAGTGTGTAGCGCGGCATCTTGGTGCCGACCACGCCGGCCACCACCGGCCCCGTGTGGATGCCTATGCGGATCTGGAGCCGCTCGCCGGGCATGTGCGGCACCACGAAGTTCTCGGTGGCGTGCAGCAGGTCCAGTGCCATCGAGGCCACCTCGGCCGCGTGGTCCTTGCCTGCCGGGGGAGGAAGGGGGGTCAGGCGGGCACGGAAGGAGTGTGTCGGGGTCAGGTGAACATAGTGCGGGCAGAGGGGTGGCCCTTCCCCTTTCGCACGCTCCTCCCCCGGGCCGGGCGCGCTGCTTCCCCTCCCGGTAGAGTTGTTCCTCCACCCCCCTCCGCCGAAGGGTCATCTTACCCCTGCTAGTCAGTCCGTGCGGGGTTGAATGGGGCCGATTTGATTGGTCTGGGACCCTGAAACAGCGGTTTGGGGCCCTGTATCGGTCACGTCACGGGCTTTTAGGAGATCTGATAAGCGGCCGGAGGACCCCTCGGGACCAAAGATCAGCGGCCCAACTGAACTCAGGCCCGCCTCCTTAACACTCACCCGCTACCTGAAATGTAAATCAGAGGGCTTCTATAAGGATGCTCTCATTAGGGCTCTCTATTCCTGTTATATAGGGATGTGTAAATATTATTGATCGATGGGCCCAAGGGGGACCCTAGGCCCCGAATACAAGGCATCGACACGGAGCTAAGCAGTCAGCTGCATGTCCATCTGAGCCCTCGAGACCCATTTCCCAAGCAGGAACGGGGCCCGCGACTTGCGGTACGTGACGGGCCTGAACGGTCTCGGGGTTAAAAAGAAACGAACCAGGCCATCCATATTTGCCTGAGAACGTTTGTTCTTTTGCAGAATCAACTGCAACAAGAGCGTAAAAAATAAAACATCAAACGAATTACACCCAAGGTTTCAGCATGCGCGCCCACAATCTCGGGAGCAGGGACATCGATGGCCTGGGTTGCAGTTTCCGTCGAACCGAACGGCGTTGGCCGCTGAAAGTAACACCAGGCGGCGGGCGTTGTGCGTGTGAGAGCGATCGTCATAAAAATGGTGTCGAATGTCTTTTAAATTAATTCACACTGCTCAAATATAAGACTGGGTGCATCTTTTCTGCAACTTTGAACCTGTGTTCTGGACAGATTAACAGTTGACACGAAAAAAGAGATTCTTTGCTCTACCAGTTCCACCACCAAATTCCAGATTCCATACCACTTCGCGTTGTTGGAATGGTCCATCCCTTCTCATCATCAATCTAAAAATCACACAGGTGAAATATACCCCCGGACTTCCTCCGAAACTTACTGTTTGATGTCGCAAGGCGTCAAAAGGTTCTTATTTCAAATGTATTATCACTTTTCGTTCTTTCGTTGACCACGGCCCAGCGTTGGCCCAGGGACCGACGCTGCAAGGCTTGTGGAAACTGCAACGCCTGGCATTGAAGTTTTTATTTAAGATTTGGCGAGCGCGCACTTACGTGACTTTCCAGACAACATGGCTTGGCAGTGTGGCCACAAATTGTTCGCCCATTTCGATCTACATTCGCGGGGCTGAAATCTCCGTACAGCCAATGCGAATAATCTGAAAATTTTCTGAGTTCTCTCGGTTTAGGAAGAGTCAATTACGCCTTAAAAACATGCAGACCGCCGGTGATTTCTTTGACGCAGTCGCTTTACACATGTTTATTAACTATAAATTCAGGCAGAATTGATGTCGCAGTAGCTTCTGGCTTCTGTTCCAGTTATAAGAGGTAACAATGAAAAATGTAAAAGACCGAAATGCCTTCATTAAGAAATCGGCCACATCCGGCCTTTTTGCAGTGCGGTCTTCCATCAGGGGCCCTTTGTCAACCCTGTGCCCCCTCTGCCAATGCTCTGGTTGCGCGCCTGGTCGGACACAGAGGGTGTGTCACGGTTAGATGGACACGGAATGTATGCCAGGTTCAGGTGGACACGGAGCGTGTGTCAGGGTCGGGTCAACACGGAGCGTGTGTCAGGGTCGGGTCAACACGGAGGGTGTGTCAGGGTCGGGTCAACACGGAGGGTGTGTCAGGTTCAAGCGGGCACGGAGGGTGTGTCAGAGTCGGGTGGACGTGGGAGAAGTGTGTTAGGATCAGGTGGACGCGGGAGGGGTGAGTCTGGGTCAGGTGGGCACCGGAGGGGTGTGTCAAAGTTGGGTGAACGTGGGAGGGGTGTGTCAGGAACAGGTGGCCGCGGGAGGGGTGTGTCAGGGTGAAGTGGGCGCGGGAGGGGTGTGTCAGGGTTAAGTGGACGCGGGAGGAGTGTGCCAGGGTCAGGTGGGCACTGGAGGAGCGTGTCAGGATCAGGTGAGCATGGTAGAGGTGTGTCAAGGTCATCTGGCTACTGGAGTGGTGTGTTAGGGCCAGTTGGACGCGGAAGGGGTGGGCCAGGGCCAGGTGGGCAAGGGAGGAGTGTGCCAGGGTTAGATGGACGTGGCGGGGGAGGGGATCAGGGTCAGGTGGGCACGAGAGAGGCGTGTCATGGTCAGGTGAGCACGGGAGAGGTTATGGTCAGTGGGCACGGAGAGGTGTGTCAGGTCAGGTGCACGGGGGTGTGTTGCCAGTGTCAGGTGGCACGGGAGGTGTGGCTGGTCAACGGAGAGGTGGTCAGGTCAGGTGGGCACGGAGATGTGTCATGGTCAGGTGGGCACGGGGAGGTGTGTCAGGTCAGTGGGCACGGGAAGGTGTGTCATGTCAGGTGGGCACAGGGTGTGTCAGTGGTCAGTGTCAGGATGGGGCACGGGAGAGGTGTGTCGTGGTCCAGGTGGTCCAGGTTGGGCAGTGCACGGGAGAGGTGTGTCATGGTCAGGTGGGCACAGGGTGTGTGTGTCAGTGTCAAGTGGGCACGGGAGGTGTCATGGTCAGGTGGGCACAGGGTGTGTGTGTCAGTGTCAGGTGGGCACGGGAGAGGTGTGTGATGGTCAGGTGGGCACGGGAGAGGTGTGTCATGGTCAGGTGGGCACAGGGTGTGTGTGTCAGTGTCAGGTTGGGCACGGAGAGGTGTGTCATGGTCAGGTGGACACGGGAGAGGTGTGTCATGGTCAGGTGGGCACAGGGGGTGTTGTCAGTGTCAGGTGGGCACGGGAGAGGTGTGTCATGGTCAGGTGGGCACAGGGTTGTGTGTCAGTGTCAGGTGGGCACGGGAGAGGTGTCATGGTCAGGTGGGCACAGGGTGTGTGTGTCAGTGTCAGGTGGGCACGGGAGAGTGTGTGATGGTCAGGTGGGCACGGGAGAGGTGTGTCATGGTCAGGTGGGCACAGGGTGTGTGTGTCAGTGTCAGGTGGGCACGGGAGAGGTGTGTCATGGTCAGGTGGGCACGGGAGAGGTGTGTCATGGTCAGGTGGGCACAGGGTGTGTGTGTCAGTGTCAGGTGGGCACGGGAGAGGCGTGTCATGGTCAGGTGGGCACGGGAGAGGTGTGTCATGGTCAGGTGGGCACAGGGTGTGTGTGTCAGTGTCAGGTGGGCACGGGAGAGGTGTCATGGTCAGGTGGGCACGGGAGAGGTGTGTCATGGTCAGGTGGGCACAGGGGGTGTGTGTCAGTGTCAGGTGGGCACGGGAGAGGTGTGTCATGGTCAGGTGGGCACGGGAGAGGTGTGTCATGGTCAGGTGGGCACGGGGTGTGTGTCAGGGTCAGGTGGGCACGGGAGAGGTGTGTCATGGTCAGGTGGGACGGGAGAGGTGTGTCATGGTCAGGTGGGCACAGGGTGTGTGTGTCAGTGTCAGGTGGGCACGGGAGAGGTGTGTGATGGTCAGGTGGGCACGGGAGAGGTGTGTCATGGTCAGGTGGGCACAGGGTGTGTGTCAGTGTCAGGTGGGCACGGGAGAGGGTGTCATGGTCAGGTGGACACGGGAGAGGTGTGTCATGGTCAGGTGGGCACAGGGTGTGTGTGTCAGTGTCAGGAGGGCACGGGAGAGGTGTGTCATGGTCAGGTGGGCACAGGGTGTGTGTCAGTGTCAGGTGGGCACGGGAGAGGTTGTGATGTCAGGTGGGCACGGGAGAGGTGTCATGGTCAGGTCAGGTGGCACAGGGTGTGTGTGTCAGTGTCAGGTGGGCACGGGAGAGGTGTGTCATGGTCAGGTGGACACGGGAGAGGTGTGTCATGGTCAGGTGGGCACAGGGGGTGTGTGTCAGTGTCAGGCGGGCACGGGACGGGTGCGTCATGGTCAGTGTGGACGTGGCGGGAGTATGTCACGGCCAGGTGGGCACGGGAGAGGTATGTCACGGTCAGGGGGGGCACGGAAGGGGCATGTCAGGTCAGCTGGGTACTGGAGGGGTGTGTCATGGTCAGGTGGGCACGGGAGAGGTGTGTCATGGTCAGGTGGGCACAGAGGGTGTGTGTCAGTGTCAGGTGGGCACGGGACGGGTGCGTCATGGTCAGGTGGACACGGGAGAGGTGTGTCATGGTCAGGTGGGCACAGGGGGTGTGTGTCAGTGTCAGGCGGGCACGGGACGGGTGCGTCATGGTCAGGTGGACGTGGCGGGAGTATGTCACGGCCAGGTGGGCACGGGAGAGGTATGTCACGGTCAGGTGGGCACGGAAGGGGCATGTCAGGGTCAGCTGGGTACTGGAGAGGTGTGTCATGGTCAGGTGGACACGGGAGAGGTGTGTCATGGTCAGGTGGGCACAGGGGGTGTGTGTCAGTGTCAGGCGGGCACGGGACGGGTGCGTCATGGTCAGGTGGACGTGGCGGGAGTATGTCATGGTCAGGTGGGCACGGGAGAGGTATGTCACGGTCAGGTGGGCACGGAAGGGGCATGTCAGGGTCAGCTGGGTACTGGAGGGGGTGTGTCATGGTCAGGTGGACACGGGAGGTGTGTCATGGTCAGTGGGCACAGGGGTGTGTGTCAGTGTCAGGCGGGCACGGGACGGGTGCGTCATGGTCAGGTGGACGTGGCGGGAGTATGTCATGGTCAGGTGGGCACGGGAGAGGTATGTCACGGTCAGGTGGGCACGGAAGGGGCATGTCAGGGTCAGCTGGGTACTGGAGGGGTGTGCGAGGGTCAGGTGGGCTCTGGGACGAGGAGCGGAGTCGGCCAGGCTTGTCTGTTACTGGATGCCCAGTGACGGGTGCCAGTGTGGGTCGGACACTGGTTGATAAAGGTACGGTGATTGTGACGAGCATTGTCTGCGATGAACGCGGTGGAGCCGGGCATTTGATTAACATGCACTTGCCGTCCGAGGGTGCGGCACCAACGCTTCGTGGTGTCTGACTAATCACTGTGTCTCGGAATCGCGGGATTCCACAGGTAGCCAACAACCACTTGCATCAATACAGAGTTTCTGGTTATGGGCAAGTGCATGCCTGGTAAAGACAGACACAGTTCACACCACCAGGCATCAGCATGCATTTCTGACCGGCAGTGACTCAACAGGATCGGGACTCATATCGGCATGCATCCACAGTGACTTCAGCATGCAAAAGTGCATACTGGAGTCACTTTGACCGGATCGTTGCCATCTGGATATTAGCTTCAGCTAGATCGCATTTACACTGACTTCAAATAGCATATTACAGGCCGCGCAGAGTACACTGCGTGTTTTCGCAGTGTTGCGCAGAGGGCAGATCGACATTAGCTAAGATAAACAGAACAGGGTATGTCACCTAAAGGCGTTCACAGCAATGACATAAGCACAAACGATCAGCATTAATTGAACTCAACAGTCATGCAACATGACCAAAAACGCATTCCATATTATTTTGCACGCTCTTGAACTGGGTCAAATAGCAATAAGGCAGCCAATTCGCGGCACTGGGTGAGTGGATCACCCTACTGACAATCGTACTGGAGGCGAAGGCAGTTTGTAGTCCTGCTGCAAGCAGAGGACTGTGCCAGGGGCGCGCCCAGCTCCGGCACATGGGGCCAGCCGACGAAGGTGACCATACCATTGAAGATGGGGACGTTACCCACCATTCGGACTCTCCATCAGACCGCGTCGAGCTTTCAGGCCAAGAACTCTACCTTGGACAGAGGCACGCCCCTGCCAAAGCCACATTGACTGGAGCGACGATCTACGTGGGTGGTGACTATCTACAGAGTGCGGCCGGGTGCCGGGAACCGGGCATGAGTGTGCTGCCGAGGCGGGCTGCGACCGCGGCTGTCCATTGAGCGACGCGCTTCGACAACGCAACCAGGCGCGAGCGTACCTAGCCGGTGGTGGCTCATGATCTTATAGCAGGGCGTGGTGAAAATCAGCCGCTCCAGGTTTTCAGCCCGCAGCGGCTCTGAGGGAGCACGGGCAGCGGTCAGACGCATCGCTCAATCGGCCCCGCAGAGCGGCCGCGCCAGTGGCGCCGTCTATACTCGATGGGCGGTACCTGCGTCGTTTGGGACCGTGTTCGTGGCTCCTCGATGACGAGGCTCGCGATTGCCAGCAAACATTCCGGGAGAATACAGCTGCTGGTAATTGAAGTCCTCGTAGGTCTGAGTGATTGTGAACTACGTAGTAATGAATTAAGTAATCAAAGTACTGCAAAACAACTACAACTATTTTTATGCTGACTTTGTGAAAGGGCCTGCATACCATGCAGCAGAGCGAGTCCCTCCAGCCTATTCCAAGTGCGATGACATGGATCGGCAGCGGGCATTCACTGACTTTTGACGCATATGCGTGATAAATGAATGAGTTCGCTGAACACAGATACCGAAAGACTAAAAACATGTGAGAAATTTATTAGTCTACGAGCATATTTATGCTGTGAAAAGGTGATGATGCTGGTAATGCTTTAAAGCTGATTGTACTCACCCAGAGCTCTCTGCGGTACGCCAGAGGCTACCACGTAGGCGTCTCCGATTGTTTCTATCTTGTAAACATCGTACAGCTCGATCCTGGAGTCGAACATTTTGTAGAGTGCGTTTAGCAATGATATCACCTGTAAGCAGATCATTCGATTCTTGACTGATGACATGCCGAAGTATTCAGCCACCTAAGATGACTGGACATCACATTACGCATTTCAAGCGTAGCCAGATTTCGATGTTTCTGTGGGATCAATGCCATATACATGCCGGAAAAATACATCTATTATCCAATCGCGGAGGATATTGCCTGAGATCTGTTGGAATGGAAAAACGTGGTCGCGCTCGGGTTCGAACCGAGGACCTTCTGCGTGTAAAGCAGATGTGATAACCACTACACAACGCGACCCGATGGGAACTGAGGCGGAATTTCTGGTATGAATATGGCCATATGTCTATCTATTCATCAATAATTATATTCAAGTTGTATTTATTCATATTTATTCATATTGCCACATTGACTTTGATAACTTTTCTGATATTTGTTCAGAAAAATGCTGTTTACGAAATAGCGTTGCATTTTTATCTCTTGCTGGCAGTGTCATCCTGCACGTATCTACCCACGGCGATACAAGTCCACTATAAAGACGATGATAAAATACCTACCGCGCTTTCCAAGAACTGTACCATTGCCTTAAGAGGATCTCTCCATTCGATTATAGTGAAAATGGGACTGTCCACAAATTCGGTTAACCTGCATGTTTTGGGGAACCAAAGGCATGGGGCTCGATTCCCCATGGTGTCCTCCCAGCCAGGGTCAGAGGCAAGTGACGCCATTTAGGTTCAGCGGCTCAGTGCGTCGTAGAACCTGAACGACGTCCTTGAATTGAGTAGCAATTTTTATCATTGCTCAATATACCCCTCCCTCTGGTTATGCACTGGTAACGCTGAGCGTAGCCTTGTTACCCTGTCTTAAGTGTGCCGACGTATCAAAATGGTAACGTCCGTTTGACCCCCAATTTTGAGGTAGAGGTGCAGGAGAAAGACGGGCGTGTTGCTTGTCATGAGAGGAAGCTCACAATATCCGGCTTGGAGGTTTAAACCAAAAAACAGCATAACTTGCGAGCACTACCCCTTCCCCCCGTTCCGCTTGGGTTACGCTCCATCAAGTCCGAATCCCGGCTCCCTTCATGCGTCAATACATGAACGGCCCCGAACGAACAATGTTTTAAGTGCGGAGAAAGCTGATCAATGCTGGCCTTAAACCCACATACCTTTATTATGCCGTCATAAACCGGTATAGGTCTCGGCGACCAGATATGGCAGGCGACACTGATATAACTAACGCTAACGGTGAGAACACGGAAAAACGTGGTGGCAAAGGTTCGGGACGACACGTACGGACAACCCCTCGCAATCATGCGACACGTGCGGACAACCCCTCGCAGTCATGCGCAAACCATGGGTCCACCTATCTGCGGACGTTTTTTAAAGGAGAGTATCACATTCTCGGCAGCCAGGCAAGATGCAAGCGTGAAGCCAGCTTTGCGGTAAAGCTGTCAGTCGACCACCCTGCCATTTACGGATCATCAGATGATCTCGGCAAGACACGATCCATCTGTACGCCAGTAATCGAGCGGAAGCAGCCAATGTCACAACTTCCGTAGACCGCCCCAAATACAAGCTGCGACCTGGACTGCGACAGGTCGGGCCAGGAAACATGTAAGAGCGCACAGCCTAGTTCGTTGAGACCAAACCAAGTCAAAATATTACCAAAACATAAACTTGTTCAAACATTCCACGTCGTCCCAGCAAGTTGCCAGGTCTTTGCTTGGTCCAAAGACAGCCAACATGTCAGCAGCGTCTGTGGTCTGTGCTCACAAGCTGAACGTTCACGCTGTGCCGACAAACGCGCAAGGCGTAACATGCCAGTGCTTCGATAATCCCGACCCGTACGTGTTCCGAATGATAACGGGTTCCATTCGCTGATATTTGCAAACCGATTGTGGCTATCAGTGAGTCCGCCCGCGTGGGAGGTCTCACGCCACAGGGGCCGTCTTACTGGCATGTCAGTGACATCCGCCCGCGTGGGGCGCCTCACGTCACAGGAGCCAATGGTGCCTGTCGGTGAGTCCGCCTGCGCAGTGCGTTTCACACCACAGGAGCCGATGGCGTCTGTCAGGGAGCCCGCCCGCGTGAGGCGTTTCACACCACAGGAGCCGATGGTGCCTGTCGGTGAGTCCGCCTGGGTAGGGCGTCTCACGCTACGGGAGCCGATGGCGTCTGTCAAGGAGTCCGCCCCCGTTGGGCGTTTCACACCACAGGAGCCGATGGTGCCTGTCAGTGAAACCACCCACGTTGGGCGTCACACCCCGTCCTACTGGCATGCTGCATACATGCCAAGGTGCTCACAGCGTTCGCTCGCCGGCCTTTCCACAAATCGCTGATGTTCATCATGGAGGCAACCGAGGACACAAGTTTACACCAACTTAAATCCATGGTGTTCTCCTGGACTCTGACGTTGCCAATGATAAACAGTCGAGAACGCGAGCTGTTTTTGGCCTTGGAACGAAGCCGGGCTACACCTGGTGTTAGTTTGTCAA
This sequence comes from Pollicipes pollicipes, assembly GCF_011947565.3. NCBI lineage: Eukaryota > Metazoa > Arthropoda > Thecostraca > Pollicipedomorpha > Pollicipedidae > Pollicipes > Pollicipes pollicipes. The sequence continues at coordinate 19,328,004 of NW_023596545.1, read as the reverse complement.
CGCCATCTTTCCACACACTCGGCGACTACTGCAAAGCTCAATGCTAGGTACTTTTGCATTACATGTCAAAGCAATGATTATCATCTAGCACTTGCCGGAGGTACGAGACATTGTTTTAGCTCAGAGTACTTCAGACATTTGTAGACGGCAACGATAAATGTAAAGCAGCCCCTCAAGGAAAATGTTCTCTTAGACCCAACATAAGACCACCTACCATCCAACGCTCCGAAAAAAGAAATGGGGAGGTTCCGAAAACCTGCACACGCTTTTTCCATAAACACATGTGGAGTTTCAGATGCTTGCAACTGTTTGAAACAAAAAAGTTCGTGCCGGCCAAACAAGGATGTCCAGTCAAAAAATCAACTTTACTTAAAAATGCTCTTAAGTACAAGAGCAAAACATCTCGCTGCATTTTCCTGATCTGCTTGTTGCATTTCCCTATTTTGTCATTTGTTTCCTTATGACGCTGAAATATTTTGCAGTTTTGGAAGAAGCGGTGTGCCTGTGAGAAGTAAACACAGGTTAGCAGTACTCGGTTGTGGAGTTATTTTGTAAAAGCCCTTTCAGCTTCGTTGTCCAAAACTTAAGGCCGAAGACAAAGTGGAGAAGTGACCAACTTACATCCCTCTGAGAGTGATTTAGTAAGTTGTTTGGCCGCCCCAGTCGTTTTATGGCTGATGCTGGCTCCGATCGTAGTGACTTTAATAACCTCAACAGCCCCTAATGGCGGCAATTGACGCAGAAATAAATTGGGCCCGACCAGACCACACTACTGTCTTGCGTCCCTCAATAGTTGCTCCAAAGTAGGTTCGCGACGCGCGACAGTTGGTAGTCCTAGAAGCAGGCTGAGGTTGGGCATAGACCTGGATGAATGTGCCAACTCCGACACGAGCCTACTTGAATGCACCACCTCCGGCATGAACCTGGTTCAATGTGCCAACCCCGGATGCTTGCGGATGCGACCATACTTTATGTCAGGCAAATGCCTTTTAAACCCAAACTGACGCTGTATGTCATTTGAGGCTATCGAAGCTCTAAACCGCAAACCTTCAAAATCACAGATAGGAGTGTGGTTTCCTATTGCGATTGGAGGGGCTCCAGCACCTTCCCCAACTTTGAGAGAGAGAGAGAGAGAGAGAGAGAGAGAGAGAGAGAGAGAGAGAGAGAGAGAGAGAGAGAGAGAGAGAGAGAGAGAGAGAGAGAGAGAGAGAGAGAGAGAGAGAGAGAGAGAAGAGAGAGAGAGAGAGAGAGAGAGAGAGAGAGAGAGAGAGAGAGAGAGAGAGAGAGAGAGAGAGAGAGAGAGAGAGAGAGAGAGAGAGAGAGAGAGAGAGAGAGAGAGAGAGAGAGAGAGAGAGAGAGAGAGAGAGAGAGAGAGAGAGAGAGAGAGAGAGAGAGAGAGAGAGAGAGAGAGAGAGAGAGAGAGAGAGAGAGAGAGAGAGAGAAGAGAGAGAGAGAGAGAGAGAGAGAGAGAGAGAGAGAGAGAGAGAGAGAGAGAGAGAGAAGAGAGAGAGAGAGAGAGAGAGAGAGAGAGAGAGAGAGAGAGAGAGAAGAGAGAGAGAGAGAGAGAGAGAGAGAGAGAGAGAGAGAGAGAGAGAGAGAGAGAGAGAGAGAGAGAGAGAGAGAGAGAGAGAGAGAGAGAGAGGAGAGAGAGAGAGAGAGAGAGAGAGAGAGAGAGAGAGAGAGAGAGAGAGAGAGAGAGAGAGAGAGAGAGAGAGAGAGAGAGAGAGAGAGAGAGAGAGAAGAGAGAGAGAGAGAGAGAGAGAGAGAGAGAGAGAGAGAGAGAGAGAGAGAGAGAGAGAGAGAGAGAGAGAGAGAGAGAGAGAGAGAGAGAGAGAGAGAGAGAAGGAGAGAGAGAGAAGAGAGAGAGAGAGAGAGAGAGAGAGAGAGAGAGAGAGAGAGAGAGAGAGAGAGAGAGAGGAGAGAGAGAGAGGAGAGAGAGAGAGAGAGAGAGAGAGAGAGAGAGAGAGAGAGAGAGAGAGAGAGAGAGAGAGAGAGAGAGAGAGAGAGAGAGAAGAGTGGGTAAAATCACTGGGAAACCTATATTTTCCTTTTTAGGGCAAGTCTAGCCATTTCCCCACAGCCCTACCCCAACTTATGTCACGAAATTATGCCACTGTCCTCGGGGTACAAGGTTCATGATTCCTTCTAGGGCATTTTGTCCGCCATCCAACAACATTGGGTGCGACTTTACCACGGCAGCGTCAATTACACCGACCCCGAACAGTACAGTACCACATCGAGTCGAATCCGATTCCAACTCAACTAGATGTGGTGTCACTCGATAATCGATTCGATGGAGTCGGCGGGGTTAGGCTCGTGGGGATGTCTTTGGCGACGGCCATTTTGCGCAGCCATCGACTCCGCAGTTGAAGTAAAAATCCGCTTTATGTTCGCCATCAAAGTCGGTATGTGGCCGCTTGACTTGTTCAATAGGCAGCTTTATATGACCTGCTTCATTTGATGCGCGCATAAACTGTCCGACTGTGCTATATCATGTGTTTACGCTCGTACTTGAGTCGACTCAACGACGCTTTTGTCGACTCAACTTCGATTGCAGCTCACAACAGAAGTTCATGGGAATTTGATTTCGCACTGAACCAACAAACACGTTGTCGATTCCATAGTCGATTCCGACCTACACCCGGACGGAATCAGCTCCAGTCTTCATATACAAGCATGATCAACATGACACATGGAGACACCGCCGCCGTTCATTCCCGGATTTCGTCGCTGGGTGTTGGTAGCATCCGCCGACCGACAACAGGAGGCCCCAGACCGCTACCTTGCGGATGCCGCTCACCTGCATGGGCGTGCTTTCGGAGGCCAGCTCGGTGAAGCCGACGATATCGGAGAAGTAGATGGTGACCGACTGGTAAGTCTCGGCCGACACCTGCTTCCGCTGCTTCAGCTGCTGCGCCACCGTTGGAGGCAGCATCTGGTACAGCAGCATGTCCGACCGTTTCTTCTCGTATCGCAGCTCGTAGGTCTTATACTGGAGCGTTTCAGTGAAGGCCTGCGTGGTGCAATGATCCACATTCATGGCTTGTTGGCGTATCAAAATTATGAAGTTCACCCGAGGGTGGTAAAGATGCTAACGCTGCCATCGCCACGAAGCATTCAGAAAAGATACCGACTCACCTGCAGGGTTCTGGTGACCTTCCTGACGAGGATGATGATGACGGGAGAGATGATGAGCACCACCACTAGTAGCACGATCCCAATCACCACGTGACTGTTGGACGCTCGCACCTGCCAATGCCAGGCAGCTGAAGGTCGCTGACAGGTCACGGCTTACGTTGACGTTTTAGACGTGCAGCCGGCAAAGGCATCGCCAGGGCTGACAACTGAATACATAACCTTCGATTCAAAATGACAGGCCCTGCGGAATCCAGGAAAATGGATGTTCTTTTCCTGGGCTCGCGGCCGCACGTTTGTCCCTTCCCCCAACGCCAATACCGAAGCCCACCTCTTCGCCCCTGTCGGCTCTGATGACGCCGCCCGAGTTAGACGTCAGGTCCTCGGCAACACACTTCCACTATGCTCAACATAGGATCAAAAGCAGTTTTGTAAAGGTACTGTAACGTCGAAGGTTCTAATGGAAGTGTTGGCCCGTGTGCAACTGGGGGTAGGCGGGCCAAGCTCAACTGGCTACAGTTCTTCCAAAAACGCACACAATGTGTGGTCCTAATTCAGTTATTAGCAGCCGTCTTTGTCCTTGATTTGCCTCACCTCTGACAAGATGGTATGTTCAATCTTCCCTCTAATTTCGTATTGAATCTTCTGTAATGAATCTAAATAGCCCAGCATGGCATAGAAATATTCAGTGGCTTTCTCGAAGTCAGGCTCGATTTTGACGCGGGTGACAATCTCCTTCCTCCGTCGGGTGATATTGGAGTACCACGGATAATCCTGTTGCAGTAGCTGGTACCTGGTGAAAACGAAGGCACCACCACTTGAGAAAACGCGCATGGTTGCACCATCGCCCTATCACTGTCAACCCAAACACCCTTGCCGAATATGCAACCCAGCTGGTGTGAGAAGTCTGTGTAAGTAAGCTCTGTCCTTCTCTGTCTTCCTCTGTTTACGTAAGGCCGCTCAGCCTGCTGTCTGTGGTTTGCAGCAGCATTCTCATTTCGGTGGTCGGCGCTGTCTGAAGTTGAGTACACTGCACCTGTCGATACTCTACACTGTGCGTGGTAGATTACAGGTTCTGCTCGTGTTGGCGGTAATTGCTAGGCGCTGAACTTTAAAGCTTGATTATTTTATTTTCAGTCATCAGTATGTCTCATGAAACGCTTTATAGCGACTTCCTGTCGTAATTTAGAATGACAAGACATGGATTAATTACAAAATTCGTGCAATGTAAAGAAATATGCCTGAAGGTGAAACTGTTCCTGTCGTATCTGAAAAAAAGCACCTGCAGGAATTAGCGAATTGACACAAAGCGTCTCCCGTGAAGTTATTTTTCGTGGGGAAGGGCTACTTACCGATCTTTGATCCAGTACGCGAAGCTCTTGCTAGCGTTCAGAAAGTCCTGGCCGAGCGCGTCGTTGGTGACGAAGCTGAGGTAGCTGTTGTGGTCCAGGTCGCCCCTTCCGAAATATTCCTCGCCAAACACCATGCTAATCCCCAAATGTTCGATGGCACGAATCAGGTTCTTGTATGCCAGTAGAGGCCGCCAAACTCCTGGTAATTAACACGTTACAATTAGCCGGGGTGGGGAGGGTAAGGTGGTGGCAACCGCGATTCAAATTCTAATCCTTGTGGTTCGCAAACATCCATTCGTCTTGTTTAGCACCTTCGTCCTCGGTCGTGATGATCAAATGCATCACTCACTTTCCCTGACAGGAATGGTCTGCAATTGAAAGCGGCGATCGAATGCAGATCAGTCGCTATTAGAGGACAGGGCAAACGGTGCCAAGCATCGCCGGTTTCGCCGCCAAATTCTGCCCGTGGCCCGGATCTGCACGATGGGATGGAGGGGCTAGGACTGACGTAAAAAACACTGCTCATTCATTCAATAGGTTCAAACCAAATCTTTGAAATATACAACAAAATTCAGTCTGTTTCTTTGCCCTACCCTTAAAACTAGTCTTGTGGCATAATACGCTAGAAGATTGTGTTTTATTTCCTGGTATCCCTGGCTGTAGTTACCAAATGCCACTGTCATACCTTCTAGCTCCAGTTCCCTGCATTTGGGCTTCCGCGATTCGGAGGTCCGTGTCAGTGCAACGTGCTGAGAACACCTCGCTTCCAACAAAGGCATTGCGCAAGGAAATTGGTAACTCGACGAGTGACGAGTTGACCTGACCATGAGTCCGCAGCATGAACGCGCTCTGTTCCTTGCTAGGGTTTGTCAAAATTCGTCAGCAGCAAGAAGGGCGCAGGGGGCACGTGCCCCCTGTTAGACCCCGAGGGGCCCTTGGGGCCGCTCAGAGCCTAAGATTAAGGACCCGATTTGAGGGCCTCGAGATCCCGAAAGGCCAACCGGAGTTCGTATTCACTTAAGCGCTATCCTGAGGGCCTTGCGCGCTAATCAGAGACCCCTGAGTCGATAAGGGTCTATATGTCATTTAAACACCACCAATTATGCACAGGCGGCTCCGTATTGGCATGGGCCTGATTTGGACATGGCATGCATGATTTGGGCATGATTTGACATGGGCATGCCCGTATTGGCAAGTCCAATCCCAAGCTGGAACAAGGCAGCAACCAGCGACTTGCATTGTTCGGGGCCCCAACGTCTGAAAGGGGCCCACAACGCCTAGCAGGAGGGGCAGGGAAGGAGAAGGGACAACAGGGAAGGGGACGGGACCCCGAATGACAGAGGACCTCTTGCGTTGGTCGGGACCCTCTGACAATAAAAACAGGCATTGTAACATATGATGGGTGTGCACATTGAGAAAGCGGAATGACACTGTGGCAATCAGGGCCCCCAGTATCATATGACTGGCCATCCAACATAATTCTAGCGTGAGCTCATTAACCCACGCTGAATTCTGTGCGCCAATTATTGGACCACCTGCGCCTGTCAGGGATGTTGTTGCGTCAGTGAGGGTTCCTGCGTCGATCCGGTGCCAAGTCCGCAGGTCAGAGGGCCTTCCGCGCCAGGAAGGGACTAATGTGATATGATGCATCTCTCTAAGCACCTCCGGCTCGACCTGTATCGATTCGGAGGTGTCTAGGATCGCACCCCCTGTCGCCAGAATGGCGGCAGGGAGACACTCCGCGTGGAACAGAATTGCCCTTCAGCCCCTGACTGGGCACAGTAATGGGCCTCCAAATGTTCCACTCAGGAGACCCCCTTCCCAGAAAGAAGTAAAGGGCTTAATTGATGTAGAAAAGAGTATGTCGGAATGAATTTAAAGACAGACAAGATCACGCCATGTTTGCCTGAGAACGTTCACTCTTTTGCAAAATCGATTAGTAACATATATTACATCAAAGGTATGAGTCTCCGGAAAACTGAACGGCGTTGGCCATTGTAAGTAACATTACGCGCCCCACGCGTGAACGACGACTGTTGTGGTAAACAGAAGATAAGATAGATAGAAGATGTACATCTGATAGATAGATAGAACATAGTTCTGTCTGATAGATATATAGAAGATAGGACTGAGGGCATCGTGTTTACAACCTTGAAGGTGTTGTTTTCTGGAAAGATGAACAGGGAAATAGGGACTTTACCTCCACTCTTCCAGTCCCACAACCAGAATCCAGCCAGCACCACTTCGCGGTGTTATAAATGTCAATCCGTTCTAAACATCAATGTAAAAGTCGCACCAGTGAAATATACGCCCGGACTACGTTTTAAATGTACGATTCGATGCCCTGAAGCGTTCAAAGGTGCTTCTTTCAGATGCATCATCATTTTTATTCACCTGTTAGGGACGTTTTAGTGTTAGCCACAGGACCGACGCTGCGTGACATACGGAGACTGCAACGCCTAGCGTCCACGTCTTTGTTTTTAAGAGATACGAGCGTTCATGTTCGAAGCTACGAACATAATGTGTATCACAAATCGATTCTGACTGAATGTTAAACATTCAGACCAGAATATCCAGACCAACAGTGATACGTCAAGTTAATGCGAGATGTTGACTCATATCGATTTACAATCTACATTCGCGAGGTCCTAATACACCTGCAGAACCTAGATAAAAATTATGACGCAGCTTTTTAGTTCTTTCGTTTTAAAAACAGCTCACCGAATTTTTGTGAAATGCAGGGCGCAGGAGACTTGTTTCATGCAATCGTTAATCGCACGCTTCCTTCAGTTTATTAACTACAAAATTCAGAGTTTGTCTCGCGGTAGTTTTGACCTCTGTTCTAGCTACAGAAGGAACAATATTCTCCATTTACAAATGAACCCTATCTGACGATTTTTCGGGAGGGGGAGCCCTTGACTATCAGGGGTCCTCTGTCAAGCTCGTGCCTCCCCCTCTTGCCGAGGCCCTGGCTGCGCCACTGCAATGTGCACGTGAGTGGAAGACGCAACACCCTGTAAGGGCTGGCACGAGTCATGCCCTCAAACTTGCGCGTGGCCTACGGGCCATATCACAGCTAAAATGCGCATGCCCATGTGTCCGTGCATTTATTGCACGAAGATGCGATAAATGACTTGAATTGATGCCCCGGCAGTATTAGCAAATTTCACCCCTGAATTACCAGTATCGAAGACATTTTCGAGGAGCCACTCAGGTGTGTCGCAGCACGTGGCGGTAGTGGTGAGAGACATGGGAATCAGCCGAGCACATTTAACCCTCACCCTTGAGGAAGCCCCAGAGACGCATAAGGCCTTACGGAATAGCTTTCGAACGGGTTGAGAAAGTGCTGAAACTGTTGGTAGCTGAGTTAACGTCAGTTTGACACAACTTACAAACTGTGTTTCTGGTTTGGTAGTTTATGATCTATGGCCTCTTTCCTAGGTTAGGTCAGTCGCATATTGCTTAAAAGTGAAAAATTGCTCATTCGCCGCTGGAAATGTAAATCTAAAGGATTTTCAGGCTTCTACCATCACCCATGTCACTCTGAGGTGCAATAGCACCTTCTCGTGGCTTTTGTAAGACAAGGGTATCCAAGATAGCACGAGATGAAATTTTGTCTTTGTGACCAGATTTGACCCTTTGAAGGTCACACATTTTCAACCATAAAGGCACATACCCCACAGCCTTGAACGTCTTTTAACGTTGTTTTCCTGTGTGGTGTGATTTGTTTAGTTCTTGATATAACTGACAGGATCAATGCAACAATATCATTTATCTCTCTGAGCTGATGTAAAGTTCTAGGCCATGTCCCAAAGTCGACTTTGTGACTAAGAGCATAAGCATAATTCGTTCTATAAATAGCGAGAGGGGTCTGTAAGTGCTAATCTGGGTCTTATAACCATGATTTACCTGTCAAAGGTAATATTTGATATGCTTCTATCACACTTGACCAGATTAAGTTTGACGATAGTCAGCTAACGCGGTTTTCACTTGGCTTTAACCTGTTTAGTGTTTTATATCTTATAGGGAGGGGGAGGGACACCTGAGCCCTCCCCTTCATAGGGTGAGACTTGAAAAAATCCCGTGGGAGATGATACTGGTTTTTCATAATGCCATCAGAACGAACGGAAAATACGCCAGTTATCATGTCCTGTAGGTAATATGGCAGCCACAATACGCAGCAGGAGCCTGCTGCTTTAACCATGCCCTTGCGATTGCAAAAAGGAAACGAATTTCGCCTGCCGCGGGTTATTAGAGAACATTCATTGCAATATGAATGCTACTGATAAGACCCACTGCCGTGGCCCTGTGTAGAGTTGCGTATGTGTCAAGCTCTTCCTACCACGCCATTTTCGGCCCTTACTAAAGGCTGCAGGTAACCACATGCTTTGTTCTTCTCATTCAGATTTGATAGGCATGCAATATGGACCATGAAATGCGAACTTCTCAGAAACGTCCATATTACTGCACCGTTTGCTGAAAAGGCGACTGCTGGGACTTGGCGTAGATGCCGAAGTAGAACGACATGCAGGTGCAGTATGTCGAATGCCTCCGTGTGGTATGACAATCGATCAACAATCGAATGGGGACCGAGACCGTCTCGTTGGCTCAGTTGGTTAGAGCGCCTACCCTCTGGTCCCCCCATCTCTGGTGGGCTGAGGTCGAGTTGTTTTAGGCGCTTGCTATTTGTCCTTGACTGGTGTGGTCGGTGGCCGGTGGCAGCGCCACGCTGAAGATCAGGTGGCGTCAGAGGTCAGGGCGGACCGTGCCAAACACTACGGCACCTTAAAATTTCGCCACCAAATTCTGCCGTTGAACTGCAATTGCGTGGTCGGATGGTAGGGGTCAGGTTTAAAAAAACAAGCACGCCTTTGTGTGAGCTCTGAACCAGTAAACCCACCCACCCATCCACCCACTCAAAAATATTCGGATTAAATCTTAAAAAGGTCAGCGCAAACGTCATAAGTATTCACTCCAGCGCCAGCAGACAACCCCACTCGGCCGGATGGGCTCCGGCTCCTGTCTGCCCCATCTCGTCACCCGCCACTCACCAGATGCGTCCTTCTCTTTTATCTCCCTGGTTAGCTGATCGAGAAAGATGTAGTTGGCGCGGTTGTAGAACTGAATACCGGCGTCAATGGAGGGCGTGTCGAAGCGCGTGATCTTGTCCCGGAAGTCGTCCAAACGGATCCGGAACAGGATCTTGTTCTGGAACAGCTGGTCACCGATGCGGAACTTGGGCCACTTGAGGTCGTCGATGAGCTGGTTGGTGTACTGGAAGTGTTCGGAGAGGTTGCGCCGGATCACAGAGCCGTTGGTGAAGAGGAAGAAGGCGATCTCGGCGCGCTCCGACTGCAGCGCCTCCGTCACGTTGCCCAGTCCCGTGCTGATCTGCACCTGATGACGTCACCACACTAAATACATGCACCGTTTACCAATCCGAATCATTTAGGCAAACACCAGTTTTCTAAAAGTAAATCAATTATTGGAGAGTCTGACATGCACCACACCAAATACAAACCGACATCATACTTCTCGCAGCGAGCACTGATTTGAAGGGAGTGTTCCAACTAGCCATTAGTCATCTTCATTTAGCCATTTTCAAGATAATTCGGTGCAGTTCACAGCCATGCTCTTCTTAAGACTAAAGATCAGTAGCGCAGGAAAGGGAGTGTGTGTGTGTGGGGGGGGGGGGGGGCACAAAGGGCGCGTGCCCACAACCCTTAGATTTCGAGGGCACTTCGGGCCCTCGGGACCTACGATTTAGGGAGCGAAAGATCGACTGGAGGTCAAATTCAGTGGTCCGGTCCGAAGGCAGGATACTTCAATGTCATCCAGAGGGCCATGCGCTTATCAGGGATCCCCTGAGTCAATAAGGACCTACATATTAGCCATACACCAACAATTACGCACAGTCGGCTCGGTGTGGGCATGGGACTTCGGGCCAATTCTCCTAGCAGGTACAAAGCATGAATCAACAATTTGCATTGTTCGGGGCCCCAGCGCGTGTCAAGGGCCACACAGCGCCCAACAAAAGCCCCTGTGCTGGCGAAGGGCCTGAATCGGCCAGAGGCAGTGTTCGGGGAGTTTCAAAGAGCCTAGAGGGCTCACCGTAACCGGCGACCAAGGGCTCGATTGGAGGGCTTAAGGGCACGAAGTGCTGGTCGGGTATCATTCAGGATCTTCAACCTGCAGGGACAGGCCCCCAAATGACAGCCAGAGGGCCTTTTGCGCCGATCAGGGACCCCTGTGTCGATATGGGCCTATATGTCGGTCAGGCACCACCAGTACCGCACAGCCAGCTTCTATGGTCAATATGGGCCTAAAAGCCCACTTCCCAACCATCTGCATACAAGGCCGAGGAGAGCAAATTACATTGGCTGGGCCGCTGCATCCGTCAGGGCCTGACGTGTCCAACAAAGAAAGTCTTGAGTTCATTCGGAGCCCCGAGCCGACCAAGGGCAGTGTTTGTGAGGCCCGAAGAGGGGCCCGGGCGGCACAGCGGAGCTGACAATCAAGGACTCGGATGGAGGGCATACGGGCCCGAAGGACTGGCTGTAGGTCCCATGAAAAATCGCAGCCTGTAGGGTCGTGGCCTAAAATATCAGTCAGAGGTCCGTTTACACCGTGTCAGGACACCCCGTAACAATGCAGGCCTTACACCGTGTCAGGACGACCTGTGACAGTGCGGGTCTTACACCATGTCACGACGCCCCGTAACAGTGCAGGTCTTACACCGTGTCAGGACGCCCCGTAACAGTGCGGGTCTTACACCGTGTCAGGACGCCCCGTAACAGTGCGGGTCTTACACCGTGTCAGGACGCCCCGTAACAGTGCAGGTCTTACACCGTGTCAGGACGCCCTGCGGCAATGCAGGTCTTACACCGTGTCAGAACGCCCTGTGATAATGCAGGTCTTACACCGTGTCAGGACGCCCTGAGACAATGCAGGTCTCTAGGTCCGCCAGGGACCACGAACACAGTTGGCTTCCTGTCAGCCTGAACCCTGGGGGCCCGGTGATGATGATGATGATTTGGGGTTTTAGGGCGCATCGACTGCTGTAGGTCATGCAGCGCCCATAACTATCAATTTATGCAGAGACGTCAATCAGAAAAGTGCATCAACCAGCTCAACATATAAAGCCTTGATAATCAGCCCTAGCATCATGATGAAAAGATTACTGGGAAATCTATAGCGCGAAGAAACTGGAGCACTTTACCAAACTCGACGGCGTTCGAAGAATCCCCTAAAAGGTCACATAGCGTGCGATTCTGGACGTGGTGTCCGAAAAACTGCGCTCTCGCTGCAGTAAGGTGGCGGCAAGCGACCAGTGCGTGATGCACGGTCAGCGGATCAGAGCACCGACTGCAGCATGGTCTGTCGCCAGCCAGTAGCAGGTGACGGTGCGTAGCATATGTGTGACCTAGGCGTAACCGGCAAAGGGCAACTTCGTCCATCCTATTGTTTCGAAAGCACGACTGCCATAGTCCAATACGGGGTTTCACGGACCGCAACTTGCTGGCGCTCAGCGAGTTCCAGTGGAACTGCTATCGCTTCTGCATAAACAACGACACTGCGGGGTACATGTCTTGAGCTGGTGTGGCGTTATAGGAATTCTAGTCCCCGTCGTAGCGCGCTTTGCTGCCGCGTCAGCAAGATCATTTCCGTATATCCACACGTGACTTGGGATCCAGCATAGTACGATCGTATTTCCCGCTCGATCCAGTGAGCTAAGACGCCAGTGAATGTCCTGGGCCAATGGATTAGGCGAGGAAAAGCCGTCAACAGCCAGGAGACTGCTCAAGGAGTCGGAAGGAATCAAATGCAGATTGCTGTCGTCCACTTCAATAAAACAGAGAGCTTTGCTGATGACTGTAAGCTCGGAAGTGTAGACCGACGCGTGTGAGGGCAGTGTGAATGACCGTGTGGTTGATCCGCGCACAAAAGCGCACCCTACACCTGCATCCGTCTTCGAACCATCTGTATAAGTCATCTTGTACCCGTCAAAGGAGGCCATGTGCTCTAAGGCTGCGCCTTTAAGTTCCGTCATGAGAACACGTTGCTTTTGCATGTTTGATAGAGAAACGTCCACTCTTGGCGATGCTAGCTCCCAAGGAGCAGTCTCCATGGGTTTATGTCTGATGACGCGTCGCAGGTTGAAGCCGCTCGCGTCTAAAAGTTCTCTCCTTCGTATGCAAAAGGGGGAAGTTTTTGGTGACCGTTGACGTAGGAAAAGTCTTCGTTAGCTACGCGAAAACACTGCTTTGTAGGTGGGATGATCTGGGAACTGCGCCAGCTTGCACGTGTAGCGCAGTTCCAGCATCTGCCTTCGCAATGCTAGTGGGGGCTCGTGAGCCTCCACCAGAAGACTAGCTATGGGCGATGTCCGAAAAGCCGCTGTGGCGATACGGAGTGCGGCGTGATGCATCGTGTTCAGAGTACGTTTAATCAGGTCTGATGGGCTGTCATAGATAAAACAGCCGTAGTCAAGTTTTGAACGAATCAGGGAACAATATAGGAGTAAGAGTGTCCTCCTATCAGCACCGTATGATGTACGTCCCACGCACCTTCGGATGTTAAGAGATTTTAAACATTTGTCGCGAAGATTTCTTATTTGCTTACGGTATGTTAGGCGCCGGTCAAATCGTATACCGAGCAATTTCGCGGTATTCCCATTGGCGACGCGTTGCCCATACAGCCTGATTTCCATTTCAGGACAGTGACGCCGACGACGACAGAAATGAACTGCAGTTGTCTTCGATGTAGAAAACCGGAAACCGTTAAGCACACTCCACTTCTCCAGACGTGTGACAGCCAGCTGCAGCTGTCGCTCCATCGTGCGAGTCGTCGACGAGCTACACCAAATAGCGAAGTCGTCTACGAACAGAGAACGGCTGATCCCACGTGGAAGCGTGTCCCCTATATCGTTTATCATCACTGCGAAAAGAATGACATTTAATACGCTGCCCTGAGACACACCATTGTCCTGCGGATACCTGTCGGATTGATAAGAACCGACACGCACCCGAAAGAATCTGTCAGTCAAAAAGTTTTGTAAAAACTTTCCCATGTGACCACGGATGCCACAATCGAGTAACTTCATCATAATTCCACGTCTCCATGTGGTGTCATAAGCTTTTTCTATGTCAAAAAAGATGTCGCCGGTATGGCACTCGCTACTAAATCCGGCTCGCACTGCAGTATCAAGAGTTAAGATGTGGTCAATCGTGCTCCTGTTCTTACGGAATCCGCACTGAGCATTCGTGAAAAAGTTTTGGCGTGCTAAAGTCCACGAGAGCCGCACATTCACCATTCTTTCCATGAGCTTACAAAGCGAAGATGTGAGAGTGATCGGGCGATAGTCAAGGGCGTTCGTTCCACTTTTCCCGGGCTTTAAAATAGGCACTACAATGGCCTCTCGCCAGATTGGCGGGAAGTTACCTGACTCCCATATACAGTTGAAAAGTACCAGCGACGCTCGTAGTACACG
>NW_023596545.1:19305283-19314017 GCF_011947565.3 Pollicipes pollicipes | reverse complement strand
AAGGCTGCGCCTTTAAGTTCCGTCATGAGAACACGTTGCTTTTGCATGTTTGATAGAGAAACGTCCACTCTTGGCGATGCTAGCTCCCAAGGAGCAGTCTCCATGGGTTTATGTCTGATGACGCGTCGCAGGTTGAAGCCGCTCGCGTCTAAAAGTTCTCTCCTTCGTATGCAAAAGGGGGAAGTTTTTGGTGACCGTTGACGTAGGAAAAGTCTTCGTTAGCTACGCGAAAACACTGCTTTGTAGGTGGGATGATCTGGGAACTGCGCCAGCTTGCACGTGTAGCGCAGTTCCAGCATCTGCCTTCGCAATGCTAGTGGGGGCTCGTGAGCCTCCACCAGAAGACTAGCTATGGGCGATGTCCGAAAAGCCGCTGTGGCGATACGGAGTGCGGCGTGATGCATCGTGTTCAGAGTACGTTTAATCAGGTCTGATGGGCTGTCATAGATAAAACAGCCGTAGTCAAGTTTTGAACGAATCAGGGAACAATATAGGAGTAAGAGTGTCCTCCTATCAGCACCGTATGATGTACGTCCCACGCACCTTCGGATGTTAAGAGATTTTAAACATTTGTCGCGAAGATTTCTTATTTGCTTACGGTATGTTAGGCGCCGGTCAAATCGTATACCGAGCAATTTCGCGGTATTCCCATTGGCGACGCGTTGCCCATACAGCCTGATTTCCATTTCAGGACAGTGACGCCGACGACGACAGAAATGAACTGCAGTTGTCTTCGATGTAGAAAACCGGAACCGTTAAGCACACTCCACTTCTCCAGACGTGTGACAGCCAGCTGCAGCTGTCGCTCCATCGTGCGAGTCGTCGACGAGCTACACCAAATAGCGAAGTCGTCTACGAACAGAGAACGGCTGATCCCACGTGGAAGCGTGTCCCCTATATCGTTTATCATCACTGCGAAAAGAATGACATTTAATACGCTGCCCTGAGACACACCATTGTCCTGCGGATACCTGTCGGATTGATAAGAACCGACACGCACCCGAAAGAATCTGTCAGTCAAAAAGTTTTGTAAAAACTTTCCCATGTGACCACGGATGCCACAATCGAGTAACTTCATCATAATTCCACGTCTCCATGTGGTGTCATAAGCTTTTTCTATGTCAAAAAAGATGTCGCCGGTATGGCACTCGCTACTAAATCCGGCTCGCACTGCAGTATCAAGAGTTAAGATGTGGTCAATCGTGCTCCTGTTCTTACGGAATCCGCACTGAGCATTCGTGAAAAAGTTTTGGCGTGCTAAAGTCCACGAGAGCCGCACATTCACCATTCTTTCCATGAGCTTACAAAGCGAAGATGTGAGAGTGATCGGGCGATAGTCAAGGGCGTTCGTTCCACTTTTCCCGGGCTTTAAAATAGGCACTACAATGGCCTCTCGCCAGATTGGCGGGAAGTTACCTGACTCCCATATACAGTTGAAAAGTACCAGCGACGCTCGTAGTACACGAGGAGGAAAATGTCGTACCACATCATATGGATGAGGTCGGGTCCCTCCGCTACACTACGCAGCGAGCAAATGGCCCGTTTCAAGTTCCATCATAGTGAAACGCTTGTTGTACGTCAGGATGACCCCTGTATAAAAATTAACTTGTGTGAAGTTCATATCGCGCCCGATGTCGCAAAAACCGTGGATCGCAGGTGCCATTCCGGCAACGGTCTGACAAGGCTTCCCCAATGGCTTCCGCGACATCACTTGGGTGAGTGATGTGTTGACTTCCCACTCGCAGTGCGGGAAGGGAAACTGGTGGATGCAGCCCGGCGATTCTTTTAATGCGGCCCCATACATGTGACGTCGGCGTGTGGCGATTCAGTGAATTGACGTAGCTGCGCCATGATGCACGTTTGGCCTCTCTTATAGTGCGGCGTGCGGCCGCGCGTGCTTGCCTGAAAGCCATGAGGTTTGATGTGCTGCTGTGCCGGTCAAAAGCCCTAAAGGCTCTCCGACGTGCGCGAACAGCGTCGCGACACTCGTCTCTCCACCAAGGTACAGAGGTGCGACGAGGGCATCCGGAGGTGCGCGGAATGCATCCTTTCGCCGCATCCAAAACGAGAGACGTAAATGCCTCCGTAGTCGGAGTTGCAGAGTCGAAATCGTTAGAAAAGGTTTCGTCCAGGCGGGTCTCAAATCCACTCCAGTCCGCTTTCTTGAAGTTCCAATGTTGAGGTCGCGTACCAAGAACAGTACCATCGCGGTGCCGAACCCAGACCGGGAAATGGTCACTTCCGAGGGGTCCGCTGAAGCATCCCAGTTGAAGTGTGGCACCAACTGCGGACTACAAATGCTCAGGTCTAGCACTGACGATCGTCCTGATGGCAATGTAAAATGTGTTTTCGCTCCTGTATTTAAAACACACAAACATTCGTCACGCACGAAAGCCTCACATAGCCTCCCGCGAGTGTTCGTGGAAGCACACGCCCACACAGTGTGATTGCCCACACAGTGTGCATTAAAATCGCCTAAAACGAGTGGAGGGGGAGGAAGTTGAGAGGTTAACTCTCGTAGTCCTCCAGATGAAAATGAAACCCCAGGTGGCAAGTACAGAGAGCAGACAGTTATAGCGCGGCGGTTGAAATTCACCGTTGCTGCGACAGCTTGCAAGTCTGTTCTTAACACCAGACGCCATGTAGGTACGCTTTGGTGTATAGCCAACAGAACGCCACCGTAAGCAACGGTATCTGTTGGCATGTCAGTGCGGAGGGTAGTGTACCCTTTCAGGCTGAAGGCCGCATCAGGCGCTAACTTGGCCTCCTGGAGACACACGGCTACCGGGCAGTGCGCGCTTAAAACTGTCTGCAAGTCCTGGGTGCTTGACCTTACACCTCTACAGTTCCACTGTAAAAATGACTGAATGGAGAGACTTTAAAAACACTGTAAGGCCTTAAAAAACTCAGCAGCGCTAGAGCCTGGCCCATGGTTGTTGGTTCTGTCTTCAGAACCCAAAGAGATCGCGCGCATCCTGGGTTGGATCCGGGGACTACCGCCATCTGTTGGCGAAATCGGCCCCTGCGGTCCACGCTTTTCCGGGCGCCCCGTCCTAAACTGGGCCGGCGCCGGCGACGTCGTGGTCCTAGGCGGCGGTGGTGGTGGAAGACCCATAGACGGGTCTCTCCGCGAGTCGGAAGGGCCTGGGGGAGCTTCCACACGCTTTCGGGGAGGTGGGACTACCTCCCCCGTGGGAGCAGGCCCGGGGCACGCACCCGACAGCCGACTGGCTGCCTTCGCCCTCTTCTGCTCTGAAGGCGTGCACGCTTTGCCCTCGCGCGCCCCGTCTCTCCGCCTCATGGCGCTCAAGGTTGTCCAGTTTTCGTCCCATCGTCTCACTCATGTTGTAGGACGTGATACTCCTGGGGAGGACCGCTGTGAAGCCGGTGATCGCGTGCTTACTGGCGAAGACCGGGAGGTTCGGCCCCGGCGGACCACGGTCCATTCACTGCTTTCGGCTGGTGTGGGATGAGACGGCGAGGTAACAACTGGCGCGCTGGCCTGTGCCTCAGAGGGGGTACAGGGTGCCGACGAGACGGGGGACGACAGTGTTGCTGATGCTGTGGCGTACACCTGAGACGCCGGTACAACCGACAGCCCGAAAGATGTAAGCAGTTTAATGAACTGCGTTTCAGTCATCTGGTCTAAGGAAGCCTCAGGTGGGGACAGGGGCCTTGGCCGCTGTGGCATATGATGTCTTTGGGTGGCTCAGTTCATATAAGTCCCTTGCTTCCCGAAATGAGATGTTCTTCGTGGTTTTCAGTGCGATGATCTCCTTCTCTCTGGCGTACGCCGGGCATGCACGATCGAAAGTGGAGTGAGGTTTCTGGTTTTTCCCACAGTTCACACACCAGAGGTTCGCTGCAGTGCACTGATCACTCGGGTGCTCTGGTGAAGCACACTTACCACATGCTGGCTGGTTGCGGCAGAAATCCTTTGTATGTCCAAACATTTGGCACTTAAAACATCTCATGGGGTTCGGAATAAAAAGGCGCACCTTCACCTTCACATAGCCTACCCTTACTTCAGATGGTATGTCAGGACAATTAAAAGTCAGCACAATGTTGTTCGTGGGGACCAGCTCCGCACCTCTGCGCACCTTCATGCGGCGAGCATCCGCTACCCCGAACTCAGCGAGACCGTCGACTATCTCCTCGTCACTGACATCTCTCAGGTCAAAACAGTTCATGATACCCTTTGACGGGTTCTTTGTCCTATGGACGCCCACAGCCATCGCCACTGACACGTCCTTTTTCCCCTCCGGCATCTCGCACACAGTACACAAACCTATCCGAGGTCCTGGCCCGTTTGGCCTCCTCTCCGTTCTGGAACTCAACCTCGATCCCGCCGTCCTTAAGCTTATCGCATCGGAGCACCTTTCCAAAACGAGCACACCCATTTCGCCCTTGAAAGGGCAAAAGGGACGACAGCGGCTTCTCGGCGCTTCGGAAAATCAAGATCCGAGGGGTAGGCGCTGACGCACTAGCACCTGTAGCCTCAGTCCCCCCCCTTTCGGGGTGCGGGTGTTTTTTGAGTTTATAGTTGCCATGCGTGTAAGGTTTTAACATTCAGCACCGAGGCTCCCCACCCACCTCGGAGCCCAACTGGGGAACGGCCCACTCACCCAAGTGGCGGTCGTGCCGCCAGGGCTACCTCGGTGATATGCGGGGCGAACGACGCCTCCCACACGGCCAGGTGTAACCGGGGAGACCCCCATCCCGTCCTGACCGTGGTTCAGCGCCGCCGCCCCTTGACCCCTTAAGCCTCTGCGCGCGGCCAGGCGCCCCAAGCGGAAACCCGCAAGGAGCACACAACCGCAACGCGAGCGACATGCCGCTAGACCAGTGTGGGGCCCCACGGGCCCCCATGCCCCCGGATATTCTGGCCAAAGTGGAGTGCTGGGATGCGCCGTGACCGACCCGCGTAACGCGCCCCTCAGCCACCAGGATCCGATCAACCCTGGGATGTGGGCGAGGGGGCACGGCGACCCCGATAAAACGAGGATGAGGAGTGGTGATAGGGCCGGATGACGGAAAACGGGTAATGGGAAGAGGAGCGGGCGGGACAAGGAGCAGGAGCTCACGTACCGGCAGGGTCGCTACGCCCTGAGAGGAACAGCTTGCGCTGTCCACCCGTTACCGGAGCTGGGACCCGAGAGGGCGCTAGTCCCCTACACCGGCCGAAGCCGGTGCCCCTGCGGGGACCCTGGGCGCCCATTTCCCAAGCAGGAGCGAGGCTGGGAGCCACGACTTGCATCGGTCCTTGGCACAATGGTTAGGACCCCTGCGTCGGTGAAGTGCCTACAATGTCTTACAAGGGCCATGTGTCGGCTAATGGCCCCGAGTCGGTCACAGGCTTTGTTTGAGGAGGCCCAAGGCTGGACAAAGGGCCCCTAGAGACCAAAGATCGGGGGCCCGATTGGAAGGCTGAAGGGCACCAAGGGCTGGCTGTAGGTCACATTTAGTACCCCGCCTTTAAGGCCGTGATCTCCAATGCCAGTAAGTGGGTCTTTTGTACCGATTGGGGACCCATGAGACAGAGTGTTTTCTATCTCGGCCAGAAATCACGAACACCGAGCAGTCGGTTTCGTGTCGGTCTGATCTCTTAGGGCCCATTTCCTCAAGCAGGGCCGGGCCCGCGATTTGCATTGGTTGGTGTCCCTACAACAACGTGGGGTCCTGTATCAATCAGGGGCACGCAGTGCCCAACAGAGTGTTGCGTGTCAACAAGGAGCCTCGAGTCGGTCGGGAGAATACTTGCTCAGCTGGAATGAAAAAGGATCGCGAATAACGGGACTCGCGATTGGTTGGGCCCTCTGACAATGAAAACAAACATTGTGATTTATGATGAGTGTACATTGAAAAAATGAAAAGGGCCCTGTGCCAATCAGGACCCCCAGTATCAAATCACGGCCCGTTAAACCGACCTGGAGTCTATGGGTCAATTATTGGACCACCCGCGCCGATCATGAATGTTATTGCGTCATTGAGGGTTCCCGCGTCGATCTGGTGCCAACTGCGCAGGTCAGAAGGCCCTCTGCGCCAGGAAGGGATCAATGTGATGTGATGTACCCCTCTAAGCACCTCCGGATCGGCCAGGGGATCCCGACCCGTGTCACCAGAATGGTGGCCGGTAGACCCTTTGCGGTGGAACGGAATTGCCATTCAGCTCTCGACTGGGTACAGAAATGTGCCTCCTAGTGTTCTACTCAAGAGGCCACCTTCCCGGAAAGAAACAAGCTAAACAAGAAAGTCATTAATGTCGAAAAGTGTGGATCAAAATGAATTAAAAATGAACAAGACTCTCCAATGATTGCCTGAAAAACCTTCATCCTTTAGCAGAATCGGTTAGTGACATATATTACATCAAAAGGTATGAGCATACACGCCCGAAATCTGGGGAGCAAAGACAACGATAGCCTGGGTTGCAGTTTCCAGACAACCGAATGGCGTTGGCTACTGCAAATAACACCACGTGCCTCTTACGGCAACGACCGTCGTTAAAATGGTTCCGACCGTCGAAAAATGGTTCCGAGTGACTCAAAAGCAACTGGCACCTTTCAAAGAGAGGACTGGCCGTGTCGTTTTTGCAACTTTGAGGTTATGCTCTGGGCAGGTGAACAGCTACAGCAGCATGACAACCAGATATTCCACTTCGCGGTATGTAAATGCCAATCCGTTCTTAACATCGATCTAAATATCGATAGATAACTTAGGGTGCGCAGACCGCACAGCTCACGCGGATTACAGCGGTGCCGTGTGGCGCGCTCACCTGGCTCTTTGGATTGCAGGTAACTCAGGGCGCGCAGACCGCACAGCTCACGCGGATTACAGCGGTGCCGTGTGGCGCTTTGGATTGCAGGTAACTTAGGGCGCGCAGATCGCAGAGCTCGCGCGGATTACAGCGGCGCCGTGTGGTGCGCTCACCTGGCTCTTTGGATTGCAGGTAACTTAGGGCGCGCAGACCGCACAGCTCACGCGGATTACAGCGGCGCCGTGTGGTGCGCTCACCTGGCTGATGGTCTCCTGCATCTCGTACTGGTACTGCAGCACGCTGATCATGTTGACGGCGTTCTGGATAATGAGCGCCATGATGGGGATGAAGGGCAGGCAGAGCATCTGCGCCAGGTGGATCTGCTTGCCCCGGCCGGTGGTGGGGTCGAGGCCGCAGCATCCCTTCACCTGGCGAGCCCAGTATGAAGTCAGCTCCGGGCGCAGGCGGCGGCCGGGAAGTCAGCTCCGAGGGCAGGCGACGGCCGGCCGGGGCGGCAGGGCATCTGAACGAGCCGGGGTGTGACATTCGAATATCCATGTTTATGTGTGGTGTAGGCTGCGCCTCGATTCTGCTTTGCTAGTGGGTACGAAGCATGTCAGTTGTTATTTAGTGACGTGAGATGAGATTTTGAATGCGATGCCTTGGACAGGGCAATATTCCACACGAGGACGCCCCATGAGGATTTTTTCGGGCGGCCAGGGGACATCAAGGTGTCTTGACAACCCTCTTTTGATCCAAGCAAAGCCCCTATCAATGTCCTGCATCAAAGTGGTAAAAATGAAAAAATGAGGTGTTCCACATAATGTAACAGCACGCCCATATTTTCCAATTTTCCAAAAATAGGTGTGTGCTTTTTTAGGCCTGGGAATGAATCCAGTGTAAATTTCAGTTACCTGTCTCACAGTGCAGAGATATACTCTACTACAGATAGGTACAGAACGTCCGGATGAAATGTGACACCGCGGGATAATGCGGTGCGGTGGCTTTGAGATGGTATACCATCTCCGTTCCGGGCTACCGCTATTGCTTATAGGGAGTGAAGGCTGCAAGCTAAGTCAAATTTGCATATTTTATTGTTTGGAAGTAGCCGATCAAAGCCTCGTAACATATTCGGTTGAGAATGCATGCCAACTGTATGATCAACCAAATGCCATGTCACTCGCATGGTCTGGAGGAAGGGTGCCCGACTCAATTTTCAGAACTATTAGGAGAAGTCCCAGAATGGGCGCAATATTTCGCCCGAATGACGGGAAAAGACGGGAAAATGATCAGATTATGGCACAGCAACACAACATCCGGTCTCATGTGTTTCCGAATGACATCCAGCCGGGCGCACTCGGCTTCCGCAGATCGGTCGGCCGATCAGCTGTTCGTTTGCATCGTTTTCATCCGCGTCAACCTGCTTGTCATCTCGCACGTGGGAACAGTCTGGCGCTTGTACGGAAGTGTGCTTATTGGGTGGTCGGTGGAAACGTTCTCAAGCGTCGCAGTCATTTGTTAACGAACTGAGGACAGTTCATGACTTCCCGTCCGTGAGTTGGTTTGAGGGGGGGAGGGGGGGGGGGGGGGGGGTCCAGTGTCAGGTCAAGCAAGAAGTGTGAGGGAGCATATACTAATGCCTGCTACGGTTACAAATATTGTTAGTTCCGAACCACTGCTTGGTACTGAGTCTGATGAATGACGCGATTGTATGCCCGTTGGGTCACAAAATGCAAGTAGCTATTCTGGTGTGTTCCAACCATTGAGGCTGGCTTGATGAGCGCAAGGGGATCTACTTTTTTCTTGATTTCATCCGATTTCAATGTTAATTTGTGGTGTGGCAACGAAAGGTGTTCACCCTCAGGCTTAAAAGATAGCGATATTGATATACTTCCCGCCTGGCAAGGGAAATAGCAACTAATGCCATAATGATACAACACAGTGAGTTGATGTGGGAAGCACAACGCGCGCAGGACAAAA
>NW_023596545.1:18900283-19300283 GCF_011947565.3 Pollicipes pollicipes | reverse complement strand
CCGCAAAGTACAAGAAGCAACGACTGGAGACAATGCATCTGAAACCCAAGTGAGTGAACAAATGCCAAAATATTGCATGGGAGCAGTGAACTCCCAGACAAATAATGAAAAGTCCTGGCTCATTCCTCTGACCATCCACAAAACCTCCATAACTTTCCAAATTGACACTGGAGCTGAGGTGTCAGTGATAACTGAAGATGTGTGGGGCTCAATGAAGGAGCCGCCAACCCTGACCAATCCGCAAACTCGCCTGACCAGCCCTGGAGGAGAACTGCAGTGTGTGGCTGAGTGCAGGGCCACCACCCTGCACAAGGGCCAGACATACTCATTTAAAGTGGTGGCCCTGAAGGGCCAAATGGCCAACAACCTCCTGGCCGGAGATGCTGCTGTCAGGATAGACCTGGTGGCCAGACTGGATGAAGTCACAACTGCTAAAGGTGTAGGCCTTATGGAAACCACACCATGCTCCACAACCGGGGTCAGCCCTGCTGAGGCGCTGGTGTCCTGAAAACTTCGGACGCGACTGCCCGTGCTGGAAACACAGCTCCAGCCACGAGTGGTCAGCCACGCCAAGCTCAAGAAACGCGACAACCGTTCAAAGCGGCTATAGAAGTCTGCTTACGACCGGCGTCACGGAGCGCGTGACCTGCCACCTCTTAGAGACGGCGACCAAGTCCTGCTGAAGACAGACCAAGAGAAGAGATGGTCGTGCTCCGGTACCGTCACTGCCTCGGACCCAGGTTCCAGAACCTACTGGGTGACAACACCAGCGGGAACGTTCCGGAGGAACAGGAAATACGTCGCTCATGCTGCACCGACGCAGCTAATATAAACTCCAGACATCCTAGAAAATGGCGCCACGCCGCTGGGTCCTTCGGGATCTCCCAACCGCGACGACACCATCGTGACGTCACTCGGACCAGATTTGTCGCCCGGTCCCAACGCAGCTCTGGCAGATCCTGGCGACCGTCCGGGCTTTCCCCGACGTTCGCAGCGCATCAACCGGCACGCCTCGCTGACTACCTTTGTTAAGGGGGAAGATGCCATGTGATGTCCCATGTTAAATGTATAGCGTCCCCAATTTAGGAGCCAGTTCCCCCACATCGCTATTGTGCCTTGTGCGCCACCGTGAACCCTGGGCGCGATTCCGTTGGATTCCGGTGGGACAGTTCAAATACAGACGCCAACTGTGGAACGTCGTGTGTGTGATCCGGAACGGGGAAGGCGCGAAGGAACAGATAACAAGACGCCCATGCTACACTATCCGGCGCTTCAAATTGTACATAAATGCACACATAAATATGTTGAGACGCAAATGGGACTCGGCGCCTGTGTAGTGTGCCATGCAGAATTTGGAAGTTCTTTGTGAGTTCAATCAACCGCTCCACATGGATGCGCTTTATGGTGACGTTCCCTGACACTAACACAGAATGACTTGGTAGCTGTGCACGATGCTTCATGTATGCAGGTTTGACCAGTTTTACATCTCTAAGAACCAGAATATCCTGCACATTAACCCCCCCCCATCTCCCAAAACAGTGTCACCTGCATGCAATTTGTCGATAATGTCACATCTCTCAAAAATCTCCCTGTCGATTGTTGAGTCTGTGTATGCGTCCGAACAAAATGTCACAGCTCTACTGTATGAAATGCCTTGCAGAACGTTGTAGGTATTGGCTTTTTTGTAGTGGGAGTAGAATGCCGGCTGCTCCCTGGGATTAAAACGGACCTAAATTTCGCACTCAGTAACAACATAACGAAGTCAGTCACAAAGTCAGTTAGCCGGCCAAAATCACAAAGTCACATAATAAAGTCAGTCAGTAACATAACATAACACAGTCGGTGTTTGGATTAAAATGGTGCCTGCAAACCACCTAATATTTGTTCGGAATCCAGGGTCTCCCTGTCATGGGAGCTTCCCTCTTCATCGCATTTATCCATGCCTGTCACAGTTTTTTTGTCAGCAGGAAACTTGTGACCACCAGGCTCAGAGCAGAACGGGACGCAGCACTTTATGATAGTTCTTTTACTTGCTGACCGTACAAACAATTAGCAGTCCTCCACGGATTCCAATCCTGGATGCAGAAATGCAAAAATGAGAGGCTATCACTAGACCAGATAGCAATAGTAACTCGCAATCCAGTAGCGGATCGTGAAAAATTACCAGGGCGATACATACCAAAACTACCATGTAACCAAAGTTTGTCACAACTGCGCCACCGACCGATGGACTTCAACGTTTGACCTGCCACCTGTCGGGGAAATTCTCGGAAAGTTTTAACATGGCCCATTGAAATGACTTGGAAATGGGAAGAAACACTCAACATACGGATCGGATAGAGGATGATAATACCGGAATAGAAGCCACACTTCCAAACACCACTTTGTACGTAGTGTCATGGTCGGCGGTTAGCGAGAGGTAGTGTGAGGACTGATGTAAAAAGAAAAAGAAGAAGGGAAAATAAAGCTACAAAATTTTCCTGTCAGCCCACATCGAACGCTCCGTCAGCACGCGTGACGTCACGCATTCCAGCTGAAAATCGTGCTGACGATAGATCGAACGCGACCAAAAATTCTGGCATCGTCGTCAGCTAGCGAGGGACGTCACAGGCCACGTGACTTTGTGGTCACGTGACATGACGTAGGGCGAATACTGGGCCGTGATTAGTGCTGAAAAACGTGCTGACGACAGGTCGGACGCGGCCAAGAGGAACCTAAACTCATTGTTTAAAATCATTATGCATTTCAGCCTTGTTTCTGCTGAAGCTGCGTCGGCGGATCCCCTCCACACTCCCAACCTTGACCTCAAGTTCTGAAGACCTCCTAGTACATCTAGGCAAATAAACGCATTTTCAGCCCAGAATTTCAACACTGCTGCTAATGGGCACCTACATATCGTTTTTGTGCGATAACAAAACCGCAATAACTTGTTCTTAGAGCCGCTCGTTTTAGAATAGCCATCCCCGTGAGGTGGGATGGGAGAGAGACAGCTGGTATATATTGCTGCCAGTGCTATATTGATATGACAGTTGGTGGCAACCATTGGTACAGGAAGAGGGGGGGGGGGGGGAGGGCAATGCCCGCTACTTTTCAAGTCAGGGGGCGAGCAATGTGAACTCTCCGCTTTTCAGATTTAAGTTGCGTTTGGCTTACTTTTATGCTACCTTCAACAGCATTCCGATTACCTAGTTCATCAGCCATCCTCGCTAAACCGCACCGGGCATTTGCTTGAGTGGAAAGCTGCTTCATGTGGATAAGACTGGACAATTGCAATATACTATCCTGTCATGTATGGCGACAAACGAACGGATAAAATTATGGGCAAACACGAAGTTCATCTGGTGCCGAAGGCTCCGTTCCGTCTTTCTGTACAGCCTCGGACCTCTTAAATGGGTGCTTACAGCACATGTTCATGATGTTTCAAATGGTGGCCAAAAAGTATGATGCATCCCTTTAAGAGCTTCCGGATCGATCAAGCGACCCCGCTGCGTGCCACCAGAATGGCAACAGGGATGCAGCCCGCGCTGGGACGGAACGGCCCTTCAGTCTGGACGGGTAATGATGATGTGCCCCCTGGTGCTCTGCTCACGGGTGCTTTGCCCAGAAAACGTTGGAGGTCTCAGGAGTGCTGAATGGAGCGGATCGAAATGAGATAAAAATGAAAACGGCTAACCCAGGTCCGCCTGAGACCGTTCATTGTTTTGCAAAATCGACAAATGAAACCAATGTTACAAAGTAATTTGATATCCTACACTTGCAATCTCAGGAGTAAAGACAGCGATGGCCTGGCATGCAGTTTGGTAAAACCGAACGTCGTTGGCCGCTGCAGGTAACGCCTGACGGTGGGCGGCGTGTGCGCGAGAACGACCACCGTAAAATAATGCTTCTGGAAGTGTTGAAAAATATATTTGAACCATTGAAAGATTACACCTAGATGCATGTTTTTGACAATTTTGGGGATGTTCTCTAGCCAAATTAGCAGATACAGCGACACGATGAATAGCATTCCTACTTTTAATCCTCCAGGTCCACCACGAGATCCCAACATCACTTCACGCGGTGTTAAAATGACTCATCCGTCCTTATTATCAATCTAAAAAATAGTACAGATGAATTATACCCCCGGGTTATTTTCTAAACGTACAAATTAAGTTTATGAACCGTTGAAAAGTGCTTCCTTCAGATGCGTCACCTTTTTTGTCTGCTCGCTAACCACCGTTGAGTGTCAGCTGCGAAGCCAGCGTCACTCGGCCTGTGGAGACTGCAACGCCGGACGTCAAGGCTGTGCCAGGATTTATAAGCGCGCATGCTCAAAATCTTATTACATTTTTTTCCCAGCAATCAGTTCTGGTTGAATGTTGAACATTTTTAGAGATGAACGCAGGTTAATCATGCCAATACATATTTTGGGCCCATTTCGATCCACAATTTACGATTCATAATCTACGTTCACAATCTCGATGCCCCTGAAGAACACAGACTGAAATCCGGCAGAGTTCCTGGTTCCATCGGTTTAGAAAGTGTTCACTGAGCCATTGTAAAACGATGAGCGCCAGTGATTTACTTCATGCAGTCGTTTAACGCCTGATTTCTGCAGTTTATTGACTCCAAAATACAAACAGAATTGATGTCGCGGTACCTGCTGGCTTCTGTTTCTATTTTGGTTGCAACGTAAAAGTAACAATAAAAAGAAGAACAGTGCCCCTTGTGAACAAGTGAGCTTTATCCGGCGTTTTTTTGTGGGGGCCTTTCACAATCGGGTGTCTTTGCAAACCTTGCATCCCTTTAGCATGGGTTGGTAAAACGTGAGCTATATCCGGCGCTTTTTTAGAGGAGGGGGGGGGGAGGTGGATCACCACCCGGGAGACTTTTGTCAACCCTGTGCTCCCCCTCGGCAATGTTCTGACTTACGCCGCTGCCGATATACAACAGCAGATCAAGTTGGCTGCGTTAAATGAGAGGCAAATGGTTACCCGTCCGACCAGTTTATGCCTAAAGCAGGCAGCTTCCCGAAAGCTAATTTTCTGCTGTGGTGTCGTGTGAGGAAGATTAATTTGGAAATCGATACTCGAGCAGGCTCAAATATATGATTTACACACCATCAGTGATGCTGATCACTGCTCCACGCCATACCACGCCGAGCAATGTGGTCGCGTTGTCGTCTTGTTTTAATTTTGCCTTCTATTGTAATTGTATCGAATCAAATAATAAGCCGCTTGTTGGAATAATTCGTGAACACTATGCAGCGAACTGAGCTGAACGTTAGGACGGCGTGCACGTTAGGATGACGTCCGATCAGGCAGTGTTGCGTGTGTGATTTCGTTAACACACAAGCCTAACATACACTACGCTATGCACCTATCTGCTTTCGATCCTGCAGCATAATTAATGACAGGGATGCTATAACGTCTGCCACCTCGCATGCGTCTGCCTAATACACAGAGATGATTTCCTGAAGAAGCACACAGTTACGGCTCTAAACAGCTTAACGTCCAACAATAAGGCTGCATTGGTCGCGTGATAAAACTACACCGATGTTCGTTAAGTTGCAGCCAGCGCCGGCGGTCGTCTGCGCAGCGGCCTATTCGCGTCATACTGCTACAGGTCACGCCGTGACGATTACAAAACACTCACCTCTTTATCCTGCTTCCCTCCCCTCCCCAAAATATCATCGATGACGACCGCTCTATGCTATCAGGAGAAAACATTGTCTGATCACCTGGATTCTAAGTAAACCCAGGGTAACCTTCACAAGCTCCTTATCATAAGTCGTCTCGGCCGTCGGGTGAGGTCCGGCCAGGCGGCCGTTCCCGGTGCCGGCGCGTCTCTCTCGGCCAGGCGGCCGGCGCTCACCTTGAACACACCGCCGTTGAACTCGACCAGCTTGCCGTCCTCGCTGTCGGCCAGCGAGGGTACGGAGCCGCGCTGGTTGGCGCGGGCGTGCTGCACCCGCGGCTGTCTCAGGCCCATGCTGGCCGGCGCGACTCGCCTTCGCTCATGTCTGCTCCGTCTCCGCCGCCACCGCCGCCGCCGCCACCGCCGCCGGCCGCCTCCGAGACAGTAACGGCATGCCCGGTCGTCAACCCCCCAATCAAAGCCGACCCAATATCACAAGCGAGCTCGGCCACAGATATTGTCCGGCAGCTGCTCGATACGACGATCAGGTGTAATTGCCGTTCGGCAATAAGCCGGCGGGCGGGCGCGTTGCATTGTGAGGGAAGGGTAGAGGTCCGGCCCGGCATTGGCTGTAACAGGCTCCCGGAGGACTGGCCTCCCACCGCAAGTCAACGACAAATATTTGCTCGGACATAAAGTGGAAGGTTGATCAAAACTGCAAAACGTTCCTGCAGCCTTGGTCGGCCGCCGTAATCGACTTTTCGCACTCGTAGATGTGATGTGGTCGCCCTTTCTTTGACTGGCTGGTCATGTTTCGGTCAGTAGATTTTCTGCCGATCGATCGGTCTTCTCTTAGTTGGTCGGTCCTCTCTTCGTCAGTAAGTTTTCCCTCAGTCGGCCAGTCTTTTCTCGGGCGGCTGGCTGTCGTTTGGGCGGTAGGTCTGCTCCCGGTCGTTTCGTCGGAATTGTGTCGTCCGGCCTTCTACCGGCCGCCAGGCTCAGCCGGTGTTCAGCCCCAGCCAATCGCTGCTCTATTTTTAATCGCGGACATGCTCGTATGGGATGGCAAACACGACCTAAGCACGGATGTGGCGCAAACTTCAAGTGGCGGCGGTTACACATAGCTCGCCACTTTCCCACGCGTTTCCATTGCGGGCAGTACGTAGCTGTCATGATGGAGCATTGACGTCACCAAAGCCCCTCCAAAGCCAGAGGCAGCTGGAATGATAATGGCCCTCCAGGTGCTTTTGTTGAACGAGGTGGTCACTATTGTCTGGGCAACCGCCAATTAAGGCTAAAGGGAAGCAGCCGGTCAGCTGCGTTGCCGGCCGGCGTCCGGCAGGCCGTCGGTGAAGCCAGCCGGTTTGGCGATCGCCCGCGACTTACTGCAGGCAGTACAGTTTCATTCTTTTTATACGGCACATGGAGCATGACTCACGCCGACGCGTGTTGAAGCGTTTGCACTTGGTGGGAACCAGGTAATATGTCGTAGTCTTCCTCCAGGAAGTGGGAGTTGATAATATCTTTATTTATCGTTTGAGTGTCGCAAAGATTACCAAGAAACGCTTCCCTCCTCCCCTTTCGTATGGCCACGCTCACTTTGCGGTGACGCGAGCATGACCATTACCATGCGCACGGACTTTATACTTGGTCTTTGAACGCTGTGATATCAAGACGGAGAGCTAAGACAGCCCATTCTCTCCGGAGTGCAGCGACCGGGCTCTAGCGCTGTTCTGGTGCGTGAGGAATCAGTCCTGCGTCGGCAGTGCTCAGGGCTATCTTGCGCCCGTTGGGCCCGGCGACAGCGGTGAAGACCGAGTACCGATGACCCACTCCATGAATTATGGAACACCATTCACCCTGTTGTGAACGACAAACGGACATCTGCCAGGTCCTTGGCTCTAGTTCAATACGGGCTTATATAATGAGGTTATTTATCGACGCCTGCGTTGCGTAATTATCAGGAGCAGATGGCAGCACGGGAGGGGAGTGGGCTGACCTGATATACCTGTGGCGGAGGCTCAGGCACCACAACCCGTAGCGGGGCGCGACAATTGAAGATGCCCTACCTCTCACTGTGCCGGCATCCCGTAATGACGCAGTGACAGCAGCACTGACAACAAGGATGAAAAGAGGATGAAAGCAAATACAGAAGTGTACTACAAAAGAAACTAGGGATGAAGATACACAATCAGATGATACGGCGGATGAACTACGCAAATGATCACAACATTACACGATCACGATCGAATTTACGTTTTTGATGTAGCCTATGTTTATATGTTTACGCTTTCTAAGCTACTGGCAGCATTACGGACCCATGATTGGTGTTTGGAAGACAGCTAAATTCTATGTCTGTGTTACTATGAAAGCCACAGGCTTAAGGTAACGAAAACATTTGATGTTGCAATATTTTTAGATAGGTGAGCGATCACTGTGGGGACGTTATCTCCTGTTCCCACCCGTTGGGGACGTACCTGAGGGTGGGACTTGACCTGGCATTTTTATGGCGTTCACTACTTTATATGTACGGGGAGCGGTGTTTAACACTTCCACCGAATATTTCCGGGACCAATCAAGAGATCACAATTCAAACTTCCACCGAATATTTCCGGGACCAATCAAGAGATCACAATTCAAATGTGAGCCGTGCCCTGGGACGACCTACGAACAGATCACGACAATTCAAATGTGAGCCGTGCCCTAGGACGACCTACGAACAGATCACGACAATTCAAATGTGAGCCGTGCCCTAGGACGACCTACGAACAGATCACGACAATTCAAATGTGAGCCGTGCCCTAGGACGACCTACGAACAGATCACGACAATTCAAATGTGAGCCGTGCCCTAGGACGACCTACGAACAGATCACGACAATTCAAATGTGAGCCGTGCCCTGGGACGACCTACGAACAGATCACGACAATTCAAATGTGAGCCGTGCCCTAGGACGACCTACGAACAGATCACGACAGTTCAAATGTGAGCCGTGCCCTAGGACGACCTACGAACAGATCACGACAATTCAAATGTGAGCCGTGCCCTGGGACGACCTACGAACAGATCACGACAATTCAAATGTGAGCCGTGCCCTAGGACGACCTACGAACAGATCACGACAATTCAAATGTGAGCCGTGCCCTAGGACGACCTACGAACAGATCACGACAATTCAAATGTGAGCCGTGCCCTAGGACGACCTACGAACAGATCACGACAATTCAAATGTGAGCCGTGCCCTAGGACGACCTACGAACAGATCACGACAATTCAAATGTGAGCCGTGCCCTGGGGCGACCTACGAACGGATCACGACAATTCAAATGTGAGCCGTGCCCTAGGACGACCTACGAACAGATCACGACAATTCAAATGTGAGCCGTGCCCTAGGACGACCTACGAACAGATCACGACAATTCAAATGTGAGCCGTGCCCTGGGACGACCTACGAACAGATCACGACAATTCAAATGTGAGCCGTGCCCTAGGACGACCTACGAACAGATCACGACAATTCAAATGTGAGCCGTGCCCTGGGGCGACCTACGAACGGATCACGACAATTCAAATGTGAGCCGTGCCCTAGGACGACCTACGAACAGATCACGACAATTCAAATGTGAGCCGTGCCCTAGGACGACCTACGAACAGATCACGACAATTCAAATGTGAGCCGTGCCCTGGGACGACCTACGAATTGAACTGACGTCTCACGGACATAGACCTGCAACGACGTGCCACTTACAGACGAGCTATACTTCCAGATTTGAAATTGCTATGCGTTAACATGAAAAAAGTTCTGAGATAAGAGCCACTTTCAGCATTTTATCGTGTGATGTTATTTTTGCAAAACCAGCACAAACTGAAGCGCAGGTGGATCTACCGCGAGATAGCGATGCAAAACTGCAATGTAAAAGAAATGCGATGCACGCAGGAATGTACGTGTACATACAACAAGGAAGTTCGATAACCGATTTTCGCATAAACTGCCAAATCCTGACATTATTTTGACAGTGTCTAGAGTGAATACACCTTCTAACGAAACCTCTATGGCTACATGATACAAAATAGAGCTCTTAGCGAGTATTAGTTAAAGGCGCGAAGAACCATGTGTCTAATTAGTGAAAATAGTCGTACGGTGATGATGCTTTTTCAAAAAGGTAAGCCAATGTCTTCACAGCTTTAAGTTCGTTGCTAAAAATGTTACGAACACCTTCTCTGCTGTTTTTGGAATATTTCATTTAGTTAAAGCATGTCGCTTTCGTAAGTTCATATCTGCATACGTCACTTAAACATTATATGGGTTGAAAGCATTACGGCGTCAGAAAAAATTATATGCCGTAGTTGAACTTGAAGATTAAATCGAACTATGATGTCCGATACCAGGTGCATGGAAGTTTTGTTGACAGTTATCGAATACTATAGATCACTTTCTTCACCCATTCGGCAGGTAGCGGGAAAAGTCCAAGGGGCAATTAAACACCCTCTTCACGCTCCAGACGAGCCACTCTGTCTTCCCTATGGCTTACTGATGTTCGGGAGCCGGAATGATAACCGCGTGCGTTAATCCCAAGGAGCATGCGTAGTGAGGCTTTAGGAAGCGTTAAGACGATACAACTTACCAGTCAGGCGCGCAGCCAGAGCCTTGGTAAGATGGAAGCGGGGGGGGGGGGGGCATAAGGTTGACAAAGGGTCCCGATGATGAAAGATCCCCGAAAAGAAATCATTGGATATGGCCCACTTGACTTGGGGGGGGGGGGGGGGGCGCTTTCCTTCGTCGGCTTTTATTTTTACATGTTTTCGCCTGGAAAAAGCCAAAAGCTACCGGAAGATGCTATTCTGTCGTGTTATGAAGTCAACAAACTGAAAGAAGAGGATGTTAAATGACTGCCCGGAATCGGTCAACAGCAGTATTGATTTCACGCTGCTTTAGTGAACTCTTTCAAAGCCAATAGCACTCAGAGGATTTGCCATCATTGCTTCGGATTCTTTGCAGATGGTGAGAACCCGATGAACGTAGATTGCAGATCGCGATGAGGTCAGAAATGTGTACTGACGTGACCAACCCATGGTTGCCTTATGGTAGCTTTGAACATGCGTGCTCTCATGTTTTAAATACTAAAGCCCCGATGCTCGACCATGGGATCATTGGGAGCCAAAGAGTCATGCACAAAGGTGCATGGATCTGATACATGGCATATATATATATATATATATATATATATATATATATATATATATATATATATATATATATGTGTGTTATATGTCATATGCCCCAGATGTTATATACATATATATATACATATATATGTATATATGTATATATATATGTATATATATATATATATATATATATATATATATATATATATATATATATATATATATATATATATATATATATATATGTGTGTGTTATATGTCATATGCCCCAGATGTTATATACATATATATATATATATATATATATACATATATATGTATATATGTATATATATATGTATATATATATATATATATATATATATATATATATATATATATATATATGTGTGTGTTATATGTCATATGCCCCATATGTTACCCTAACGGAGCGTTTATAATTTCTCGGGGCAGTTCACGTTGGTCTCAGGCTCTTTTCATTTGCTCTAATTGCCCTGCGCTATTTCTGGGGCTCAAATACGTTAACCCATCGAGGCACTGGATGCTCATAGACCCTCTACATTTACGCAGGTTTTTTCAGTTGATTTCATTTGTAGATGACCCTTCACTCATGCTGGACCCTGTCTCTTAACCTGCCGGACACTCTTGCTCGCGCAGGGACCCGGTACAATGGTCTCAGGTACTTTATATGTCCTCGGAGGATCCTGCACTGTTGGCCGGGGCCCTATACGCTTATCCGCCGAGGCAGTCTTGATCGCTCAAGGGCGTTGAATCACCTACGCTGGTCTTGGGTTCTTCTTGCTTGCTCAGAGGGCTCTGCACTCTGGCCGTGCCCTATATGTTAACCCGTTGGGGCACTCTCGATAGTTCATCTCACAACGTTGATCTCGGGTTTTTCTCTCTTGCTCTGAGGACCCTACACTGTTGGCTATACTGCTGACCTTTGTTGGCCTGCCACGGCACCCTCAATCACTCGAACACCGTCCGTATTGGTCTTGGGCTTTCCCACTTTATCGGGTGTCTACGCCGTTAATAGCGATCTAAATGCGACCGCTTCGGGGCTGTCCATATTGGCTGTGGCCTCCTCCGATCAAATAAAAATATCACTTTGTTGCCGAAGGCCCTACACGTGCCTGCGAGCATCAGGGTGTTTTGCTTGCTTGTGCATACGGACATGGCTAAATCAATAACGATGCAGAAGTCCGAGATCTGCACTATGAAGATTTCCATGGGCACCTCAGCCTTTGAGCAGCAGTCGGATATGCTTCGATAATTTTTGGCGTACAATGGCCGAAGATAATTTTACGCGCCGCAGACGTGGTATATGGCCATTGTTTGCTGAATTTTTGACGTGTATCACTCTCTTGTATCATGTCGTCAAAACACTTTGAATGTTATGAAAGTTTGTGACACTGTAATACCGTTAAAGCAAAAACTTCGCATGAGTTATCGGCCATCAGCTGATCACGTCAACCAGCCGGCTAGGCGCCGGGAGCCGGCAAGCCGCAAATAACCTTGGAATCAAGATTCGTGCTCGATTTGATGGCGTTCAGTAGCTAGCTTTAGCTCATTATGCCATCTTTTACCGAAATGTTCGATTTAAAATGCTGTCTCAAAATGACCGGATCCACTATGAACTGCAAAAATGAGCGCGCCCCATTCAGGTAGGTACATAAATGTCATACCTAGTTTTCTTGGGCTGCGCACAGAAGGGTGGTTTACGTAAAACAAATAGCATACAAAATCATTTTCAATTTGAATGGCTGGAATAAGAGGATTCCTTTTCAGGGGCCCTCAACTCCAGGAGCGCCACACAATGTTATGTGCCTCCCCTTGACGGAAAGGTGGAGCCGCCGCTGCTCCGGCCAGCCGTTCTTTGAGGCCTTCGAGGAATAAAATCGGACCCTAAGTCGTCAGTTCTGAGGGTGCCTCGGGCCACTCGGGACTTCACGGGGGGGGGGGGGGGGGGGGGGGAGCGTGTGCTCCTTTTATCCACCTGCCTGCGCTATTGTTCCCAGTGGTACTAGAGCCACGCTTGTGATTCGAAAATCATGTCATGGAGATGGTATCTTTGATTTCCGATCACCGTAGTCTGGGTCGAACATTGTCCAGCATCATTAAGTGTCCAGTGGGAAGTGTTGATTAGTGTGATACGTCACTAATAAAGCATCTATGTCATTCAGTGATGACGGGAGAGCGCTTTTAAACTCAAGTACACTATAACTTTTCTGCTGGTAAGCGATCAGTTTGTTAAGAAATGCGTGCAGTATGCGCGCCACTGTTATATGCGCTTTAATGCAAGGCTTAACGATGTGGTAAGAATGAGCCCTCCAATCGATGGCATAGGATGCGGTGTATGCAAACGTGTATGCATGCAGCAGCATGTATACAGTGACACACACACATACAGTTATATATATAAAAATATATATATATATATATATATATATATATATATACGCTGTTTAATGACACTCCAAACATACAGAACATACACACATACCTTGATTATGATCATGGACCGGAGTTCGTTTGTGTAGGTTAAGGCTGCTGCATTGACGTGCAAGGGCAACATGCAAGACCGTGGCTGAGTTAGACTCTTGTCCGACCCGTTACATCACAGATATCTTGTTCGGCTCAGACTGTGGGCCACATGACACAAGGTGGGAATCATGGATGGAGATAAGTTTTGCGGGTATGTTTGATGCGTAGCTACAGTTTTAACCGCAGGAGCCTGCTAGCAAATTGACGGAGCTCACTTTAAGAGTGAGATTTGGTAGGATCTCGGACGCCCGTGGGAGCTGACGAGTATTTAGTATGTTCGCGATAATGCTCATGCTAACCAGAGCTGGCGGTTTCATAAAACGGGACTAACAGCCAAGGAACTGCCCAATCACGCTGTGTGAACATCACGCCATTTGCAGTTCTGTTTCACAGTGTTCATGGACAAGTCAGGGATCAACATCAAAGTGAGCTTGTCCATCTCCGGCCGCCGCGGGGCCAGCTGTGCGGACATCGTGCAGAGGGAGGCGCCTGTGGTCTTCGGACGGCGGCTGGCCTATCGCGCCGGACGCTGGTACGACCCGAACGACCCGAACGGACGCCTCAGAGCCGACTGCCCGGACCCGCCGCTGCTCGTGAAGCCGGTGACCCCGCTGGAGGGCGGCGGGTGGGTGCGACACGATCCCAGTCGCCCACCGGACACTTCGACACGATCCCAGCCACCCACCGGACACTTCGATGCGATCCCAGCCACCCATCGGATGCTTCGACGTCATATTGGTCGGTTCCTCCATCGATGACGTGGTTGTTCCATTGAAAGCAAATCACAAAAAGATTCTCTGCCTGGTGAGACCTAGTTCAGATCAAGCATCGGGAGCAGCTTCTGGTTGGTTTCAGCAAGAAAGCAGTGCAGGCGGGAGACCATGCCAGGATGGTGGCAAGAGGGAGAGGGAGGAGGGGGAGCGTCTGCTCCGTGGACCGGAAAACACCACGCGCAGAGAGCGACATTAGTTGCGGGGAATTCCGCGGATCTCTGCGGTTACGTGCGCACGGCGTCACTGCGGTACTAATCGGGATCCAGACCGCCGGACTCTCCCGAGCTATGACCCTTTGGCAACATGCTAGACTAGCTAGCACTCACGTCAGTGGTGCTGAGGAAACGAGCAGTCTGCTGCATGATCCAGGCCTCGTTCCGTTGCAGCCGGCGAGACCCACCGACCACAAGACCTGAACGTGAAGTTGCGTTGCTCCCACCGACCACAAAACCTAAACGTTAAGCGTCTAGTGACTGGTCCACACATGCCGTTTCAGGATCACCGATGGGCCAAGTGATCGTGCGGTCATTGAATGCCATCACGGCAGCTAGAGCTGCCCCCTGCTGCCCGCTGCTGCCGTGGAGACCATACGGTATTTGGATGACATCACAGCAGCTAGAGCTGCCCCCTGCTGCCGTGGCCACTATGCGGTCATTGGATGACATCACAGCAGCTAGAGCTGCCCCCTGCTGCCCCCTGCTGCCGTGGAGACCATGCGGTCTTTGGATGACATCACAGCAGCTAGAGCTGCCCCCTGCTGCCGTGGCCACTATGCGGTCATTGGATGACATCACAGCAGCCAGCTCTGTCCACTGCTGCCGTGGCCACTATGCGGTCTTTGGATGACATCACAGCAGCTCGAGCTGCCCCCTGCTGCCGTGGCCACTATGACCTGGCGATCGCTGGAGCGGCGCCGAGACGCCAGCGTCGCCGGCCGGCCGACGTCACGGACCGCTTGTCAGGGGGTCAGGCGGTCTGGCATCGGACGTGCTGTCGCTGGAACCGCTACTGTCCGACCGCACAACGCTGCACAGCACAGGGGACCCGAGGAGAAAGAGAACACAGGCCAGTGTTCCATGGGCAGTGTTGACGCCTGTGGTTGGCGTGGCTGCAGTGTGGACACCCGAGCACACAACAAACGCTCTGCCGTCATAATGAGGGTCTACGCACTCCCACGCGAGAAAACCCCGCTCGCGAAGCGCTGTTTGACGAGCCATAGCCAGGATTACAAACCTAACATGTGTCAAGATCCGATTGAAAGCATCCAGCATCTGGCGATGTACCCTTGCTTTTTGTTTTATCGATACACCTGGAAAACGATACGGGAAGATGTCAGGCATTTCCTGATACCGCCGACGGAAGACGTTCCGCCCGCCGTGCCCAGTCAACGAGACAGTCAGTGTCAGTGGGCGCGAAGGCTAAACGACAATTTGTTACTGTGAGGTCCGCGGGTCGGGGGGGGGGGGAGGGGGACAGGAGGTGGCTCGGGGTGAGACGGACCGACTCCCCCTCCCCACGATGGATACATGTCCTAAGCCGCATCTTCCGGCCGCGTACACGACTTTGTCCAGGGGATCTGCAGCGCTCAAGGGCATGTCATCCTTCTAGCCATGCGTAGATGATAGGGACTGCCTTTGATATCTTGTGCATAGATTTTCAAGCGGATAGATACCGTCTTTTGATTGAGCTGACCGGATAAGTTATGTGGTTGCCATCATCGTGGAAAATTGTGGACATCAGTCCTATCCATAAATCTTGCAACGCAGCTGACCCCTTAACTACCGGCAGTTGTTCAGTGTGCCAACTGGCGCTAAGCTATCTGAGACTGAATGGCGTATGTCCCCATCGTGAGTCTTACCTATTGTTACATGAACTCCCCGACGACGTACAAGGTGGCTTTAGACTGGGAAGCGGCGAACAGTCAGCGGGTGGGTGCTGTGGGTTCCATAATGGATGACATTTTTAACGGGCTTGTTGGGCTGTTCACCAAGACTGACGCGTCCACGACCTTTTGATAGCGCCCAGAATCTCCGGACACTGGACTGACCCGCATGAGACGGGATTGTTGTCAGGTGGTCTGATGGGTTGTCAGGCGGCCGCAGGCAGTCGCTAGGAGGTGATACAAGCCCGAATGGGGCGGGATTGTTGTTAGGTGGTCTGACAGGCGGTCAGGCGGCCACAAACAGCCGCTAGGAGCTGAGATAAGCCCGAATGGGACGGGATTGTTGTCAGGTGGTCTGGTAGGCGGTCAGGCGGCCATAGGCGGTCGGTGGGAGTTGAGAGTGCCGTGTTGCCAAAATTGCGAGAAATTCAGACGCGCATTGCGCGTGCTTTGGCCGCTACGCACAGCTGAATTGTCAAACATTTCAAAACTAAAATCGAGTGAGATACATCTCACATACATGAAGAAACACCCCTAACATATGTGTGCTTGTGTGCTTGTGTGCGTGTGCACTTGCATATGTATGCGCGTGTGCGTGTGCGTGTGCGTTTGCATGTGTGTGTGCATGTGTGAGTGCGTGTGTGCGTGTGGGGGAGGGGGGGTGGTGGAGCCTGAGGTGTGCTTTGTAAGCGCTCCCTTTGATGTACTCTCTGCGATTGTTGCTACGAATGTCCTTTTTTAGCGTGCATCACCTCTTCATCTTAGCGACTCGACACCCGGAGTGGGGATGTTATGACGGAGAATGTTTGAAACGTCAGTACCTACATACATACATGCCTGACCTCATTTGATCTATTCTTTTAAACACTAATGATGCCCCTAAACCTTTCCCAGGCAAGGGGCCCGTGGGTAGAACAATAGGAGACATATTCGTGTTTCCAGCTGAGGACTAACGGACCATTCTGTCCCAGTTCATGGTGCCTACCGGCTGCCAAACTGGCAACACTGGAACGGAATCCCCTAGTCGACCCGGAGGCCTTCAGAGATGTACAAAATACGCTGGTCCCCTCTCTGATTCGGAGGGCCCCTAACCCGGACAGTTGGCTCACGATCAACACAGGAGCTCTCTGGCATAGAGAATCCAGTTCGGTTTAATGAACCCTTGACTGAGGTGGGGTTCCATACTGCGGGCATTGGCCTACACAGGGCCTTTCCGTTGCCTCGCTGTGGACTCTTATTTTAAGTTCTCGTATCTCCTTTCATTGTCAGAGGGCCCCGACCAATATGAGTGGCCTTCCAATATTCAGGGTCCCATCCCTGTCCCTTTTCAGCAGATGTTCCCCTGGCCGAATCAGGACCTCCTGCCCACATAGGACCCCCCATTGGGCACTGTAGGCCCTCAACCGTCGCAGGGGTTAAGGGCCTTCAGAGCTGGGAAGGAGTTTTTTGTTGCATTGTTGCATGGAAAATTTGTGTCTTCTGTTCCATGGGGAATTGCGTGTCTCGGCCTCGTCCCTGCTTGCGAAATGGGGCCCCAGCGCTCAAGCTGCCACGGAGCAGCCTGTTCGGAGCTGGTGTTTTCTGGCCAAAATAGGAGCCCGTATCGTCCCAGGGATGCCCAATCGGTGCGACAGGCACTCAGACTGACATTTGAAGTCAGAATCCTTGCGTGAAAGTCATTAATATGACCGACAGCCAACCAGTGGGCCCTTCAGCCTTTCAGTCAGGACCTTGATCTTAATTCTTGAGGGACCTTTCAGGCACCTCCTTAGGACACCTCAGCCCTTGACTGACACAAAGCCTCTAATTGTTTCAGCGAAGACCAATAGAAATCGCGGCCCGACTAGGCCACCGACGCACGGCTTGAGAAATAGGCCCCCAGCGCTCAGAACGACACGTAACCAACTGTTCGGTGCTGGTAGTCTCTCGCGGACAGCGACATATAGAGTGCGACACCCGTAATGTAGTAACACGACCAGCGGACATCCAA
Organism: Pollicipes pollicipes; assembly: GCF_011947565.3. Lineage (NCBI taxonomy): Eukaryota > Metazoa > Arthropoda > Thecostraca > Pollicipedomorpha > Pollicipedidae > Pollicipes > Pollicipes pollicipes. The sequence continues at coordinate 19,282,309 of NW_023596545.1, read as the reverse complement.
GCGAATATATACGGGAACGCGGCTGAAGCGAATATATACGGGAACGCGGCTGAAGCAGTTGTTTATTGTGCCAGGAAACCACCGTCGATAACTTAGTGATATGTTGGATACTGTACCTATAAGCGTTTGTGGGGTCTAGAGTCTGTTCACAGTGTGTAGATACTGTAAGTGGGGCTGGGACTCGCTCGTAAATCTAACCCTCATTGCAAATCCTGGTGATCTCTCGTCACCAGCTCTTGCCGCGCACCTGGACACGACTGTCCCACCATGCCACAACGATATATTATCTGTGCCCTCCGGCCTGTTTATCTGTTTTCACTCATGCGTGAACGTTTGGGATAGTAACATTATGCTCGTGATTGAACTGCTGGCTTGAAGTTCGTTGGCTGCATGCCGGCACCCTTTAGTATCTGACCTCCGCAGTGAATTTGAAATTCCCGCTGGGCATAATTTTCACCACAAACCTTTTTCTGGCATGCCACTTCGCCACCGCCGTGTCCAATATCCGGGCACGGCAAACGGGCTAGTAAGACTGGGTGCAAACCTCAGGCTAACTGAACATCCATTTTCGCCCACTTCCCTTCACCATTCTCTTGATCACTTAATATATCATCCCTCTCACAACGTTCCAGCTTGCATTTAGAAGTGCGCAGCATCAAACGAAAAGCGCTGCAGTTACCGATAGGTATTCGCGCTCCGCCGCATCGTAGCAGCAGGTGTGCTCACGCCGAGAAACCTCCGAAGCGTCACGCGTAGAACGCCAGGTCTGGACGGCCTCCGCAGCAGACCGCCTGCCGAAGCGTCATGCGTAGAAGGCCGGGTCTGGACGGCCTCCGCAGAGACCACCTGCTGAAGCGTCATACGGAGAAGGCCGGGTCTGGACGGCCTCCGCAGCAGACCACCTGCCGAAGCGTCATGCGTAGAAGGCCGGGTCTGGACGGCCTCTGCAGCAGACCGCCTGCCGAAGCGTCATGCGTAGAGGGCCGAGTCTGGACGGCCTCCGCAGCAGACCACCTGCCGCCCGCCGATGATCAATGCCGGGGCCGAGAAACACCGGGCTCCGGTCAGCACGCCACCGCCCGGGGCGATAAGGCGCACCGGGGTCCGGGCTAACCTCAGTGGTGTCCGAGGTGCGGCTGGAGCGGCCACCATGCTGGCCGGCACCGCTGTGCCCCTGCTGCTGCTGGCGTGCCTCGGTAAGTGACCGCCGCAGCCGCTGATCCTGCCACGGCCGGGCGGCCGCTGAGCGGCGACTCCTGCCGATTGGCTGTATACTGTGTACAGTGTGTACAGAGTGTACAGTGCACACAGGAATGCTGATATATGTACACACATACCTTGTTGGTTATACGAGCCTTGCAGACGCCGGTACGCTCCGATGTTCAGGCGAATGTGGCGCTGAGGAAGCTAGCTGGTTGTCTGCTTTGCATTGACGCTTTGTGTCGCACAGACCTGGCATCGTCGGACATACAACACAGTTGAGTCCTCTTTAATTTAGCAGTTTGAGCAAGTCGACTTGTCTTTGCCCTTTGGAACCTATTGCTACCGGGCAGCGGACTTAAAGAGTATCCGGCAACATGATCTGGGTGCAAAAGCCCAGGGTATCCCAATTGGCACCAGTTGGGCCATGGCACTTGGAACGCATACGTGTAGCAGGGCGGTATAATCCATATGCATGTTTACAGTGAATGGTGATCGTTTGCCTTGGGCAAGGACTTTGATCTGAGGCTTCACAACTGATCGAAGGCATCTGTTGACACCTGCGGGGATTTGAGACTTATAGCGACCTGTAGTTGAAAAGATGCCTATTCCTTACGCCTTTTTTGTGGATGCAGGTCATAAGCAATGACATTGTGGCAGGAAGGCAGCTTCAGGTGCATGGAAGCACACTGCCAAAGAAATTGTTTAGAAATCATTATAGAGTGCTTCGCGAGTGAGACAAAAAATGAAACCGATTTCGAAATATTGTGGTATATCCGAGGACACATAATTGCTGTAATGTTTGGACATATTAACTGTGAAATGTAAAGTTCTTTCATTTCTGTGAAGAAATACAAACCAAAACAACGAAGAAGCCCTCGTTTTTTTGAGCATGTGAAGAGCACACGTGTTAGCTTGAAATCCGCGTGTCACGCGTAACCCGTTTGGTTAGCTGCCAGCAAACGTGTCTCCACCAAGGTGGAAAAGTAACGTACTTAGCCCGGGCTTTATGCCCTGTACCGCCGGATCACTAGTCCAGCTCACCCTATCAGACTACGGGAATCGCAACACCTCGATGCGTAAGAACGATCAAATTGCGGGTCTGCTTCTGTTTCCAGATTGTAACTGCGTGCACAGACTAAGAAGCTAAAGCGGTCCACAACACTGCACAGATATAAACAGCGCATGCTGAGAACGCTAAATCCGACCACAACACTTCACAGTTACAACAGCGCAGACTAAGAAATTTGGATCGGTCCACAGTCCTCAACAGATCTAAACAAAGTCGCAGATATTAAATGGCATATTTGATTCACGCACTCGCAGGACCCAGTCCACCACAAATATCAGCATCGTTTTAGCACCGAGTCAAAAATAACCGCCTGCATACGTTCACGCAAACGATCCGTTCTTGAGCTGCGAGAGGTGATGTTGCTGATATGGCATTTCCCGTTTGAGACGCGGACAGCCGTGGTGAACCTGAGATATGTCAATCTCGAAATTTGCCCTCCATCCATGCCGCGCTTCCGTTGCCTGGCTGTTGCTCCCGTCGGATATCACATGGCATTCCCTCTCACCGTGCGGCGGGTCGTTGCCTGGCTGTTGCTCCCGTCGGATATCACATGACATTCCCTCTCACCGTGCGGCGGGTCGTTGCCTGGCTGTTGCTCCCGTCGGATATCACATGGCATTCCCTCTCACCGTGCGGCGGGTCGTTGCCTGGCTGTTGCTCCCGTCGGATACCACATGGCATTCCCTCTCACCGTGCGGCGGGTCGTTGCCTGGCTGTTGCTCCCGTCGGATACCACATGGCATTCCCTCTCACCGTGCGGCGGGTCGTTGCCTGGCTGTTGCTCCCGTCGGATATCACATGGCATTCCCTCTCACCGTGCGGCGGGAGAGCTCACAATGTCATGATTTTATCAGTTACATCAGGCGGCTCATCCTGTGCGATTGCCAATTAATTTGCTGGCCATACATGGAGCTGAAGAAAGGGTGGGTCGCGAAAACATACCACCTGTTATCACCCCAGATGAAAACACAATTAGTAGAAAAAGCAGAAAAGTAAATTATAAAATTGAGGATGGCTTGTTAAGGATTCAGGACCACCACGGTTCTGAGTGAGAAGGGAAAACAAAACGGGGCTGTAAGGTTTGAAGTGAACACCTGAAATTCATCAACTACTATTGTTGCCACGTCATGTTTCTTACAGGGGCAAGAGTTCAGCCCACACAATCTGTGCAACATCCCAATCTGACAGTGATGTGATTTCCTACTCAGTCCAGGCACTTCAGCACCCCCCCCCCCCCCTCAAACTTAACTTGGGTTTCAGCCCCACAAATTTAAGATGGAGGTGGATCGCACTCGTGGAAAAACCGGGTTGTTGGCTATTTTGGGGCAAGCCTTGCCGCTTTTCACTGTTCGGACCACCACTCCCAACTCATTTTGAGGCACTGGCTACGCCCTTGCCACTGCGTCTGACTTTTCCAAAGGGGTACATTTAATTCGTCTCGAACTCAGTATATGTGCCTGTGTTTGAGTACCTCTTCATTGTCAGGCATCCCTGTTTCGTTTTTCTAGGCTGAGAGCAATTTCTTTCTGTTATGAGAGGTCTGTTATTTCTGGCAGATTTTCATCGTCGAGAAGCGTGCGCTACCAACAAATTAAAGCATGTAGGTAAACACAGACTAGCGCTAACGCCGGACTGGACACGCCTTTAGGAGAAGTGCTTCAAACTGGAGCTGAAATAAGTGAATGTTGAGCAGTATGATCTGTTACAATTTTGTGATATCCGGCGCCGGCGCTGAATTTTTCTCCCCATGACCCAGGGTTTTGCTATACCAATGATAAGTAACCGGAGAAGACTATCTGTACCCCCTATGTCTGCATACATCAAATCAGCGCTGGTCGTGACGTGCCATATACCGAATCAGCGCTGGTCGTGACGTGCCATATATCAAATCAGCGCTGGTCGTGACGTGCCATGTATCAAATCAGCGCTGGTCGTGACGTGCCATATATCAAATCAGCGCTGGTCGTGACGTGCCATATATCAAATCAGCGCTGGTCGTGACGCGCCATACATCAAATCAGCGCTAGTCGTGACGTGCCATATATCAAATCAGCGCTGGTCGTGATGTGCCATATATCAAATCAGCGCTGGTCGTGACGCGCCATACATCAAATCAGCGCTGGTCATGACGTGCCATATATCAAATCAGCGCTGGTCGTGACGTGCCATAAGCTCGCTGCCCACAGAGATCGGCATTCGTAACTGCTTTACGTTATTTATGACGCATGTTTCAGCAACGATGGATAAAGATAACATGCTGAACGCAGTGCAACGAATGGGTCGAAATACCTATGAGCTGAATCATACATGTCCGAATAAAGCAGTTGAAATGCGGCCAAACTGGAGAATTCAACCCAAAAACGTTGATCTTCGGGTCAGGTCGGTCAAATACCTCTAAAGGGGAGTAGATTTCTAACTTCTGCCTGAATCGATAAAGCCGAAGCCTGGCCGTGTGCAGACTGGGCTTCGGCCAGCGCACGGTCAGTTGATCAGCAAATCAGGTCGGGTCGGGTGCATAATCGTCAATATCGTTCGCCATTTTCAGTGGCCAGCCACGTAAGGCCATTCTGGCCGTCTGTCCCCTTACGCCTCGTAAGCGGATCGTTTCAGATCCACCTAGGCTGATCATCATTACTATTTTTAGTTCCCGCGTACATATGACGGCTCAGGCATTGTGTGTGGCCGTTGGTGCCCTTTTCGCGTGAGTCTTCAGCCTTAGGGCTGCCTGGAACACTCCTGTTGACGGAAGACCACAGCTATGGTTTCGTTCAGCAAGTTTTCCGCTTTCCTTCAGTATATGGGGGAGATTAGTAATTACCAAGGCCCATAATCCATCAAGGTATGTAATATTAAAAGTATCTTGGGTAAGCCGTTTTCGAAAGATGATGTTTATTCCACCATCCTACCAACTCAGTCGGCCATTCCGTCCGTCCATTTCATTTCAGTTCTGGCCGCACGTCCCCTTGCGCCTCAGCTGATGGAAAAGAAGGCATAACATTTTTACGTTTGCGCATTGGCTTCACAGTAAGGTTTAAATGCGCATCTAGTACCAGGATGGTCTTAGGTATTTCCGACAAATAGCTCGAACTATCTGCTGCATAAGAGTCTGATGAATATCGACACCAAGTTAGTATAGTATAGCCCATATTGCATAACATGTATGATTCCAATGTCCATGGCTGCAGCCTGCACCAAGGTCGTGGCCTGTCGGCGTGGGGCGGCGAACAGGCCGGCGAAGGTCATGTCTACGCCTGGCACTTACGCGCGTTTTCTGCTTGAGTACCCAGCTTTCCGCCGACCTTGAAGTGAAATAAAGTGAAACCCCAGGGAGCGCGTGATTTCTCAGTGCCTTGGTTGTAGCCGTTGACCGGCTGCACGCGCTGGTTCGCTGGTCTGGGCGAGAGAGATGTAGGGCTACCTCGAGGCAATGCCAGGTTTGTACCGGAGGTAAGTCATGCTACGACTAAATGCAATTCATCAGGGCCGTATCTGTTTTGTAAACCCAAGCGGTGCCTCCAAACATTCTTTCTCGACCTGGTAGTTAGGACATACATTTAATTGTTCGACAAGCTGGTCGTGTTGTCGGTACATATATATTTGTGGTTTTTGTCGCCTGTCAACACCTTGAGATGTTTGTGCCCACTTGTTTTTTTCTCTTCAGAGTTGTCTGTATCAGATAGCTTGTATGCTGTTAGAACTTAGCGGATTTAGCAAGACCGCTGGCTGCTCCAATATCATGCATGGGTTACGTATGCAGAAAGTTATGATCCTCCTGAATTTTATGGTAGCGTATTCTTTACAACTGCTAGCTCCTTCTAGTGCGATTGGTCTGCGAGCTTCGACATCAGCGTTTACAAGTGAGGGACTAGTGCAGTCTTGGTGCTTTAGAGTCTCATCCGGCCCAAATGGAGGTCAAAAACTTTCGGATGATATTTAAAAGATACAGGAAAGTATGACGAAGAGGAGAACGAATGTAACCGGAAGAGACGGTGCAACTCCTGCGCAGTGTGCATGCTACTTTTGCGGTAGGCCCAATGCAGTTAATACTGTAGCATTGCTTCGGCAGGCTAATACTAACCTCAAGTATTACTGCTAGATGTGATTTGCGAGCGGTACGCCAGTTGTCTACTAGAATACATTCGAAATCCCGCGATGCTTTGGTGAAGTTTTGCTTGCATGCATTGTGGCTGCACATTGAACACAGGAATTATGAAACGTTTCTCATCCGTCAAATACTTAATGATCATTCGAAAACCAATGTAAAGAGCTGCACCATACCAAAAGAAATGGCGTGGTGGTACGATCTATGGACGTCTAGATTTAGTGTAATGCAAAGGTTTTTTGCTAGTAGGCAAATATCAGTGCTGTATTTCCTTGCACGCAGGACATACAGCAGAAAACATCACTTTATGTGGTTCAAGTTGAAAACAACCAGGAGAGCTGTACAAGCAAACAAACGAAGTGTGTTTATATTCCTGGTATTATGTGATAATATTTTTAGCCATAATTCAAGATCATTTTTGTAATTTCTGACCTTCCTCATAAATATCAATTTTGCACATATATCACCGTGTTGATGATCTCAAATCGTGTTCGGATTAACGATATCACCTTGCGATATCACCCCAAATAATCTTGAAAAACTAGAAACTTTCACGAACCAAAACGTCCTTATCGTAAATGATCTTTCAGTGTCGTTACGTCGTTTTGCACAAATGCTATCGCACGCCACTATTTAACTCTTATTATAGTTCGGTCGTACAGCCAAGGCCTCTTGGATACGGGGCGTGTTCGAGATTGAATAGAATAGGTCTGTTTTGAAGCCTTGGTGTTCCTTTTTATTTGCTACCTTTTGCCTTTTGCCTTTTCTATCTGCTGAATATGACGCGTCCGTTCTTGTGTACTAGTGCATACACAAGCCCCCGGCTGTTCTTGAAACACCCGTGATGAGTTGATGCACAAGGCATGATGGAACAAGCTTGGGACAACACATTGAATAACACTACATTGGACAATGCGTTGGATAACACCGCAACGAAGGCAAATAATTGAAGCTAGGTTGTAAAAATCCGTACCTAAAAAAGCGTTGTGCGAAGTTAAGAAGCAGTAGTTTGGATGCCGTCAACCGCTGAGCGTCACAACTTAAACACGCAAGAACAGTAGAATAAAGGGTGAAATGAGCGAAACGCTTTTGGAAACTCTTCTGGTTGTCCAATCTGATGGAATCTAAATGGCATTCTACGGATTAATTGTGAGCCTCTATCTTTCCGGCTATTTAGAAAAAAATATGTTTGTTTTAACTGGCCCTTGTCTGTATATATATATATATATATATATATATATATATATATATATATATATATATATATATATTGGGGATCCGCAGGCCAGCCCAGCGCACTCTTTTGCGGACTGCCGACGGGCGCAAGCACCCGGCCCGTAATGTCCCGCTTGTGTACGACACACTGGCGCCATGATGACGACCTGCTGCGAGCTGTCAGGGATGGACTGGTCTGGGCGCCCGCGTTTTGGTCACAACGGTAGAGGTTGGAGGGGACATCTCAGTGAAAATGCTCCCGCCTACGAGGGCTACAAAATATATTGATAATAGTCAATTTATTCTCATGTTAGGATCCAACAACATTTATTTTAGGACATAGCTATGTGCTACCTGGTCGCAATCTAACGGCGACAAATCCTGCTAAAAAGCAGCGTTTCATCTTGCAAAATAGCGCACATTCGCAACGACTAAAGCTGATTGATAACCAAACTTTCAGCCCTACAGGTAATCTGTGCTACTTTTATCTGTAAATATATGTTCAACTCAAGTGATTTGAACGGTTATCTTTATCTTCGCTTTAGCACTACCTTCAATGAAGCTATGCACGGAAGAGTGCCCTTGTAGTGCATATATGTACATGCAAATACTCCCTTTGAAATGGATTGTTCCGCATTTATAAGGAGCTTGAACTGAAATAGCCATCTTGAAGACCTGTCGGTGCTGTTCACATACCTGTCCTTCTTAAAACCTAAGCCCATCTAGCTTCTGAGTTACGCTCCCGCGAAATTGGTGAAGGTACATCGGAGAGCATTTCAAATTCACGTTGGCATTTATGACGTCATAGTAAAGCTGTTCAAATCCTGCCATTCCATGAGTCATGCGGCGATCAAGGCCAAAAAATGTCATTGTCAAGGCGTTCATATCTGGCATTCGTGAGCGCCGTTTCCAGATAAAACGGCCGTCAATTTGCTTTCAATCAATGTTGTGCAAAGCACGATGGCTTATTTAAACCATGACCCACTTATTAGCACATTTACTAAACAGAGAACTGTGATGTCCAGAGCAGTTTTTCCACTTGAAAAGTATATTTTTAGTGGTAGGTGAGCTTGTTTCATCATATCTCATACTTGCTACAATATCTTCAAATATAATCGATATATTGATATGAATATATATATATATGTAAATATTTATATACATATATATATATATATATATATGCATATATATAAATCATTGGTATACAATTGGTATAGTGGTGTATATAAATATATATATATATATATATATATAATTTCATCTATGAAACGTTCCCTTTAACAAACTTTTCAGAGTTTGTCAATCGTGTGCCACAGTTGTCTAAGCTCTGATGATCCCACGCTAGGTACAGCTGGTGCTGATGTCGGCTAGACATGGATATAGTGCGTTCACACCAGGGACGGGTCCAGAGGAGGGGAGGGGGACACGGGACCAAGGGGTCCATGGAACCCATAGGCTCGAACGGGTCATGGCAGACCAAACAAACGCAGTGTTCCGTACACAAAACGCAATAAAATTGAACGACTTTGGGTCCCCAAGCGACCAAGAGCAGTCGCAAGGAAGTCAGGGGCCCCCGAGAAGGCAAAAGCTTTCCTTCGCTGATTGAGAGGGTGGTGATGGGAAAGTTTAAAGCTCATTACACCGTCCAGAGGCGCTACACGATCTCCGAGGGCCTTATCTGTCCAAGGTAAATCCGATCGTTAAGGAGCTTTCTACATTGCCTTTGATTTCTTTGCATTTGCTCTGAGAGCCCTGCGCTGTTGCTGGGACCCTTCCTGTTAGCGTGCCGGAGCACAGTTGTCAATCAGGGGCCTTCCACGGATTCTTCCCATTAGCCCGAAATGCTCTTATGTGCTTTAGCCGGGGGTCCATATGTGTTAACCGGCCAGAGTATTCTCTGTTGCTCAAGGGCCTTTCACGTCGGCCTTGGTTAACCTAACGACGCATTCACCAAATGCTCATGGGCTTTTTACATTAGTTTAGGGCTCTTCCAATTTTCTGTCTCTCGCTTAGGGCCCTACGTTCTTGATGGGTGTCCATCTGTCAACCCGCTTGGGCACACTCGGTCGTTCTTGGCCTTCCAAATTGGGTATCGGGTACGTGCTATATGAATGGAGGGGCCTACGCTCTTGTCGGGGACCCCATCCGATAATCTGTTCGGGCACACTCGATCATTCCTGGGCTCCTCATGTCGTGTGTTGGGTACTTATTATTGGAATGGATGACCCCATGTTCTTTTCGGGGTCCCATCTACTAGGTTGCTCAGGCCGGTGGCAGATCAAGAGGGAAGGGGGAGGTGGCAAGGAACCATGCCCCCTTGTGCCTCGAGGGGACCCATTGGTTCCGAAGAGACCCATGACCTGCCGAACGGAAGCAGTTTTCGAACACAAAACACAGCAGATCTGGACTTCTTTGGGCCTCTAGATGATCGAGAACAGTCGCAAGTGAAGTGAAGAGCCCGTGAGCAGACACAGTTAATTCTTCGCTGATTGAGAGGGCGGTGATTTGGGGACATTTTGAGGCTCATTACGTTGTTCAAAGGCATTACGCTGTTGCCGGGATCCTACCTGTTAACTTGCCGCGTCAATCCAATTGTTAAGGCGTCTTCCATGCTGCCCTTGATCTCTTTGTATTTTCTCGTCGGTCCCTACGCTCCCATTGGAGCGCTATCTGCTAACATACCTGGCTACTCCTGATGAATCAGGGGCCCTCCACGGATTCTTCCTGCTTAACCGAAAAGCTCTGTACGCCTTTGCCGGGGCTCCATATACAGTGGTACACTCGGTTGCTCAGGGACCCTGCACACTAGTATTGGGTTATTTGCACTTGCTCGGAGAGCCTTGTGCTATTGCTGTGGCTCATATAAAGTAGGACACCTAGACAATTGATGCCCAATGGGCGGTCTACACTGATCTAGGACACTTTTTCTTTGATCTCGTTTGAGAAGGACCCTTCAGTCCTATCGGGACTTTTTATGAACCAAAACGGACACTCTTGATCGCACAGGGGCATTAATTCAAACACACTGGTCTTGGGTAATTTCACTTTGCTCAGAGGGCCCTGTGCTCTGGCCGGATTCCTACATGGCAGCCTGCCGGGACATTCTCGATCGTTTAGGGGCCTACCTCGTTGATCGTGGGCTTTCTCACTTGTGATGAGGGCCCTATACTTGACGACGGAATCCTCTTCGCTGGCTTGCCGCGACACCCGTTCCTTTTGGCCTCTGTCTCAGCCTCAGAGCAGCAGTCGGATATGCACAAAGGAATTCTTATGCGCAATTGTAGAACATAACTTTACGCGCCGCCGACGCTGTTGCGTCCGTTGGTTATTGAGCTTGCGATGCCTATGGTAATTGCGCATCACCTCCTTAAAACGTCTAAAATGTCGCATTCCGTACTCCTTCATAACAAAACAAAACCTTGCATTAGTCATCAGCCATTAGCTGATTATATTGACCAGCCGGCTAACTGTAAATAAGTTAGGAACCCTGTTCGTGTTTGATTTTTATGACATCTAGCAGCCAGCGTTAGTTAACTTTGTCACGTTTTCTCCAAACAGCTTAACCTCACAATAGCAGGATTCACCATGGTCTGAAGCAAACGAATAAGCTCCATGTATGTGCATACGTAGCACGCCTACTTTTCTAGGGTAGCGCAAAGTACGCTAGGTCCCCGTGTACAAATAACATGATAAGAATTTTATAATTCAGTGGCCAAATGCGAGGATTTTTTTTGAGGGAACCTTTGCTCTAGGGGGCCCCACAATGTCGCGTGGCCCGCTCCTTGATTAGATCCTGGATCCGCCCCTGGTTCAAACAGTACATCGCCACTGCTGAAAAATTGCATATGGGATGGTGTACAAACGAAAATAGATAAAATTTCAAAGAATTGTCTTAAATGAAACGATGATTGTTGGAAGAAAGTGCAGGATGCAAATTTGATCCATCGCGCAATAATCGTTAAAACAGCTTGCTTATGTTACGTGCCAGTGCAATACAGGCACTGGATGTTTAAGTGAGCTTACCTGGCGCGTACGTGACCCGCTGCGAATGTCACGTGACTGCATGGACGACGAGTTTGAAACAACAAGAAAAAGAGAACTCTTTGTGATTCGGTGATGAGTAACGGTTTAAAGATATGATAGCTTGGCTTCAGTGTGATACAGAAAAACTAAGAGCTCACCGGCTCCTTTATTACATCGTGTAAGAATGCAGGCCAGAGGGCAAGCAGCCTTATTTAGTCTCATTACAGCAGTCATTTACGCAGAACTCTGCAAGGGCTGGTGGTACAAAGTTGTTTTTCGTGTACAAATACATATAGCACAAATAAGTAGTGTATGGCTTCGCACCTTGCTGCCATGAAACCAGGATTTGGTTTCAGTTCGAACTTTTTCTTCATGATCACACTTTTGTAGCAGAGGGATTCCAATGTAGGGGTTTTCCGGCGGCAGGAATCTGCATGACTGCTTTTTGTACGATCTTTAAGGGGAGTGTACAATCCAGATATTACAAAAAAGTGCAAAATAAATCTTGTCTGATTCATCCTGCTAAACTCATGATTTTTGCATCTAATAGCTCATTATCTCGAAAATCGGTTTATTGCAACAACTTACCTTAACATTCTGTGTACCTATTTTAAGCAAACGAGCAAATTGCAGCGGTTGCCAAACATTGCAAACGCAGAACTTCAATTTCCGCATGTTTAGCGATTTGCTTGGGTCAGAAACGTGCTATACCCTTCCGTGCCTGAGTTGAATCCAATAGTTGCACTTGCTTTTGGTCGCAGACCTCCGGACCAGAGGATCCTGACACACAGCCCTTTTCCCTTAATGCAATTACATTACCTGGGCTTTCAGATCAAAGTTTTTCTTAATCGCAGTAAAGGTTTGTCTTTTCCTTAGTTTAGTTATGAGAGCTTGCGTAGATACAGTGATTTATTGCAGAAAAGCAACAGGGTCTTGTTAATATTTTTCGGGATAATGAAGGCCGGAGAAAAGGAGTAAAGTGAGTGCATACATTTTGAGATAACATTGAAATAACTTGAAAGCCAGCTGCTGAAAACCGGTATAGTTCATGGGGGAAAAGTGTTAGTTACGTCATGAAGAGTTCAAAAAGTTTCCAACGTGGAAAAAAGGCAAACTTGGCAGAGTAATCAACGCTCCATGTCCTTTGCTCACCGCGCTGCGAAAACCATGCATCCACATGCTTTGCGGCCTCCCCTGACTTTTGAGCTCAAAAGTCTCCATACCCCATTTTACCCTTCAAAGCCTTAGTCGCTGCTTGGCAGCCTCATCCATTGAGACTGCTTGCTACCTCGGGTAAATAACAGGCCTTGGTTGCTACCTCCTTGCTGGTTGCTACCAGCAAGGAGGTAGCAACCTCATTACTTGATGTCGTAGCCTCCCCGTGCATAGCAAACATAACACATCAAACCAACTACGATTCACTCGCAAATATTTCAATTGCACCCTTTATGTTCCTTTTGGAAATGTCTGAAGTTCTGAAGTACTAGCTACGCTGGCGAGAGGCCTCCAAGTAATAGTGGCAACACAGTTTTTCAGAGTTCACGTGCGCTTGGGCGGGGGTCAAATTGACCTTCCAAAGGTTTTCCGGACTGGTTTCCGAACGGCGTGGCGTAGCCGCGCCAAATTCTTCATAACTGTAAATAACTCAAAAGCGGATCATTTCGCATTACAATATTAGATGCACCTTGTAAGGTGGCTGGCCTACAGCAGGGCAAAGTCAGGCCATGGATTCTGCAAAGTCAATTTCTTGGAAATAGCTAAATCCCAGCCTACATCGGAGTGTTAGACAAAGCCATACACCTCTGAGATATTTTCTAAGGCAACACAATGACTGGATGAGCATATTCCATTGACCTAAGGTCAGATTTGAAGGTTAAACCAACGTCAAAATCAGCCTGTTTTATTACTCCAGGGCTTCATGTATAGGGCAGCTTTTTTGGTCATTTCGAATATTTTGATAACAGGAACCGGATTTTGCACCTTCCATGGACTTCTCGAAGGTCAGAATAGGTCACTGACCTAAAATGGCCCTGGCCAAGATTTCGTTTTTAGGAGCATACTGCCTGGCGTAATCTTTGCCGCTTATTAAAATGCAAACCTCAAAGCAGTCTTGTATGACTTTGGTCACAATGGCCTTCAAAGGGTCAAACAAGGCCACTTACCTTAAATGAGCATGTTATATTTTGCTTGGAACAGGTATCTAGGGTCTGGGGCATTTTAAAGACCAACCTGGAGATAACCTTGTTTGACCTTATTTGACCCGAAGGCCATGACCTAGGAGCCTCATACTTTGACCAAAGTGATTTCAGGTACGGGGTTTGACCTAAGTGATTTCAGGTACAGGCCAACACATTTTGTAAATTGAGCGTTTCTAGCCTTCTTAGTTCCTGAGATCTCAGTGGGGTCGACAGACCCTCCATCCGAGCAAAGGGTATTCAACCGGCCGCCCGAGCGAAAGGTATCCAACCGGCCACCCGAGCGAAAGGTATCCAACCGGCCACCCGGGCGAAAGGTATCCAACCGGCCACCCGGGCGAAAGGTATCCAACCGGCCACCCGGGCGAAAGGTATCCAACCGGCCACCCGGGCGAAAGGTATCCAACCGGCCACCCGGGCGAAAGGTATCCAACCGGCCACCCGAGCGAAAGGTATCCAACCGGCCACCCGGGCGAAAGGTATCCAACCGGCCACCCGGGCGCGTGTTAATAAAGCATGTCGGTGTTTCCTTTATAACAAACAATGCTCTGCTAAATTTTTGATTACAATTAAAGTCACGATGGATCTGTAAAGCTAACTGCACGGGATTTTCGAAACATGCCCCCAGGTTGTTGTGTTCTTTAAATGGATATGTTTTTTGTAGTCATCAGCGATCAAATCCATCGGTGGTGTGGCCATATCATATTGCTTCATCTGGTGAGTATGGGGCAGCTGCTGATGACGACGGAGGTGTCAATCTGTACTCCTTGGGGAGCGAAACGTGGTTACATCCGTGGAAGGACCAGAAGATGACCTCGGAACATGGTAGGGTAATAACTGTCTTGATACCAGGAACTTTGTGGGATGTGGTTGGTGGAGAGTGATTACGTGTGCGCGGTGCTGATGCAGGAGTCTTATTCACTTGGGCTGATTGTTTTGCTGGTGACCGAGAAGCCAAACATCAGTTACATCTGACATGGTTTAGGGACAAACGTCGCCTTTATTATGCTTTCTTTTATATTTCCAGAGGATTGCCACTGTAATGTACCAATCTTAGAGTAGCGTTTCGGAAGAGATGGACCCTTTGGAAAGAGAGAAGGCTTGAATGATATCGCATAATGCTTACCAGCTATGTGCAACATCACCAGCCAGCATCATGCGTTGGACATACAGACCCTGACATTCTCACCCAAAAGCCGTTCAGCAGTGTTGGTGGCTTATGCTCGCCAGCAAAGGCCAGCATCATCTCACTGTATCGCTGTTTTGCCTTAGGCTCAGGATTAGCTCCAATTTAAAGGTTAGCTGATGCAAAACGAACACCAAAATAGGACACTGAAGGATGGACGCCGTGACAGTGGTATATAATCCCCATATCAAGCTAGAAATTTCTTGATCGCTATAAGCCTGATCATTTTACCTCCTAGAAGGGAAAATCGTTTGATGTGACGTGCTTTAAGAGAATGCTGATATATACATTATTATCGATGAAATTTGTCAAATTCATTTTCATGATAAGCATCACTTTGCACCTATTTTCTTTAAAAAAATCAGCTTCAGTGTGATGCAGGGCAAAACCTTCAAGTTCTATCAAAGCGTAATTTTGGCAATAGGGTGCGTGCATTGTAACAGATGCACGGAATTATTTGCGGTTAATACGATACCAACACGAGATTGCAACAAGCGTTGTGCCGAGGGCATCAAAGAAAGCTGGAAGTAATCCAGGCTGGCTGAGGCCTCTGTTTTTACTGTCGCACCACAGATCACAGCTCATCGAGCACCCGTGGTGCTTGCGTTTCGTACTTAACAGTTCGCCCATCGCGGCCTGACCCCGGTATGCGATGGCCGAGTGACTGGCGTATCGGACTCTCATGTTTGGGGCCCGGGTTCGAATCACGGATGCGCCATGGCCTTTGGGGAACTAACATGGCCAGTTCGCTCGCTGGTGTTCCTCAAAAAGGGCGTGACGACGGGATCGCATTCCTTCTGGAACACATGCTGCCCGACTTCTGGAACACATGCTGCCCGACTCTGCCGGGCTGACGCATAATTTGCCCTCGGCGTGGCACCACAGGGGCAACGCGTGATCGGTTAGCATTGCATCTGACGCCCGGTGTCTGACACCTCATCGAGTCATCATGATATATAATTTTGAACGGCACTACGGTAAGCGGTATAGGGTAACGTTAGATAAAAGAGACGGCCGCTGATACATATTTGGAAAACGAGCTCGCGCGAAATGCTGAGTTTGATCAAAATGTTTCTCTTTATTTAGACTCTGATATCTGCTATCTGTTATTTATTAACTAAGTTATCCCTGTCCTTTTTAATTTGAGGCGATACGCAACACAAGAAACACCCGTGACACATCCATTGACGTACATAGATGCCTGCGGTCATTGGCACTGCTTTTTCTCGCTGTAGTTGGGCAGCTTCTGTCCTATACATGTGCAGCCAGAATTCCTCGTGCGTGGAGTCCGCTAGCGTAAGATGGTGGTCTTGTCGCTTGGCTTTGGAGCCCACGTAGCCACGGAATCGCTACACATTGCACGGTACCACTGGTGTCTGCCGCTGGCCAAAAAACCAGACATACATTTGATTCAGTTTTATTTGAGATGGGCGGTGTATTTAACATAAAGTAGTGATCTGCCCTGCGGCGTGAACAAGTTATTATAAATGTGAGTAGTGAAGGGAAATAATTCCCACCTTTCAACGATACACAGTGCACCATAATCGATAGTTCTAGTATATTTCTTGGCCTGGAGAACTCAAGCTATCTTTAGTATCTGCACAAACACAGGAAGGGTCTGGGCCGTATACATAGCATGAGTACTATGATCACGGTCCTCCATTTCCCAGCTACGTATGCCGTAAATGCACGACGCATTGGCGTCAAAGTTCCAGCGCAAAAGCCCTCGAATGACGTGGACGAGGAACAGGAGTGGATTCAGCAAGCTGACTCAAGGGAGACTTATGTCAGGTCTAAACGGTCGGTCACTGAGTCTCAGGTGAGAGGCGACAGACAGGTCGGTACTTTTCCACACACACTTTAAATGGAAGCTGTAAGCTTTTTGTAGCCCCTGGTTGCTGAAAGGCCTGCGATGCCAGGGGCTCGTACGGTTTTAGCGGGATGACTTTTGCCATTTGCCATTTGAAGCAAAGTTGTGTACGTGGCTTCCAAAGTGAAGCGCAACAGGATGTGACGCGCGGCCGGTGCTGATTTCAGGAGAATATCGCTGCCATGACCTCCATATCGTCGTCGACCAGCATGATCATAGCAGCAGATCTCACGACACCCGTGGTCGCAACACAAACAGCTGACGGTACCGTCACCACCACCGATGCCTTCACCACAGTCCTTCCAGCAACCATGTCAACCTCAGCTGCTTCGCCTGCATCAACAACATCCTCTGAGGCAACTTCATCCCAGGCATTGGTCACATCCGAAACCACAGAACATGTCGCCGAGACGTCTGATATCAATATCACTCCAGGCTACTCTCAAGAGACGACACCTGGCCCAACCGGTACATCATCACGCGCGCCTCTGTTTGAGACATCGGAAACAGCAGGCACCGTGGCCGCATCTATCGGCGTCACAACAATAACGTCATCAGTACCAACAACGCCCCCAACACCGCCTGAACAATCAGCTCAAAGCCCCCCAGCATCTGGACAAACCAGTCTTGAGACAGCTTCGTCACGCACAACACCACCCACCGTGACGACGGGATCGTGGACCTCCAGTACATCCTTGACAGTGGGCGGTGGAACAGATCCGGCCGCAGGCCAGACAACCCTCCACACGACCTTCCGAGCTTTGCTTACATCGCTTACACCAGCTGCATCTCCAGCTACCCCTGAGACGACAGTCAGCACAGAGACGACAGCAACAGCTTCTGCAACGGCGTTACAAACAACGATGGAAGATACAGAGCAACACGGGAATGTCACGCGACCAACAACATCTACAGGTAACGACACACCTAACGGGAGTCAAGAGACCGTAGCAACGTCCAGTGAAGCCCCTGCAATGTCAGTCAGCAATGATAACAGCACATGGGTCACATCGTCCTCCCCGGACTACACAGAAAGTACTGCAGAGTCATCTCTCAATTCGGCCGCATTCACATCGACAAGCGAATTGTCCCAACACACTGCTCCGGCAGCGGCTGGTGATTTCACGGCAACAACGCCAGATATCACAACAGCTGGCAAGGCCACTGGAACAACTCAACCTACTTCAACAGCTGGTAGTACTACATCCACGACGCCTCATCTAACCGCATCAGTTGGAAGCACCGCTGTCACAGCACCTGTTCCTGTAACGACGGCTGGCAGCGTCACAGATACAACACCTGACCATTACACGACTACTACAGCTTCCTATCGGGGGACCGCACTTGGTATTAGCACAGGGACAGCATCTGAGCCGTACACAACAGCTGATAACATCGCAGGCACAACGTCCAGCCTCACAACGGCTGGGGACACTGTAGCAACGTCTGATCGCTTAGAGATAGGTAGAAGTGCGTCCCATTCTACTACAACAATTAGCACCACAAGAATGGCGTCTGATCCGACTACAGCAGCAAGCGGCATGATGTACAGTGCATCTGTTCAAACCACAATGTCTCTTCCAAATACAATAGCTGGTAGTACCACAGGTGCATCATCTGGTTCAGCCACAACAGCTAGTAGTACCGGAGGAACAACATCTGACCTTACGTCACCATCCAACAGTTTGTTAACTACAGCATCTGATGTCACAGCTGGTGGTAACACCTCAGTGACGATGTCTGGACTTACTGCAACAGGTGGAAGTACTACTTCAGATCTCACTGCGACAACTGACGATGGTACAATGATGCCGTCTGACCTCGCTGCAACAAACGATAGTACCACAGAAACCACATCCAGGTTCACCTCGACAACCAGTATCACAGGTCACGCCTCCAAGGCAGCTGGTAGCACAATAGGCCCAGCGTCTGCACAAACCACAAGTGACAATGCGACAGGTACAACTTTCGGTCCCGCTGCTCTAGATGACAGTACCACAGGGACCATATCCGAGCGTACCACAACAGCTGGCGGTACCATGATTACACCACCTGGCGTCACAACAGCTGCCAGTACCACTGGAACACCGCCTGACGTCACAACAGCTGGCAGTATCACTGGAACACCGCCTGGTGTCACAACAGCTGGCAGTCCCGCGGGAACACCACCTGACGTCAAAACAGCTGGCAGTATCGCTGGAACACCGCCTGACGTCACAACAGCTGGCAGTATCACTGGAACACCGCCTGACATCACAACAGCTGGCAGTATCACTGGAACACCGCCTGACATCACAACAGCTGGCAGTATCACTGGAACACCGCCTGACGTCACAACAGCTGACAGTATCACTGGAACACCGCCTGACGTCACAACAGCTGGCAGCATCGATGGAACACCACCTGATGTCACAACAGCTGGCAGCATCACTGGGATGTCGGATCTCACCTCACCAGATAGTAGCACCACAGGTACAACATATCATCCTACGACACAAGCTAGCAGCACCACACGGGTGGAAACCGAACTAAATTCGTTAGCTGCTGCCACCACAGGAACAACGCCCGACCTTACTACAACGTCTGATCCAAATGCAGTACCTGGAAATTCAACAGGCACGATATCTGTTCCTACCGTAACAGCTGGCAGTACCACAGGCACGGTATCTGTTCCTTCCATAACAGCTGGTGTTACCACAGGTACCGTATCTGTTCCCTCCACAACAGCTGGTGCTATCACAGGCACCGTGTCTGTTCCCTCCACAACAGCTGGTGCTATCACAGGCACGGTATCTGTTCCCTCCACAACAGCTGGTGCTATCACAGGCACGGTATCTGTTCCCCCCACGACAGCTGGTGCTACCACAGGCACGGTATCTGTTCCCTCCACAACAGCTGGTGCTATCACAGGCACGGTATCTGTTCCCTCCACAACAGCTGGTGTTACCACAGGCACCGCATCTGTTCCCTCCACAACAGCCGATGCAATCACAGGCACGGTATCTGTTCCCTCCACAACAGCTGGTGCTATCACAGGCACGGTATCTGTTCCCTCCACAACAGCTGGTGCTATCACAGGCACGGTATCTGTTCCCTCCACAACAGCTGGTGCTATCACAGGCACGGTATCTGTTCCCTCCACAACAGCTGGTGCTATCACAGGCACGGTATCTGTTCCCTCCACAACAGATGGTGCTATCACAGGCACGGTATCTGTTCCCTCCACAACAGCTGGTGCTATCACAGGCACGGTATCTGTTCCCTCCACAACAGCTGGTGTTACCACAGACACCGTATCTATTCCCTCCACAACAGCCGGTGCAATCACAGGCACGGTATCTGTTCCTACCGCAACAGCTGGTGGTAGCACAGGCACAGTATCTGTTCCTACCGCAACAGCTGGTGGTACCACAGGCACAATGTCTGGCCTTTTCACATCAGCTGACAGTACCACAGCCACTAGTTGGAATCCTTCATCGCCAGCTGGTACCACCACAGGCTCAGTAGCAGACTTTACTACACCAGGTAGTAAATACACGGACACAACGACTGATGTCACAACACCATCTGACAGTGGTTTCGGGTCACTTTCTGGCCTGACTGCAACAGCTGATAGCATCACAGGCACAACCTCTATTGCGGTTACAACAACTGGCAGTACTTCAAGAACAACGCTTGGTCCCGGAATAGCAAGTGGCAGCACGGCGTCTGATCCCACTGCATCAGCTAGTAGGACTACAAAAATGACGTCTGCCCCCGTAACAGCTGTCGACAGTAGTACAGGCACCACGTCTGCTCCAACCATCACAGGTGGCACCACTACAGGTGCCACGTCTGTTCCAGTTATCACAGCTGGTACCACTACAGGTGCCACGTCCCTTCCAACTATCACAGCTGGTATCACTACAGATGCAACATCTGTTCCAACCATCATAGCTGGTACCACTACAGGTTCCATGTCTGTTCCAACCATTACAGCTGGTATCACTACAGATGCAACGTCTGTTCCAACCATCACAGCTGGTACCACTACAGGTTTCACGTCTGTTCAAACCACCACAGCTGGTACAACTACAGGTGCAACGTCTGTTTCAACCATCACAGCTGGTACCGCTACAGGCACCATGTCTGTTCCAACCATCGCAGCTGGTACCACTACAGGTACAACGTCTGTTTCAACCATCACAGCTGGTGCCTCTGCAGGTTCCACTTTTGTTCCAACCATCACAGCTGGTACCACTACAGGTGCTACGCCTGGCCCTGCCCAAACAACTGGTAGTGTCACACGGACGGCATCTGAGCTTACCACAACAGCCGATAGTACCATCAGCACAATGCCTGATATCGTAACAGCTACCGGCACTTTAGTGGCACAGTTTGGTCGCACTACTATAGCTAGCAGCGCGACCCATGACACCATTACTACGTCCAATGATGCTGATAGTGGGACACCTGATTTTGCTACAACGGTTGGTGACATCACAGGCGCAGCGTCTGTTCCTACTACAGCGGCTGGTGACATCACAGGCGCAGCGTCTGTTCCTACTACAACGGCTGGTGACATCACAGGCGCAGCGTCTGTTCCTACTGCAACAGCTGGCAGTTTCACCTGGAGTACGTATGATCTCACAACAGCGCCGGGAAGTACCACCACTACTGCATTCAGTCTTACGACGCCAGCTGATAGCACCACTCCGACATCATCTACCGTTACCACAACAGTTTATAGCAGCGCAGGCACAACATCGGATCCCTCAACATCTGGCAGTACTATCGGCACAGCGTCTGACATCACGACAGCTGGTGAGGTAACTGGGGCAACGTCAGGTCCTATCACAACAGCTGCTACTGCGTCGTCTGATTCCACCACTTCAGCTGGTATTTCTACAAGAATGGTGTCCGATCTCGCCGCAACAGCTAGCGGTACCGCTGGCCCCACCACCAATACCGCGACAACAGCTGATAGTACCGCAGGTACTCCTTCCGATCTTTTAACATCACGTCCCAGCACGACAGAAACGGCATCTGACCTCATCACAACAGCAGCGAGTACTGTAGCCCGAACGTCTGACATTACAACTGGTGCTATCATCGGCACAACACCAATGATTACCTCAGCAGCTGGTAGCACCACAGCTGGCCTTATCAAAACAGCTGGTAGTACCGAGGTTACAATATTTGAACCTTCCACATCAGCTGGGAGTGTCACAGGGACAGCATCCGAACTTACCAGAAAACCTGGTGGTGCCACAGCCGCAGCGTCTGGTATCACCACAACCGCTGGCACCACAGTAACATCGCCGTATCTTGCTACAAGAACCAGCAACATAATGCCTGATTCCATCACAACGCCCGGTAGCGTTACAAACGTAAGGTCTGATCTTACTACAGCAGGTGGTAGAAGCACAGGTACAACCCACTTAGCAACAACTGGCCGCACTACAGGGGCAACATCTGGTCCAATACCAGCAGCCAGCAGTACAGCGTCTTATACCGGTGCAACAGCTGGTGGAACTACTGAAACAACATTTGACTTAACAACAATTGGTAGTACCACACGAACATCGTCCGGCCCTACCACAGCTGGCAGCACCACGGGTACACCGTCTGGTCTTACCAGAACAGCTGCTAGTGTCACAGGGACGATATCCGAGCTTACCACATCAGCTGTTAGTACCTTAGGTGCAATGTCTCATAACACAACACATGTTGGCACATCAAGAGCAATATCCGATCCTACAATGTCGAGCAGTGCAACGTCCGGCTCTATTGCTGCGACTGGTGTTACTAGCAGTACCGCAGGTACCACGTCCCCTCCTGCCACAACAGCTAGCAGCGTTACAGGTACCACGTCTGCCCCTACAAAAGCTATCAGTGCTGTAGGCACCACGTCTACTTCCATGACAACAGCTAGCGGTATCGCACGCACCACGTCTGCTCCTACAGCAACAGTTGGCAGTGCTACAGGCACCACGCCTGCTCTTACGACAACAGCTACCAGTACCACAGGCACCACGCCTCCTAGGACAGCAGTTAGCAGTATTGCAGGCACCACGTCTGCTCCTACGACAACAGCTAGCAGTGCTACAGGCACCACGTCTGCTCCTACGACAACAGCTAGCAGTGCCACAGACACCACGTCTGCTCCTACGACAACAGCTAGCAGTGCTACAGGCACCACGTCTGCTCCTACGACAACAGCTAGCAGTGCTACAGGCACCACTTCTGCTCCTACGACAACAGCTAGCAGTGCCACAGACACCACGTCTGCTCCTACGACAACAGCTAGCAGTACCGCAAGCACCACTTCTTCTTCTACAACAGCTATTAGTACCACAAGCCTCTCTTCCGCTCCTACGATAACAGCTAGCAGTGCCACAGGCAACACTTCTGCTCCTACGACAACAGTTAGTAATGCTACAGGCGCCACGTCTGCTCCTACGACAACGGCTACCAGTACCACAGGTCCCGCTTCTGCTCCTACAACAGCTAGCAGTACCACAGACACCACGTCTCCCGCGACAACAGCTAGCAGTGCTACAGGTACCACATCTGCTCCTACGACAGCAGCTAGCAGTACCGCAGGCACCACGTCTGCTCCTGTGACAACATCTAGCAGTGCTACAGGCACCACTTCTGCTCCTACGGCAACACCTGGCAGTACCACAGGCACCACTTCCGCTCCTACGACAACAGCTAGCAGTGCTACAGACACCGCGCCTGCTCCTACGACAACAGCTGGCAGTGCTACAGGCGCCACGTCTGCTCCTACGACAACTACCAGTACCACAGGTCCCACTTCTGCTCCTACAACAGCTAGCAGTGCTACAGGCACCACATCTGTTCCTACGACAACGGCTAGCAGTACCACAGGCACCACGTCTGCTCCTACGACAACAGCTAGCAGTGCTACAGGCACCACGTCTGCTCCTACGACAACAGCTAGCAGTGCCACAGACACCACGTCTGCTCCTACGACAACAGCTAGCAGTGCTACAGGCACCACGTCTGCTCCTACGACAACAGCTAGCAGTGCCACAGACACCACGTCTGCTCCTACGACAACAGGTAGCAGTGCTACTGGCACCACGTCTGTTCCTACGACAACAGCTAGCAGTGTTACAGGCGCCACGTCTGCTCCTACGGCAACAGCTAGCAGTACCACAGGCGCCACTTCGGCTCCTACAGCAAAAGCTAGCAGTACCACAGGCGCCACGCCTCCTAAGGCAACGGCTGGCAGTACCACAGGCACCACTACTGCTCCTACAACATCTAGCAGCGCCTCAGGCACCACGTCTGCTCCTACGACAACAGCTAGTAGTACCGCAAGCACTACTTCTTCTTCTACAACAGCTGTTAGTACCACAGGCCTCTCTTCCGCTCCTACGATAACAGCTAGCAGTGCTACAGGCAACACTTCTGCTCCTACGACAACAGTTAGTAATGCTACAGGCGCCACGTCTGCTCCTACGACAACAGCTACCAGTACCACAGGTCCCGCTTCTGCTCCTACCACAGCTAGCAGTACCACAGACACCACGTCTCCCGCGACAACAGCTAGCAGTGCTACAGGTACCACATCTGCTCCTACGACAACAGCTAGCAGTACCGCAGGCACCACGTCTGCTCCTGTGACAACATCTAGCAGTGCTACAGGCACCACTTCTGCTCCTACGGCAACACCTGGCAGTACCACAGGCACCACTTCCGCTCCTACGACGACAGCTAGCAGTGCTACAGGCACCGCGCCTGCTCCTACGACAACAGCTGGCAGTGCTACAGGCGCCACGTCTGCTCCTACGACAACTACCAGTACCACAGGTCCCACTTCTGCTCCTACAACAGCTAGCAGTGCTACAGGCACCACATCTGTTCCTACGACAACGGCTAGCACTACCACAGGCACAACTTCTGCTCCTACAACAGCTGGCAGTACCACAGGTACCACGCCTCCTAAGACAACAGCTAGCAGCACCACAGGCCCCTCTTCTGCTCCTACAACAACATCTAGCAGTACTGCAGGTACCACGTCTGCCCCCGTGACAACAGCTGGTAGCACCGCAGGCACAACTTCTACTCCTACGACAACAGCTAGCAGTGCCTCAGGCACCGCGTCTGCTCCTACGACAACAACTGACAGCACCACAGGCACACCTTCCATCCGTATGACACCAGGTGATATCACCACAGGAGCCCTTTCTGAACTCATTACGACGGCTCGTGATACTATAACCCCATCCTCTGATATCACAGCTGCTGGCAGTGCCACAACAGCAAAGTTTGATTTAAGCACATACGATGGTAGCACCACAGGCATGGCGCCTGTTCCCACCACAACAGCTAGTAGTACCACACACAGAGCATCAGAAACACAAGCTGCTGATAGTACCACATACACAGCGTCTGATATCACAGCAGCTAACAGTAACAGTAGCATTACCACAGTCTCTGCGTCTGACCTTACCGCCACGGCTGCTTATATCACGGGGGCAGGTTCCGGTCCTTCCTCAACAGCTGTTGTTACTATAGGTACCACTTCTGATTCCGCACCAGCTGGTAGTACCACCACACGGGATAGTACCTCTAGTACCGCTTCAGCTAGCAGTGCCTCAGAGACAGTATCTGAGCATGCCACAGCATCTGATAGTACCACAATTACAACTGGCCCCACTGCAGCAGCTGGTAGTACTTCATGGATGTCATCTGGTTTGACTACAGCAACCGTCGGTGCTACAAATAAAACACCTGTTCCTACCATAATAGTTGGTAGGACGACAGCATCTGACACTTCGGCAACAATTCCCGGCACCGCAGTCACAAGTTCTAGTCCTACGACACCAGCTGTTAGAACTACAGAAACTATATCTGAGCTTACTAGGGCATCTGGCAGTACTACAGATCCCATATTTGAGCTTACTGCGACGACTGGCAGTACCAAAATGGAAATGCCTGAAGTTACCACGACAGATGGCAGCACCACAAGAACGACGCCCGTTTCTGCTACATCAGCAGATGCCACAACAGCTGTTATTCCCACAGAAATGGCGTCTCATCCCACTGAAGCAGTTGATGGCACTACAGTCACGATGCCTGTTTTTAGCCCTACAACTGCTCGCACTCCAGGCAACACACCTGATCCCAGTACCGCAGCGGCTGGTGGTACCAGGGACATGTCTAGTTCTACCACGACTTCAACAACAACATATGAACCCACTTCACAGCCAACTAGCACACATTCTTACTTGCCTGAAACTACACCTCTTACACCTGTCGTGACCGACCAAACATATCAATCGACAACGTGGTCGTCTTCAGCCGCTTCGCCTGATCCGACGTCCAGTCCAGAGGGTGCAGGGACCACATCATCGTCGGACACCTCTGTGTCACCAACTACAGTCTCCACAGGTGGGCTGATGCCGCCTGGGCTGATCGAGGCCGTCTGTCCAGCGGGCGCAAACTTGTGGCCTGATACAGCACCTGCCTGGGCGTTACCTCTGGAAGCTGTCTTGGCGACGGCCCAAGCTTCGTTTCAGATCACCTCAGCGTGATCTGTTGGTCTTGCGGTCGTGCTTCAGATCACCTCAGTGTGATTTATTGGTCTTGCGGTCGTGCTTCAGATCACCTCAGTGTGATCTGTTGGTCTTGCGGTCGTGCTTCAGATCACCTCAGTGTGATCTGTTGGTCTTGCGGTCGTGCCGCACTTCACTAGGAATGTCTCGCAGGCAGCAGAACGTGGCGAGACCCATTGTGCACGGCTAATTGCTGTGGGCGGCTGCAGCAGCACACTTCTTTGTCGCAGGACATTATTACCTCTCGTCACATATTTATGTCGCGGCGGCAACAGCCGATTAAGAGACAGCCATTCCATTGTCATTTGCCAAATAGGGAAAACATATGCTTGCCTCCGTGACATTTCAAGAGGTCCCCGTTATGTCGACATGAGGCTCCAGCTGACCGAGACAGAGCATTCGATCAGATCAAAAGAATGGCTCAAAATGCGTTCAGGAGAGACCGCTCCGTAGAAGACCCTAGGTGGTCAACAACAGAACCCATTTGCCGAAAGAGGGCTTCAGATGATCCAAAGGAAGTTCAGTCTGCTGCAGAGAAGACCCTATGCAAACTCAGGAAGTTCGGCCATCCCAAGTGATCATCTTCTTCCGATTAGATGTCCCGATTAAAAACATTGGGAAACCAGCCAGGCTTCGAGAAGGTTTAACTGCGCTATGGGCAGCCGGTGGTCCTTTAATAAAGGTGGGGAAAATGTGAGAAATTGCATAATGGTAGGGATAGAGCATCCCGAATCTGCTGAGTTTTACTTACTCTCTGAACAATATGCTGGCGGAACCGCTCCTCTGTCGCGGTCTTGTCGTAGTCTCCTGTCTTGTGATCCAGTTGAGCTGTAAGGTGATCATAGGCCCGACGCCTAACACATTTGGAAGTCACAACCATTAAAATTATGCAAATTAGCACCGTCTGAGCATTATTGCCTCCAATGTCAACAATGGCAAGGTTCACACGGGTGTTCCAGCGATTGATTATCGAAATCAGACAACTATGCGGGATTTCATGTTGTGCAACGTGATTTCTTATTGTGGTGCTGCTTTACCACTGATGAAACTCATGGCGTTATATGGAAATACAAAATAGCGTAAATGCAAGAGCTCTTTACGATAAGGTTCCCTTCACTTGAGTATATATAACTGCAAGCTGATATCGATTAGACACCATTTGCTCGACAAAGAGGCACTAACACCCTATCTTTGCATTTGGAGCAAGATACGGCGTGATTGGAGCATTATGCCTGGAGAAAATTGTCCCGGCAGTCTGAACTTTGCAATATCCCTCAACATACGCTTCAGACGCTTTGTATCCAAAAATCATATCTGACATATCCTTGTCGCCCCAGCTGCCCGTGAACCACCGTACCAGAAGGTTATGATAGGCCGGTTTAAGCCTTGGCCCATCCTAGGTCATATATAATGGCCGTATGGGTGAATGACGTAAAAGTGTCATTTGCGTCACGATAAGAATGACATCTAGAAACGAAAGGTTGCGAAATTTTTAATTCACCTCGATCATGATCACGGCGGATTATTTTCGATCACAATTGTTTGACGTTCCGAGCCTCCATGCACAACTAAAACGTTGTCTACACCAAACAAGTCATTTCTGACATTGCACATGCTGAGACATCTGTAGTCATCATTTTCCAGCACGATTTCTAAAACACAGTAATATGCAATAAAATAGTTCATCAAAATGTTGGTGAAGACGTCTAGTGGGTGAAACAACATGCGAAGAGATGTTTGCCTCCTTTTACAACGGTCGTGAACAGTCATAAGGTTATAAAGTGACTGTCCAACTCGGGCCTTCAGCCACAGCTGAAGATCCATGACAAGCACGTCTTATCCGACGGATCACCAAAAGCCTCCAGCCACAGCTGAAGATCCATGACAAGCACGTCTTATCCGACGTCTTATCGATCCGACGGATCACCAAATGAAATCCTAATCTGTCCCATGGTGTGGACTGAGACAATAAGGTGATAAGTAGCAAGTAGCCTCGTGTAAATAGAATCCGGGCCAAAATATGTTTTTCCTACCAAGAGCTGAAAGCATACTCTAGGTATCCCTTCAACTTCCTCCATACTTTCCTCAGGGTCAGGAGGGAAGGCGAGCGTGATATTTCTTCCAACCACTGCGAACTTGGACCGAGCTCTTGTGTACTTGGTCAACATCTAGTGTAAATTTCACGGCTCAGGGGGACCATGGGACCCCCCCCCCCAGCCCTCCTTTGGCCACACCCTCAACCTTTACAAGATACCTTAAACTCATGGATCACTCGTACAAAATACCTGGAAGTGCTGTGCTGCGCACTCGCGACTTCAAACAGGTAGTATGCAGTAGTGACTGCTTTGCTTGCTTGGTTGGTTGCGCGAAGAGAGCCGGCGCCGTAGGCGTCTGTATAGGACCATCTTCAGTTTCATAAGAGGGGCTCCGATCTCAGCGACTTCTAGGGTGTGTTAATAACATTTTTCTTCGAAGATGTTGGTTCGTGCGCCCATTGGGAGTCCCTCGCGTATGGGGCCGATATATTCTAATTGTTCGAGCTTTCGGTAAATATTTTGACAGCCTGGTCTATCGAAAACTCCTACTCAAACGACGAATATCTTCCTGCAAAATGTCAAAACACGCCTCTCTCAAGTGCTGTGAACGACATCGGTATTTGACGAGCGTAAACTTTGTCGGTGGACCGTCACAAAGGCTGTCACAGTGGTGTGCGTGACATTTCAAGGAAATCCCAGCCGCTGTCTTGGATGCGTCTGGCTAGAACATGCGCGCACACAGACAGGCAGACAGACGTGCAGACAAACAAGGTGACCGGAATGTGCATGACAAAGGTGCTTATTTTGGTCATCTAATACCCTCGGTCTCGCATTTCCTCCGAAGACAATGGCAGTTGGACATCCGTTGATATATCCACGATAAAGCTTTATGGCACGGGAGATGTGTCTGCCTCTTTCAAGGCACTCATCAAAGCGACAGACGTATTACTGGCATGAAAAGACATTTTCAGCGAACAGTTATCACTTAACAATGTGAAAACAATTCTGAAGTGCAACTAATCTGCAGCCGGACGCCTTCGCCACATAAGAAACCTGACATGTGAAACAAAAACATGAAATGACATGGAAACATCCAGAGAAGTACAATACATCATGAAAGCGTTGTCCAAGGAACCAGGATGGTCCAAAGCTCACTGCCAGCCTGCTAATGAAGCCATTTGGCACAATCACACTCATCGCCACAAGCCAAACATCGAAACCAACTGGCGGCATACTGTTCAAGCTCCAAACACAGCGGCCGGCGCTTCGAAGACATATGCTATATCGAAGCATGCGTTTCAGGGGAGGCGGCAACAACAGCAGAGGCTGCTTCGCCAGACGTCCTGACCGCCACAAGCCCGGCATTGACGCAGCAGACGCCAAACGTGACATCGGCGGCACCAGCAAATGAAACCGGTTCCACGTCTGTGGCATCTCCAGATTACACGGACTCATATGGAACGGGGGCTTTCACACCCCCACACCTCACCAGTGCGGCGACACCAGGAGCAGTAACAGCAACAGACGGCAGCCCCGTAAACACAGCGGGAACTTCCGTCGGAAATGAAGCTACTAGTGCCGAAACGGCAGGGGGAGAGGTTACAAGTGACGTCACTGGTGACAGTACGGCAGCGGGAGGAGTTACAAGTGACGTTGCTGGTGACGGTGCTGCTGAAACAACCTCACAGGGTACAGTCGTATCTGAAAATTTGCTGGAGATTTCCTCAGGAGGGACCACTGCGTCGCTGCTCACAACTGAGGCCCTCTCAGACGGGACCAATGCGCCGGTACTTTCTGAGTCTGCAGCGGAGGTGACCCCAGAAGAGGCAAATGCGTCTACGTCTATTACTGTGACCACCCCAGAAGGAACAGCGGTATCCGTATCGACAATTGCGGCCACTTCAGAAGGGGAATCCATGGCAGCCACCATTGTGGTCACCACAGAAGGCGTAACTCTTTCTGTAAATACCAATGCGGCTGGGTCAGACGAAACAACTGGACATGTGTCCGCAGCTGGCACCACCTCAGAAAGGACCACCGATCCTGCGTATACGACTGCAGCCACAACAGAAGGCGCGACTACCTTCGTGTCTGCCGCTGTGGTCACCTCAGAGAGGAGCACAACCGTATCAGCTACAAGCGATGTCTCGTCAGAACTAACAAATGCACCCTTACCTGACCCCGCGGCCAACTCGGATGGCACAGAAGGACCTGCATCCATGTCCACATCTAGCACACAAGCCACGCCTGTAACTGTATCTACAACTGCAACTACGTCGGATGGAACAATGAGTACTTCATCCACCAATGTGATAACCTCACGCGGTACAACTTCACCTTCATCTATGACCGAGGATGTATCTTTAAGTGAGCCCACATCAAAGCGGACAACTGCAGCTGAATCTACCACTGTTGCCATTCTGGAAGCTTCCACTTTAGGTTTATCGACCACCAGGGTCAGCTCAGGAGCAACAGTTGTGTCATTTTCCACCGATGCAGTAACACCAGAAGGGACAGCGACGCCTGCATCCATAACCATGACTACGTCAGGAAGCGCCACTGTCACTGCGCCTACCACAGTGGCAGGCTCAGAAGGGATAACTATGCCTGTGTATACGACTGGGGTCACCTCAGAAGGGACGGCAGTGTCAGCATCTACCGCTGAGGCCACTTCAGAAGTGTCATCTTTACCTGGATCGACCACTAAAACCACTTCAGGGGGAGCAACTGCGCCTGCGTTCATAACTGATACGGATTCAGCAGGGACAACTGTAATTGCATCCACCGCTGTGTCCACCTCAGAAAGGGCGCCTGCACCTGACTCTACAACCGTGGTGAGCGTAGATGGGACTACTGTACCTACGACCTTGGTTGAAGCCTCCTCAGGAGGCACAACTGGAGGTGTGTCGACAAGTACCGCCGTCAAACCAACTACAACTGGGCCTTCGCCAGCAACGGTGACCTCAGAAGTACCTGACACTACCACTGTGGTGACCGCAGATGGGACTACTGTACCTGTATTCTTGACTGAAGCCTCCTCAGAAGGCACAACTGGAGGTGTGTCGACAAGTACCGCCGTCACAACAACTACAACTGGGCGTTCGTCAGCAACGGCGACCTCAGTAGACGCCACTGTGGCCACCTCGACTGTACCTGACTCTTCCACTGTGGTGACCGTAGATGGGACTAGTGCACCTGTGTTCTTGACTGAAGCCTCCTCAGAACGTACAACTGGAGGTGCGTGGACAAGTGTCGTCGCCTCAACCACTGCAACTGGGCCTTCGCCAACGTTGGTGACCTCAATAGCAACTACTTTGCCTGTATATACCATTCTGACAAGCTCAGAAGGCACTGTGTTGCCTTTATCTTCCACTGCAGCCACCTCAGAAGGCGCAAATGTGGTCACCACGACCGGACCCGTATCTTCAGCTGAGGTCACCTCGGAAGGAACAACTGTGCCCGTACTTGTCACTGCTGCCACCTCAAACTCCGCAACTGCATCTTCATCTACCTTTGAGGTCACCACGAAAAACATAATTGCACCTTTATCTACCACTATGACCACTTCAAAAGGCACAGCTCTGCCTGCATCGACCGCAGAGGTCAAATTTGACCCCGCGGCTGTGCCTGTATCTACCACTGCGACCACCGCAGAAAGCACAGCTCTACCTGCATCCACCGCGAAGGTCACATCCGACCCCGCGGCTGTACCTGCATCTACCACTGCGACCACCTCAGAAGGCACAACTCTACCTGCATCCACCGCGAAGGTCACATCCGACCCCGCGGCTGTACCTGTATCTACCACTGCGACCACCTCAGAAAGCACAGCTCTACCTGCATCCACCGTGAAGGTCACATCCGACCCCGCGGCTGTACCTGTATCTACCACTGCGACCACCTCAGAAAGCACAGCTCTACCTGCATCCACCGCGAGGGTCACATCCGACCCGGCGGCTGTACCTGTATCTACCACTGTGGCAGCATCGGATGGAACAACTATTGGTGTATCTACCAGTTTGATAAGCTTGGAGAGTACAAGTTTACCTGCATCTGCGACAAACATTGTATCTACAAGTGACCCCACCTCAGACGCGACAACTGCATCCGCATCAACCACTGCTACCATTTCAGGAGTCGCTACTGTGAGCGTGTCGACCACTAGAGCTAGTTCAGAAGTAACAGCTGTATCACTCTCTACCGATATGGTAGCATCAAAGAGACAGCGACGCCTGCGTCTACCACCGTGACCACGTCAGGAAGCGCAACGGTTCCCGCGTCTACCATGGTGGCAGACTCAGAAGGGACATCATCTGCGCCAACATCTACTGCTGGGGTCACGTCAGAAGGGACGTCCTTATCCGTAGCGATCACTAAAGTGACATCCGAGGGAACAACTACACCTGCATCTACAAATCAGACCATTTCAGAGGAGTCAACTGCCCATGCGACTAGCGCTGTAACCACCTCAGAGGGGCTGAGTGTACCTGAGTCCACCACTGCGGTGACCGTAAATGGCACTGCTGCATCTGCATCCCCAACTGACGGCACCTCAAAAGGCGCAACTGGAGGTGTGTCCACAAGTGTGGCCGCCACAACTACGAATGGGCCTTGGTCAACGACAGCAGTAGTGACATCGGCAGACACTACTGAGCCTGTGGCTACCTTTCCGATGAGCTCAGAGGGCACCATTATGCCTGTGTCCACCACTGCCGCCAACCAGGAACGGACAAGTGCCTCCGAGTCTGCCATTGTAGTCAACCCAGAAGGAACATCTGTCCCTGTATCTGCCACTGAATTCCCCTCAGAAGAAACATCCACGTCCATATCTACATCTAAGGCTATCTCAGCAGGCACAGTTGTGCCTGTGTCTACAGATGTCGGCACCACAACTGGATCCGTAACTACAGCAAAGGTCTCTTCGGAAGGAACAACTGTGCCTGCATTGGCCACCTTGGCCACATTTAACACTACAACTGTATCTTCATCTGCCTCTGAGGTCACCAAAGAAGACCTGTTTGTACCTGGGTCTGCAGCTGAGACCGTCTCGGAAGGCACGACTGCGCCAGTATCTTTTCCTGTGACCACCTTAGAAAGCGCAGCTCTGCCTGCATCTACCGCGGAGGTCACATCCAACTCCCCGGCTGTGCCTGTGTCTACAACTGTGGCAGCATGGGATGAAACAAGTGTTGATGCATCTAATAGTTTGCTCACATCGGAGAGTGCAACTTTACCTGCATCTACAACTGACGTTGCTTCTACACGTGAGCCTACCTCAGAAGCGACAAATGTAATTATATCTACTACTGCGGACATTTCAGAAGATACCACTGTACACGGATCTTCCAGTAGAATCAGTTCAGAAGCCACTGCTGCACCGGCATCTACCACTGTGGTTACATCAGAAGAGATAGCGGCCGCAGCATCCACAACGCCGGCCGCCTTAGAGGGCACTACTTCACCAGCGTCTACTATCGTGGAAACCCCAGAAGAGATAACTGTATCTGTGCTGAGAAGTGAGGCCTCCTCAGAAGGGTCAACTGCAGCTATGTCTACCACTGCAACCACCTCTCAAAACTCAAACTGGCCTGTATTTACAACTGAGAACACCTCAGAAAGTACAACTGTCCCCGTGTTTTCACCTGAGGCCGCCACAGAAGGGACGATGGCCCCTGTACTTACCACTTTGGCCAGCTCCGAAGACATAACCGGACCTGTATCCACCAGTTTGTCCACCGTGGAAAGAACATCTGAGTATGTACCTTACTCTGTGCCCACCTCGGAAGAATCCACTGCGCTCGTATCTACAAGTATGTATGACACAAAACGACTGTTGCACACGAGCATACAACAGAAAGTACATCACGAATAGGTTTGTTTAAACAAAACTACAACACATTTGTTTCATTCCTTGGATCAAATAAGTCGTGCCCATCTTGACAAGTTTCTGTTTTGACGAATTTGCAGTAGAATTAGATTTTCAACATCAGGTGTGGTAAATATTCCAAACGTGGTTCAGCTAATCGCACATATTCTTACAAAAAAGAGCAGGCTGGTCGGTGGCGTTATAGGATAGCGACTGTCATTCCATCCAGCGATATTATTTCTCTAGAAACGGGGTAATTAAGAAAAAGGGTAGGGAGGCGGTGAGCAATGCGAGGACGGGAAAGACACCTTTAAACCTAACTTTCATAGCCATAAACAAACAAGATGTGTTTGAGGTACCGTTTGCGTTATTTTTCTCAAAAAAACCTGGGATGCGGGCCTTACGGTTTTATGACTCAATCACTAAAATGAACTGGCCCAGTGCTGGCCATAATGTTTGCCAATGTGCTACGTCAGTGCATGTGCAGAACAGAAACCCCTTGTGAAATGGTTATTGTGTGCGGCGGGAACTACGCAAATGGTCCTCGATTTTTTTATGGTGACCATACTAAGGATAATTTTTGAAAACAAGTCACAGTCCGGTGGAATATCCAGGTATAAATTGCATCATGTCATTCGACATCACCATTGGCAATTTTACTGGCATTGCTGGAACGGTGATGGTGATGACATACGCTTGTTTGCTGCAAGCCGATCAGATTCCGGTGGTCCGATTTTCTCCTCATTTGCCTTGAAGCCAACTTTTCTGACATAAATTACCATTATTTTATAATATGGGGATGCTGTTTCTGTAAAAGTTTCTGCAACAAACGAGCGCTGGCCAAGCGAGCCAAGCTCAAACAATGCCGCACGTAAGAAGGAAAAACCGTCCCGATCTCAGAAGTGTCTCCTCTGTGACGTCACTAGAGCCTACGATTAAACGAGGTGGTGCCTGAAAATGGCAAACAATGTGCAGCGCTCGCGACATGCTTGCGATAAGACCTCGCAAGCGTGCTGCGTCTCAGAGGACCACCAAATATCTCAATGGCGTCACATTCCAGGACTGGATTTCAGATGAGAATTACCTCGTGGCTGAAACGGGCAGGGCGCGCTATAGCGTAGCGTGGTCCAATAACATATCGCTGTCGTTTCAACAGCATTGCCTTAATAGGCTGGTGAGCTTATGGCTTTCAACAAACAATGCTTAGAAAGAGCATTGATGTCGAAGAGTGCCGTCCTTGCAATATATTTCCACGACTTTGCAGTAAACATTTGGATTCTGCGCGCCTGCTCGCAGCATCTACGTTTCTTTGTAATGCATTACATTATATTTTACAGCACTTCATCTTACCTCTATAAAGATCTCACACGGCACTTAAAACAACTAATTTTGTGCATGGGGGTCATATTTCTTGCTTAATTTGAATCTTAATCCCAGCAATGCTATCTTGAAAAAGCAATGCGTGGTACGGATCTTCTTAAGATGTTAATGAACATCAGAATATCTACACTGGGATTGGCATAGGTGGTTACAAACGTGGAAACGTGATCGCTAGACTATTTTTACATTATGTTTTAGAGTGAAATCCACTTGCAGTTTGTTTTCAGGCACTGCAATAATAATAATAAAAACATTCTGTTACTGGACCTGAACTAGTAAGAGCTGTCCAGCCGAACACGTTTGGGAATGGAAACTGCAATCATGCGCCATCTTGCTTCCTCCCGTCATCATCGTTATATTCAACGCCTACATGCCGGGACGGTGTGGTCCTTCTCTACTGGCAAAATGCTTCGGTCTGCGCACCAGATTTATGAACTGAGTGCAAACTGAATCAAAGATGCGACGTCCGCCTTTAGAGACCATGCATAAAATACATTAAAACACCAATACACTTATTGTGATATAGTTGATCAAAATGAATTATAGACGCTTCGTTGAACATGATGGTGATTTTGAGCATCTCAGTGCATATATACCAATGACAACACAGGTCTGAGTGAACCGTGTATTGCAGGAACGACAGCATCAGCGGAGCTGAACACTGAGATCGTTCCCGTGACGCCCTCTCCGACGGCGCCTGCGTCCGTGAATACAACCGCCATAAGCACGTCAACTACTACCGGTCCTGCCGCCTCATCTGACACCACTGCTGTTGGTTCAGCAGATAGTGGTGCAACTGGGACCACCACAGCAGCAACAACAACTCTCATAGCCAGCTCTGAAGCCACTCCTGTGACCACAACAGAATCTGTTGCAGCTGGGACATCCACAGGAGCAACAATAAGCTCTGTTGTCAGCTCTGAGACCGTTGCTGTAGTTACAACTGAGCCCGCAACGACTGATGCTGTTGCCGTTGATACAGTGGCATCTGTTACGGGAGAGACTTTCACCGTTATGATGACAGGTCTTACAACAATACCCGATGCATCTACTGGGGATACAAGCGAAACTGCCGTAACTGGAAGTACCACCGCTGCTACACTGAATCGTGTTACCACATCCGAGACCCCCACTGTTGGTACAACAACGCCTGCTGTAACTGCAACTTCTACCAATGCTGGAGCAGGGCCCGTAATTACATCCGAGATCACTTCTGTAGGAACCACAGAACAGGCTCCAAATTGGACTTCGGCTGCAGGAACAAGTCCTGATGCAGTGTATGGGACCACTAATATGGGCGCAACAGGGTCTGTTACGACTGGAATCACAACCGCAACGACAAGGCCTGTTACCTCGCATGAGACGACTTCTATGAGCCCAGTAGAACCTGTTACAACTGGGAATGCCATTGGGGCTACAAGTCCTGCTGCCACAACGGAGGCCAGTACTGTGGATGCATCCGAACCTGTACCAGCTGAAACTGCCACTGCAACATTATCAAGTCTTGTGGCCGTGGGTACAACAGAACCTGCTACAACTGGCACCACCACAGCAGCAATAAGTCCTCTAGAAACAGCTGAAACCGCTGATGTGGACGAAACAGAAACGGTTACAACTGGGACTAGAACAGCGGACTTAACAAGTTCCGTGGCCATGTCTGAGACTACCACCATGGGCACGGAAGAACCTGTTACAACCAGGACAAGCACAGCAGCAACAACAAGTCTCGCACCCACATCTGAGACTACTGCTGTCGATGTCACAGAACTCGTTTCAACTGCGAGCATCACCACGGTTGCAAAGGACATTGCAGCCACATCTGAGTCCACCACTCTGAGCACTACAGGAACTGCTGCAGTCGGTACCACAACCGAAGCTTCAACGGCTCCTGTCAACACATCTGAGGCTATTACTCTGCGCACAACTGGATCAGTTTCTGTGGATACCACTACTACAAAAGCTCAAACAAGTTCTGCAGCTACACCTGTGACCACTGCTGTTGGTACAACAGGCCAGGTTTCAGCTGGGACTACTGTTGGGACAACAAGCCCTGAAGCTACACCTGTAACCACTGCTGTGGGTACAACAGGCCAGGTTTCGGCTGGGACTAGTGCTGAGGGCAACAAGTCCTGCAGCTACACCTGTGACTTCTGCTGTGGGTACAACAGGCGAGGTTTCTGCTGGAACTACGGCTGGGGCAACAAGTCTTGCAGCTACACCTGTAACAGCTGCTGTTGTTACAACAGGCCAGGTTTCGGCTGGGACCACTGCTGAGGCAACAAATCCCGCAGCTACACCTGTGACTTCTGCTGTCGGTACAACAGGCCAGGTTTCGGCTGGGACCACTGCTGAGGCAACAAGTCCTGCAGCTACACCTGTGACTACGGCTGCGAGTACAACAGGCCAGGTTTCGGCTGGGACTACTGTTGGGACAACAAGCCCTGGGACTACACCTGTAAACACCGCTGTGGGTACAACAGGTCAGGTTTCGGCTGGGACTACTGTTGGGACAACAAGCCCTGGGACTACACCTGTAAACACCGCTGTGGGTACAACAGGTCAGGTTTCGGCTGGGACTAGTGCTGGGGCAACAAGTCCTGCAGCTACACCTGTGACTTCTGCTGTGGGTACAACAGGCCAGGTTTCGGCTGGAACTACGGCTGGGGCAACAAGTCTTGCAGCTACACCTGTAACGGCTGCTGTTGTTACAACAGGCCAGGTTTCGGCTGGGACCACTGCTGAGGCAACAAATCCCGCAGCTACACCTGTGACTTCTGCTGTTGGTACAACAGGTCAGGTTTCGGCTGGGACCACTGCTGAGGCAACAAGTCCTGCAGCTACACCTGTGACTACGGCTGCGAGTACAACAGGCCAGGTTTCGGCCGGGACTACTGTTGGGACAACAAGCCCTGGGGCTACACCTGTAACCACCGCTGTGGGTACAACAGGTCAGGTTTCGGCTGGGACTAGTGCTGAGGCAACAAGTCCTGCAGCTACACCTGTGACTACTGCTGTGGGTACAACAGGCCAGGTTTCGGCTGGGACAACTGGTGTGGCAACAAATCCTGCAGCTACACCTGAGACTTCTGCTGTGGGTACAACAAGCCAGGTTTCGGCTGGGACTGCTGCTTGGGCAACAAGTGCTGCAGCTACACCTGAGACCACTGGTGTGAGCACAACAGGCCAGGTTTCGGCTGGGACTACTGCTGAGGCAACAAGTTATGCAGCTACACCTGAGACCACTGTTGTGGGTACAACAGGCCAGGTTTCGGCTGGGACTACTGTTGGGACAAGCCCTGAGGCTACACCTGTAACCACTGCTGTGGGTACAACAGGTCAGGTTTCGGCTGGGACTAGTGCTGAGGCAACAAGTCCTGCAGCTACACCCGTGACTACTGCTGTGGGTACAACAGGCCAGGTTTTGGCTGGGACCACTGATGAGGCAACAAGTCCTGCAGCTACACCTGTAACTACGACTGTGGGTACAACAGGCCAGGTTTCGGCTGGGACCACCGCTGAGGCAACAAGTCCTGCAGCTACACCTGAGACCACTGGTGTGAGGACAACAGGCCAGGTTTCGGCTGGGACTACCGCTGGGACAACAAGTGCTGCAGCTACACCTGAGACTACTGCTGTGGGTACAACAGGCCAGGTTTCGGCTGGGACTACCTCTGGGGCAACAAGTGCTGCAGCTACACCTGAGACTCCTGCTGTTGGTACAACAGGCCAGGTTTCGGCTGGGACCACCGCTGAGGCAACAAGTCCTGCAGCTACACCTGAGACCACTGGTGTGAGCACAACAGGCCAGGTTTCGGCTGGGACTACCGCTGGGACAACAAGTGCTGCAGCTACACCTGAGACTACTGCTGTGGGTACAACAGGCCAGGTTTTGGCTGGGACCACTGATGAGGCAACAAGTCCTGCAGCTACACCTGTGACTACGACTGTTGGTACAACAGGCCAGGTTTCAGCTGGGATTTCTGCTGGGGCAACAAGTCTTGCAGCCTCATCTGAGACCACTGTTGTTGACACAACACCACCTGTTGGAGCTGAAGGCACATTTCTGACTACAAGGGGATCAGTAGCCTCATATGAGACCACTGCTGTTGGCTCAACAGAGCCTAATGCAACTGGGTCCCCCACGGGACATACTGCAGGTGGGACTAGCACAGCGGATGCGTCGAGTCCTTTGGCCACATTTGAAACTACTGCTGTGAACAATGCGGGTTCTGTTACATCTGAAAGTATCACCATCGGTACGACAAGTCCTGTGGCCATTTCTAAGACCACTACTGTAGGCACAGCTGAGACTGTAACTGGGGCTACACCAGTTCCTGAAGTCAGCTCTGAGACTGCTGCTGGGGGCATAACTGAAGATGTGGAAACTACTGCTACCGTAGCGGTCACAACAAGTCTCGCATCCAGCCCTCGTGCCGCAATTGCAAAAACGACAGAGCTTGCTGCAGCGTGGACCACGACCACTGCTGGAGAAAGACCCGCAACAATATCTGAGACCACTGCTGAGGGGCCTACAGAGGCAGCTGCAGCTCAGAGCACTACTTCGGCAACAAGTCCTGCAACCGTATCTGAGGCCACCACTGAGAGAGCAATGGGATCTGTTGCAAACTGGACTACCACTGTGATTGTAACGAGCCCTGTCGCCACATCCGATGCTACTACTGAAGATGCGACAGAGCCAGTTTCAACAAGGACAACCACAGTGGAGACAATGCATTCTGTTGCAGCCTCTGAAAACCCTTCTGTGGGAACAACAGAACCTGTTGAAACTACGACGTCTTCCTCGACTCAAACGATGCCTGCAATCACTTCTGAGACTTCTACTGCGACCGCTTCTGCACCAGTCGCAACTGGAACTACCGTGCCGGACAAGACAAGTGTTGTAGCCCTGTCTGAGACCACTACTGTGGGTAGCACAGAGCACGCTGCAACCGAAACCACCGCGACAGAAACAGGACCTGCATCCACATCTGATACCGCTGCTGTGGGCACAACAGGAGCTGGTGCAACTGGGACCGACTCAACAGGTATAACGATTCCTGCAAAGACCTCTCATTTCACAACTGTAAGCACGACCGTAACAACAGGTGGGAACAGCATATGGGCAACGTCTGATCCCGCGCGAGTTGATGACACGTTAGGCTCCAGCTCAGATTCCACAACAATAGCCAGTAGTACTACAGGTGCAACGTCTGCCCACCCCACAATAACAGGAAGCCCGGTATCAAGGCTGCATAGTGAAACCACAAATTCTGGTAGCACCGTGGGGGATACACCATTAGACGCCACCTTCACATCTGAGACCATGATTGCATCCACAAATAATTTTGTATCGACGTCCGATACCATTATCTTAGGCACCACAAAAGCTGCGGAAAGTGAGATTAGTACAGGCACAATGCTTTCGGTAACATTAGCTAAAACCACAGTTCCGTACACAACAGAACCTTTTATAACTGGGACTACAACAACGGCTGCATCCATTCCCTTGGGAACATTTGAGACCACTGCTGTGCACAGCACGAAGTATGTTACGGCTGGAGGTGACAACGCCGTCACAAGTTCTGTAGCTGTAACTGAGGCCACCACTGAGAGCACAACTGAGCCTGTTCTAACTGATACCACTTCTGAGGCTACACTAGTACCTGACACCGCCACTGTAAGCACAACTAAACCTGTTCTAACTGATACCACTTCTGAGGTTACACCAGTACCTGGCACCGCCACTGTAAGCACAACTGAGCCTGTTCTAACTGATACCACTTCTGAGGTTACACCAGTACCTGGCACCGCCACTGTAAGCACAACTGAACCCACTGAACCTGGTGCCACCGCAGCAGCTACAAGTCCTGAAGCAAGCTCTAATGCCGCTGCCGTGAGCACCACAGAACATGTCGCAGCCGAGGCTGCCATCACGGCTACGGCAAGCTCCGTAGCCATATCCGAGAGAACTACTGTGGTCTTAACTGAATCTGTTCCGTCTGTGGCCACTGCTGCGCATACGACAGAGCCTGCTGCAGCTGGTACCTCTACTGTTGCTACAGTAAGTGCTGTAGCTTTATCTGAGACCACTAATCCGGGCATTACTGAACCGTTTGCGACGACTGAAGATGCCACTGCTGCCACAGCAAGTCCAGCCGGCACATCTGAGATTACGACCACGGGCGCAGCTGAGCCCACTACAGCTGGAAGTACCACAACTGCCACAGTAAGTCCAGCGGGTGCATCTGGGATTACGATCACGGGCGCAGCTGAGCCCGCTACAGCTGGGAGTACCACAACTGCCACAGCAAGTCCAGCGGGTACATCTGAGATTACGACCACGGGCGCAGCTGAGCCCACTACAGCTGGGAGTACCACAACTGCCACAGCAAGTCCAGCGGGTACATCTGGGATTACGACCACGGACGCAGCTGAGCCCACTACAGCTGGGAGTACCACAACTGCCACAACAAGTTCAGCGGGTACATCTGGGATTACGACCACGGGCGCAGCTGAGTCCACCACAGCTGGGAGTACCATCACTACCACAGCAAGTCCAGCGGGTGCATCTGAGATCCCAAGTGTGAGCGCAACTGAGTCCACTACAGTTGGGAGCGCCACCACTGCCACAGCAAGTTCAGCGGGGACATCTGAGATCACGACCACGGGCGCAACTGAACCTACTGTAACTAAGAGCACCACCACTGCCACGGAACTTCCAGCGGACACATCTGAGATCACGACCACGGGCGCAACTGAGTCCACTACAACTGGGAGTACCACCACTGTCACCGCAAATCCGGCGGGTACATCTGAGATCACGACTGCGGGCACAACCGAATCTGTGACAATGAAGATTGCCACCACTACTGTGGAATCGTCTGAGACCACAACTTCGGATACAACAGGGCCTCTTGCAACTGGCACGACCATAGTGACTGCCTCAAATTCTTTGGGAACACTTGAGACCACAGCTTTGGAAACTACGGAACCTGTTGCGAGTGGAAGTGTTGCCGCCACCGCAAGTCCTGTGGCCACGTCTAATGGGACCACTGTGGGCGCAAATGTACCTGTATCCGCTGAGATTACGACAGTGGTCACCACAAATCCTGTAGCAAGCTCTGTTACTACCACTATGGGCACATCTGAGCCTATTGAAACTGTCACTGCCACAAATGCTACAAACCCTGAAACCATCTCTGATACTGCCACAGCAAATGCAGTGGAACTTGCTGCAACTGGCACCTCCACGGCTACAACAAGCCCTGTAACCTTATCTGAGAGCACTGCCGTGACAACTACCGAGCTTTCTACAACCGGGACTACCACTGTGGCTGCGCTAGAACCATTGGCCACATCAGAGATTTCTTCCGTGAGCACAAACGGGCGTGCGCTGACTGGATCTACCAAACTGGCGACAGCAAGTCCAGCAACCACATATGAGACTACTACCGTAGGCACAACCAAACATGTGGAAACTGCGACCAGTTCAGCGGCCACCGTCGTCCATGTAAGCACATCTGAGATGACTGCTGTAGACATCCCGGAACAAGCTTTAACTGGTACTGCCGGCGCAGATACCACAAGTTCTGTAGCCACATCTGAGACCAATACGTTGGGCACAACACGCCTCTTCGCAACTGGGACTCCATCAGCTGAGGTCCCATCAGCGACAACACTGCTGGTCACTGCTGGAACCACAACAGAAGCTATCGCTACCGGGACCCCCACATTGGCAGCAAGTAGTCCTGCCGCCACATCTGCGACGACTGTTGTGGGCATAACAGAACCGGTCTCAACCGGGACTACTGCGGTGGAGGTGGCAAGTCCTGCCACCGAACCTGCCGCACGCGAGCTCACCAGTGTCACCACAAGTACTGCGGCCACATCTAAGGGCGCCACCTCGGTGACAACAGAATCAACAGCAACTGAGACCACCGCAGCAGCTACATTAGGCTCT
This sequence comes from Pollicipes pollicipes, assembly GCF_011947565.3. Taxonomy (NCBI): domain Eukaryota; kingdom Metazoa; phylum Arthropoda; class Thecostraca; order Pollicipedomorpha; family Pollicipedidae; genus Pollicipes; species Pollicipes pollicipes. The sequence continues at coordinate 19,238,632 of NW_023596545.1, read as the reverse complement.
GTGACTGCATCTGAGGCCCCTGTTGCGGCCAGTACAGGACCGGTTGCAGCTGGGACTGTCGCAGCGACAAGCCCTGCAGCCACATCTGATGCCAGTACTGCAGGCACAACAGAACCTGTTGCAACTAGGACCGACACCGCAGGTACATCGGAATTTGTACTGACATTTAAAACTTCTGCTGATGCCTCATCCCCTACAACAACATCCCTACAACAACAGTTTCATTACACGGTCAAAATTATATCTCACCATAGCTGAAAGTGACGTACGTTCCTTGTTTTATCCCATCGTAGTAAGCAACAATATCTATGGTACAGGGCTGGCTTCCGCAGTCATTTTACCACTTCCATCGGCCAATTCTTTATCGGTGAGAGATGTCAAAACCACAACTGCTGATGGTCGCACAGGGCTGATGTCCGATCCCAACACAACAGTTAAAGTTGTCGCAGACACAACTTCTGCCTTCACCACAAAACGCGGTGGCAGCACGGGTCTAACGTTTAATCATATTATGTGATCAAACGTTGTTGTAGACAGCATCTCTTGGTATGTCCGGGTCGATTTTTTCACGACAGTCGTCACTACAGATTCAAGATCTGACCCTACTCAAACAGCCAGAGGCGCGGCTGAAACGGCATGCCACTCGACTGTGACTATCAGCACCGCAGTTGGATGCTTGGTGCAGGCAACACCGCTCCTACCAGCGTAGACTATCAGCGCCGCAGTTGGATGCCTGGTGCAGGCAACACCGCTCCTACCAGCGCAGGCAATCAGCACAGCAGCTGGATGCTTGGTGTAGGTACCGCCGCTGCCACCAGCGGGGCACTGTAGCGGCGCATCACTTCACGAGCTGGAAGCACGAGAAGAGTAACATCTGACTAGTCTGCAGCAGTGGCAGCACCTCTCGGCGCACTGGGCAACGTCAAGGGATAGCACTTAACATCTCACGTCCGGCTATTTCAGTAGAGCAGCACGACATGGAAGACCGCAGGAGCAACATCTGGCGCCACAACATGTTTGGGAACAGAAATAACGTGATGGTATTGCCGTAGCTGGCAGTAACACAGAAACAAAGGGTGATGACACTGCAACAGCTGGACGTCATATCAATATCTGATGGCGCTGCAACAGTTGAGGATATTCCAAGACCCAATGATACCACCACAAGTGCTGGCGATACAACAGCAAAAACGTCCAACGCCAATACAGCAGTTGTAGTACAGAGACCGTGCCCGGTGCGTTGACATCAGCTGGAGACTCGAAAGCAACATTTAATGTCATCAAAAGTGCGCCGTCCCATCTCGCCAACAGATAGCACGGGTGCCGAACTTGATAAAGTTCTCGAAACAACGCCTTTCGTGACCGATGACCGACAGCTGCCCACAGCCTCAACCTCACATCGGTGACTGATGGCTGTCAGCAGACTTATGGCTGCGCCGGTGACCAGTTCAGAAAACGCGGGCATCAGCTCCACTGCGATATTGGGTACATCTGTATCACAAACTTTGGCCACAAATGGCCTGATCTCCGCGGTAGCGATTGGTCTCCTTCTTCTCATTTGTCACTGACTTGGTCCAGTGGACCCATGACCCACGTGCTAGCCGGAGCTCGGCGACCCAGAGAAGCAATGGTCGGAGGGCAGATGAGGACACTGGTTTTGTTGCGCGATGAAATCCGTGTTTTAAAAGCTCCTTTACTCGTGCGCTTTATCTGCCCGGATGTAGCAGTCCTTAACGAGACGTGATTTGCTATTGTTCCGCTTTCGCAGACATCCATTAGACGTCTTATGTGAGTGAATGCACATAAAAATATGGGAAAGAGAACGTGTGGAATAGAAAAAAAACATTTCTTTAACCCCCATCTTTAAATCCAAAGTCCCATATCTTTTCAGCGGAAATGGATGTTCCTTGAGGCGACTTTGAATGGTTGGTTTGCCTGGAACGTCTCGGGGAGCTAGAATAATGAGAATTATTTCGTGTATTCCTCGATGGCCCATCACATTTGGTGGATTGCAAGCGAATTACTGCGTCTTTCCTACCAATATAAGTATTTTTCGGGGGGGGGGGGGGGCGCTGCACACATCGTCATGCGTCCTTGTATGGAGCGCCAGCGACTGCGGAGGTCATATCAGCGCTCAGGGACAACGGAAACACCTGAACTGAAACCCGGACCCCCAACATAGGAGACCAAGGCGTTAACAATTCGGCTATCAGGCCCCCCGCAACATAACGTTATAAAAAGAAAAGAAAAGCAAGGTCCCGCTTATGATAACAAAGGTACAATTATTACACACGCATGATTTGTAGGTACAAGCGACCACCCGCCAAATATCTTTCGCTTTTAAAGCGCCATGTAATGCAGCGTGTTCTGGAAAATCAGAATTGAAAAAGATTAAACCTGATTGGGAAGGTTACAACTTAAGCTATATCCAATATAACCATATGTCTGTGACCATGTTTAAGACCATGGCGCGTTGAACAATTAATCTGGATTAATAGCAAAACCATCTGTATTGTGCGATTTTGATCAGGGGAACTCTCTGCTTTCTACAGAGCTCACTTTCACTCAGCACATTTCTCTTATTTCTGGCAATGCGAATGGCTGCGCAATCCCTTGTCATGTGCGCTCACGTGGTCATTATCATCCAAAATATCTTTAACTTCTGCAAGTCATGACAGTTTGCAGCTTGTAGCCATGCATGTTTACATAACATCAAGTTTACGTTCAGTGTCTTTTATTTTACTTGCGTAGAGATCACGTGCAAAATCCTCCCTTTCCCGTTCTGACAAACTTTTGGCTTAAAAAAAACGTAGTTGAGGATTGATAATCAGACTTATGGGCTTTGTCAAGCTTCAGGCATTCGTCATCCAAAGTCCGGTGTTTCCAAGATTGTAAATAACGAGCAAATCGTGGAGGTGCGCCGAAAAGTCATATTTTTATGTAGTATTTCACGTTTGTCACATATGATCTGTGGAAGCAACTTATCAAAACAGATTCAGCTAATATTCCGAGGCGCTTGATAGCAAATTATCCAAATCAGCCTTCGGGGAAACGGCTAGTATTTCAAAATGCGCACTAGTTGCACGGAGTTGGATATTGTCATGACCGTGCACTTGCTTCCGCGCGCATCCAGATACAACATGTATCTGATGGAACCATGCGTTGCAGGGACGACAGCAACAGCGGATCCAAATACTGAGGTTGTTCCCGTGGCGCCCTCTCCGACGGCACCTCCGTCCGTAAACACAACCATCATCAGCACGACGAGTTCTGCTGCCTCATCTGCTGCTGCTGCTACTGGCGTAACGGGACCTCTCACAACTGTGACTACGGATGCTCCTGACACCACAGGGTCTGCTTCAGCTGGCACAACTGCAGTGGCTAGCACAGGACCGACAGCATCGCATGAGACGACCACTCCTGCCGACATATCCGGACCTGTTCCAACTGGTACTACAGCTGATGCAGGCGCTATAACGCTTGCTACAGATAGGACAACTACCGTGACTACAGTCGTTCCTACAACTCCCGCGAGCACGCTCACTGCCGGCACGATGGGACCTATTTCAACTGGAACCACAGCTGGTGCTGCCACAACAGGGTCCATTTTATACGTAACCACCACAGCAGGCCCTGCAGTCACATCTCAGATCGCCACAGTTGCCGGTACGGCAGGACCTGTCATGGTTGAGACCACTACCGTCCATACGACGGGGTCCGCAGCAACTTCTGAAGTCACCACTGCTGTTAGCACAATGGGACCTGCTACAACTGAAATGGCCACTGCCACTGATACAACAGTGCCTGTGACGCCTCGGATGGACTCGGTGTCTACAACAGACAGTGCACTAACATCTGAAATGAATATTTCCACTGGCTCGGAGGGACCTATTGCAACTGAAATTACAAATGCGGTTACCGCTGGCCCCACAGTCACGTCCAGGACCACCACTGCCGCTGGCACAACGGAATCTGTCACAATGGCAAGCACCGCCGCGACTGGCTCACTGGGGGCTGCAGAGGCGGGAACCACCTCCGAGGTCACAACAGGTGCCGCGATGACATCGGAGACTGCTACTGAGGCTGTAACAACAGGAGCTGCTGCGGCCGAAACCACCACCGTGGCTGCAACAGATCCCACGGGGATGACATCGGAGACTGCTACTGAGGCTGTAACAACAGGAGCTTCTCCGGCCCAAACCACTCCCGTGGCTGCAACAGATCCCACGGGGATGACATCGGAGACTGCTACTGAGGCTGTAACAACAGGAGCTTCTCCGGCCCAAACCACTCCCGTGGCTACAACAGATCCCACGGGGATGACATCGGAGACTGCTACTGAGGCTGTAACAACAGGAGCTTCTCCGGCCCAAACCACTCCCGTGGCTGCAACAGATCCCACGGGGATGACATCGGAGACTGCTACTGAGGCTGTAACAACAGGAGCTTCTCCGGCCCAAACCACTCCCGTGGCTGCAACAGATCCCACGGGGATGACATCGGAGACTGCTACTGAGGCTGTAACAACAGGAGCTGCTGCAGCGGAAACCACCACCGTGGCTGCAACAGATCCCACAGGGATGGCATCGGAGACTGCTACTGAGGCTGTAACAACAGGAGCTTCTCCGGCCCAAACCACTCCCGTGGCTGCAACAGATCCCACGGGGATGACATCGGAGACTGCTACTGAGGCTGTAACAACAGGAGCTTCTCCGGCCCAAACCACTCCCGTGGCTGCAACAGATCCCACGGGGATGACATCGGAGACTGCTACTGAGGCTGTAACAACAGGAGCTTCTCCGGCCCAAACCACTCCCGTGGCTGCAACAGATCCCACGGGGATGACATCGGAGACTGCTACTGAGGCTGTAACAACAGGAGCTGCTGCAGCGGAAACCACCACCGTGGCTGCAACAGATCCCACAGGGATGGCATCGGAGACTGCTGCTGAGGCTGTAACAACAGGAGCTTCTGCAATGAGCACTACCACTGTGACAACAAGAAAACCCACGGCATTGACATCGGAGACTGCTACTAAGGCGGTAACAGCAGAAGCTGTTGCGGCGGGAACGACGACCGTGGCTACAACAGGTCCCACAGGGATAACATCGGAGACCGCTACTGAGGCCGCAACAACAGAGTTTGCTGCATTGGAAACCACCTCCGAGGTCACAACAGATCCCACAGTGATAACATCGGAGAGCGCTGCTGAGGCTGTAACAACAGAAGCTGCTGCGGCGGGAACAACGGCCGTGGCTACAACAGATTCCACAGGGATAACATCGGATATTGCTAGTGAGGCTGTAACAACAGAAGCTGCTGCGGCGGAAACCACCACCGTGGCTACAACAGAACCCACAGATATGACATCGGGGTCTGCTACTGAGGCTGTAACAACAGGCGCTTCTACAGTGAGCTTCACTGTGACAACGAGAAACCCCACGGCATTGACATCGGAGACTGGAACTGAGGCTGTAACAGAAGCTGCTGCAGCGGAAACCACCACAGTGGCAGCAACAGATCCCACGGGGAAGACATCGGAGACCGCTGCTGAGGCTGTAACAACAGAAGCTGCTGCAGCGGAAACCACCACCGTGGCTACAACAGATGCCACAGGGATAACATCAGAGAGCGCTGCTGAGGCTGTAACAACAGAAGCTGCTGCGGCGGGAACAACGGCCGTGGCAACAGGTCCTGCAACAGGTCCTGCGATGACATTGGAGACCGTGACTACGGCCGTAGAAACAGGTGTTTCTGCAGCGGGAACCACCATCTTGGCTACAGCTAGTCGGGCAGCCACATCTGAGACAGCTGCAACTAGCACAGCAGTAGGTGTCACAGCTGAGACCATCCCTCTTACCGCATCAGCGGGGCCCGTCACAGCTCGGAGTGTCTCTGTAACAACAGTGTCTCCTGCATCCACATCTGAGAGCTCCACATTGAGCATGATGGTACCTGTCACAGTCGAACCCACCACTGATTCGGGGACGACTGGACCCGCCAACGCTCGGACCAGCAGTGATGTCACAACAGGACATGTCACAGTCGAACCCACCACTGATTCGGGGACGACAGGACCCGCCAACGCTGGGACCTCCACTGATGTCACAACAGGACATGTCACAGGTGGGTCCACTACCGCGATTACAATAGCATCTGCAGCCACATCGGAGAGCACGATTGCTATCACAACTGGACCTGCTACAGCTGTGACTATGACTGCTGCCGACATAACAGGACCTGCCACAGCCGGAACGACTACTTCTACGGTCACAACAGGAATTGTGCCGGCTGGGACCGCTACCGTTACAACATCAGATCCTGTAATCACAGCTGAAACCACCGCTGTTACAATATCAGATCCTGTAGTCACAGCTGGGACCACTACTATTACAACATCAGATCCCGTAGTCGCCGCTGGAACCGCTACTGTTACAACATCAGATCCCGTAGTTACAGCTGGGACCACTACTGTTACAACATCAGATCCTGCACTCACAGCTGCGACCACTATTGTCACATCCGATCCTGTAATCACAGCTGGGACCACCACCGTGATTGCATCAGTTCCTGCAGCCACATCTGAGACCACCGCTGCCGGCACATCAGTGCCTGTCACAGTTGACACCAGCACCGCCGCCGACTCAACAGAACCTTTCACGGATGGAACCACCGCTCCGAGTACATCAGGCGCTGCAGCCACATCTGAGGCCACCGCTGCCGGCACATCAGTGCCTGTCACAGTTGACGCCAGCACTGCCGCTGTCACAACAGAACCTTTCACGGATGGAATCACCGCTCCGAGTACATCAGGCGCTGCAGCTACATCTGAGGCCACCGCTCCCGGCACATCAGTGCCTGTCACAGTTGACACCAGCACTGCCGCCGACACAACCGAACCTTTCACGGATGGAATCACCGCTCCGAGTACATCAGGGGCTACAGCCACATCTGAGGCCACCGCTGCCGGCACATCAGTGCCTGTCACAGTTGACGCCAGCACTGCCGCCGACACAACAGGACCTTTCACGGATGGAATCATCGCTCCGAGTACATCAGGCGCTGCAGCCACATCTGAGGCCACCGCTGCCGGCACATCAGTGCCTGTCACAGTTGACGCCAACACTGCCGCCGACACAACAGGACCTTTCACGGATGGAATCACCGCTCCGAGTACATCAGGCGCTGCAGCCACATCTGAGGCCACCGCTGTCGGCACATCAGTGCCTGTCACAGTTGACGCCAACACTGCCGCCGACACAACAGGACCTTTCACGAATGGAATCACCGCTCCGAGTACATCAGGCGCTGCAGCCACATCTGAGGCCACCGCTGCCGGCACATCAGTGCCTGTCACAGTTGACGCCAACACTGCCGCCGACACAACAGGACCTTTCACGGATGGAATCACCGCTCCGAGTACATCAGGCGCTGCAGCCACATCTGAGGCCACCGCTGCCGGCACATCAGCGCCTGTCACAATTGACGCCAGCACTGCCGCCGACACAACAGAACCTTTCACGGATGGAATCACCGCTCCGAGTACATCAGGCGCTGCAGCCACATCTGGGGCCACCGCTGCCGGCACATCAGTGCCTGTCACAATTGACGCCAGCACTGCCGCCGACACAACAGGACCTTTCACGGATGGAATCACCGCTCCGAGTACACCAGGCGCTGCAGCCACATCTGAGGCCGCCGCTGCCGGCACATCAGTGCCTGTCACAGTTGACACCAGCACTGCCGCCGACACAACAGGACCTTTCACGGATGGAATCACCGCTCCGAGTACATCAGGCGCTGCAGCCACATCTGAGGCCACCGCTGCCGGCACATCAGTGCCTGTCACAGTTGACGCCAACACTGCCGCCGACACAACAGGACCTTTCACGGATGGAATCACCGCTCCGAGTACATCAGGCGCTGCAGCCACATCTGAGGCCACCGCTGTCGGCACATCAGTGCCTGTCACAGTTGACGCCAACACTGCCGCCGACACAACAGGACCTTTCACGGATGGAATCACCGCTCCGAGTACATCAGGCGCTGCAGCCACATCTGAGGCCACCGCTGCCGACACATCAGCGCCTGTCACAATTGACACCAGCACTGCCGCCGACACAACAGGACCTTTCACGGATGGAATCACCGCTCCGAGTACATCAGGTGCTGCAGCCACATCTGAGGCCACCGCTGCCGGCACATCAGTGCCTGTCACAGTTGACACCAGCACTGCCGCCGACACAACAGGACCTTTCACGGATGGAATCACCGCTCCGAGTACATCAGGCGCTGCCGCCACATCTGAGGCCACCGCTGCCGGCACATCAGTGCCTGTCACAATTGACACCAGCACTGCCGCCGACACAACAGGACCTTTCACTGATGGAGTCACCGCTCCGAGTACATCAGGTGCTGCAGCCACATCCGAAGCCACCGCTGCCGGCACATCAGTGCCTGTCACAGTTGACGCCAACACTGCCGCCGACACAACAGGACCTTTCACGAATGGAATCACCGCTCCGAGTACATCAGGCGCTGCAGCCACATCTGAGGCCACCGCTGCCGGCACATCAGTGCCTGTCACAATTGACGCCAGCACTGCCGCCGACACAACAGGACCTTTCACGGATGGAATCACCGCTCCGAGTACACCAGGCGCTGCAGCCACATCTGAGGCCACCGCTGCCGGCACATCAGTGCCTGTCACAGTTGACACCAGCACTGCCGCCGACACAACAGGACCTTTCACGGATGGAATCACCGCTCCGAGTACATCAGGCGCTGCAGCCACATCTGAGGCCACCGCTGCCGGCACATCAGTGCCTGTCACAGTTGACGCCAGCACTGCCGCCGACACAACAGGACCTTTCACGGATGGAATCACCGCTCCGAGTACATCAGGCGCTGCAGCCACATCTGAGGCCACCGCTGCCGGCACATCAGTGCCTGTCACAGTTGACACCAGCACTGCCGCCGACACAACAGAACCTTTCACGGATGGAATCACCGCTCCGAGTACATTAGGCGCTGCAGCCACATCTGAGGCCACCGCTGCCGGCACATCAGTGCCTGTCACAGCCGAGACCGTCATTGCTGCTGTCACAACAGGAGCAGCTACTGTTGGAACTACCGACGTGACTACATCCGGTCCGGCGGGCACTTCTGAGTCTACCGATGCCGCTGGCGCCACAGGACTTAGTGCAATTGGGGAAGTCACCCAGGTGGCTCTAACAAGTTCTGGTAGCACGTCTACGACCGCCGCTACCGCCACAACAGGGTCCGTTACAACTGGGATATCTATGATATCTTCAAGCAGTTCTGCAGCAGGACCAGAGAGCACCACCAATGATGTCGCAGCGGGACCTTACACAGCAGGGACCATCGCAACGGATACCACGGGTTCCCATGACATATCTCAGACGACCTCCGGTAGTGCCATGCCCATGTCAGTTCATATCACCACCAGCGCTTTAATGAACTCTGAGACTTCAGGCGAGACTCTGTCTGGTGGCACAGTAGAAACAGGTTTTACGACTATGTCTACAACAGTGCCAGTGTCTTCAAGTGTAGCGCCTGTATCGGAGTGGGCCGTTGTCACCACAACGTCCGGGTTGGTGGGAATGAACCAAGTGCAATTTTCGACGTCTGACGGCACCGCTGGTACAACGGATGTAGCATCATCTGGGCCCGACGCTACAACTAAAGCTCTCAGTGAAACAGCGTCGGAATCAGGCACCACCTCCGAAGTCACGTCTGCGGGTACAGGACTGCAGAGTACCATTACTTCAAGTGTAACGGAAGTTTTGGCCACAACTGTCATCACCACGGAATTTGCCGAGTCAGTATCTACAGATGAAACTACTGGAGCAGTTTCCGAGACTACATCTATGTCTGCCTCAACGACAACAACTTCAACAGGATCATCACCCACAATTGAGTTAACACCAACGACAACAAAACTTGGGCGTACAACTGAAGACACCACTCGAGCGGCATCGGAATCTGTCGTCACGGCAATAACTGACTCCACAGTTGGAGCAACTGTGATCGCAACTGCACCTCTGCTCACCACTGCAACGGACCTGATCACCTCAGCTGCCACAGGTCTGGCGTCCACCACTAGTGTGATCACGGAAGCGATAACGGAGCCGGCGGCTTCAGGTGACACCACTGAATCAGCAACACAATATTCAGCTTCTACTGATGTGACTGAAGGATCTTCAACAGAATCTGCTCCTACGTCATCTGTGGATGCAAGCACAGCTGGAAGCACGGCGGACGTCTCCACTGCAACAGCTGAATCACTGGGAACATCCGAGATGAGCGCCGCGTCGACTTCACTGTCTTCCGAATCGAACTCTTCCGTTTCTAGTTCCACAACGCGGAACGTAGGAGCGGGTGACCTGTCCACCGCAGCTTCGACAAGCTCCATGGTCACAGACGCGGCTTCCGCTTTGGTTACGACTGTGTCGGAGGTCACGGACGAGGTGAGCACGACTGGGCAAACCTCCACAGGAGCTTCATCAGCCGGGACAACGCAGACTGGCGTGGCGTTCAGTGCCGTGTTTGCGGCCCCCTACGCCATGGTGGACGTCCCGCACAGTTTGGTCATCACCAACCCGGGCGTATCGAGCCTCACTTGCTCCGTAGCCTGGGGCGACGGAGACACCGATACCGTCACTGTTCAAGGACGGCGAGACCAGACCAGGCAGCATATCTACACAGCTGAGGTACGTGGCGGTATCTTTGCTAAGCTCCGAGTCCTGGTGACACTTCTCCTGCGTCACTTCTTACTGAATGGTTTACAAATTTCATAATTCTTTGACTGCGCTTTATTTCTTGTTAGTTCATCATGCAAGTTGCTGATAAAGACTTCCAAAACACTCTCAAAACTATTGCTTTTACATAATTGATGCATCATAATTGTCTTTTTCAGCACGAAGGTGTTATTGTTGCCAACGTTGAGTGCAGTGACGGTGATGAAGAGTTGTCGCTGAGTGCCACAGTGATTGTTCAAAGAATTCTCTCTGGCATTCGATTAGTGACGAATTCACCTGTCCCTGTTCCGGACGGAAACGCAAGCATATCCCTGATCTTCGAAGGTGAGAATTGACACACTGTTATAAGTTCCTAGATCAAAACATAAAACTGCACGGAAGCACAACACCCCAACGCCGCAATCAAGCGCATGTAACAATGGTACTACCTCCAAACCAAACGGAAATCGTTGGTGACCTGTTCAGTATACTGTACTTCCTACCAGAGTTTAGGTACTGTTGCTTGTGATTGGTAGCAATTTTTAAACTCACTGGCATTTGATCTTCAATATGACCTATGCCCAATATTTAAAACAGGCTGCTCCTGATACTGTGTTATAATGTTGATTTACCTGGAGTCCTTTGTCGCAGATAATGCATACCAGGATCAAACGATCTGGGTAGACGTCGACTTCGGTGACGACACCTGGGAGCGCCGTGAAGTGGTGAACTCCGGCTCTAGTCCGCCACCGGTCTCCTTCTCCCATGTGTACCTCTTCAGTCGACAAGAAAACAATAGTTACGTGGTCACCGCCGTGCTTAGCAACGCGGCCAGCAACGTTAGCCTCAGCGGCGTGCTGACGTTCGAGGAGCCGATCCAAGACCTGACTGCCACCGTCAGCCCTCGGGTTGTCACACCAGGAACTGAGGTGCTCCTGTCGGCGATGGCCGACGGCTTCTCCGTCCTCCACCTGACAGTCGACTGGGGCGACGGGACGTCGTCGTTTTCTTCAGGGCCGGTGAACGGCACAACCGTACTGCGACAGAGCCACGTGTTCCTCACGGAGGGAGACTTCGACATCACACTCTCAGCGGCTAACGCTATCAGCCAAAGGAACTTTGTGCTTCCCGAAGTAGTGATCGTGAGGCAAAACGTGTCCTCCCAGCTCTCCCTGCTGGCAGACCAGTACATCAACATCGCCACGGGAGCCACCGTCCACATTGTCAGCCAACTCAACTCATTCGTTGGTGTCTCGTGCGAGTGGACGTTCGCAGCGGCGGCCGGCGCCACCGTGCCAGGTCCAGTCACTACGCTCTCCGGGGTCGCGATCCCGTTGAACACCTCCGCGCTATCGCCGGGCCTCGAGGTATTCGCAGCGAATTGCTCCAACGCCGTCAGTTTCACGGTGCTTGACGCCGTCCTGCGTCTGGTCGCTCCCATCGAGGACGCCGCCCTGACCCTATCCGCCGACGCCACCCTGGCCCGGAACAACGTCACCTACGTAATGCAAGTGTCCCGCGGCTCAGACGTCACCTTCATTCTCAGCTTCGGCGACGGCGGCGTGCGCCTGATGGAGAACGCCACCCAGCTGGAGGTGGTGACGCGCGCACACAGCCAAATCGGCGTGTTCACCGTCCGATTCACCGCCACCAACCCACTGGGCTCCCACACCCGCACCGCCCAGCTGGACGTGGTGGAACGGATCACCGGCCTGGCGGTGGACGTGTGGGGTCTGAACCGCGTCACCGGCGAGACGTTCATCACCGGCCGCGTGCCCAACGGCACGTACCCGGCCACGTACGATGTGCGCGTGTCAGCGCGACTCGGCGGCGGCTCGAACGTGCGCTATCGGTTCCAGCGGACGGGGGACGAGCCGGTGAGCTCGCGCGCGTCGGCACTCACGCTGCGCCCGCCCAGCGCCGGTGCGCACACCTACACCGTTACTGCCTTCAACGAGCTGTCGTCGGCGACAGCCAGTGTGGAGGTGGCGATGTTGGAGCGGACGGTGGTGCGGCGGCTGTCCAACGACGGCCCGCGTCGGCTCAACGAGTCGGTGGCGCTGACGCTGCAGTTTGAGGAGCTCGGCACGGACACCTGCGTGCTGGTCGACTTCGGCGACGCCGTGAAGAAGCTGCTGGGTGTCGACATGGACTCCTGTGCGGGCCTCCTCGCCACCATCAGGCCAGACACCACGTTCGAGCCGGACGCGACGCCCGTCACCAACCCGACTACGCTACTGCACGAATACCCGCACTCGGGCTCGTTCTACGCCACGGCCGTCGCCTTTAATGCCATTGCCGAGTCCTTGACGGCCAGCACCGTGTCGATCACGTCCTGGCCTTGCGCCTATCCGGCCATGCGCATCGCCGGGGAGGGCCGCACCGTCGACCAGCCGCGCGTCCTCCGGCGCGACGAGGCCGTGGGCATCGAACGTGAAGTCACGCTGGACTGCCCGGCCTCGGCCAGCGCCACGTTTGTCTGGACGGCGACACTGCTGACGCGGCTCGGAGACGTGGACTTCGCGAACGCACCCGTCTCGCTGCCGGCGCTGCAAGCGCCGGACAGCGGCGCCCTCACCTCCGTGTACCTGGCGCCACGAACGCTAGCCGCTGGCGCGCGCTACAATCTCACGCTCACCGTCACCATGACCGAGGTGCCGGACGTGTGGCAGTCGGCCAGCGTGTACCTGTTCGTGCGGCCGGCGCCGCTGAAGCTGCAGCTGACCGGCGGCCGGGGACGCGCCGTCGGTTTCGGCAGCGCCTTCCAGGTGGACGCCGCCTCGTTCTCGGCCGACCCGGACGCCGACCGGCCGGCGGACGTGAGCCGCTGGACGTTCGTCTGGCTCTGCTACCGCGATGGCGAGGCCACGCCGGACGCGTCGCGCGCCGCGCTCGTCTCCGTGCCGACGGTGCCCGTGCTCATTGACGAGAGGAACGACGGCGGCGGCTGCTTCGGCACCGGTCCCGGCCGGCTGGACGTGGCCAACGACACTGGTGAGAGCGGGGCGGCCATGAGGGTCCACTCAGTTCGGGTGTGCTGTGCGGGTCACCGGTGTGTGAGTTTCCTAGCATGACCATAGGACTGGTGTCACCGGATTTTAAACTCAGTGAACAGTAACGGGAACTAGGTATGTCTTGGCCTTTCCTCCCTAGCTGAATAGAGAAGTGTGCGCCTGGTCAGGACCAAACAGACATCATAGTAATATGCTTCCGTAATGTCCTTGTGACACTGTATTGAATGCATTGAATCTCGACACGAATATAAGCGTAAGACTCCTGTTTAAGCCGCCACCAAACACAACGGTCCCTCCATACCTGAGAGGCAACCCCTGAAACCCAGCTCCGGTTGACCCGACCGGCAGGTGTGCTGCAGCTGCGCTCCGACTTCTCACCGCTCAACGTCACCATCCACCTGCTGGTGCAGGTGACGGCCGGCACCAAGACGGCCAGCGCCATCCAGTCGGTGCGCATCATTGAGGGTGACCCTCCCGACATCAACATTACGTACGTGAGCTATCGGGCCGAGCCACCGGTGGACCACGCCTCCAGGGCCGTTCCGGAGGGGAGGCGCTCCGGCCCGCGCCTCCAGGGCCCCTCCGGAGAGGAAGGCGCTCCGCCCTGCGCCTCTAGGGCTGCTCCGGAGAGGGAGGCGCTCCGGCCCGCGCCTCCAGGGTCCCTCCGGAGAGGGAGGCGCTCCGCCCTGCGCCTCTAGGGCCGTTCCGGAGGGGAGGCGCTCCGGCCCGCGCCTCTAGGGCTGCTCCGGAGAGGGAGGCGCTCCGGCCCGCGCCTCTAGGGCTGCTCCGGAGAGGGAGGCGCTCCGCCCTGCGCCTCTAGGGCTGCTCCGGAGAGGGAGGCGCTCCGGCCTGCGCCTCTAGGGCTGCTCCGGAGAGGGAGGCGCTCCGGCCCGCGCCTCCAGGGCCCCTCCGGAGAGGGGAGGCGCTTGGCCGCTCCTCCAGGGCCCCTCCAGAGAGGAAGGCGCTCCGGCCCGCGCCTCTAGGGCTGCTCCGGAGAGGGAGGCGCTCCGGCCCGCGCCTCTAGGGCTGCTCCGGAGAGGGAGGCGCTCCGGCCTGCGCCTCTAGGGCTGCTCCGGAGAGGGAGGCGCTCCGGCCTGCGCCCCCAGGGCCCCTCCAGAGAGGAAGGCGCTCCGAACGGCGCCTCCAGCGCCGCTCCGGAGAGGGAGGCGCTTCGACTGGCTTCTGAGTGTCGGCTGGACCGCTGCCGTCTGACTCGGCCGTGTTGTAGTTACTTGGTCCTTGCGTCACTCTAACTGAAAGTTGTTTTGAATAGCTTACTGAATTGCCAAACGTATCTGCATTTGGAAATTCGAGTGATAAGACACGACACGATCTGCCGGCTGCAATGCGCATCGTGATATATATATATATATATATATATATACATATATATATATATACATACATATATATATATATATATATATATATATATATATATATATATATATATATATATATAGTCACTGCTGCTCGAAATATGTCACTAACTTGAGCTCCCTTGTCCCTCTTGCAAACTATTAGGTGAGTTCCGAGATGGCATCTCCCCCCTCCCTCACGCCCCTGACATTGTTATCGACTGCCCCTGGTCACGTCTGCTGCAGCTGCATCACCAACTGCGGAGAGCTGGCCAGCACCGTGTCCCAGCTCTCGCTGCTGGGCCAGTGTCCATCTTGCCAGCGAGGCATCCGCTTCATGTGGCGCCTTTTCACTGTGAACGGGACCGGACACCGACAGGAGGTCACAAATGCAGCCGAACTCACCGAGGGAGCAGGTCAGGTCATGGACAGGTCAAGGTCAGGTCAGATCGCAGGCGTGGCCGATCTCACCAGAGGGCAAGGCAGACTGAATCTAGGTCAGGCAAGTCAGGTCACGGTATGGCTGATCTCATCAGGAAATGGATCAGGTCGTGGACAGTTTGGGTCACAGGCTCGGCTAACGGCTGATCTCATCAGGAAATGGATCAGGTCGTAGGCAGCTTGGGTCACAGGCTCGGCTAATATCGCTGACGTAGCAGGCTAGACCACGGGCAGATCGCGTCAAGTTAACCTACCCTGCATACTTTCATGTCATGAAAGTAAAGCATGCTTCAAGGAAATGCGCTTGACGATTCACTTCGCGGATGTGGTCAGCTGGTCCCCTGGCGCAGAACCACGGCCCGGTAGAATGCACCACATGGCTGGCAGACGTGTTGTGCAGCGTGACAAACTGCAAGGGCGAGAAACTGCCGCGGAACAGACTGCCAAATCACAGCCAGTCTTTTGTTTGACTTCATCGGTAGCGGACCAGGTACCCGATTTTTTCATTTTGGGCTGAATCGGACTTCATTTGGCCCCATTTACTGTTCGGATGAATTGGATTAATAATGTATTTGTATTTTTGTAACAGAATCAGGAACAGAGTGAGTTTGATTCCGCCCTGAAGGCATCAGATTCACATAATTATGCTAGGGTTTTTGATATGCATTCTTTTGTGGGGAATCTACCCACGCTATAAAAAACACTAAATTTCGTTCGAATGTTGGATTGCACCTTCACTGTGTTAGTCCGGAACCTTACAAAACATATCAGCATAGACTCATACAAAACCTGTCGCTTAAAGACATCATTTGCTGGCCGTAAAAGCTATCCTTTTCAAATCAATGGCTACTTGACAACGATCCAAAAATGAAAATAAAAATTGTCGATGGCGAAAAGGTGGGCTACATCCGTTAAGACATGTATGGTGAGGTTAGGTTCGCCAGGCCTCGGCTCCCCCAAATGTTTACAACCCTTGACGGCCCTGGAATCAACAGCCTCTTTTGGGACGTCTGCACCGTCGGCGCGCTGTTGTACCAGTTGAGACATTCAGCAGCCATGTGCTTATGGAGCATAAAAATATGTGGATTGTTTGCTCAGCTGGCGGGTAACAGGAGGTCGGGTTACCAAGCTCTAGTTGTCAAGATCCTGAAATGACAGTCTTTAAAACAAAAAATTCCACCTCTCTACCCTGGACTCGTTGACGTTTTTAAGTCGTTTCAAACGCAAGCTGTCAAGTGCATTCGTGAGGAACACTATGCACATAGATAAGACAATAGCAATAGCCTTATTTCTCGGAGAAAAAAAGAGCAGGAAAATGGAGATAAAGATGCGCTAATATTTTGGCAACGTTCCCTTGCCGAAACGAACAGCAGAATTAATTCAAATTCACTTCGAATTCACTTCTACCATTCGTTTCGATAAAGGCATACTGCCGTAATATCAACGCATCTGTATATAAATTCTCCTCTTTCTTTCTGCTGGAAAAGGCTGCTACCACTGCCTTATCTTTAATTTAAACACGTGACCATTCACGCAGCAAGACACCCATGTTTTGATCGGCATGCAAGCAGTTATGCTTCAGTTGCTTCACCTAGCGGGTACACTGTAATAGCTCTGAGTTACTTCATTCATTGCAATCAATGGAAAGACTGTGATACCCCTTGAAGTGATACACGCACGATATTATATGAACGATATGAACGATATGAACACGAATACACGCACGCAAACTAGTTTTATACAGGAACATATATATATATATATATATATATATATATATAAATGTGTGTGTGTGTGTGTGTGTGTGTGTGTGTGTGTGTGTGTGTGTGTGTGTGTGTGTGTGTGTGTGTGTGTGTGTGTGTGTGTGTGTGTGTGTGTGTGTGTGTGTGTGTGTGTGTGTGTGTGTGTGTGTGTGTGTGTGTGTGTGTGTGCGTGTGTATGTGTGTGTATGTATGACATCTGCGCATGCGTTATCTACCTTGTCTTCAACAACACAAACTTGGCTCGGATTCGGAATCGATTCCACCCCAGTAGAATTCATCACGAGTCGTGCAGCAATATGGCGCATCGAGTTGGTCAGGAGGGGCATGACACTGAAGGATGCTTGCACCTTGCTGTTAGTGTCACTTTACATACACGACGGCGTGTCTGTAGCCTTTCGTTGCCTGGGATGTCATCGTTAGCCTACAACCGCCTCGCAACCAATCTCAGTCCTCCGTCTGTAGGCCTGGAGGAAAGAAGCCTGCTGGTGCGCGCCCACGCGCTGCTGCCCAACACGCTGTACGTGATGCAGCTGCAGGGTGAGACGCCGGGCCGCGCCACCGCCTTCACCGAGCTGGAGGTGCTGACCAGCCGTCCGCCGTACGGGGGCAGCTGCTCCGTCCAGCCGGCAACAGGTGCGCCGCCACACTCGTCGGCGCGATCAGCACGCATTGAGGCGGAGGGGCTCGTGCTCAGGTCTCAGGAACGTGTCAACATACCCGTATGGCGTTCACTGAGCTCCAGCGGCGCGATAGGGTAGGACTGTGGGTAGACAGGTACTCTGTCGCTATACTTGGGCGGGCAGTGTGACAACCAAGGCCGAGGCAAATTGGCAAATATCAACTGGGCGCACGTGTAGCTTGGTGCTGCAAAAATATTTGAACTGTTAAGTATCATAAAGAAACATGTTAGCGGGTTTGGTGATGTCGGTGTCGAAAGGCTTCCTACCGCTGTTTGTAAACTTTTTTGTTGATACATTTGAATCACCTAAGAGCTCTCATCCAGCTTCTGAAGCACCACAATTCACTTCAACGAAGATCAGCACATCGCCCAGTCTTTCGCTTGAAAACGTCACAACCTTTCCCTGGCCGCCTGTCTTCCGCCCAGCATCTAAGCTCACCCCGCCTTCTTGCTTGCTTTCCGTCTGCACCTGAACCCAACCCGTCTCCCTGCCGGCTTCCCATCGGCATCTGAGCTCGCCTCGCCTTCCTGTTGGCTTTCCATCGGCATCTGAGCTTGTCTCTTGCAACAGGTACGGCACTGAGCACGCTGTTCGCCGTGCACTGCGAAGACTGGCTTAACCCGGAGACAGACACGGCCGACGGTCTGACCTACAAGGCGTGGCTGGTGAGCGCCGACAGCCGCCACATCCTCTCATACGGCCAGGACCCGGTCGGATCGCACCTCACGCTCCCTGCCGGCAACGCCTCGGCCGACTTCAGACACCGGATCGCCGTGCGCGTCAGTCAGCCGCTCGGCGACTTCGTGGAGGTGCCGGTCGAGGTTCAGGTGAGGAGGCCGCCTAGGTGGTGGGGCTGGTGTGCGCGGGTCGGCTGGCGGACAACAGCGAGGGCTTCTGCTGGTCTCTGTCAGGGGTGGGGCTTCAGGTGGACAATTAGGCGAGAGGAGGGAGGTTTGTTATCCGTTGTAGTCCAGAAAAGTTGTCAGGATCCGTAATGGTGCGTTACACTTCTCTACAGACGATTGCCTGACTTGGCGCTCACTGATATTGTGTCATTGAAAAGCATCATTACCAATTTATGAATACGTGAGTGTTATTACAGACATTGTTAATGTTGGTGCAAGAAATATATTCATGGATTTTCTGGGGATGGTGTCGATAGCAGTCAGCCATCATGTATCCTCCGGTATTTTCCGCGCGGCATGTGCGACCCAAAACATGAATGTATTGGGTCCAACATTTACCCTGAAAAACTTGCAGTTAAGCCAGATTTGCACGAGATTACACGAAAGTTTACAGCATACATTGTTTTAAGACAATTGAGATCCTTTCGGAAAATATTCTGCAGTTAATAGCCACATCCATTCTAAAGAGCTCCGAAACAGTGTGCCTGTTTGCAAAAAGTAAAAACAAAAATAATTTCGTTGGCTTATAGAAACAGGTGGTGTGACCGCTGATTGCTCGGAGCCCGTGACACTCATGCGAAACCAAACTACTCTGTTGTCAGTTCTCTGTTTTTCTTTAACAGTACTAAACATATTCAAATGACATAGTACTTCCTACGTGGCAAGTGTCGAAAATTAGGCTATAATAATGATTCAATCATTCATCATATTAATTTATGGCGATAGTTTCGCTTGCGCTTTTCATGTCGCCAACTGATTGGGTCGCAAATCTCGTTGCGATTGTAACAAAACTGTAACTTGCGTTTCCTACAACTTACTGGCAGTGCGACCAGACTACCAGACAGTTTTTGTGTTGGTCCCTCGATGTCTCATCCGGTGACCTGACTGCTTCTCAACAGACTGGTGGCCAGCCGTTGACTCCATTCGCCCCTGCTGCCTGTCCCTGCCAGAATGCCTTTGTTCGCTGTAGGTGACTGAGGTAGAGCAGAGCAGCGAGGAATTGACGGAACTCATCACGGACGCCGGGGACAGCGTGGCCGGCCTGATGTCCTCGGGACAATCGCAACAGGCCAACCAGCTCATCACCAACATCGCCAACATTTTGAACGAGCGCTCCTCCGAGGAGGCTGTGGTTGGCACCGAGGTCAGACCCTAGACCGGCTGGCACCGAGGTCAGACCCTGCACCGGCTGGCACCGGGGTCAGACCCTGGACCGGCTGGCACCGAGGTCAGACCCTGGACCGGCTGGCACCGAGGTCAGACCCTGCACCGGCTGGTACCGAGGTCAGACCCTGCACCGGCTGGCACCGGGGTCAGACCCTGGACCGGCTGGCACCGAGGTCAGACCTTGGACCGGCTGGCACCGAGGTCAGACCCTGCACCGGCTGGCACCGAGGTCAGACCCTGGACCGGCTGGCACCGAGGTCAGAGCCCGGACAGGCTGGCACTGAGGTCAGACTTAGACCGGCTGACACCGAGGTCAGACTTGGACGGGCCAGTACGGAGGTCAGACTTAGACCGGCTGCCGGCCACCACACCTGCCGCCAGTGCTGCCACCGGTACTGTGACAATGGGCGAACGATTGTGCGGGGCCACCAAAGCGCAGCTGATAATGTACACAGCAGCTAACCATTCGGTCACAGCAGAGGCGCTCAGCCACCGGTAGCTGGGGCGGCTGTGGGGAGGGGGGGGGGGGGGAGGGTGCGGCGGCACGGAGTCTGGTCACAGGCAGCTGACGCCACCGACTCCGAGGCGACGCTTGGCGCCGCGCCTGGGCGCCAGGTGGCGGGCCTCGCGTCCGGCGGGGCCACAGGCGGCTCGTGAAGGCCTTGAGCGTGGGTCTGATCACCATACTTTCCTTGAGTCGGCACTGACCGCACTGCGGCACGACGGCAGCCAACAACAGGCTCGCTGTTGATCAGCTCACCGCAAACGCTTCTGAACATCTGTCATCGATCCGCTTTGTCATATTCGATTTAGTGCTGATGCAAAGCCTATTTTGAACACAGTCGACAATCTTTAGTGCGTTTAACTGGCCAATGCGAAGTATTATCTTACCCAATTCGTGTGTATGCGACATCTTGTGTTTATCTCGCTAACTCCGAGCTGCGGCTATCCTCGTCGGTGATTCGGCCGTTCTCACGCTCGCTGACTCCCCGCGTGTGCCACTGCCTCCTGGCTACGATTATCCTCGTCGGTGACTCGGCCACCCGCGCGCTCGCTGACTCCTCGCGTGTGTTGCTGACTCCGGGCTGCGGTTATCCCCGTCGGTGACTCGGCCACCCGCGCGCTCGCTGACTCCTCGCGTGTGTTGCTGACTCCGGGTTGCGGTTATCCCGTCGGTGACTCGGCCACCCGCGTGCTCACTGACTCCTCGCGTGTGTTGCTGACTCCTGGCTGCGATTATCCCTGTCGGTGACTCGGCCACCCGCGCGCTCACTGACTCCTCGCGTGTGTTGCTGACTACTGGCTGCGATTATCCCCGTCGGTGACTCGGCCATCGCATGTTCGCTGACTCCTCGCGTGTGTTGCTGACTCCCGGCTGCGATTATCCCCGTCGGTGACTCGGCCACCCGAGCGCTCACTGACTCTTTGCGTGTGTTGCTGACTACTGGCTGCGATTATCCTCGTCAGTGACTCGGCCACCCGCGCGCTCACTGACTCCTCGCGTGTGTTGCTGACTCCTGGCTGCGATTATCCCCGTCGGTGACTCGGCCACCCGCGCGCTCGCTGACTCCTCTCGTGTGTTGCTGACTACTGGCTGCGATTATCCCCGTCGGTGACTCGGCCATCGCATGTTCGCTGACTCCTCGCGTGTGTTGCTGACTCCCGGCTGCGATTATCCCCGTCGGTGACGCGGCCATCGCATGTTCGCTGACTCCTGGCGTGGGCAGGGACCGCTGAACGCCACGCTGGCCGGCTCGACGACGACCAGCAGCGCCGAGGACGCGCTGCAGCAGCGGACCGCGCTGCGTCTCAAGTTTGTAGTCGCTGTCACCACCGCGCCCATCAACAACGTCGAACAGATCGAGGCCTCCTCCACGTACGTACGGCCCAGGGCGGAATAGCGCTGCTACTATGACTATCTGAAGACGAAACCCACTATCTGAGTGACACCTCAACATGTGCTTTCTGCTGAAGGAAACAGAGTACACACGACTGTGTATTTGTTGTCACTGGAAACAAGCCCAGTGTCTTTCCTTCAGATTGCGGAGTCAGTTGGGCTGCTTGGCTGCTTTTGGTTAGAGCCCTTTTGGCCATTCATGACTATTTCGGGGCTACGGGACGAAGGAGAGTGGATAGCGATGCGGTAGAGCTAGAAGCACGTAGGGGTCCATCCGCAAGATTTAGCCCGTGCAGACACCTCCATGCGGAAGTGTATGTTCCGCGCTCGGATGAGGACTGTGCCAGGGGCCACTTGGGCCCGTCCTGATTGGTAAATGTAGCCTGCCCCGGATGAATGGGTTGTCGTGGGGATGCAGGATTAAGCGAGGATGAGGAAAGTAGGGCGGATTACTACGGAGTGCATTTACGTACAGACGTGCTTGTGTTCTGACGCTGTTCTCCAAATGCTACCGCAAATATGGTCTTGTGGTAGGTTTAAGCCAGATATTTTGCTACAACTGGCATTGTAGCTGTGCAGATGTCGATGCCGATGGTAGCCCCACACAATCGGCATATGAGCTCTCACCACCCCACCACCTGTCGATGCCGGTGGTAGCCCCACACCATCGGCATATGAGCTCCCACCACCCCACCACCTGTCGATGACGGTGGTAGCCCCACACCATCGGCATATGAGCTCCCACCACCCCACCACCTGTCGATGCCGGTGGTAGCCCCACACCATCGGCATATGAGCTCCCCGACACCCCACCGTCTGTCGATGCCGGTGGTAGCCCCACACCATCGGCATATGAGCTCCTCGCCGCCCCACCACCCCCTCCTGTTCCTTAGGTTTGGCTACCCGCGTGCCCCGCAGCCCTCGTGTTTAGTGCGTGACCCGCAGCCCTCGTATTCAGTGTGCTCCCGACACTGTCTCACTTCTGCCCACTGCCGTGCCACCTGCCGCCTGTCGTCGGCTGACGGCCCGGCCGCGCCACCTGGCGACAGAGCCCTGCAGGTGCTCACAGCGCGCCCCGCCGAGATGTCGGCCGAGGCCACGAACCGCACGCTGGAGTTCGTCTCGGACATGACCAGCCGGCTGGACGGATTCGCCGCGGGCGACTCGGGACAGCCGCCGTCCCGGGACCAGGTGGTCGGAGCCTGCGTCGGTGCGTCCCTGGTGCCGCCGTGCCGCGGACCACGGCCGGTGCGGCGCTGGTGCCGCCGTACCGCGGACCATCGCCGGTGCGGCCGTTCGCGTGGCTGTGCGCGAGTGGTGCATAGCAACAGCGGAACTGTGGGACAGGCGCAGAACTGCGAGGCTAGCGACACTGTCGGAACGGGGTTAGAGGACTTGAGGTCATACAGTTTGCAAGCTCCGGGTCGTGTTTTAGTTCCTTGACGAGCGATTGCTAAGAATGCAAAGACATTGTCTGAAAACCTTTCACTTCCTTTCCTGTCTGCCTTTGACTCGTGCCTTCTGACTTGTACCTCCTCGCACTCCTTTTACATGCCCTTTGTTTTGTACCTCCTTGCATTCCCTTTTGATGCCCTTTGCCTGCTTGCATTCCCTTTTTGCTGCGCCTTGTTTTGTACCTCCTTGCATTCCCTTTCCCCTGTCCCTTGTCTTATTTGGCGATCTCTTCCTCTCCCTTTCTCCCTCCCTCTTTCTACTCCTCTTTCCTGTCCAATTCCTCTGCCCCTCTTTTCTTGACGCGACTGACTTGAGGTCGACCTTCGCGCCCCAGGCATTCTCGTGGTCATCGGGAACGTGCTGCAGGCCGCACCGCACCTGAACAGCGAGCCCTCACCTGCTGGCGTCCTCACCACCGAGGCCGACTTGGTGACGCAGATGACGCTAGAGCAGCGCAGCGCCAAGCGCATCCTTACAATCAAGGTAAGGCGCGGCCAGGGTCAGCACCACTAGCCCTGACGCTGGTCAGTGCCGCCAGCTGCGGCCCGGGTCAGTACCGCCAGCTGCGGCCCAGGTCAGCACCACTAGCCCTGACGCTGGTCAGCGCCGCCAGCTGCGGCCCGGGTCAGTACCGCCAGCTGCGGCCCAGGTCAGCACAGCCAGCTGCGGCCAGGATCAGTACCGCCAGCTGCGGCCCGGGTCAGTACCGCCAGCTGAGGCCCAGGTCAGCACCGCCAGCTGCGGCCCAGGTCAGCACCGCCAGCCGAGGCCCAGGTCAGCACCGCCAGCCGAGGCTCAGGTCAGCACCGCCAGCCGCGGTCTGGGTCAGTGCCGCCAGCCGAGGCCTGGGTCAGCACCGCCAGCCGCGGTCGGGGTCAGTGCCGCCAGCCGAGGCCCGAATCGGTACCGCCAGCTGCGGCCCAGGTCAGCACCGCCAGCTGCGGCCCAGGTCAGCTCCGCCAGCTGCAGCCTGGGTCAGTACCACCAGCTGCGGCCCAGGTCAGCACCGCCAGCTGCGGCCCGGGTCAGCACCGGCAGTCCTGACCCGGGTCAGCACCGCCAGATGCGGCCCGGGTCAACACCGCCAGCGGCGGCCTGGGTCAGCACCACCAGTCCTGACCCGGGTCAGCACCGCCAGCTGCGGCCCGGGTCAGCACGGCCAGCCGCGGTCTGGGTCAGCACCACCAGTCCTGACCCGGGTCAGCACCGCCAGCCGCAGCTCGTGCGCTGGCCGCACCCGCTGACATGGCGTTGAGTGCAAAAATGCTTCGTTTCTATGATTTTTACTGTTGAGGGCGCAGTTCTCGCAAACACACTGGTTCAATGAGACTGTTAAAATGAATGGATATATGCGTATCGTTTGTTTCTTTAACCGCAAGCATAATCGATGTTGTTTGGGCTATGACAAGCGGC
Organism: Pollicipes pollicipes; assembly: GCF_011947565.3. NCBI lineage: Eukaryota > Metazoa > Arthropoda > Thecostraca > Pollicipedomorpha > Pollicipedidae > Pollicipes > Pollicipes pollicipes. Next base: position 19,213,779 of record NW_023596545.1, on the reverse strand, counting down.
GTCGGCTCTATGTGAGCCTAAGTCAGTAAAACTAGGCGCAAGTGCATGAAATGCATGTCTATGAAACAGTCCTAACACGTCGGAGTCGGTCATCGCACCAATTTTCAACAGTAGCCACCATTTACTTACCCTCGTCCTCAGATGGACAACATAGTGAAGGAGCTGAGCAACAGTGTGCTGAAGACGATGCCTCCCGGATCGCCGCCCGTCCATGTACAGGCGATCGGCGTAAGTCTCATCTGCCAGCGCAGCCTGCCCGAGAACATGGACAACACATCGTTGGCATCGGACGGGGGCTCGATGACCCTCTCTAGCGCCGAGGAGATGCTGGGCAGCATCTCCTTCTCAAGCTTCGTCGATATCAAGGTTAGCCGCCCCGGACGAGCCCGCGACAAGATTAGCTAGATCTGAACTGTCGCGGTCATGGTCGATTAGTGGCTGGGGAGAAAATGGACGTCGGCTGATGATGTTACGGCCTATTCACGACGCATGTAGCTGCTCGCAGTATCAGCATCACCACCATCTGGCGGCGATTGTACGACAGCAGACAAGAGTGGGGGAACGGCGGGGTGAAGGTCATACAAGTGCGAAGGTCATCATTGGTCACATATCTTGACGCTATCGAACGACATTGCGACATTACTAGTTAGATGTTTGATAACACTCTGATCTGATCGCTCTGATCGTTTGTGAACAAGATCGAAGCGTCAACTAAAGCATGTTACTAGCTAGCGCATGGAGTCGAACTCATCTGGCGTCATGTTAGGGCGCAGTGCTGTCGTTGACTGCGTCGTTATGTCGGCTTATTGCTTAGTTGATTGACTATGGTCGCCAGAATTGCAAACACCTTAACGTCTGCCACCGTCACGCACCATTATCCATTACCAGAGAGCATTCATTTGTTGAGAGATACATTGTCCACCATCATCACGTTGTCGCTCCCCAGGCGACGTCTCAGCAAGAAAATCCGTACACTTGGGACATTTCGGCTCAGTTCATCGCTTCTTCGGTGATGTCGCTGACGCTCAGTGAGGGAGGTGGCTCAGAGATTGAGGTGAGCAATGCCTGTTATCAGTACCACCAACTGGGGGCCTGGCGTGCTTCGCATGTCTCAGAGATCGATGTAAACGATGCATGTTGTCAGTACCACCAACAGGGGTCTTGCGCTCTCAGAGATCGAGTTGAGCAATGCATCAATAGCCTGCCATCAATACCACCAACTGGGGCCTAGTGTGCTTCGGATATACAGGTCTTAACAGAACGCGGACCCATGTTTATCTATGTTCAGTGGTTGGTTCCATATGACACGTTCATGTCTGAAAATGAGACTAAAGCCTTTGCACATAAGATGTTAGTCACGCATTTGTGTAAGATCATACAATACATTGTATTTTTTCGACAAGCGAAACGACTTTTTGCATTGGAAGAAAGTTCGCGGTTGTTTCTTTTTGTACTTCCTCAACGGATAGACATGTTGAGCGGAGGTGCCCGAGATCCGTGCCAAGAAGCTGAGTAGCGACTGAAGACGCTACGCCGCGCCAGCACTTGAAGGGATGTCTTCCGAGCAGTCCCTCTACACGTCCCAGTATTGGCGTCACCAGCAATCGGAGAGCCTTGTGACTGATGTCAGCTTAGAGGGACAATTCCCAGTATCGATGCATGGATTAATTCATTACACATTCACCACATATCATATCAAAGATGATCCCAGTCGGCATTAATTCTGGAAATCGGTGCATCTCCGAATCGCTGTAATTATCGCCAACGCTTCGGCACTTGGAGCTCTGAAATCATTCAACCAATGTTCGTGCTTTGACCGTTTTATGTCCATTTGTACGTCTCCTCATATCTCAGCTCAAATGCACAGTAATTATCGCCTGTTAAGTGCTAATTTATTGCCCTGCTTCCCTTTTAATCCACGCTGTGTGAGATCGTCTGATTCCTTCACTATCTCAGGTGGACGGCCTTCGGGATCCCATTGGGATTCGCATGAATTTGGGTGAGCGAAGTCGGCCGCGCCGCCGCGTTGTCCGGCCCTATAGCAATGGCGACAGCAACTACGAGACGGTACACTTCGTCAACGTCACCAGCAACGACAGCAGCATTCTCTTCCAGATGAAGTACGCTGACCAGACCTTAAGTCCTTGCTTACTGCAAATAGACACGTGCACAAGAATGCGTACCGCATGAGTGGCGTTGTCTCTGGCAATGTTTGACGCTCGCCGGTCTGGCAATGGCTGTTGATTGCTCGAATTCATTGTGCATTACCTTGATCGAAAGTGTGAGTGCGTTGACCGGACGCCATCAATATCGAAGCTAAACCAGATGATGTCGATCAGTGCCAGAGTCACTGGGCAAACCGAGCTCCACCGCCTCCGCGTCCATTCCCGCGCGCACCCATGCGGATCGACTGACACGGCGCCGGTGACCGGACAGCGCCACGGACAGCGACGCCGTCTTCTCCGTGTGGGTAGCGAGGGGCCGCCGTGCGTCCCCCACCGACTACGACTTCCTCTTCACGGTCCCGCACCCGCCGCTCGACGACACCTGGTACCTGGACGACATGGAGCGCCGGGTACGGACGCCGACTGGGAGCTGACCTGCTCCGGTTCAGCCACCGAGCTCATCCGTTCCTCTGTCGCGCCGCTCAGAACATCAGAACGGGGTTGTGCTTGTTGACTGGTATTGCGTTGGACGTTCCGAGCCGACCCCATTTCGGGACCGAGTGCAGTTCATCTTGGGTTTGCTGTACACGCCCACACACACTTAAAATAAGTTTGGCCACGTCTTTCCAAACCGAGATTTATGTTTTATACTCAATTGTGCCGGCCCCTAATATGACGTAGTCAGGTGAGGCTAGCAATCTCGTAAGTTTTGCAGTGCTGCAATATCTTTAAAAATGTATATTTCCCTGTTCAGAAAGTGGAAAACGAGCTGGCGAATGCGGGCGAGGGACTTGCGGACGAGCTCAGCCACTCGGTCTTCATCAGCAACGACGCCGTGCGCATGCTGGGACTGGGACAGTGGACCCTCGTCGTCAAGCAACAGGGTATTGTTGATGCCGTTCGACACGGTTGTAACCTGGTTTGTGTGGGTGCGTAGTTACGCAGGCAAGACCAATGCAAGGTGCGTCAGCTGGCGATGCAGAACCGATCACCTGCGCGCGCCGATACCGTCAGATTGCGACGTCGGTAACATGAGTACACTCACATAGAGCGTGCCGACAATTTGTGCGACGAGGTTACTATTGCGCCAAACCAACAAGTAGGACAATGAGTTTTGCGAACGGATTGGTCAGGTGAGCAAAAGAACGCAGAAACATCACCTAAATACTCATACTCTGCCGTCTACTCATACGTTGTTTGAGCATGCATACTCTTCTGTGGCGGATCTGACGTCTATTTAGTTTTTGGCTGACAAGTTAAACCCTTGGCTGATATGGCATACTCCCCGCCATAAGGTTTGTGTGCCGCTCTGCCGTTCACTGCTACAGTAAAGTGGCGATTGCCCGGGTGGCTCCTTCGGTGCGACAGCGATGGTATCGAGCGATGTCCCAAGCGTTCCTCCGCTGCTAAGGCGCGCGCTTTCGCCCCCGTTCCTCCGCTGGTGAGGCGCGCGGCTGTCACCACAGCTCCTCCGCTGCGACAGTGAACGAGTCGGAGATCGTCGTGCCGGAGGTCACGACGCGAGCGTACGACTACCAGAAGCGTACCACGCCCAGTCCGTGGCAGTACGCCCAGCTACACCCCTACTCCATGTGGCTGACAACGGTGGCTTGCCTCTACTGGGAGGACACGCTGAACGAGTGGACGACGCGTGGGTGCAAGGTGAGCCTACTCACGCCAGTGATCTAGAAGGCTGAAAGGTCTACTGATAAGATTTCTCCGGGGATCTAGGCTAATCTTGGAAGCTCGAGAAGATCATGCAAGGTTGTGGACATCTGCGTGTAATTTTTAAGAAACAGCCAATCGCTATTTAGCCTATTGTCGCGACGACGAACTCAGTGATTCTTCTGAGAGCTATCAAAATGACGGCTTCCGCGGTGAACAGAATACATCGGTACCTACCACCACGTGGCCGATCGGCTGCTGCATGTTACCCGGCCACCGTCCGTCTGTCTCCGTAGGTCACCCCGGCCTCCAATAGCCGCTATGTGCATTGCGTGTGCACCCACCTGACGTCGTTCGGCGCCGACTTCGCCGTGCCGCCCAACACCATCGACTTCGCTGCCGCCTACTCCAACCTGGACGCCAAACTGCGCGACAACTTTGCCGTGCTCGTCTTTGTCTGCTCTTGTCTGCTCATCTATATAGTGGTCGTGGTGTGGGCGCGAAGGAAGGACCGACAGGACGTAGAGAAGGTATGGTTGGTTTCATCGCAAATGTCACACAGCTAGGATTCGTGAAAGGCTATGTGAATATTTTTCGCCGTGGGACGGTTTCCAGGCCTAGGTGTGTTCACCCGTATCCGTTTTTCTGTCCGTTTTTCTGTCCGCGACCGTTTTTGTCCTCTGCGAAGTATCCTTCGCGCATTTGTTGAAAATAAAATGTAATATAAGATAAGATGCAAATCAGCTTTGTTAAGCTTACCGAATTTGCTTTGAACTATATGTGCACAACGTAATGTTTGTACTTTCATTGCTACCGGAATATTTCTTACAGGGATAAGAAAATACACGTGCATGCGTATTTTTTCATCCCGCCTCAAACGCGCGTGGTTCGGGGTCGTCGGCTGACAAGCATCCTCCGCCACTCAACAAGACTACGGTCCGCCGTGCTACCCCTGTTGCCCGTACTCTTCCCGCAGTGGGGCGTCGGGACTACCGTACACCGTGCTACCCCTGTTACCCATGCTCTTCCCGCAGTGGGGCGTCACGCCGCTCAGCGATAACGTGGCCGAGGAGCGCTACCTGTACCAGGTGACCGTGTTCACGGGCATGCGCTCGTCGGCGGGTACGCGCTCTCGGGTCAGCCTGGTGGCCAGCGGCGACCTAGACGACACCGGGGTGCGCCGGCTCACCGACGGCAAAACCAAGGTGCGTCGTCCTGTCTCCTCCATATCCTGTAGTAGCGGGCCGAACGGTCGGGACTTAAGTGATTGTAACGAAGGAAAGTTGATTAGGTGGTTGCTATTTTACTTGTGACGGGCCATCACATAGGGTTTGTCAGATCACTGGCGAGGCTTGTGCATGGATGATGCTGCGCCACCGGTGGATGGGGGACATCGTGGGCTTCCGTGCGATCTCACTTGGCCGCACTAGCTCTGGACGGCACTGTGTGAGCCTGTCACCTGAACGGCCGAGCACTGGACGACGCAAGCCATGCCGGTGCCGTCTTCTTCACCGCGCACTGTATCGGGGGACAGGAGCTGGGCCGCGGCTCGGTGGAACACTTCCTGATGACCACCGCCGGCCCGCTCGGCCACCTCGACTACATTCGCATCTGGCACGACAACTCGGGCGGCGGCCGTCATGCGGGCTGGTACCTGGACAAGGTGGTCATCAAGGACCTGCAGACGGAGCTTGTGTGAGTGGCGGCGCCGGGCGGCGTGGCTGTTGCGTCATGGCGTGTGAGGAGGAAGACTTCCCAATGTGGGGAGAACAAAATGCCCCAAAAAGTGTTGTTCTGCGACAAGCGCTCGCGTGTGAACACGAATACCCGTAGGACGATAGAGGCAAATGTTGCATGGGCGTACCGGTTTTTGAGTCGAGAAAAGTTGAACGTCTCGCAGTTTGCTCTCGTTCGTGAGGCGGTAAAGAAATAAAATCACGTGCAAGCATGCCGCTCTGACGTATAGTCGTTACCCCAGGTCATTTTTCGTGTGCGAGCGATGGCTGGCCGTTGATGAGGACGATGGCATGATTGAGAGGATGGTTCCGCGATCAGGAACCGAAGAAATCACATCGTTCTCCCAGCTTGTTCTCCAGCACAACCAAGAAGAACCTTACCGATGGACACTTATGGCAAGTCATAACTTGTGCTTTTTTAGTACAGGCCTATTCGCTTTTCATCGCATGCACTTATCTTCACGCACATGCAGTAATCAAATCTAAATGCTCCACTCTGATAATGCTCAAGTTTTGCACCGGGTTGAGGCTGGCTGGGTGCTATGCTTCTAAAAGTTGTTTTAGGTAATTGTGTACCAAAATTCCTCAGAGGTTAATGCATTGCTGACCCTGATGTCTCCGCCGTTACCTGTTGATTGCGCCTGCGCGATCACACTGCCTGACAGTGCTCTGTCACTGGTGATGATGTCAACATGACCACCCATTGGCAGGGTGTCGATATTCGTACGGCCTCAGCGCTCCAACTATACGCGGGTGCAGCGGCTCTCTGTGGTCATGGCTCTCCTGTTCCTCACCATGTGTGTCAACGCCATGTTCTACAAAACGGAGCCGGCCACCAGCAAGACGCTGGATCTGGGCTTCTTCAAAGTCACTACCTTCCAGATCTGGGTGAGAGTTTTAGCCGCAAAGTCTGGTGATAACTAATCAAGTTACCCATCTCTGAAGGAAGCGGTCCCGTTTTTAAATGAGAGTATTCAAGCTGTTTGCATGGATGGCTCTGGGTTCGGCGTACTTGCTAAACAAGTAAGGCTGCGTGCGCCCTGTGCCCATCTCCGAGTGCCGCCCAGGTCAGCGGGATATCACTACGTCCGCTTCCGCGCTGATCAGGACTGGGAAGAGTTTTACGCGTCGCTCAATGCTGTGGCACGACAGCCCGGGACATACTTCGACCCTTGTTGGCCAGTTACCAGCTAACCTTTCTGTGTCAATCGGAACAAACAATGCATCCGTTCTAGAGCTCGCGCCTAGCGACGCTGTATGACGAGTAAAGGATCGCTCCCCAGACCAGGGAGCAGCGAGCAAATAACTGATGTTGCATCCGCGAAACCTTACTCGCTTGTAAGCTGGTGACAAATATCAGCCGCACCCCACCAAACTTGGCAGTGTCCTCGAATTCAAGCGTTGTGATTACAGAATCATATTGAGACAGAAGTTATGGACTAAATCGTTAAAATGAAAAAGTTTGCGCCGCGCCTGCGCCAAACCCAGAAGCCTACCACGGCCCAACGTCCCTGTACATATCCCCAGGTGTCTCTGATCGGCTCTCTGATCGTCATACCGCCCTCACTCATCATCGACAAGATCTTCCGTATGTCGCGGCCGCGGCGCACTGCCGCCGAGCGCCAAGCCGAGGAGCAGCTGCAGCGCGTGCGCAGCACCTTCGGCAGCGCGCGCGTCCCCAAGCGGAAGCGCTCGCTGCCGCACTGGTGCGTTTACATAGGCTGGCTGCTAGTGCTGGGAGCGGCCGGGACCTCCGCCTTCATGGTCTTCTCCTACAGGTGGGTGGCTCGCGCCGGACGGCTCATAGCAAGCGTACGGTGAATGACGGTGCGTGTGAAGGTAGGCAGGGGGTCAGGAAATTGGAGGACGATAGTCCAACACAGGAGAGGCATGCGAGTAGTTCACCCTGGCCTGAGCTGTACGTCATCTCTCGGTGTCGACACAGACAGTGATAAACTGGTAACAGCATAGAAAGATCGGGATTGACAAGAGGCACGTTAAATCAACACCTCGTGGGGCTGATGCTGCTAGTGGTGGACGAGGAACATGTTCGCTTATCGTCACTTGCACAATAGCGCAGTTTGAATGAACCATATGAAGCTATTAGTTGGCCAAAATTTTGGAGGTTATTGTATCGGCCGCTGGCCAAATTTGTATGGCATTCAGGCCCCTCGAACGTCACGCAGTTCTGATGTAAATGTGTTTATGTTGGGTTGTGACGTGACAGCTCTGCTCAGTTACCAGTTACCATTATGGACTAACACCACATTGTTTTGTGCGAAGCCGGTTGGTCAAAACAGCATCCATGCCGAACGCATACTTCTAGCCATGAATATGACAGCCTGACATCTTAAAAAGAGTTGCAAGCTGCAACTCCTATGGTCTCACGTCATGCAGATACTTCTGTTCGTCGACGTTTGGGTGCATTATCAGCACGCAAATCGCGAAGTCGGTTTCAAAGTTTAATTGGAGGCTTAATTTCCAAGCGGTTCGTTTGAAAGACACTTCTTGTTACACATTGATAGTGCGGTACGAAAATATGTTCAGTTTCGTGCTGTTACTGTAGTTTTCAAAGTAAGTGGGGGATTGCAAACTTCATCTAAACGCCTATTCTAATCCCTAGGTTTAGAAACGTGCTTAAGGTAGTGCTGTACGACACAAAATACTTGTAGGTGAAGTACACATGCAATGCACTTTAAGTAACTGGTATGATATAGCTGTAGTATAGTAGTAACATATAGCACATCATACGGTCGCATGTAGGTACCTCTTTTATGTCTATGACAGTATCCATTGTTTCATCCAAACTCTCCTCGATAAAAAGTGTGCATTCCAAGCACTCGCTCTAAAATTATATCACGCAATTTGAACTCCCAAGACGATGACCGCTGATATACGCCCTGTGAGCACGGCTGTTGTCCGGATGCTATTGTTGCTCGCCTGGCGCGGCTGGCCGTCACACGGACAGCTCCACTACATCGGCCGTGCTCCATGTCCCGCAGCTTGCAGTGGGGGAAGGAGAAGTCGCTGAGCTGGCTCAAAGCCATGCTTCTGTCGGTGGCGCAGTCGGTCTTCCTCATCCAGCCAGTCAAGGTGTTCGCCGTGGCACTGGTGTTCAGCATCCTCTGCAAGAAGCCGGACACGGAGGCGGTGGACGACGACAGTGCGCTGGAGAACGCACTGCCCGCCGACGATGAGGAAATGGTGGCCGACCGGCCACGCTCAGGTGCGCCTCTGCACGTGGCCTGGCCCGGGCTGTAACCTCCCCCACGGGCAGGCCTGGTGAGGTCGGAGTCGGGCGGCCATTGGCTCAATCAGACCTTGGTCGTTCTCGCTTAGATGCTTGGATTAACCTAAGACGCTTATGAGACGGCCGATTGTAGTCCTGCAATGGTGATTTTACCCGACGTTGGGACTTCATGTGGCGGGTAAAGAGACTAGTTGAGACAAGTGGCATTATTGTGACATCACATACTCAATATTGTATCCTATGACAAATTTGTAATTCGCAGGGAGGCGCACGAAACTTGCAGCTGTTCCCATCGATCACGAAGCGCTGGCCAAAGCTCGTCAGAAACGCCTGGAGGAGAAGGAAATGCTGCTCCTGATGAAGCAGATGTGCACGTTTATGCTGTTTCTGTTGTTTCTGCTCTTCCTGGCTCAGCAGAATAGAAACCCAAATGCATTTTTGGTGAACAATAATCTGAAGAATATGCTTGTAGACAGCAAATTTTCAACGGTAGGTCCACTGTGGTTTTGTCACATTTGACGTCAAGGGAATAACACGCTTTGTAACCGAAAGGATTCCCAGACATTGCCAGATATATGCTCATGGTTTGACTGCTTCCCTACCTATCTGCGAAGCAGATCTGCAGCTTGTTCTAAAACACAATGTAAAACGATACCATATTTGCCAAAAGTAGTTGGACATAACCGGCGCTGACACCACACCATCCAAAACGCGCGCCAGGCGCCAGCCCGCGCTGAAATCTCCGCAGTTACATCGGACGGTGCCGCGCTCCCGCCAGATTCGTCTGCCGCGTCACCTCTTCAGCTGGCTGAAGGCAACATACTTGGGCGCCGTGTTCTGGGACGGTCACTACAACGGCGCGCCGCTGCTGCCGGCCGACCGGCCCTTCATGTCCGACATGGTCACCCTGCGACTGGGCCCGGCCCGGGTCCGCCAAGTCCGAATCAAGCCAGGTCAGAGGCCCGCGCTGTCACGTGGGGCTGGGGTGTCCATATTGGTCCGGGAAGGGCTGTGTCATCGACTTAACCCAATAGTGTTAGGTTCGGATAAACCCGCTCTCGTCGTCTCATACTCGTCGCAGCCGTATGCCAAGCTCATAGCATGCGCTAGAGGGGTACGAATCACGTTTATTTTAGAGCTTTTATCCTAACCTTTTGGATGGATGGATCTCTGGGATCGGAGCTCACGCTGGGTAGTGTTTGTTGCGCCAGGACCGACCCCTCCCGTCCGATCGCGCAATTTCAGGTCAACGGCAGAACTCGGTAGCGAAAGTTTAGCGTGCTGCAATGGTCGGCACGGTTCGTGCTGCCCTCTGACATCACCTGACCTTTAGCGCAGCCGCTGCCACGGGCCCCAGGCCGTAGCTGTCAAGGTCAAACAGCGAGCGCCTAAAGCGACTCGAACCCATCCCGCTACAGATGGGCGGGTTGGAAGGCAGACGCTCCAACCAACTGATCCATCGGGATAGACGTCAGGCGCTAACGTTGTCCAAAAGTGCGGATGGCTTTGCATTTTCCATTTGGGTCGGTGAGAAAGCCTTTGAAGAGTGGGATGGACCCTCCAAAGAGGCACTAAACTCCGCACATGCCGAAGCTGGGGATTGCACTGACGCCTCCAGAAAACGTGTAAAATCTTGTCCGATAGAGCATAACCATCGCGTCACTTCCTGACTAACTGTATTTACGGGTAGCCTCCTAATTGATCAGTTTCTAAGCATTTCTTACTTTCATCGGAAAAAATCCAAGCTTGTCCATTAGATACGAGTAAACTAGTCTATCCACATTATCTGTCATTTAGATCCAGGACTATTCCGTATACCATATAAGTAACCAAGATAGTTCACGCCCCCTAAGCCACACAAACCAGCTTATGTCTGAACAGGAGTGTATCCTCCATTTACATTATGGACCAACGAGCTAGTGTCTGAACATAACCGCATCCGCAAGTGGATCCGCAGACAGTGGGCCAACCAGCCAATGTCTGGACAGGCCATGTATGACGGGATCAGTCCGCGTGTGCGATCCGAGCATCAGACATGGAGCTCATGCGGATGATTTCATCACAGTCGCATTTGATGCGATGTGCTACCCACCATTCCAGGCGTGCCGCCGGAATGTGATTGGATCCACAGCGATGCCGATCTAGTTGAAAACAGACTCCGCTGCCATACTTTTCAGATCAATGCAGGGTTCCCGCAATACTCAGGAGCATCCATGATGAATGTAACATTGAGTATTCGTGGACGAAGGAGGATAAAAGTGCCTACAATACGTCTTGGGCACCGATGAATGTCTCGTCCGAGGAGGAGCTTAACCAGATGCAGTCGCCGTGGGTGTATAAATCCATGATGGATTTGGATGGTAAGGAACAGTAAAGAACAAAGTGGGCTCTTCTTTGAAGGCCCTTCAGCGCTTGGTTTCAAATTTATATCTCATCTCTTTGCGTTTGTTTGTGCATGCACAACGTTGATCTCACTGATTGCTTCGTTATAAGTGTCCCAATGGCTCTCTTTGTACTTACATTGCCTTCTCAATTTGCCGCTGTTGCTCATAGGTAAGCGACTATTGAGCCAGCAGGCCATTGCGGAGCTCCTACCCTGAGCTCTGCCCCCCCCCCCCCCCGCCAGGCGCCCCCCACTGGGGCCAGCTCAGCACATACAACGGCGGCGGCTTCCACATGGATCTTCTGGGGTCGGGCCAGCAGACCCTCCAGCTCTTCATGGACCTGGAGGAGCGAGGCTGGATCGACAAGTTCACCCGAGCCGTGTTTATCGAGTTCACTGTAGTCAACGTCTATGTCAACCTCTTCAGCCGCATCTCGCTGGTGGTGGAGTTCAGCAACTCGGGGAACACCATCACTTCTCACACCATCACCACCTTCCAGCTGTACAAGTAGGTTTCGAAGGATCGCGGTGACCCAGAACAGGCAGCGCATCCTTGCATTCAGACTGTCGCAAAGTTATTGCAAAGCACCATGTTCATCTTATCCATAAGTGCAATCTTTTTCATGCAGAGCGTTGGGTAACGTCAGATGTGCTTCTTTTACAGCTACGTGGGCCCTGACGCCATCTGGATTATGACCTGCGAGGCCATCGTAGTATTGTTCATCATATTTTTCTTCGTCACAGAAATCAAGAAACTCCGTAAGGTGGGTTCAGGTTGAATCCGAAATGGGGTGCTACCCCATGCCCTTTGTCCTCTGATGTTTCTCTAGGATGTCAAGGATCTTCTAGGAGAGAATCTGAGGATGCCCACAAATTCCTTACCCGGCTTTGAACCAAAGTTTTCGGTGTATGTGACATAAGATTGTGCTCGCTGTTTCAGCAAAAGATGAAATATTTTTCGGAGTTCTGGAACACTATGGAATTCATCAAGATCATCTTGGCAATAACCAGCATTGCTATGTACGCTATGAAGAACATATATGTACACGTGGCACTTGGAAATCTAGCCGAAAAGCAAGGTAAGAGTCGGGTAAATTGTCAGCTCACGTGGCTGATGCTGACGAGCACCTTCACATGTCCATAAATTGTGGCTGTGCAGTTGATTGCCGTAAGGACTGTTGAGGTCTTCATCATTTGATATAACCTCCGTGGTGCCGCGCAAACCTGCTTTTTGCTGTATTCTGTATGATCCAACATAACTTTACATTTGCGCCTAATGTAGGGACATATGGGACTCCGACACCAGTAGCCAGGCAATCACGGGGAGCAATCGCAAACAATATTGGCAAACGCGTCATTGTTTTAACATCCATTGAAACATGGCTCCGGAACTTGGGCAGTCATATTCGATCACATTGCCTTTCATGCGACTTACGCAACTCACAATATGCACAAGTAACACAATTATGCTAAAGCAGCACGAAGAGGACCAATCAAACGTAGGCCAACAGCGCAATCACCATAAACACGCATGCTCACTTTCAGGCGAGTTTATCAACATGCAGCGCATGGCCGCATGGAACGAGACATTCGTGTTCTTGGTGGCGTTCGTGTGCTTCACCTCGATCCTGGAGGTGCTACATCTGCTGCGCTTCAACGCGAAGATGTCCATGCTGGCCCTGACGCTGCGCCGCTCCACCAAGGAGCTCATCTATTTCTCCGTCACCTTCTGCATCACATTCCTGGCGTTCGCGCAGTTCGCGTTTCTCGGTGAGCCTCTATGCTGCGGCGGTCGAAATATTGCTTGCGTGCAAGCCGGAAGACAGTGACAGATAATTAGCTCACGACTTGGAGAGTCCTGACAAAGGAGATGAGCCTATTAAACGGGCTTATACTTATTAAACTTGTGGTTTTTTGGGTTTTAGACTTTTCGCGTCTTTTCTTGACAAACCACCGGCAGCGGTACTCGACCCGGTAGTCCTTAGGCCACCCGTAGCGCACGAAACTATTCATGTCGTTCACCTGATGGCGGGGCAGGGGCTCAGTGGGCCCTTCTGAGCACCGCCGCCGTCCAGCCCGCACACCACCTATGCGGCCGCTCTCAGCAGGCACATACACTATGAGGGCTACACAGACAGCGAGGCTGGCTGCGAACGAGAACACGATTATTCCCACCATCAGGAACTGGCGAGGGTCAATCTTGTTTGCTGCACTTTGCCCTCTTTCGATGTCTGCTGGCCACAGCGTTTTCATCTTCGTGGAGAATGGCCTTAATATGCTCCCGGTTGTAGGTCCGATAAACGAGTATTACGTAAAGTGAGCAAACAAACCCAAGCACTAACGTCAGCAGAAAGTACCCGATTTGCAAAACAAACCCCAACCCCATGCGCCCGTTTCTGGTGACCTTCGTGTGTGGTCTTGAAACCTTGACCACAAAACGCTTAAACCCAATTAAGTCCGAGTGCCCGGAGTTCTGCGCTGTTTCTCCATCCCGGGCTGCGTGTTAGCAGCGTCGGCTGAAGCTCGCGCACATTCGCGACGAGGTCTTCCCACTCAAGGAAACGCATTCCTCTGCCTGGCATTTTGTGACAAAGTAAAAACCGCCGTCAGCGTCACAGCTCAACTTGAGTTATGTTCATGGGCTCCGCGACTCAACAGGCGGGGGGGGGGGGGGGGGGAGGAGGGGCAGAATGCACGTTTCCCAACCTTCCGGAAAGCTCTACGGCGTTGCGTGTAGAGACACGCCTTAAAAATTTGTCGACGTCCTCCGGTTTTTGACAAGTGGCCGAGTCAATGTTGTGTTGTGGATGAGAGGTGCTCGACACGAGCCATCGACAAACAAACTGTGAACATAAATCTTAATGTCGGAAGCTGCGGCGCATTGCTGAACGAATGCCATGAACTGTCATGCGCCACATATAGTTGCATAAGTGTCCTGACTAGCTGGCCTGCATTTACACCTGTGGATGTAATGCACATCGTTTAAAAAGAAGCATGTAACAAAACCAGCTCTCTGCTACCGCAGTAGTATGCATAGTGCGCTTGATTCTCTAAGAGGCGTGGAATGCGGAGCATCAAGCCCCAAACGTCAGGAACTGACTATTGCGTTCCCATTCCAGCCTTCGGCACAACAATGAACCTGTACAGCAACTTCCTGTTCACAGTCGAAAACTTGTGCACTCATTTGTTGGGTAAGTTGAAGCATAAAGACAACGAAGCCATGGAGTGTGCAGAGGTCGGCCCGCATTTTTTCAATGTACTTGCTCGCCAGCCGTTTGATGACGTCATAGTCATCCGCGTATCCATGCGAGATTCGGAAATATTAATGCTGTTTAACTAACCAAATGCCATTAGACCAAGGTGGTCATTCTGACTGTTTTGTACCGTCCTTGTGCCCATGCGGGCTCGCGGTGTCCGGCCCAACGAAGATGATGTGGCCTGTGGTGCTGAGCCATGACAAGTTGTAGACCAATGCGGCGCCGGCCCAGAGCCGCACATGGCGTCCGCTTTGCAGGTGGAGCAGCTGGTAGGAGTTGCGCCTGGGACTCCCACTCCCAGGACCGGGACTCCTGCTGGCCTGGGACTCCCACTCCCAGGACCGGAACTCCTGCTGGCAGTCATGCGATGTGGAACTGGTCCATTCAACTAGGTTTCACATTCGATGCGTTCTAACACGTAATGGGATACAGACTCGTGTGGCGCGGACAGCGTAGACTGCAGCAAACGTCTGCATTTAACGGCACGGGCCAGACTTGGCGTAAAGTTTCTGGGTTCGAACTCGTGGTCAGTAATTCATTATGCCCATGCCCGAGAGGCAAGATGCGATGTTATTGACAATTTGAGCTAAAGGCAGACATTGTGGTGGTAGTATCAGCATTGTTACGTTTAACATGTTTCGTAGACTATATGTGATCGCCTGTATGCATCGCACTCTCACTGTTCCGCTGTGGGGATTTAGTATATTTAAGTGCGTGACTTTTCGAGCGGGCTAATGGCTCATCACTGGCCAGCACGGGCTAGACACGGGCGTGGTGTTGTTCCCGCTTGGGACCCACCCGCTAGGCCTGCCATATTTTATTAAGCTATTTTGAAAAGGCATTCCTTAACACGCGCCCGGGTGGCCGGTTGGGTACCTTTCGCTAGGGTAGACGGTCAATTCGACCGCCTGAGATCTCAAAAATTAAGAGAGCTTGAGACACCAAATTCACAGGGTGTATTGGTCTGTACGTAAACTCACTTACGTAAGAGTTTGAGGTTCGGCGATAATGAGCTACGGGTCAAATAAGATAAAGCAGGGTCAAACTCCAAATTGGTCTCCAAAGTGTCCCCAGGACCTAAATACCTGTTCTAGGCATAAGGCTACATGTTCATTAAAGGGCAGTGACTTGGCTTGACCTTTCGGAAGCCATGGTCACCAGAATCATAAAAGACTGCTTTGAGTTTTGCATTTGAATAAGCGACAAAGATTACGCTAGGCGGTATGTTCCTAAAAACGAAGTCATCACCTGGGTCATTTTTGGTCAGTGACCTCTTATGGCATTTAAGAAGTCCATGAAATATGTCTTATGCAATTCCTGTTATTAATCAATTCGAAATGAGCACCAGAAACTACCCCACACAGCAATACATAGAGTAATGAACCCGGTCGGTTTTGATCTAGATCTGATCTTCATACCTGACCATGTGTCAGCGGAATCTGGTCACTCAATTGTTGTGTTGCCCAAGAAAATATCTCAGGGATGCATGACTTCGTCTAGTGCTTCATGGTTTTGTTCGATTGAGCGATTCCCTAGAAACTGACGTCGTTGAATCCATGGCCTGACTTTGACTTGTCGTAGGTCAGCGACCTCACAAAGTCATCCATTTTTTGATACCACACAAACTGCTATTCAATCGCCTACAGCTATGCAAAATTTAGCGCGGCCACACCGCGTCGTTCGGAAACCATTCCGGAAAAACCCTCTGCGGGCGTCAATTTGACCCCCCGTCCGAGTGCGTGTAAACACTCAGGGGAACCTTGGGTGGTTCGCACTTAATGAGTGTATGCATCGATAACTAGATCTGATGCTACAAACAACTATTCACTTTGGCCCCATAGTGATGTTAGCAAGAAGGTGTGTCAGCTTTTTCGTTAGCGGAACGGCGCAGCGTTTATGTTTAGGAAGGGGAATTGAGGATCGTAAATGAAAAATAGCTTCGAATAATTTGTTCCAAAAGGTCACGGCTCTCTTTGACTACAGGTTCTCCGTAGTGATTTTAATGGGGGCATCTGTCCATTTAACGTCGCAGGTATGATGCTAAATTCCACTGAATCTTCGGGGAAGAGAGCTTTCACTTGTCGGCCCCGTTCTCTTTCCCATTTATCTAGGTATTCGTAGCCCACGTTGGACGCGGTCAATCAGTGACCCCGCGGGGCTCGACCCCAATCAGGCCCACAACATTCCTATCAGTGCTGGACGCTGGTCCTGGTCAATCAGGCATTGGTTTGACGGGTGGTTCGACGAAGACCGCTCACCGGTAAGAGCAAAGGCGGGGGTCGCCTAAGCGCCGGTCCACCGATGGTGGCCCACGCGGAGCCACCATCGCAGGGTCGAATACACCGCCGATGGTGGTCCACGTGGAGCCGCCATCGCGGGATCGAATACAGCGCCGGGCTGGTCTACGTGGAGCCACCATCTCAGGGTCGAATACACCGCCGATGGTGGCCCACGTGGGGCGACCATCACAAGGCTGAATACAGCGCCGATGGTGGTCCACGTGGAGCCACCATCGCAACGCCGAATACAGCGCTGAGCATGGTCCACGCGGAGCCACCATTGCATGGTCGAATTCAGCGTCGATGGCGGTCCACGTCGAGCCGCCATCTCAGCGTCAAATACTCAGCCGATGAGCGAAATATCGCGCAGACCTGGTGCGTGCGGCCCTCGCAGGCTTGGCAGACTTGGTGCGTGCCACACTTGAAGGCTCAGAGGAATGATTTCATTTGGGCTCTGCCGGCTCAGTGCTGGTGCCGGCCGTTTGTCATAGGTTCTTGGTCTAAGTAAAGCGTTTAGTTAAGCCAATGGCCAAGGATTGCTGCGATGTTTGCAATACCACAACGCGTTGCGCCACGTCATAAATATGGTCAGCACAACTTCAGCGCCTTATCGAGCTCGGGCTTTCGCCCCGGCGATTGACGACAATATGGGATTGTCGTCACTTGCGATTGATGACAATATGGGATTGTCGTCACTTGCGATTGCCACCTGCACCCCTGAACATCACATGTACACATAACCTTGTGTCACATTCACTTTTGTACAAAATCCATGTTTGGGAAGGCTACCTTTTGCTAATGGAGCTATAAGCGCCGGCCCGCCAGGTGACGAGGTGGCCGAGTGGTTAAGGCGTTGGACTGCTAATCCAATGTGCTCTGCACGCGTGGGTTCGAATCCCATCCTCGTCGGTGCGTTTTTCAGATACGTGGTATGAAGAACCTTTGACAAACTAGAATACCCATGCCAGCGCAATGACAAAATGTTACCGAGTAAAGGTTCAGCTGCATCAAATCGACGTAGATTTAATTCATATTAGGAAAACATAATGGAAAAACTCAGGCAACTTTGAGGACGTAGATAGAATTAAGACATTGAATATGCTTATTCCCCGTAAAATAACCAGGAGAGTGGAGATTGATGATGATAGATGCATGGTGATGATGATAGACGCACTGATGTTCGGGTAACTGCCTTTATCAATACGAATAACTGATTCGTTTTGATAAAGGCATGGAGCCGAAATATCAGTGCACCCATATTTTATTTTTCTTGGCTACTCTGCGTGAAATAAGGCTATTAATGCCGTCATATCCACGTGCATACTAATCCTCGCAAGTCCTCGCCAATCCTCGCACTTACTACTTACATAACTTCACTAGGGATGAATTCAAATAGAGAAATCCTAGCGGACAAAAGCCGACAGGAAGTCCACAAGGCACCGCTGAGTGTGTGTTTTTTAAATCACACTCATTATCATAAGCAACGCTTGAAACGCCAAGTACTTATCATGCATCCTATGGTTTAAAGGGAATGCAGATGGCCTCCAAGCAATTATCATCTGCGTGCTATTCGTAAGTGAGATGCATTTTGATGAATGTTTGGTCACGGACCTCGCTCGCAGAATCGAAAAGTTCAAATATAAAGCGGGCAGCAGATGCTAGCCAGCGGTGACGCCGGTTTTCCCAGCACACAAGTGATAAAATGGCCTGGCATGATAACCAGGACCATATATTTAGAATAACGCTGGTGATCTTCACTCGTATCTTCAAAATGTGTACAAGCACTTCACGGCGGTCATTATTTGGTTCAATAACTCCCAGATGGTAAAGTCCTTGTGCAACGTAACGCGTGGTAAGCAATCGTGAAGGGCCATTTAATCAGGTGTGCTGGGGAAAACCACTCTCAGCACTGGCTAGCATCTTGTGTCTGCTTTATATATGGGCTTGTTGATGCTGTGAGGAAGGTCCGTGAACGACAGTATATCAAAAATACAACTAGCTTAATGAATATGACGTATATGGCTATTGCAAGAGTACATCTTAATTCCCATGAGTACTTACCATGCCTTACATTGCACAAGCACTCTGTCAACAAACAATCAATGTTTGGTCAATTATGTCCTTACAACTGTGTCTCCTGATGCACTGAAGGCCGATATCACGTCACAGGAACTCCGAGCTCAGCCCGTACGAAAGGACAATACGCCGTGTGTGGGAAAATGTCCGAGAGTTTGCAGAGCTAAAAATCTAGGTTGTTCCCTGCCCCAGTTTTTAATTGATGCCGCAGTGCCCTTTGTTAGCCATGTCCCATCGCATCCGATTCACATCTGCAGGTGACATCGACTTCGACACCATGTACGCCGAGCACGGCAGCCTCGGCATCTGCTTCTACCTCGTCTTCGTTACCATCATGACGTTCATCGTGCTCAACATGTTCCTCGCCATTCTTGGCGACTCGTTCACTGAGGTGAAAGAGGAGTTGAAAGGGGCCCGAAACCAGTACGAGCTACTAGACTTCTGCAAGGGCATTGTGATGGTCAGTATGCACACAACGCCTTCCCCTTTCTGCATGGGTGCAGACAGTTTGAAAGATGAATGAGATAAACTGTTTAATGGGCTCTACAAAAACGTGCGCTGGACATATTTTGGTATTGTCACAGCGATGTTTTCAATGCTCCACTTTCTGCATGTGCACAGACTTTTGTAATAAGAATGTCTCTTGTCACACTCCTGTGCGCACCGCCGCGCGGCTGTCAGACCGCACACTATACTCAACTGAGCACGGCTGGCCAATTGTTCACGCGCGGCTGTCAGACCGCACACTATACTCAACTGAGCACGGCTGGCCAATTGTTCACGCGCGGCTGTCAGACCGCACACTATACTCAACTGAGCACGGCTGGCCAATTGTTCACGCGCGGCTGTCAGACCGCACACTATACTCAACTGAGCACGGCTGGCCAATTGTTCACGCGCGGCTGTCAGACCGCACACTATACTCGACTGAGCACGGCTGGCCAATTGTTCACGCGCGGCTGTCAGACCGCACACTATACTCAACTGAGCACGGCTGGCCAATTGTTCACGCGCGGCTGTCAGACCGCACACTATACTCAACTGAGCACGGCTGGCCAATTGTTCAAAAATAGTGCATGTGTAGAAGCATCTCGTCTGAAGAGAGACATCTGGTATTCGGACGACGCTGAAACGCAAACAAAAGACTAGCAAACTTTTGAACGCAAGTTGCCGGTGACAATATCAGCAGCATCCTAGAGCAGCCCGGCAACCAGCGCCCGGGCGATGCGCGGACACAGGTCTGCTCCAGGAGGGTATCGCACCACCGCCACACGGGGCACCGATCCTGAACTTACCTGGTCTGACCTGACCTGACCCGACCTGACCCGACGGCCGTTCCGTCCGCAGGACCTGCTGGGCATGAGCCGCACCCGGGCCGAAGGTCTTGACCCGACGCTTCCCAGCGCCGAGCCGGAGGAGGACGCCGCCGCGCAGCAGGAGGACCCGGCCCCGGCTGCCTGGCCGTTCGGGCGGCGCAGCGCCAAGGTGGTGCCCTCTGCGGAGCCGACCGAGCTCCGGCCCGCGTCCGCAGCGCCCTCTGTTCCTCCGCCGGACGGCTCCGACGCCGCGAGCTGCGCCGCAGCGCGGGAGGAGGGGCAGGCTGCAGAGCTAGCAGGCGCCGGTGACCAGAGCTCGCCTGCTGGTGACGACACTGTGACCCCTCCGGATGCGCTTCAGAACGCTGGCAGGTGAGAGTGAATGGCACGTCAACTGGGAGGGCCGACAGCAGGTCACGTGTCGACTGGGAGGGCCGGCAGCAGGTCACGTGTCGACTGGGAGGGCCGACAGCAGGTCATCTGTCAACTGGGAGGGCCGACAGGTCACGTGTCGACTGGAAGGGCCGGTAGCAGGTCACGTGTCGACTGGGAGGGCCGACAGCAGGTCATCTGTCAACTGGGAGGGCCGACAGGTTACGTGTCGACTGGGAGGGCCGGTAGCAGATTACATCACCGTTGCCAATTCCGTAATCATCAGTGATAATGCTTCTTAAGCTCTGAAGCGCCAACAGTTAAGGTGGCCAAGTATAGCGGCGGGAATTAAACCCAAGGCTCTCGACCCAAAACATCAAGCTTGACGCCTTCTTCCACTTAGCTGTTCAGGCATATTGGGCCAGGCCCAAATAGTTTTATGTTAAAACGAAACAAGCGACAAAATGTCGAGGAAACCGCAATCAATGGTCATCCAAACTTAAGGTATTAGCTTCCTGTTCATCCACAGTGGTTGTGGTAGGTCGAAGTGCTGATTGCAGGAGATTCGAAGCTGCTTCACTCATCCGAACGTAATGAGCTTAAGAACTGTTTGCGCCTGCTCGCACTGCAACCGACTCCGCGATCACCTGTCGACCTCCGCATGTTCCTTGACGCGGTGGAGGCCAAGGCTTCGCGGCGTTCTGACCGGCCCTCCCCCCCCAGCGCCCGCGCGCCGACACCACCTGCGGAGGCGACGGCCTCCGGGCCCGCCTCTGGCCCCGCCCCGGCGTCGGATGACCCCAAACCCGCCTCCGCCCCCGCCCCAGCGATAGACGAGTGCGAGCCCGCCTCCGCCCCCTCCCCGGCGGCAGACGAGTCCGAGCCCGCCTCCGCTCCCGCCCCGGCGGCAGACGACTCCGAGGCCGCCTCCGCTCCCGCCCCGGCGGCAGACGACTCCGAGCCCGCCTCCGCTCCCGCCCCGGCGGCAGACGAGTCCGAGCCCGCCTCCACCTCCACCTCGGCGGCGGGTCTAGACCGCCTCAGCGCGCACTCCCCCAGCTTGCTTCGCGACATCTGGCGGCTGCCAGGATCCCGGACCGAGTAGGCCTCGGCTGACGCCGCCTCACCCCTGACGACCCCGGCCAGAACTGAACTCGAGAATGGAACGCGGATGGATGGTGCCTCCGGTGCGAAGACTCTCCGTGGGTGGACGGGGAAGCCCTGTCGACCTGTACGGTCGAACCGAAAAAAAACATGTGCCCTCAACCGGCTGACCTCGCGTGATCTGACCCGCCCTCTGGATGGCGCCGCGGGACTCCGTTGAGCGATGGTCGGTTCGGGCGCAGACGGATGCAGCCGTCAGCATTGGTGTCGAGGTGCGGCTGTCGGCCGTCAGTGTTAGTGTCGGGATGCGGCTGTCGGCCGTCAGTGTTGGTGTCGAGATGCGGCTGTCGGCCGTCAGCGTCGGGATCGGCCAGAGCTTCGCTGGGTTCCGCAGCGCGGGTCCCGCCACTCGTCTGTCACTCCGTCGAACACTCGCGCGGTGCTCACTTATTGACAGGAAGTGGTGTGACAAAACATTCGTTTGAGTTTGGTAGGATAGTAAGTGATGCAGCTAAAAAAGAAAACAGTGTTGAAATGTTGAAGTGTTACGACGGATGCCCATTTTACGTATGACCCAGAAGAATGCGCTATTTTACTGTATCCTGTCTATTCCCTGAAAGTGCCTTACCAGTTCAAAGCCAGCAAGCACTGTTTTATAAATCGCGCAGCCTGTCTCACTGCTCACCACGAAAATATACACGAACCTCACACATTGTTTCAGCTCCCAATGTACCAAGGTGTTTTAACCCAGCACGGTCGGCGGAAGTTGAACTGCGTTTGTGGAAAACCACCTGTCCATCTCATCGGTCTGCTCCAACTGAAAGAGACCGCACTTTAAGTCATCCATTCATCTGCCAAGCAGTGGCTAACAGTGTATGCCGAGTACGGTGTTGATCTCACAAGATGACCAACAACTGGCCATCGTAACTAGCTACTGGCCAATACCGATAACTAGACCTACCTCCGGCGTCGGGCAAAGGATACCTAAGTGGTTCTGTTCATGTAAAGCTCTCTGCGTTTTATGCTTACATTCAGGTGAAGATCACTACCATATCACCGTCCATCATTGTCAGGTATATTTCTTTCGGAGGCAACACTGACGCGTTGGTGACCTGACTGGCGACGGCGACACGGGCCGCGGGGCGGACAACCGCGTGCCGCCCCATCCCGCCGCCTGGATAGCACAGCAACAACAGAATAGCCCTCGACAAAACACAGTACAACGCGCCGGCAGGAGCCGCGGCTGACAATGGTGACCGACCGGCCCGCCAGCAGCTGCCAGATGCCATCCCGCACGCTGGCGGCGGCAAACTGGAACGCCTGTGACCAAAGTGCAACTTATGTTTAGAGTCCTTCAGCGAACAATAGCCGTTGCCGACTGAAGTTGTGAAATTTGTCGTCTTTCACTCAGATAAAAAACAATTGACCACGACCTCATGTTCTTTCAGTCACCTAGAGAGCACAAAATGTAGACATAGAGAGCTGAATTAGAGAGCAGAACATATAGCCACCAATAAGCCAGTCAAAAGTCCTGCGCGGTCACCAGCGCAGCACCACAGCTGCTGCCCGTCATTCCAAAAACGTGTCACGACATCGATAAACTGTTACACAAAATAGCTATCTGTAAAGTACGAGCCGGGCAACACATAGCCCAAGCAGTCCACTGGACGTCAGCTGCGCGCGGCTGGCGCTCCAGCTCTCCGCTGGCACCTGGGCAAACAACAGAACCGCCAGCTCATACAAAACGACAACCCTCCCAAAGCTTTCAGATCTGAGGTTCAGCACAGACATGCCTTACGCCAGATGGCTCGTGCGCCAAGCGAGCTTCGCCAGCGCACGAACCCCACGCAGCCGCCTTGGCCAGAGGCGGCACCCAGCGGCCATGGCGTGAAGCAAAAGTTGCCGACAGCGGCGGTGCGCGGCGGGCGCAGCTTCGCCAGCGGGCTGCCCATCTGTGACCGTTGCCGGCGGCAACTGCACAGAGGGCCCCACCGAGCCGCACCGCCCGCGCCGGGGCCGCCGCGGCGTCCGTCTGGCCTTCGCCAAAGCCAGCGACGCGCCGCCTGCGCGGCGCCCGTGGGCGCTGCCCCCGCTATTGTATGACGCAGCAGCGGCCGCGCGGCTTCTTCTTCAGCGCCACGCGCTCCACCTGGGCGGCGCCCTCGGGCGTGACGACCGAGTGGCGCACTTCCACTGTACCGGGCTGCTGCGTGGCGAGCAGAGTGGCCGGCGGTGACGGCGGCGACGGCGGCACGGCCGTCTGGAGTGCGGTCGTCTGGAGCGCCACCGCCGGCTCGCCAGCCGGCAGGCCGTTTGCCGGCGAGCCGGCGTGGCCGTTTCCGGCGGCGGGCGGCGGGGCCGGCCCGTCGGCAGCGTCCAGGCTGGCGTCGAGCGGCCGGCCCGACTGGATGGCGCGCACGATCTGGTCGGCCTCCTTGCTCAGCTCGCCGCCCGGCCGGAACGGGTTCTCCCAGCCGGCGTCGACGCTGCAACAACGGGCCCGGCCACCGGTCAGACGCGCCCCGCCTCCCCCCAGACGGCTGGTGAGGCGCCTGGCACATGACGCCAGCGCTCGGCACCGCCCGGCCCACCGCCGATCCGCTGCGGCCAGGTTAACGCTGGTCGGCACCACCGATACAGACAGCCCATATGGCCGAGTCAAGTTCACATGAGTCGCGGCCTTAGACGGTTTAGCATGATTCATGATCAGGCTCGAACTGACAGCGGGTATGACACGTGAGAAAAGAAAACACTGGCTGATAACACCGAGTTTCCAGTGTCGTATCAGTCACGCACGCTGCTGTTCGTCTCACCAATATTTCACAGTTTAACCAATACACGTCGATTTGGCAGCGAGCGGGTGCGGTGAGACCCGGCTGGGGTATCACTGGCGCGTGCTTAACAGCGAGTGGGTGCAGTGAGACCCGGCTGGGGCATCACTGGCGCGTGCTTAAGTCGGCACCGACCTGCGTGCTTACAAGCACGGACACACATATTGGCCACACCGGCTTGACAAATCGACACATTTGTCACAGGATAGCTGGCATGCGGCCATTGGCCACTACTGGTCAAGGAATGCAGACTCTGATAAAAATAGCCGCCGTAGGCATGCAACACAGGCAGAAGTTTGACACATTATCAATGAACGAAGCCTTGTACGCACTACAGCACGAATGCAGCCGAGATTAGGGCGACCAGGTCCCACCGCCTGTTAAAAACGACCGAACAGGTGGCTACAGCTGGATTTGCGTGAAAGCATCCAGCTGGCTGGTTTTGCAGCCCGTAGCAATACAAGCGAGGGTCGGGTGAACTATCTGCCCAGCTACCCCATTCATGGTCGACTGGTCTGTGCCTCCCGAAATAGATGTCGTGGAATTCTACAGCTGTCAATGTAAAACTTGTGTGCCAAAACCATGACTGCAGCCCAGCGGCTTCCACACTCAGCGGGGCTGTAACGTCCAAGAACTCTCCGAGACCATGGCAACGAATATCACGAGTCCACGCAAACAACACGGTGATGTAGTGTGCACTGGCGCAAACCTCCACCGTCAGCCTTTCCCGGCGGCATCCTGTTCGCTCGGCGAGAGCGGCCGGACCGCCCAGGCCCAGGAACAGTGCCACACGTCACACGGGCCCCGGCAACAGCGGACAGCGGAGAGTGGACAGCGGACCCCGAGCCGGGGCAGCAGCGGCCGCCGCCAGCTGGAGCGGCGGCCGGGCACGGCCGGCGGCGCCAAGCTCAACACGCCGGCTGCCGTGACCCGGCCAACGACCGCGAGCCGCACCAGCGGGCAGGCAGGGGTCACGGGCCGGACCCGCACCGAGACGGGCTGGTCAGGTAGGTCCAGAGACAGACCCGCAAGGAGACGGGCTGGTCAGGTGCGTCCAGAGACAGACCCGCACGGAGACGGGCTGGTCAGGTGGGTCCAGAGGCAGACCCACAAGGAGACGGGCTGGTCAGGTGGGTCCAGACAGACCCGCACGGAGACGGGCTGGTCAGGTGCGTCCAGAGACAGACCCGCACGGAGACGGGCTGGTCAGGAAGTCAGGTGGGTTGGAGGTTCTTGTTGGCGCTGACCGCTGCTCACTGGCGGCGTCCTGAGAGGTGGCTTACATCAGTAGAAGACTGATGGAACGGGGTCGGGACAGACTCCGAGCAACGCCCTTCGAATGCGTATAAAATGACCACCTCCAACTGAGTAAAGGACAGTGACATCAGGTCTGGTATGGATCCTATTCCTTGTTCACCGTGGTGTCTTAGTCTGCAAGGCAAGCGGTGCTAACCCGTCGCCAGTCCGGTCGAGAGTCTGCTGCTGCTACTGAGAACAAGTCAACAGAGTCTGCCGCTGTTAATGAGACCAAATAAACAGTCCCCCGCTGTTGCTGAGATCAGGCATAGTCTGCCGCTGTTCCTTCCAGTCGACAGAGTCTGCCGCCGTTACTGGGACCAAGTGCCAGACCGGGCTGCTGGAACCGAGAGCGAACAGCGCAGGACACGACGGTGGCGGCGCCGGCGGACGGTGGACCGCCGGTCGGGCCCCGTCTGCCGGCGGCGCGGGTACTTGCCGACATGGCGCAGAACAGCATTGAGATTCGGTGTTTCAGAGGTTTAACTTGGCAGCCTTTGACCCCGACGACACTGCACCCCGTATACGAAGGAAGCCCTTGGACTAGGACAGGATCACACTCGGACGAGTCAATTCCACGACGGAAGTCCATACCCTGGAGAACGCAAGGCGTGGAGGAACGGCCCATTCAGTCCATTCTGGTAAAGCAATGGAGATGCGGCGCCGACAATGCGAGCACGTCGCACGTCACCGAGCCGGGTGTAGCCTCGATGGAGGCGGAGCATTGCCTCGGGCTCAGCCAGATGCGATTCAGCATGGCTCGGTGCTGTCCCAGCACAACAGGCGGCCCGCACTCGAGGCCAGCAGGGCCGCGGTCGCAGTGTCACGCGAACGATGAGCGCGGCCGCAGGCTCGCCGACACACGCCGCAGCCGCCGTGACACGAGAGCGCCGACTGGCGGCGACAGCGCGTGCGGCAGCGCGCGTGGGACCGCAGGCGGCCGCTCCCAGGCCGGGCCGCGTCAATGTCCGGC
This sequence comes from Pollicipes pollicipes, assembly GCF_011947565.3. Lineage (NCBI taxonomy): Eukaryota > Metazoa > Arthropoda > Thecostraca > Pollicipedomorpha > Pollicipedidae > Pollicipes > Pollicipes pollicipes. The sequence goes on along the minus strand of NW_023596545.1, from coordinate 19,187,076 downwards.
CGCAGGCGGAAGCGGCCAGCACACTGGAGCACCGCTGCCGGCGCTGTCCAGCGGCGCCGCTAGGACGAGGACAGTGGCAGCGGGAGGGAGGCGCTGTTGTCGGCCACGCAGTGCTGGTCGGTGAACACGAGGACATCACGTCGGCCGGGAGCGGGCCTCGGGTTGCCACACCTCCACTCAAGCCTCAGCAGCCGCCGAACGGCAACAAACGGCTCGGCACCGCGGCCGTGACGTTAGGGGCACGTGACATCGTAAACTGGACACGAATCCAGCACCGCCTCGGACAGCATTCAACACGGCGCTGCACGAGCACCACCTCTACCGGCACCCACCGCCTGGTCTCCACCGCCGCGACGAGCCGGGCCCGCACGGGCACCTCCATTCCGGCGGCAGCTAAAGCTCAGAGCCGAGGCAGCGACCACGCCTGGCCCGTCGGCGGTACCTCCTTGACCTTTTCCGGCGCGGACGTGCCGCGGCCGCAGCAGGCGGGTCGGGGCGGGGCGCAGTCAGTCGCGGCCGGCAGCGGGCCTCACTGACGCACCGGGCACGCTGAGGGCGCACGTCCCGCGCCCGGCGGCGCCGCTCTGGGGCAGAGGGGTGCGGTCCGGCCGCCAGCCGGCAACGGTGCGCGCCGCGCCGCCGCCCCCCCACAATCAATGGCGAGCCACCTGTGCGCGCGCGCCGGCCGCGGCTAGGCCGGCGCCGCCCGGCAGCAGCGTCGCCGCCGCCGTTCGGCCCCGCGGCCGATCCCGGCCGCCTGACTCGCAGACGTCGCCCCTTGACGGCGGTCGTGCGCAGGCGGGCCAGCTCTGACGTCGGTGACGTCACCATCAGTCCAGCATCGACGGCAGCTGCCTATCGCGGTTCTCACCCAGCGCGAACTGTTCCCGCGGCTCAGCTCTGAACGAGGTCCGTCCCCAAACTGAGCTCCAATCGATAGCACTTGGTCGCAGTGGTCTGGTCAACGAGCGTGCTTGGACACAAACAACACGTCCAACGCGCATAACGGCCACGGCCTCCACAGTCCAGCCGGCAAGCGCCCCTTGCGTCTGGACTTGACATGCGAGATTGCGATGCGACGTGGTGTGGGGCACAACAAGTATATTCAACGGCAGGGCTGGCAAGTCGTTCGCGCGCTATCCGAGAGCGCGCGCGACGTCGCAGAGCCCGTTGCCATCCAGCCTCTGGCCACTGGCTCTGGGCGCAGCGCTCCACGATCCACGCCGAGTTCTGGAGCTCTCCGAACCGTGACGCGCTTGGCCGAGCAATCCACCAGCGCTGTCAAAAGTGATCGCTGGCGAGGGCTGACCGGATGGGGCGCTGGACGCCGGTCCGCTGAGGCGTCCCGGTGAGCTCATCTGTTTATGCACACAAACCCCAGTCATGCGCAAAACAGGCCAGTGCCATCTCTACTAAGCATCTCTACCAAACGTTCTTGCCGCCAGTCGCAGTGGAGTGGCTTGGATCGCCGCCTAAAAAAAAAAAACGGCTAGGGCGCGGCACCGACAAGCTTGCTGTCGTCACAGGCGACAGGGGGAAACAGCACGGGCAATTGCCATGGCATCAGAGGCCAGCCCTCCCGGGAGCCGCACCGATAGATGTACTACACGAGCTCCCAGAGCCCCCCCCCCCCCCCCAATCCCAGAGCAACAGCGGTGGCGGCGAGGCGAGCTCGTGACCGAGGCCGCCTCCAACAGAGCTATGGACCGCATCTGCCGCCGGCAGGGCAGATCAGCGGCTGCCCACTCCGCGATCAGACGGCGGTCAGGCGAGGACATCAGGACAGAGACCGCCTCCACCGAGCGACGGACCGCATCTGAGATCGCCGCCGAAATCGCCGAAATTGCCACGCCGAAATCGTGTTTGTCAACTTCACTTTCAGTGACGCCTTCCAGTCCGACATCATACGCGATGTGAGGTAGACGAAGCTTTTGACCTTCCACCGGCGTTCCACGTCGTGGGTCGACGCCATCACGTATGCTGACAGGCGAGCCAATCATTCAGCATTTCGTCACGAGAATCGCCCTACACTGGCGTCACGACCGAACGGAGGCAAAGCAGGCGGACCGGCCGGCGCTCGACGACAGGCCTACAGCTCGCGGTTCGGTCATCGGCGGCGCCAGCCGCGTCAGCACGGATCGAACACCCCGCACGCGACGTATAATCAGCGCCGACGACCTAGCGGAACGGCTATGACGCCGGCCAACCTGTTAACGGTTCCCCGCCACATGGCGGAGCCACGTGAGAACGACAGCCAGCGCTCGACGCAGAACGGGCTATGGCGTGAGAACAAAAGACGTCCGACCAAAGCAACCCGCAGTATTATTATGAAAAGGGATCCAGCCGTCCGCATTCATAGACGGTCTGACAGGAATGCGGCCCTGAACAGTGCCTTAGTCGATACTCGACAGAACATGTGGCCCTCATAATTCGATCCAAGTCGCCCGCGTCGACACGTACTGCGTCCATTGCAAACAACCGTCCCGTAAGACGTGACCTAGTCCTACGTACCACACGTACCCGCACGTACCCGCACCCCTTCGGACCTTGCCCAACACACAATGTATCTTTTCACGCATATGCCTAACCCTCTTCAACTTCTTCACCTGGAAACGCCAAAATCATCGCATATTTGCATGCGAGCTAACAGATTTTCGCCAACTGCCTTCCTGAAGGCATGCCATCTAAAGCGTACTTTTGCCAGGACGGCAGCCGTGCCGATGGCCTTCCTAAAGGCATGCCATCTAGAGCATACGTCTGCATGGACGGCAGCACACGCCGACGACGCCGGCGGTTCCCTGAACACGCCGTGTCCGGCGGTTCGACGCCCGCGTCTCCAGCGGGCCAGCCGGCCGGCGCCGGGGCCTGGCGCGGGCCTCACCTGGACACAATGTAGGTGGTGGGCATCTCGGTGGCGACGGCCACGAGCGGCGTGTGCGCCGGCGGCCGGGCCGGGCGCCGCTCCGACGCCTCGCTGGCGTCCGAGCCGCTCACACACAGCGGCCGCTTGCTCTCGTAGTAGGTGACGCGCACGCGCGAGGTGGCCTTCTGCGCCGGCTCCTCCTCCGACCTGTGACCAACGCGCCAATGGTGAGCACCGATGCTGCTTGTAACGCTTACAGTGACGAGTGTAACGCTGGGGATAATGGCGGCTTTAGCGGCGGCGAGGGCGTTCGACGTCGGACGTTTGCCGAAATGTCACACCTGGTCGCGGGGAGCACTGAGCAGCGCGGACCAGGCACAGCCGGGGGGCGTGGCAGGTCAGGTGTACAGGAGGCTGGAGCGGGGGTCGTGACAGGTCAGCCGGGCCGCAGGGAGCGCAGCGGAGACGTCAATGAGACACCCGTCCCGAGGGAGACACCCTTGAGGAGACGCACTCTATCACGGACGGCAGGCTTACCGCGGGGAGAACACGCCCGGAATGAGTGCTGGATGGTGGGGGGCGAACCCCTCAACGCAGGGGGAGGGTGGAAGGGGAGATAACGGTGAGACAGACGCATGCATGCAAGACGGACGACTCAAGTCAATGGGGACAACTATTGACAAGGAAGGATAGGAAAAGATCTATTAAGGTACGCAGGGAGACAGTGGTCTCTCAGTACAATGGTAAATATTAAGAGTATGAGACAGGCACCGATAAGCAACAAAAAAACTACGAAGCAACAGATTGGCAGCACAGATACAGGATAACCGGGATATACGCGTCTCCTGAGGCAGAGAAGTGCGGTCCGTTCCAGTGGCACAGACCCCGCGATCGCGCCAAAATTACTGCCGTTTTTTCGACCGGCAATCGGGCGGCGGGGTCACGAGTCACAGCCCACATACCAGCTCGAGCACGTAACAACGGAACTCGGGACCTGGCGAAAGGCTTGCCTTCGCAATCAGGTCCTGCCTCAGCCATCAGGTCCTGCTTCACCCGTCGCAGTGGTACGATTTGTACCTTCCTATGTGATCTGTCCCGCTGTGTCAGAGAGGCTGAGGCCGGGGCTGGGAGGTTCATTCACCCCGACTTTTGGCATATCGCTGCGGACCATCTTTCGTGGGGGAGACAGGGCTACAAAAAAGCACGCACCACTACGAAAAATATTCACATTCCACACAGTTTAAATGACTGAAAGCTTACATATTAACAAATGGTGGTGGAAATTGATGTAGCTATTTCTGGGACTTTAAGGTGCCTTCATGTCTTGGCCTACTGGGTGGTATACGAAAGATAGCTGAGATAGAACGGGAGCACTGCTACCGCCCCAGGCAGCGCTGTCGGCACCCCGCCTCGGGCGGCACCAGCACGGTCCTGCCCATCCCGTGGCACAGAGGGGGGGAGGGGGGCATCAGATCACGTGGGCGGGACGAGGGCGGCGGGTCCGTTTGGGCCGCAGCCAGCGGGGGGCGATGACGCGGTGACCCCGGGCCCGGGAAGCGACCGCAGCCAGGTGGCGCGTCACACCGTTACGGACGTCCTGAGGGCGACGGCCGCGTTCTGGGGTTCAGGAGATACGAGCCCAGCTGGCTGCTGTTGAACGTTGGCGCCCCGTGTCTGACGGGCTGTGCTCGTCAGCGGGAGCTCAGCGTTGCGAGCCCAGCTGGCTGCTGTTGAACGTTGGCGCCCCGTGTCTGACGGGCTGTGCTCGTCAGCGCGAGCTCAGCGTTGCGAGCCCTGCTGGCTGATGTTGAGCGTTGGCGCCCCGTGTCCGACGGTCTGTGCTCGTCAGCGGGAGCTCAGCGTTGCGAGCCCTGCTGGCTGATGTTGAGCGTTGGCGCCCCGTGTTTGGCAGTCTGTGCTCGTCAGCGGGAGCTCAGCGTTGCGAGCCCAGCTGGCTGCTGTTGAACGTTGGCGCCCCGTGTCTGACGGGCTGTGCTCGTCAGCGCGAGCTCAGCGTTGCGAGCCCTGCTGGCTGATGTTGAGCGTTGGCGCCCCGTGTCCGACGGTCTGTGCTCGTCAGCGGGAGCTCAGCGTTGCGAGCCCTGCTGGCTGATGTTGAGCGTTGGCGCCCCGTGTTTGGCAGTCTGTGCTCGTCAGCGGGAGCTCAGCGTTGTGAGCCCTGCTGACTGCTGTTGAGCGTTGGCGCCCCGTGTCTGACGGTCTGTGCTCGTCAGCGGGAGCTCAGCGTTGCGAGCCCTGCTGGCTGCTGTTGAGCGTTGGCGCCCCGTGTCTGACGGTCTGTGCTCGTCAGCGGGAGCTCAGCGTTGCGAGCCCTGCTGGCTGCTGTTGAGCGTTGGCGCCCCGTGGCTGGCGGTCTGTGCTCGTCAGCGGGAGCTCAGCACTGATATATGTCGCCCGGGTGGCGGCATCCGAGAGCTCGGCGGTTGATGGCCTGAACTGGCCCAACATTACACGGCCGGCAGATGCGCCGGTGTGTCATAGTGTCGACGGCGCGTCAACCACCAGAAAGGTGCGCAATGCAGCTTCGCTACTGCTCCAGCACGCATCCTTATGTAAGACCTCGAAATGGCTTCCACGAACCCCGGATGTCATGCTGATCATTTCTGCAAACGGTGTAAATCATTGCGAATATGCGACCTTGAAAATGTACCAGATCGGTGACAATTTTCACAAAGGTATTGCGGCCATGATTGGCTGCTTTAGAACCTCACCAGCCGCATCCTTTTCAATGTCAACATTGTAAAGACTTACGCCAAAGCGACGAAAGGGCAAAATATTACACTTGCACAAGTGCACCATACGTTGCTAACGAGCAAGCGGTTCACTGATAAAATAGGAAAAGCCAATTTCTGGCGAGAACCGTACATAGCATTACCCGCACATCATCACGATGGCAGCACGCGACAAGCCGCAGTTGACCATCTCGCGGGCCGTGACGGGGTCAGACCGCCGGTCCCACAGCACCGGGCCGGCGGCGGTACTCACACGGAGGGCATGGGTCCCCGTCCCGGTCGGGGCCGCTGCCAGCCAGCCCGCCGCCGCACGGCAGGCCGGGTCAGCCCAGGTCAGGTCAGGTCAGGTCAGGCCACCACCTCAGGCCTGGTGTCACTCGACCCGGCCGAGTGAACGTCCCTCGGGACGAGAGGTCACGCTCCTCGCGGGCTGCGCGGGCCGGAGCGCCACTGCAGCAGGCTCGCCGGGCGTCACCAGCTCTCCGCAGCACAGTCACAGACGGCGTCGCGGTGCCCTCGGCAGCCAGGCTCCGCCGCACGGCCGGCGGCGCCGACACCACGCTCCGCGCGCACCGCTCGGCTCGGCGCCGCGCTCCCACGGCGTCCGCGTCAGTGCGCGCCCTCGGCGGGAGCGGCGGTCGACTGCCGGGCCGCCGCGGAGCCCCGGGGCGCGGTCAGCGGGGCCGTGATGTCACCGGCCGACCTTGCTCCGATCGGCGGCCGTTTATTTGTGCGGGCGCCGTTCCAGGCCGGCGCCGCGTGACGTCACAGGCCGCGCCGGTGTCAAAACACGGCCGGCGTCGGGCTCGACGCTCGGCGCAAATCGCGTGTCATGGGCGGCCGCCGCCGACGGCGACTAAATATACCGCGCCGGCGGCCAGGCGCATAGGCCGGCGGCCGCGGCAGGGCGACGCACGGCGGCGTGCGACAGGCGGGGCCGCGTGGGCAGCCGGCGCGCCGCAAACGACCGCCTACGTGCCGGGGGCCGGGCCGACCGCACTGAATGTAGCTATTGATAGAATGCAACCGGTGCCTGAGAACATTGGGAGGTGGTGGCGACGCGCTGCGTATTCGGAGACGGCCAGTTAGACCCGATGGATTGTACGGTGCGAAACGCTGACGTCATTACGGCGAGCAGACGTGTGCCAGCACGCTACGGAGCGCGCCACTAGGTTCTACATAGGTGCCGCGCTACATAGGTGCCGCTCTGAGTGAGATAGGTCGCATGGAAACAACGGATGAGAACAATCAAGCAACATTCACCCGTGGCGGAACAAGGCATCTATATAGAGGCCACCGAGCCAGCGGCCTGCTCGGGTGCAGCAGCGGATCAGTGGCCAGCGGTGACAGACCAGTTCGGCCCCTGCTAGCACACGTACAGCGGCGACGGTGGCCGCCCTCTGTTTGTCCTGGGCTCTCCAGCAAGTCAGCACTACGCAGATATCCGGCCAGACGTCTGTTGCTCCAGCAGCACGCGCTGCCCACCACCACCCCGGCCACCAATCAGATCACAGCACTGCGATCTGGCCGTGACGTGATTAGATCACGCCACCAATCACGACATTGCGCCGACGCAAACTCATCTCCACATTTTTGCATTACAACGGATTCCTCATATGCGCGTAAAACAATTATTTTTTTGTGCATGCCTGAACCCAAAGGCATTACACGGATAAGACAAAGTAAAAAAGCTTACTTTTAGTTAAATACCTTAGTACTTAGATCCTGCTACTGGGCTTTGTTACAAACAACAACAGTCATATGGCATCAACAATTTATCACTTTTTTAGAAAAAACGAAATAAGAAAACGTTTGGGACCGTAATGAATGGTGGAAGCGATGTTTCAAAAAGGAACCTTGCTTCGGGCTGGCATGCCCCCGGCACCGTTGTATCCGACCTCGTACCTAACGCGGACGTGGATCCACACAAACGACGACGACCAGGCCTCTTAGGCGAAATATCTGCCAGACCCGTTTCGTCGGTTCGTCCAGTGCCCCTGGCAGTGACACGCCCGAGTGCTTAGTGCACGGCTGGTGCCATAGTCCGCTGCCCGAGCACAAAGTCAGTCCCTGCCCCGCCCAGCCTGGACCCGGATCGCAATCGGCGAGGCTTGCGTTCTCCTCCCCGCCACGTCTGTCCAGGCCAGCCAGACAGAGACGCCGTGTGACCGAGCCAGCCAGACCGGGCCAGCCAGAAAGAGACCCCATGTGACCGAGCCAGCCAGACCGGGCCAGCCAGAAAGAGACGCCGCGTGACCGAGCCAGCTAGACCGGGCCAGCCAGAAAGAGACGCCATGTGACCGAGCCAGCCAGACAGAGACGCCGTGTGACCGAGCCAGCCAGACCGGGCCAGCCAGACAGAGACGCCGTGTGACCGAGCCAGCCAGACCGGGCCAGCCAGAAAGGGACGCCATGTGACCGAGCCAGCCAGACCGGGCCAGCCAGAAAGAGACGCCGCGTGACCGAGCCAGCCAGACCGGGCCAGTCAGAAAGAGACGCCATGTGACCGAGCCAGCCAGACAGAGACGCCGTGTGACCGAGCCAGCCAGACCGGGCCAGCCAGACAGGGACGACATGTGACCGAGCCAGCCAGACCGGGTCAGCCAGAAAGAGACGCCGCGTGACCGAGCCAGCCAGACCGGGCCAGCCAGAAAGAGACGCCGTGTGACCGAGCCAGCCAGACCGGGCCAGCCAGACAGAGACGCCGTGTGACCGCGCCAGCCAGACTGAAACGCCATGTGACCGAGGCAGCCAGACCGGGCCAGCCAGAAAGAGAAACCGCGTGACCGAGGCAGCCAGACCGGGCCAGCCAGAAAGAGAGGCCGCGTGACCGAGGCAACCAGACAGGGTCAGCCAGACTGAGACGCCATGTGACCGAGGCAGCCAGACAGGGTCAGCCAGACAGAGATGCCGCGCGACCGAGGCAGCCAGACAGGGCCAGCCAGACAGAGATGCCGCGTGACCGAGGCAGCCAGACAGGGCCAGCCAGACAGAGATGCCGCGTGACCAAGGCAGCCAGACCGGGCCAGCCAGACAGAGACGCCGTGTGACCGAGCCAGCCAGACCGGGCCAGCCAGAAAGAGACGCCGTGTGACCGAGCCAGCCAGACCGGGCCAGCCAGACAGAGACGCCGTGTGACCGAGCCAGCCAGACCGGGCCAGCCAGACAGAGACGCCGTGTGACCGCGCTAGCCAGACTGAGACGCCATGTGACCGAGGCAGCCAGACCGGGCCCACCAGAAAGAGACACCGCGTGACCGAGGCAACCAGACAGGGCCAGCCAGACTGGGACGCCACGTGACCGAGGCAGCTAGACCGGGCCCACCAGAAAGAGACGCCGCGTGACCGAGGCAGCCAGACAGGGCCAGCCAGAAAGAGACGCCGCGTGACCGGCAAGCTGCGAGCACGTTGACCTCGGCAGTCGCGTTTGTCGCTGCACAAAACGGCGATTTCTAAATAGGGGCAAGACAATGACACTTAGTGACGCGGGTGGGGTTCCGGGAGGGGGGGGGGGCAGACAGGCGCTCCCGTCTGGCGCCTGTGCGTGGGACAAGCCTGAGGGGAACCCAACACCAGATGTCGCACACGCCGCCCCAGTGAGTTACGCCGCTGCAGCGGGCGATGACGTACAAACTGCCCCGGAGCGCCGAAGACCGCGCCGTCGAGCGGCGCCGCCCTGTGTTGGGACAGCTGTGTACTGAGGCACTGCGTCAAGTGCCACGGCCATAAACCTTTAGTTCGGGCAAACCAATCCCTTACAAATGACCTCCAACACTGCCCCACGTGCAGCCCATTGTGCCACATCGTGATCATGAGTTAGTGTAATGTGGCCTGAGACGTTTTTCAGCACTCAAACGCAGGGCTGTTGACTAGTCCGCGCAGAACCGATGGCCCGGAGGCATCATGAGGGTCTTCCATGTTCCGTCTCAGCAAACTGTGGTCTGGCAGGCCGTCTGGCCCCGTGACAAATAAGACCCCCCGGAGCGTGTAAATTGCCGCTTTGTTTATTTACCTATGCCAGGGACACCACGCGTTAATAACGAAATGGGTCAACAGCGTCCTATCGGCCAGCATCGGCATGCACACAAAAATAGTACCCAAATAGGTCACATCTCGACTAACGAAAACGCATTTGAGTAACGCGTCCTGAAGCGCCGACGCTGTAAGGCGCCCGCTCGGTGCGGTCAATGCAGGTACCGCGAGCCGGCAGCCGGCGTGCGTCACGCGGGCAGCTGCAGGGCGTCTCCCAGGACCGCGGCAGTTCAGCGGTATGCGCGGCTGGAAGCAGGCACCCTCACGGCCGAGTCGGCTGCACGCACCGAGCCGACGTCATATACAGAGTGTCTTCAAACGAGCCCGCCATGGGAGGTTACGGCCCAACAGCGGAACGTCCGTCCCATGAGATGCAGGTCGTGGGTTCGACGCTCGCTGGTGTTATGTTTTTCGACTTCTCCACATTCGGCGCAAATTATGACACCTCTGATCACAGCAATTCAACAAGTTTGTCAGCTACGAAAAAATTAGCATGGACGAAACCATCTTCAATACATGCAGCTGCTGGAGCTGTCAGGAGCTTCCGCACGACGAGAGACCTTGTCCACCGTGGCAGGCAGCCGTCAAAAAAGGCACCACGCACATCAGAGCCGGTCGCCGCGCGTGCCGTTTTCCCGTGCCATCGCTTCACGTCACAGCGCGACGCGTCCGCCCATCGCCGGACACAGCGCCGCAGCTCGCAGCCAACGGCACACAATCGGCGCGATGGCGAGGGCCGAGCGGCGAGGGCTGGTCTGTCAGCCGGGCCGACGGCGTACATCGTCGTTCGCGACGCGGCCGAGCCCGGCGCGTGGTGCCGGCCTCGCACGAGCCGTCAGCTCCGGGGGGTGGAGGGGGGGGGGGGGGGCGGACACGCTCGGCGATCCGCACACGGGAGGAGCGCCACACAACGGCACTGGTTTGGCACAGATGGCGATCAGACCAGTGTGTAGCGGTGCACACGTATTTTACGCCAGCACCAGATACTCAAAACCTTAAAAATGTGTTGAAATGCATCAGAAGAATAAAAATTTGTTGTTTCTCTCCTTGACTTGTTTTAATAGTCCTGTTTATATGTCAATACAATATATGCAAAAGAATACAATTAGAGCAGCTCGTCTGCTGTTGCACATAAATGATCCACGACAGTCGGCCGCACAGAACCATGCCGGGCCTAGCCACACAGCTGTCAATGCATCTAAACACACTCGAGCGGCGTGTCCGAGTGGTCCCAGCCGAGCCCTAGGACGCCGGCAGTCGGCCACGCTGTGCTCGCGAGGCTCAGACGTCCCCCAGATCAGCGGGCCACGCTGGACCGACAGAGATGCTGCGGACGGCGGGACACGGCCGCGCTGGACACACGGCATTTCATGGATCATCTGGCGACGTTAGCTGTCGGGCGCCGCTGACAGCGCGGAGCCGGCTCAGCCAGCGCGGAGTCGGCTCGACCAGCGGGGAGTCGGCTCGACCAGCGCAGAGTCGGTTCGACCAGCGCAGAGTCGGCCCGACCAGCGCGGAGTCGGCCCGACCAGCGTGCATCCGGGCCGTCCCCAATGCCGGCTGGGAACCACATCCCAGCAGCGGACGGTTCTACAGTGGATTATGTTCACGGGCGGCATCACGACGGCTCTGCTCAGGTGCGGCGGCTACCATTCCCTGTTAATAATGATGGCCAACAATGGGACTCATCGGTACGCGACGTCTCACTAATACCTAGTACAGCAACGATGTTTTCCACCTACCGTCACACGGCTTAGCATAATTTCCTACAATACAGGCCATTTCTCATCTCTTCGCACCTATTCGCCGTGTCCATCCTGACGTGCTGTACAAAAGATCAATCGACCAAACCGGGGCAGCTCAGTTGACCCGGGACACCACAGCCGCTGAACTGGGCTAAACCTTGACCCGCTGCCGCTGAGCTCAGTTGACACAGAACACCATGGCCGCTGAACTGGGCTGAACCCTGACCCGCCGCCGCTGAGCTCAGTTGACACAAAACACCATAGCCGCTGAACTGGGCTGAACCTTGACCCGCCGCCGCTGAGCTCAGTTGACACAAAACACCATGGCCGCTGAACTGGGCTGAACCCTGGCCCGCTGCCGTTGAGCTAAGCTGCGCCCGGCTGAGCGGCGCCGACGCCGTCTCCCCCGGCGACAAAGGCTGGCCGCCACAGCGCGAGGAGGCGGGTGGCGGTCTGGCGCCGCCCAGACACCCGATGAACGACCAGTGCTACGACTGACGACCAGCGAAGTACTCGGCGCCACTCGGCACTGCAGCCGGCGGCGGCCGCTCCCGCCGCCGGCCACCCGTCACCAGCGTTCCCGAGCGGCGCCGAACCCAGCCGGCGGCGGCCGCTCCCGCCGCTGGTCATCTGTCACCAGCGGTCCCGAGCGGCGCCGCCAGGCCAGAGATACGCAGTGCTCAGGTGGTGCCTGGGACATCAGAAGAGCGGACCGATGGCACCACAATTCCTGCGATAACACGACCAAATGCGTGCGACTGACGCGCTTCTTGAGCGCTGTGGGCGGTCCCGACCAAGGTGGCACACCTGTTTACAAAAATGTCTTATTTTAGACATCAACGAAATATACACCGTGCTACGAATAAAGGAGTTCAGAAGCTTTCAATTCTACGCAAGTAACAGACAAGTAGGAACGCAGCACGTACACGACATCTGCAATGCCATACCTTCTCTGAATTCAGCGCTTCGCGATGAACACTACGAGCATAAAACTGCTAGCTGGGTAAAATGACAAAACATGAGAAAAAAAGACCAACATGGCATGAGCTCCATTCCAGGATGACGCCAAGTCGCTGGGCTCTGATCCGCTGGGTTCTGATCCGCTGGGCTCTGATCCGCTGGGCTCTGATCCTCTGATCCGGCCCCGCAGTGCCGGGGCCACAGGGAGCTGTGCGAACTGCGGCCAATGCCGCCCGAGATGTGTCGCCAGCTACCACACTAGCTACCTGGGCAAAAAGTTTGCGTGTTGGGACTTCTCTTCCTTCGAGACAGGGGGGGGGGGGGATAAAAACGTTCCCTATGCAGCACAAAGAAAAAAGTGCGTCTGTGAGGAACTAGCAGCGTCTCTAAGTGAGCTTTTTGACGTGAAATAGGACAATGATCACTGAGCCTTATTAAGTTTGCATACTTCCGAAACTTTCGGAGCAGCGTGATGAAATTTGACTGGTTTGGTTCGATCGCGGCAAGGGTGCAGCCAAAAGGCGGGAGGTGACTCACCCTTCCCCCCTCCTTAAGCCTTGATTCGTTCCGTTTTTCACCATTTTCAGATGGCCCCCCGCACGATGAAAAATTCGCGTTAGGCTCTACATACTCACAGAGTTTCAGCCCCCCCGCCAGGCCCTGAGCAAATCCTGGTTGTGACGCCGGATCGCGGTTGAAGCTTGTCAGCCCCGACGTAAACAAGCCGCTCGATAAAAAGGCCAACACCACTAAACATGAGAACTGGCGGTATAAGAAGCTCACGAATCTGTTTTGACGTAAATTTCAGATCACGCTTAGTTTTTATGACGTACAAGGTGCATTGAGCAATACGGTACTAAAATCAAACACTCATTTTCTCTTGGTAGCAGCCGTTGCATGCATCGTTTGAACACGCTGTGATTGTCAAAATCGCTTACGGACGAACTGGCTCGCTCATTGTGTGGAAAACAGAAACGGAAGGACATGACGTTTGCGCGTCTCCGACAACGAAAGAGGGAATGGAACGCCACCCCCCCCCCCCCCCTCTCCCCCACACGTGTCACGGCTGAGCGATGACCATGGGATCACACGTGCACAGGGGTAATGGCTGGGAGGCGATAAAGCGTTGATCCACGGGTCAGCTTTCCAAAATGCCTATTGACCATGTGGTGTCCATAACCGGTGGGGTTTTATTAACAGTTTGCAGCATCGGTTACGTCTGAGCAGGACACAGCACGGCCATCCATCGGCCTGGCTTTTGTTGAGTGTTCAAAGAGTATTCACGTATATCATCAGGCGCAATTAGCATGTCAGACAAGCCCTCTGGTTCGAACTCGGATGTCAGCGTGTTCAATCAATGATTGAAGAGATCACAACATGAAGAGATTCAAAATACAGTTGTAGCTGCTGCAATGTAAACACAGCAGTTGCCATTGTTGTCAATGATGTCAGATGTATTTGAGATAATTACACTACAATTAACAGAGTTGGCAACTCCAAGAGTTGAAGCACATTGGAGTCTCAGCCTGAGCCAGGCTGGCAGGACAAAGGCTGTAAAAGGGAAGAGCTGTGCAACCACTGTGCTGTACAGTGATCTGAGAGGAATAAGGAAACTTTTAAGGAACCTAAAACACAGGGGAGGTAGTAGACTCTGTTCTCATCACCCTAGCACTGAAAATGTGGACAGTTCACCTGTTTACAAACATGGACATTTTGAAATGTGCATGCTTGGGTATAATTGATAGCAGCAGATGAGTTTCAATAAATTAAACATCTGTATTACGTATACACAACTAGGGACACAACTTGGCCCAGTCATGACAAGACAGTCAACAGTGAAAGTAGGAGTGGGGAGGGTGGAAAGTCAAACACTTTCGCTGAAAACCCAGTTTGATGTACAGCAGGCTTGCACAATTTCTTGGGAACTGTGCATTATGTGAACATGAACCTGAGCATGAACAGAGCATTGCATATTCTCAGGTTTTAAGCATATTTCCTGATCATTTTAACCATCAATATTTGGTCAAATGCATATAGCAACACCATGAATTTAGTGAGCGGGGAGCGAAAACTTGGAACTTCTGTCAAGCGTGTGTGCACGCCGCTTAATGTAATGCGGAATGACGTCACCTAATGGGAATATGGAAAGAGAGGAATGGTGTATATGGGCCAGTGCGGTGCTGCGCACCCAGCCAACCACGAAACATCCATAAGATTGAGCACCCAGCGGCTAAACATCCATAAGATTGAGCACCCAGCGGCTAAATGCGTCCTCAATGGCCATCGACGTGAAAGCAGTTGTATGGTGAAGACCCAACTACAGGACCCATTGCTGTGGACAAGGGTGTAAAGCATTACACGCAGCTCCAGAAAACCATGAACAACGAAACCAACCCCAAAGACGATACCTTCAAGTAGCAATCAAAGCTCCGCACGTCCGCTCAACGGCCACCGAAAAATGGGCGTGGACTGGCAGAATTGATCCGACGGAGCCTACAGCCGGACCAGCGCAGCACACAATAACGCTAGACGCGCACCAACCGTCGGAGCCGCGTCGCAAGCGCCGACAGGACCGCCCTCTGGGACGAGTCCATTTTATTCGGGTTGTGTTTATTATTTGCTGTGAACAAACAGTGCTAAAGTAAACAAAAATATGCCAAAGTAATAGCGCCATTCTGTGATAAAAAATAAAATGTCAGAATTGCTTCCATAAAGCCTCTCTTAGCGAACATGAGTTGAAATAAACATATGCTTTTACTTGCGGTATGGTCGTAACCTATAGTAGAGTATATCGACACTAGGTGGCGGAAGCAGCCAAGAAGCGTGTTTCCCCGTGAATGGCAGCACCTGCCGGCCGCCACCACAAGTTCGTCGAGTTCAACTGATTTAGATTCATATTCAGATCGATCTTCGTAAACTTGAGCTGCCATGAGCACCATGCCAGGTCCTTTTCAGACAAGTTTTGTCGGTTTTAGCTTTAGCGCTCATCGAGCTGAGGTAAACATCTGCTTCTATTTAAGTTCTTGCAAAAATCCGGGTGGGGAGGGGGGGGGGGGATGGGGTCTTTTCACACAACCCCGCTTTTACTCCGTCAGTCGGTACTGGAAGCATGACGCGTGAAAGCTTGTGTGTCGGTCTTAGTTTTGTTGTCACTGCGATGGGAAGGTCACATACCTCATGTCCAAATTTTCAGATCAATCAAAGGTCCGCTGTCAGGAGGGTATCCATATGACCACGAATTTGACTGCTGCCAATTTGACGAGCGTCCCCACCGAAGTTATTTAGCAGCACTACCATTCGTTTGAGTAATTCTCTTGCTATGTCATAGGGCTGGTGTGTTAAAAAAGCATACAGGACATTTTGAACTAATAGCAGAACGAAAGGAAAGACGAATTCAAAGTTGCAGTTGAGCACTGGAACCAAAAAAAGTATATTTCGTCGCGATTTATTCAATTCACACGGCTTCAGAACAAAACAGTTGCGACCAGGGGTGTAGTTTTGCAAACAAAATCAGGAGGGAGGGATAAGCAGGAGAAAATGGGTAGGCCTACTCGTACGACCCATTAAATGGGCTTTCCCCAGATTTGTCCCACTCTCTTCTGAACGCTGTAGAAGGGGCGCCCAACTGAACAGAAGGCTTTGTCCCTCCTCATGGCTCTCTTTTTACCCCACTGGGTTTGCCTCCACTGGTAACACTGCACGCGTTAGCTTGAATAGACTCGTGACTAGAGTAAGTGTTTTTACCCAACTGACTGAACTTCACCCAAGATTGGACATTATGCGCACGGCTGCTGTGCGGTACTAAGTGGTTTTTATTCTTGTAGGAGCGACTGCTTTCGTTCGCGTCTCCTACGTCTTCGATTATTTGTTAACTATTACAATGGCCGTTATAGTATATCGTCATCTTGCAAAATCGTAATATTATGCAAATGACTGAAGGATACAACGATCTGATTTCAGTCTCACCCAAGTAAGCATTTGTGAGTTGACAAACTGGGGGTGATTTAAGCAATAAAGAGCGGACGTAGGCAAACATTGGAGGGCAGATAAAATCTCTCCAAAAAAGCCAAGCTCTGCCATCTAGGTTTATGTCTAAATGTACAACACATGACATTTGTTGTTGGAAGGCTCAACCGCACACGTGGTAGGCGTGTGTATATTTGGCAATATGTATAAAAGGACGCGCGGTGCTTTCTGCCAAGACGCTGCACCAGCACTGGATTTCCATCGTACCGCTTGCTTCCCAGAAGCGTGAGTTTTTTTCTTGGCGACGCGTAACGATAGAACGCGTGGACAGGACTCAGAGTGTCAAATTCTTCCCTGAATTTCGGGCCGAACATGCGTGTTGCGTGTTGCGCCTCTAGTTGCCGCCTTTCATGCTTGGCTATCGCTTGTTCGTCATTGGGACACCGCCGTGATGTTTTTGTTTCGCGGCACGACCACGCCATTTTTAAAACAAAATCGGAAGCCCACGATGAGGTACGCCGGGAGCAGTGGTGATTTCAGACCGCCCTTCGCGCACTTCCACAGGTATATCTGTTGGACGCTAGCTCCCACTCCGCGACATGGTCCGTCAGCTGGTGTCGCCGCTGCGCCCGCTCGTGTCCAAAATAGTCCGGTCATCGCAGAGGTCGCGCGGAAAAACAGTTTCGCCACCGTAAACAAGTCAACTGATGCCGGTCTGAAGGAGCACGCGCGCTGTCACCCGACGCCGAAATTCACCGACTGTTAACGCGGCGGCGTGGTCTGCCTCAACAGGGCCGACCGCGGCACTTTTGGCAGCCACAAACTCCGCTTTGCCACAGCACACGCGGCGCGCTCGCCCGCGCACGTGCTGTTTGGAAAGCCGCACCAATGACATGTAAAACGCCGTCCGGACCGATGGCTTACTCGTGTCGAAGGCGGGAACGACTGTTTGCAAATTGCAGATCACGGGAACCGACATTGTGATAGTAGTTACACGTCTGTTGGTCGAGTACGACGTGTTTTTTGTGTGTGATTTGGACGTGAATTACTATGTGACGTAAAGCACCGCATGATCTCGATTAGGATAAATCAGAGTATACCTGGCAATTTTAGAGCGCTAGAGCGTGCAGTGGCCTGAGTAAGCTCGAGACAATACCACCCTCCCGGCCATCGAGATAAAACCTACATTCATTCCGCCCATAAAGCGCAATGCGGACTTCGTATCGGGGTAATGGATGCGGTCATATCTTCTTATTAGTTATTTTGTTTTATGAAACGGCATTACTTCCGAGGTGATATGGCCGGTGGCCGCCCAGCTGGGGTGCCATGTCATGGCGCTGTCAGCTGTCAGACGGCGACAGGCGGACCGCGGTGTCCCGGTCCAACCGGGCTAAACCGCATACCGGACCGGCGAGCAGTCAAGCTCCCAGTCTGCTTCTGAGAGCGCGTGCTGCACGCGCCGCTCGTCGTTGATCCCCGGTCCAGCTGACTGGCGGCCGTGCGTGCCAGCGTGCTGACGCGCATCAGCAGCTGTGTGGCGGTGCCGGCCGTCACCACGGCCTCGCTCCATCTGTGACTCTTTATCTCTGCGGCGCCGTTCATCAGAGTCCCACCGCTGTGGCACGCAGGCGACGTTTGTCACGCTGGAGTGCTGCACGAATGCATTGCTGGTGATTTTTTTTTTGCAGCTGAATGCTGCGTAGATAACGTCCTACACGAGGAATTGGATTGTGATGAATGTGTACGCAAATGACGGGTGGATGCTGGGGTATTTTTATAAGTGTAGTGCTTTTTATTTCTAGGAATTAACCTGCATTTACATTCTATTGGCATTTGACGCAGTGGTGACACACAATCAGCAACGTTGAATGAATGAATTAATGTACCAGTCGTTGGCATTGAGACGAATTGCATTCAATGCATTGTAAAAGCAACCGGACGCTTAATGAATCGATGCCAGATTTTTGCAGCTCGGGCAGTGATGCCAGAAGGTATGTTGCTCCCCTTCACGTGCAGCTTGCGACCCCCTGTAAAGAGATTAAAGGGAACAACTGAAGGGCGTTTTCTAGTTGAATGCCGAGAGAGTTCCAGCATATTCCAGCATGTCCCAGCATATCAAATATTCAGATGCACCATGTAAGGTCGTCAACCTAGTGCAGGTTGAAATCAGGTCATGAGGTCGTCAACCTAGTGCAGGTTGAAATCAGGTCATGGATTCAGCGAAGTCAGTTTCCAGGGAATCTTTAAATCTGATGCAAAAACGGAGCGTAAGGCGATGCTACACATCTCTGAGATACTTTCTTAGGCAACACAGCAATTAAATGAACTAATTCCGCTGACTTATGGTCAGGCATGAAGAGCAGACTAAGGTCAAAACCAACCTGTTTTATCACTCTAGGGATTGCCGTAATGGGTAGCTTCTAGTGCTCGTTTCAAATTCATTGATCACAGCAACCGTATTATAACCCTCGATGGACTTCTTAAAGGTCAGGTAGGCCACTAACCTAAGGTGACCCAGGTCGACACTGTGTTTTAGGAACATAATGTCCAGCATAATCTTTGTCGCTTATTCCAATGCAAAACAAAAACAGCCCTGTTTGATTTGGGCTGTTATGACCTTCTAAATGTCAAGCAAGATCGCTGACCTTAAAGGAACATCTGACATTTTGCTCAGAACAGGTACCCAGGTTCTTGAGGTACTTTGAAGACCATCCTGGTGTTTGACCTTGTTCGACCTCATTTGACCCCAGGGTTACGTCATAGAAATCTCAAACCTTGACCTAAGTGAGTTCACGTACAGACGAATACACCCTGTGAATTTGGTGTCCAGCCCGCTTAGTTCCTAGGGTCTCGAGTGGTCAAGTTGACCCCCCCACCCGAGCGAACGGTATCCAAACAGCCACCCCGGGCGCGTGTTAAATATGGATCGTATGGAAGGCGACGATGCGATAACGGCACTATTGAAGGCAGCATTTTGTTCTAAAACGAGTCAATGGAAGACAACGTCTGCACGCTTTTCTGCTCGTCGTAGCTGAAATACACCAACGAAACATTTTGGCAGGCCTATTCCGTTTAAAATGCATCTCCTGGATTCCACACTGGATGGATTAATGAGCCCCATCCTCCCCAGAGTGGTGCGGCAGTGCCGCCCAGGTAACGGCTAACTTCCCCCCCCCCATGGGTTAATGACCCGCTATCCTCCCCAGAATGGTGCGGCAGTGCCGCCCAGGTAACGGCTACCCCCCCCCCCCCCCCCTCTTCCCTGGCCACATCGCTGAAGGTGGGGCCGTCCGTCCGTTCAGCTATGCATTGTGCGCGGCAGCTGCAAGTAGAGGTCAAGAAACAAATGGCCGGAAATACGGACAACACCCGACGGGGAGCGGGGAGGGGGGATTAAAGAATGTGTGTGTGAAGTGTCCGGGCTGAAAGGTGGCCAAATGTCCCGCTGCAGCGAGAGTCACAGTTTTAAACTTCCAGTCGCAAGCTCATCAAGCTGCAACGAACTTTAAGTGGTTAAACAACTTAAAGGATTTGGGAACGTTCTCAGAAAACTTCGTCATCAGCAAAATTGCAAACAAACAACTAGAGCATCCGAGAACCCGCAGTAACAACCTCCCGCAGGTTTTGCGTAGTAAGCTGTAGAGGGACGGTCGGAAACAGGGGGAGGGGGCGCAGAAAACCTCGCACACCGCACAATCGTAACAACGCGCCACCACAACTACAACGTAGGGGTGGCATAACAGGGACTGACTCGCAAACTAACAAAGGTCGGGTGTTGGTGGTGAAGTGCCTAACCTGTGCTACTGAGAAAGCAGAGGCATGCGGCCCGATTCCCCGCAGTGTCTGCCTTTCTGCCAGGGTGAGAGGCAGGCTACGCTTTATAGCTTCAACAGCTCAGTGCATCGTAAAGTCCCAATCACAGCGACTGGCGAAGATCATCGATCCTGCGCAGACGGCTCCTGTCTGGTGGTGCAAGCATGCGCCACCAACTGCGCTGCGGTAGCGCACAGCGCGTGGGCTAGTTGTGTACCGTAGCAGCCGCATTACCTACCTCAATTGTGTAGTTCGCAGATTAGTTAGCAAATAAGGCATACATAGAGAAAATCGACGTCGACGTTTTACGAGGAAATCCTACCTGTTGCCGAGATTCTGCACACCGTTTCTCAGAACGGATTTTACTGATTGCTTCGCACGTTTCGCCGCTGTGCCGGCAAAGTGCTACAAACTTTGTGGCCCACGTTAAGTGCCCAGGTATAGTCACGTGTATCGCGTAGTGAAAACCCCACAGATGACCATAGCTTATCTCATCCATGTTGTGCCAAAAGAAAACAACGAATAGATAGCCCACAGCAATGTGTTTTTGGTGTCATCTCCAGCTTTTTAACCTACGCCCCGCTAAAAATTGGAAAGTCAACAAAATGTTATATCACAAACTATAAAAAGGGCTGTTCTACGTACCCCAAAGCAACGTTATGAAAATCACAGTCAGCAAAAGCTTATCATAGTACAGTTTATTGATGTTTCGGTAAAAAGGTTTTGCGGCAGAGTCCATGGGACGTCCAGGGTCAGTGAAAGAGCGTTTCACTGAGCGTTGAATGGCGCTCTTAGGATTCTGAGAAGTTTCCAACAGTCACGAGCTGCATCTGACTTGTAAGAGAGCTCGTCTTTGAGGCCAGTCCCAAATGAGACATGTTAGAGATTTCTTCCCATTCTGGTCTTACGGCTTCATCTTGCGTTTGAGATGATGCATTACAGAACTGAAAACATTTTCCCTCTTAGCTGGATTATTTATCAGCCACGTTATTTGGCTCCTCCAGGAGACACAGAAGTCGGAGCGTCAGCCGCACTTTTGGCACCAGTCTACAAGCTCTGAAGCCGCCGGTGAAGCCATAACGTACAAGTTAACCGATCGTGACCTATTGAGATCATGCCGCACGCTTTCTTTGACATCGGCAACATCGCAATCTCACCTGACTTGCGATCTCTTCCGCACGACACGCCGTGCTAACACTTTCACCAGTCATACCGTGGTTTCTCTCTGCAGACCGGAGTCGCGAAGCCGCCGACGAAAACTGCGCGATCTTTCTCCGTGCCCACGTGCACGTACGTTGTGCAACGCGCGTGTAACTGCAGCAGCTGGTGGCTCTAGCTTGGACCAACGGAGCCACGACCCGTCTCTACCGCGAAGAAATCACTGGTCTCTTTTTACGCTTGATTTTGCAGTGGAAGTAGTTAATAGTAATTTAGGAGAGCGTCCATATCTTCGGCGGATATTTTCATGACCGCGACTTGGCGTCTGGGCCGCACTACCGTGAAGTGTCGTGGCAGGCGTGTCGCGACAGTCGTGCTTCCATCTTCAGGGGAATGGCACTGGTCATGCAATATTTCAAGACCACTTGTCTTCCGGGTGTCACCCAGCCAGCTTCCTCGCAATGTAAGCGTACTAGTTTTACGTCATTTTTGTTTGACGTGACGGCCACATGATGGTATCACGTGGAATAGTTGTGATAATGCTGAGGTATTTACATGGTTACCTGGCCTCTGGCTGTCAGGAGGCTGCTCCTGCTCAGGAAAATAACGCTCTGGTTTGCGCGACGCAGCATTGTTCTGTCAGACTGAATTATCAATTCTGCTTTGACTACGGTCTTTGCAAATCGTCCAAACTCTTGGATTTTATGTGCGGTGTGGGGCAAACTGTTGTTTTACTTCCGTATAAAGCGGACACCTTCGCCAAACCAAACCCGGCTACGCTGACTACCAAAGAGTATCTGGTGCGTTGTACCTCAATCTCTGGAATGGTCTGTATAAGCCAGTGTATCAAATCGATCCTCCGAGTTGGTGTAGGTGTCGTGTCAGCAGGCGGGCAACGGGACTTCATACCGTGGCGGTGCCCGAACGGCTTACTGACCGCGCAGAGGCTTGACTGGCGTCCCGGAGGTCAACACGCGGCAGAGACCCAGCTCCACAGATCGTTGGAGTTCAATGGTTTATGCAGTTGTGCGATCCCTCATATATACTTTATCCGTAAGCCTCATTTCCCAAGCAGATCAAGCAAAAATTATCCATAGACACTGGTCAAGCACCCATCGTTACGGTGGAGGGTTTGTCTTTATCTCGAGACCCGGGGCGGTTGGCACAAAGCTTGAGAGATAACTGTCAGGCGGCTGTGTCATCACATTATGCACAAGCCTCCGCGGGTCCCAAACGACTTCGGCGTACCCTGCCCCAAACCCAAACCCAAACTCAAAGCCAAACCTAAAGCCCAACAAACCAAACGACTCCTATTTGGCGCGCTCACTGCGGCGCCCTGTCACTTCCCGTGCACTGGGACGGAACATGAGCACGGACGACCGAGGATCGCGCGGTGGATCGCGTTCCAGCGTTCCGCCGCGGTGTGTCTGCGGTGGAGGGACGAGGAGGAGCACCATGCCATGCGTCCCGGCCGGCGGCTGCAGTGCCTGATGCCATCCGGCCGGTGGCCGGCGAAGGCAGGTAGCGTCTTACGGCTCCAGTGGGGGCGGCCAGTTGGGTGTGACGTGGAGCAGGGGACCGGGCGACGGGACGCGGCGCGCCGCAGACGAGGCCAGGCGCCGGCGCCGACCGCTTTGTACCGCGCCCGGGAGAGCTGTTGTATTTGTACCGCGCCCGGGAGAGCTGTTGTATTTGGTCGATCACCGGACAGGCGGTGTGCGGGGCGCCAGGTGCACCGAGACGGCGTCACTGTCCCACTCGGTCAGTGTGTTATCTGTCGTGTCGTCTTGTAGTACGATTGATTGGCAGCCTGGGGTGCTGCTGGAAAGGTCGGTCTGGCCGCTAGTGGCTCGTAATGCTGTGTCATATGCGGTATGACGAGAAACATGTCAACTAAGCACACAGGTGCCGTACTGAACCAGTAAAAACAAAGTTAGTGATCCAGTCTCTGCCTGATGTAATCTAAAACAAACACATACGTGCCAGGAATATGAATTATCTCTCCATTCTGAGCGACATTTTGCACGCCCATGCTCGTGCAGTCCCGCAAACGGGCGGCAATAGGACTAAAAAAACGCAACTGAAACCAACAGGAGATACATTGGTAACTGCATTGCACAGCACGCCGGGACCAGTAGCGTGTACCAATTCAGGTTGCTGTTTTTGTGTTCTCAAACGGGCAATAAAAGCGGCGAAAAAGCAGGTGGCACATCCACATCACATTTCATCTCTAATTAGCGGCAAATATGAGAGACAGCCACATATATTTGCGGCAGGGAGGGCGGAACGGTAGGGATGCGAGAGAAACAGCGAGAGAGAGAGAGAGAGAGAGAGGAGAGAAGAGAGAGAGAGAGAGAGAGAGAGAGAGAGCAGCAAGGAGAGAGAGGAGAGAGAGAGATAGAGGAGAGAGAGAGGAGAGAGAGGAGAGAGAGAGAGAGAGGAGAGAGAGAGAGAGAGAGAGAGAGAGAGAGAGAGAGAGGAGAAGAAGAGAGAGAGAGAGAGAGAGAGAGAGATGAGAGAGAGAGAGAAGAGGAGAGAGAAGAGAGAAGAGAGAGAGGAGAGAGAGAGGAGAGAGGAGAGAAGAGAGAGAGAGAGAGAGAGAGAGAGAGAAGAGAGAGAGAGAGAGAAGAAGGGAGGAGAGAGGAGAGAGAGAGAGATGAGAGAGAGACGAGAGAGAGAGGAGAGGAGAGAGAGAGAGAGAGGAGAGGGAGAGAGAGAGAGAGAGAGAGAGAGAGAGAGAGAGAGAGAGAGAGACGAAACTAAATATGCCGCTACACAATATGCAGCGAGATTAATTTGCAGGTTTACAGCCGACAAAACCGCACGAGTATCCGGTTATCTTGCAAGAGCCTCTGCAACAGAGAGACCTGGGGCCGTCCCGTGAACCAATGTGAAACACCTGAGCCCGTTACGCAGCACTGCATTCGCCTCTCGCTCCCCCTTACAACACCGACCTCGGCTGGTTCGCCCTCAGTTGGACACAGTCCCAGCTGATCGGGTTCCATCTGGAGCCATGCTCCACCGCGTGACATCGGCTCCGACGCTGTCCGGCCGCGCCGCGTCGGTGTCGACTAATGACTAGTGCGCGAACGGCTGCGGCTGTGCCTCGGCTCGGGGCATGACGCTCTGCCGGATCGACCGGGTGATCCGGCCGGTTCGGCCACCATTGGGCGCAGGAGGGAGATAGATGCGACTGGAATCGCTCACTGACGGGGAGAAGGTATTAGTGTCATGCAGATCTGCTGGGAGGAGACAGCGGCCTTATGTGTCGGTTGGTGGCGTTAAAACCACCGACTGGTGCGATACAGATGGTCGATCTCAGTGATTGATCAGGCCATATTTATCCAAACGTCACCAGCGACAGTCAAACGATGAATAATTATCTGGGAACGACCCACCACGGGCCACCAGCTATGTAGCTGTGCGACGTTTGAGGCAAGGTAATCCACATATGTCGACAAAGGTTTCTGCATTCATAAGGGCATGACCCAAGGCCAGAAGGTGACAGACAGGACTACATTACTACATCTATGGCAGAAGCAGCCACATGTGCAGCGGTCAAACTGCGCCCAAACGTCATATCTTCCGATCGGCCTAGCGTCCTTCCGCCCCTGTGACTGAACGACTCTTGCCATCCTCGGCTCCAGGTCGGGCAATTGTGCGACTTGATCGTCGCCGCGCGTGGGAAGCCGAGCAGCTGTCCCGCACTGCGTCGCGCTCCCAATCAGTGTGATCGCCTGACCTCTCCGTCACACCAACCTCACTACAACCCCGGCGGCTGACCCAGAGGGCTGACCCGGGCAGCTGTCCCGGGTAGCTCTGCAGTGCCGCCGTCCATGGGAGCTGTCCCGGGCAGCTGTCCTCGCCAGTTCTGCGGTGCCACCGTCCATGGGAGCTGTCCGGGCAGTTCTGCAGTGCCGCCGTCCATGGGAGCTGTCCCGGGCAGCTGTTCCGGGCAGTTCTGCGGTGCCGCCGTCCATGAGAGCTGTCCGGGCAGTTCTGCAGTGCCGCCGTCCATGGGAGCTGTCCCGGGCAGCTGTTCCGGGCAGTTCTGCGGTGCCGCCGTCCATGAGAGCTGTCCGGGCAGTTCTGCGGTGCCGCCGCCCCTGGGGGCTGTCCCGGGCAGCTGTCCCGGGCAGTTCTGCAGTGCCGCCGTCCATGGGAGCTGCCCCGGGCAGCTGCTCCGGGCAGTTCTGCAGTGCCGCCGTCCATGGGAGCTGTCCCGGGCAGCTGTTCCGGGCAGTTCTGAGGTGCCG
The DNA here is from genome assembly GCF_011947565.3 of Pollicipes pollicipes. Taxonomy (NCBI): domain Eukaryota; kingdom Metazoa; phylum Arthropoda; class Thecostraca; order Pollicipedomorpha; family Pollicipedidae; genus Pollicipes; species Pollicipes pollicipes. Next base: position 19,161,531 of record NW_023596545.1, on the reverse strand, counting down.
CCGTCCATGAGAGCTGTCCGGGCAGTTCTGCGGTGCCGCCGTCCATGGGAGCTGCCCCGGGCAGCTGCTCCGGGCAGTTCTGCAGTGCCGCCGCCCCTGGGGGCTGTCCGAAGTGTCGCCTCGGGCGGCTGCACTGCAACGCTTTTCGCGGAGCCCTCCGGTGGATCCGTTTCCTGCAGCTGCCTGGAGAGCCCTGCTCCTGCCCCTGTCCCTGCCCTCCCCCTTGGTCGCGGCGTGACCCCTGCCCGGTCGGGCATCGGGCCGGCCCGCGGGCGTGCCAGCGCTAAGCTCCGCATGTGCGTATTGATCTTGTGCGGCGGTGGGCGGCGCCGCCCGCCGCGATAGCTGACTATATTCGCCCAGCTGCTCGGCCATGGGCCGAGCCGGGGCACAGCTGCGCCGGCCAGCGGTAGCGAGCGGCCGCAGGGCAACGGCAACGGGCGGGGCAGAACAGGGCGTCTTCAGAGGCAGGTCGGAGCAGCGGCAGTGGGCAGAGCAGAGCAAACTGGCAGAACAGGTAGAACAAGAAGGGACGCAGCCCTCATTGACGCAGCATGCCTGATCGCCGTCGGTGGTTCAATAATTGTCACATAAGCTCCAAAGCTGGAACTGGGTTGGAGTGCTCACCGTTCGTTTGTGGCGGCCTTGACGGGCACAGGAACCTTCCATCGTCTCAATATGACAACCATCATAGGTTCTCAGGTTTCCTTTCATCGTAAGAGGGCGACGACCAACCCAAGAGATTATCTATCATCCGGGCTCCCTTCCTCGTCCCTATTGGGCAAGTGTTCCTCTGACCGACCCAAGGGCCCTCGTTGGCACCAGACACCCTGTTATGCACTGCGGGTCCCTGACCGATACAGGAGCCCTGCATTATTGCGGGGCCCCGATCAGTGTAAATCGCGGGTCCCGTCTTGTCTCTTCTTGGAAAATAAGCCCCCAGAGCTCAGACCGATACGGAGCCGACTGTTCGGTGTGGGTTATCTTTGACCTAAATAGAGGAACGCATTGTCTCAAGAGTGCTCAATCGGTCCAAGAGGTTCTCTAACTGACATTAGAGACCCCTGGGCCCCTCTTCGACCCCTTTCAAACACGGTTCCCAGCCGACTCGTGGCCCCTTGCCGCCAAAGGACCCCTGTTAGGCACTGGGGCCCCTGACCGGCACAGGTGCCCCTCATTGTGTCAGGAACCCCGAACATTGCAAATCACGGGCCCTGGTCTTGCTCCTGCTTGGGAAATGGCTGACAGATTGCTCCGAGGGTTCGGATTGACAGAAAGCCAACTGTTCGGTGTTGGTTGTCTCCGGTCGGCTTAGACACCCGCAATATCTCAGGGTTCCTCCAGCGGTAAAAAAGAACCTCATGACTGATGTTTCCGGTCACGACCTCGCGATTCTTTATGTGGCCTACAGCCAGCCCTTCGGACCTTCATGCCCTCCAACCGGCCCATTGGTCGTCGGTTCCGGTGGGCCGCCCGGGCCCCTCTTTGGGTCTACGAGCATGGTCGACGTGGGGCTCCCTTGCTAACACAGAATCCCCTAGTATGCACTGTGGGCCCTTGACAGATACAGGGGCCCCGATGAGTGTAAATCACTGGCTCCGGTTTTGTAGCTGCACGGGAAGTCGGTCCTCAGGCCCATGCTGACATCAGACCAACTGTGCGGTGCTAGTAACGGCTGACAGATCTATAGGTCGTTAGTGACTCAGGGGACCCTGACCAGCGCGCAGGGCCATATGAATGACATTGGAATGCCGGCCCTGTGGGCCAGGGCGCATAAATGCGACCTCCGGTTGGCCTTTCGAGCCTTGCGGATGCTTAAGTCGGGCCTTAAATCGTAGGTTCCGAATGACTTGAGGGGCCCCTCTGAGTCTGAGAGGGCTGTTGAGAGGGGGCTCGCAGGCTTTTGACAGATCAACCAGCTGAGACATCAAGGTGCCTCCCCTCAACCCTGTCTATCCTTGCTGCGTAGATATCTTGTGACGCGGGTGACGAAACTCGATGGGCGAGGCAGGCGGAGATCACACGGTAGCCGCAGGTCCCCCACTGGGCCTTCTGCGATCCCCAGCCCCGGTCGATCGCCGTACCAGCTGACGCCGCCTGTCAGATCGGCCACCGCCGCCCGCCAGCCCGTTTCCGGCTGCCCGGTAACCTCTGGCGGGGTCGGGCCTGCAGCTGACCCCAGCGCCGCCCGCGCCGGCGCGGCGGGTCCGGGTGCTGCAGCCGACTAGTCCCATCAGTCCATCCGATTACCGAGCCAGCCGGCCCGGTCGCCGGGTCACCGTGCCGTTATGGTAATCTGGTGGCGTTTTGGTGAGTGTTTTCTGTCTGACTGACTCCTTATTGGCCGGCAAGTGTCTTGGCTTTTCCATGACGTTGGAGGTCATTATTTCGGGAAGAGAACAGAGGACAATAAAATTGCAACGTCAGGGTGTGAACTATCAAGTTGGTCTAGACCATGTGAGACCACAACAGCAATGATAGCGATGCCGATAATTAAATGTCAGGCCATCGCACACTTTAGGGGTTTTCTTGTCCATATCCACTCGCTAACGCCCACAACGATGCGACGGACCGCCGCAGCCGCAGTGTGCTGCAAGGCCTGCAGCGTGCCTGGGCCGCTTGACCACCACCGGGCCACCAGCGGACCGCCAGAGGACCACCAGCGAACCACCAGAGGACCGCCAGAAGACCACCAGCGGACCGCCAGAGGACCACCACCGGGCCACCAGCGGATCGCCAGAGGACCACCAGCGAACCACCAGAGGACCACCAGCGGACCAACAGAGAATCACCAGCTGACCACCAGAGGACCACCAGCGGACCGCCAGAGGACCACCACCGGGCCACCAGCGGAGCGCCAGAGGACCACCAGCGGACCACCAGAGGACCACCAGCGGACCGCCAGAGGACCACCAGCGAACCACCAGAGGACCGCCAGAAGACCACCAGCGGACCGCCAGAGGACCACCACCGGGCCACCAGCGGAACGCCAGAGGACCACCAGCGGACCACCAGAGGACCACCAGCGGACCAACAGAGAAACACCAGCTGACCACCAGAGGACCACCAGCGGACCGCCAGAGGACCACCACCGGGCCACCAGCGGATCGCCAGAGGACCACCAGCGGACCACCAGAGGACCACCAGCGGACCGCCAGAGGACCACCAGCGGACCACCAGAGGACCGCCAGAAGACCACCAGCGGACCGCCAGAGGACCACCAGCGGACCGCCAGAGGACCACCACCGGGCCACCAGCGGACCGCCAGAGGACCACCAGCGGACCACCAGAGGACCACCAGCGGACCAACAGAGAATCACCAGCTGACCACCAGAGGACCACCAGCGGACCGCCAGAGGACCACCAGCGGACCACCAGAGGACCACCAGCGGATCACCAGCTGACCACCAGCAGAATACCAGCAGACCACCAGCGGACCACCAGAGGACCACCAGCGGACCACCACCGGATAGTGTCCGCCGAAGCCGGGCGAGGTCTCGTCACCGGCAGGGATGCGTGCGACCCGCGGGCCGAGGCCGGCGCCGTGCCGGTATGCCGGGGGAGGGGGGGGGGGGGGGGCGAGTCAACTGGCCGCTGAAACATCAGTGGCCGCCGGCGGGACCGGCCGGCGGCAGACAGCGGGCCTCTGTCCGACGCCAGGGAGACAGCGGGCCTCTGCTCGACGTCGGACAGACAGCGGGCTTCTGTCCAGCGCCGGGCCACCGACGTCACACATCCGGCGTCGGCGACGGGACACGGGTCAGTCGGGTTATGGTCACCCTGGTGACGGGGAGGGTCTTAAAATGAACTTACTGGGCTAACCGGCCAACAGGGTGCCAGGACTGAGCTTCACCGGAGCCAACCGTGAAGGATAAACGTGTCCTTCCCAGCTAGTTCGGTCAGTGGAGAATTGGACGTGTAGTCAGAAGACCCTAGTTCCAATCGCAGCAGTTGAAAAGAGAGAATCCGGGCTGTCACGTGTACATGGCTGAAAGTCGGTGGCACTGCCTAGTCTAGATACTAGAGGCAAGGTCTCCAGCTCCTGGTATGTACGTAATGTGCTGATCGCCAGCATAACTGTAGTTAACATTATAACGTCGTTTAGCCAGCACCTCCTGGTACGCTGAGGGTCGTTCACTCGGCATAGTGACTTTGGGCATATCCAAAACGTTGCGTACGTGCTAAGACACCAGACTAGAGCGATAGTCCGAACAATTATTCCAACCCATGTTACCAGAGCTGCTCAATTTCTCACTATCAACCGAATTTGCCATGGAGATGGAAGCGGGCAGATACTCTGATCGAACTTGTAATGCTAATATCCTCAGCATCAGCTGAACAAACGTGTTTCATCAGACACACCAGGTGACTGACATAACCGCCCTCACGCGCTTTCCAATTACCATCCGCGACATAAAGCGGTCTGCCTAATGGACGGCATTATGAGATCGAAATCAAACAACGGATCGGTAAAAGCTTTGTGACCAATCCGTTTTGTTCGATCGTTGCTGCTAAATGTGACACGGTTGGCGGCATCCAAACCTCAACGGGCCGTACCGAGAAGGGCGGCTGGCTGGATGCTGGTGAGCGCACGTGAAAGTTGTGACGAAGAGAGACCCGCGTGATGACACACAAGCTTTTAAGCTTGGCTGCGGTTGGATGCACCGCATGCTGCATCAACTCTCGCCGGACCGAGACGGAGATTGGGGTCTCCGCTCACCGTGACAGGGCGGAGCTTGGGCCTCGGCTCATCGTGTCAAGGCGGAGACTGGGTCTCGGCTCACCGTGTCAAGGCGGAGATTGGGGTCTCCGCTCACCGCGTCAAGGCGGAGATTGGGCCTCGGCTCACCGTGTCAAGGCGGAGATTGGGGTCTCCGCTCACCGTGACAGTGCGGAGATTGGAGTCTCGGCTCACCATGTCAGGGCGGAGATTAGGGTCTCGGCTCACCGTGTCAGGGCAGAGATTAGGGTCTCCGCCCACCGTGTCAGGGCGGAGATTGGGTCTCGGCTCACCGTGTCAAGGCGGAGATTGGGGTCTCGGCTCACCGTGTCAAGGCGGAGATTGGGTCTCGGCTCACCGCGTCAAGGCGGAGATTGGGTCTCGGCTCACCGTGTCAAGGCGGAGATCGGGGTCTCCGCTCACCGTGTCAAGGCGGAGATTGGGTCTCGGCTCACCGCGTCAAGGCGGATATTGGGTCTCGGCTCACCGTGTCAAGGTGGAGATTGGGGTCTCCGCTCACCGTGTCAAGGCGGAGATTGGGGTCTTGGCTCACCGTGTCAAGGCGGAGATTGGGGTCTCCCCTCACCCTGTCAAGGCGGAGATTGGGGTCTCCGCTCACCGTGTAAGGGCGGAGATCGGTATCCCCACTCACCGTGCTGAGGTGGAGGCTGGGGTCTCCGCTCACCGCGTCAGGGTACAGATTGAGGCCTCCGCCCACCGTGTAAGAGTGGAGGTTGGGATACCTTTCTCACCGTATAAAGGCGAAGGCTTGGATTCGCTGCTTACCGCGTGAGAGCAGTAGCTGGGATATGTTGCTCACCGCTTCAGGGTGGAGACGGGCGTGGAAGTGGTGAAGGTGCAGGAGTGACGCGAGCCGGGCCGGCGGGCTGGCCAGTGGAACGGTTCCTCCTCCCGCAGAGTGTGCACTGGCTCGTAGTCGTATATCAGCGTCTCCACCATGGAGCCCTTACTGCTTCCGAAGGACACCCTGAAAAATACAGTCGAGGTGAGTCTTGACGAAATTACGACACCCAAAGTACCGTCGCAGCTCATGTTATATGGGCATTACTCGGTGAACGAATAGAATATGTGGCATTTTCATTTCACTTTATTAGCTTTGGAGGGTGATGCCGAGAAAAATATGTACACTTGGCATGAGTGGGGTATTCGGGTGGATGGCGCTAGCACCTGCGATTATTTTAATTATCCTATGAATAGATGCATTAATGCAACTGATCTTGGACGAATCTTTTTTTCGGAAACGAGGAGACACTTAGCCATCAACTCCCTGTGACAACTTACTAACCTCACAATATACAAATCACCTAGTCGTATTTATTGCGAACGCCGCGCAAAAACCTGTTCCACGCTATTCCTGGTGCGTGCCTGCCGCCCGAGTGCCTTGCCACTCTGGGGCTGCACGATACGGGCAAAAACCAGTAAACGCCCTTACGGTCAGCGTTTTTCCTAGGCGGCAAAAACACTCCCGGCCCTACGGTTGCTGCATACCGGAAACTCCAGTCGCAGAAGTAAATCCCACCTCACTTGCTTATCGATCCATGCCAATTGTGTGGGAGCATGAACGCGTGGTTCCCTCCTCTGGGAGACATTAGTACAGATGCCAGGGAGACATCTGTGCTGATAAAGGGTGTTACGTACCACATCAGATCACCTTACCGCCAATTCTTACATCATTATCACGCAGCTGACGTTCGATGCTCATAGCCAGTGCCCAGTACTGTTGAATATATTTGAGTTTCATAATAAAGCATAAGTGCGTGATCTCACGGCACGTATTTCGTTAACATTTTTAGTACGTCCTGGCCAAGCCATTTCATTTTCATGGCAAAGAATGTGTTAACAGATATCGGCATCATATAAAGCTTTGAAGGAATCGATATGTGTCCGAGTAACATCTCTACTTCAAGTACTGGCTTAGGAGCTTTAGCGATTGTTACTAGCTGTTACATCATAATATTTAGGAGGTCTAGAGATTTTTCAGGGCTCATTCTCGTAGCGCGCACAACGGTTGGCATCTTTTATGGCAATGCGATCTTCTGGTTCACTCAGCTCTTCTCGAATCGATCAGATTGATCTATTAGTCAGTTAGGTGGCCAAGCTCTTTGCATCTGATCGATCAGACAGTTGATATCTCAACCAACTGCGTAATAAATACCATTTTATATGCTTTGAGTGCTCCACATCGAGAAGCACACTTGAACTTTCCCTTTAGATCCCAACATGATCAGTGTAGTCCCCACGTAGTCCCCGTGTAATCCCCCTGCTACAGCCCTTCCAGCTTCACAGATTGGCTCGATGCTTTACATCATAGCTTTACATGGCACGATACCAGCATCGTGCCAGCAGCACTTCAGTACCTCAGTACTCCACAAAACTTTATGCACGCTCAGAGGCGGAGCTGAAGACCGGCCACCATCCCCAGGTACTCAGCCCGCAGGCTGCAGCTGTGCAGTCAGAACTAACAGAAGATCACACCCGGCAGGGTGTCCGGGCCGCCGGCCGCCGGAAGGCACCACTTCCGGCCGGGTCAGCTGGCGGGCGACCCGAGGCCACATCACGCCACCTCCGCTCCGCCGGCGCCGCTCTAATCGCTGCTGCCCACATGCGATCACGTCGTAACCGGCGGCAGACGGGCAACGCGGGCGCGAGAGAGTGGCGGACCCTGGGGCGAGCGACAGACGGCACCGGACGGCCCGACCGGCTCCAGTGGCGGGTCCCACAGTGGCACCAGTGGCGGGCTCCACACTGGCTCCGGTGGCAGGCTCCACACTGGCTCCGGCGGCGGGCTCCACAGTGGCTCCGGCGGTGGGCTCCACAGTGGCTCCGGTGGCAGGCCCCACACTGGCTCCGACGGCGGGCTCCACAGTGGCTCCGGCGGTGGGCTCCACAGTGGCTCCGATGGCAGGCTCCACACTGGCTCCGGTGGCGGGCTCCACAGTGGCTCCGGCGGTGGGCTCCACAGTGGCTCCGGTGGCGGGCTCCACAGTGGCTCCGGCGGTGGGCTCCACAGTGGCTCCGGTGGCAGACTCCACACTGGCTCCTGCGGCGGGCTCCACACTGGCTCCGGCGGTGGGCTCCACAGTGGCTCCGGCGGCGGACTCCACACTTGCTCCGGTGGCAGACTCCACACTGGCTCCGGTGGCGGGCTCCACAGTGGCTCCGGCGGTGGGCTCCGGTGGCATGCTCCACACTGGCTCCGGTGGCGGGCTCCACAGTGGCTCCGGTGGCAGGCTCCACACTGGCTCCTGCGGCGGGCTCCACAGTGGATCCGGCGGCGGGCTCCACACTGGCTCCGGTGGCGGGCTCCACAGTGGCTCCGGTGGCAGGCTCCACACTGGCTCCTGCGGCGGGCTCCACAGTGGCTCCGGCGGCGGGCTCCACGCTGGCTTCGGCGGTGGGCTCCACACTGGCTCCGGTGGCGGGTTCCACACTGGCTCGGTTGGGGAGTCCCGGCTGGCTCAGTTGCGGGGTCCCGGCTGGATCGGTTGCGAGGTCTCGGCTGACACGCGGAACGCCGTTGGATGTGTCGGCCGGCAACACGTCCGGCAAAGATTCCAGATGTCTTCCCGTGGACTAGAGCATTATTGGTGCCCAGCCAATACGCCCTAGGTCTGATCGGGGTCTCCACAGCAGATCTGGACCTAGGTAGGGGTGAGAACACTGCAGGGAGATTTGGGAGAACCGGATGGCGCAGCAAGCCTCGTGAGAATCGATCGGGTGTGGAAGAAGATCATGACGTTAGGCTTGTCCTTTAGTTCATAATCGGTGGATGGTGAACTGCAGGCATTGGCATTGTTAAGCCCCTTTCCAAACAAGTTCATCTGCAAAGCTTTTTCAATCAACTGAGTGTGCTCGACCAGTCCCTGTGCAAACCACATATGATCGTACCACTCGTGGAAAGAAATGGAAGCCTGCGGAAAACAATTAATCGACGGGAATCTCGGATCAAACCGGCTTCTCCAAGCTATCAAGCCGGCATGTCTCCGCCTTGGCTGCCGCGGATGCCCCGCCAGCGACGGATGTCTCTCCCTGCGCCGGGGCTCGCGGCCGGCCGCAGCACTTGTGGACGGGCGCACTTGTTTGGCCTTCTCGCGGTTCGATACTCAAGAGCTCGCGCCCGGTGTATCGACCCCTGCCGTCCAGCCGGCGCGGCCGCACGCCACAACAGCGCCAGCGGCGACCGATGCTCTTCAGCAATGGCCTTGGACGACCTTGACCGCGGCGGGGGGGGGGGGAGGGCGACAACCCACGTCACTCAGCGAGGGGAGGCGGCGTCAACGGGGGGGATGCAAAAGCTACAGGTCAGGTGAATGCGTGGAAGGCGATCTCATCAGTAGCGAGGAATATGTCTACGAATATATTGTGAAAAGTACACGAAATGACAGAGGAAAATGTTCACTTCTTAACTAGCAACGACTTCTTTATAGATCTGCAGATATCTTGATGAAAACGAAAACACACATTATCGTGAAATCATAGGCGCACCCTTAGAACGGGCGGGGGCATGCCTTTCCGAGCTCGTATTTGCCTAACCGTTTTGCTACAGATGACTGCTGACAAAAAGTAGCCAATCAGTGTTATTCCTTCTCACTGAGCTCCGCTCCCTCTTCCTTCTAGATAATCCCGGCTGTGGCTCTCTGTGAATCACCAGATTCATCACGCATTCAAGCAGAATAAATTTTCCGAATCATTGGCAGCACATTACGGCTGTAATCTGGTTGGATCCACTCAACGCCCACAGTTGCATTAAAGCTCAAAAGCAGGTAACTTCGCGCCTGTCCGAATGTAAATAAAATTGCTTCCGCGCTCAAGTAAATGACATCCGACTGCGGACTATCGCGGAAGACCTGAGCCTGACGCCAGACGCCTGTGTGCTGCTGACACCAGAGGCCGCTGCGATCGACTGATGCCGCGCCTCAGCCCATTTCACCGCACGTCGGCGGGATCTTTGTGCCCTCCTGACCCGGACATTGCTCATGACCCAGAAGGTCTGCCGGGGCCGGGCTGAGCCCAGGCCCGACCCCTTGCCGCGGACATGCCCGCGCCGGCCGCCGCTGTCGGGCCCGTGAGCGGAGGGTCACGCGTGCCGCTGGCTCATGTGGACTTCGGCGGGTCGTGACGGCGCCGGGTCGCCACTGGACTCACGACCGTCGCGAAGTCGGGCCACCAGCGGGCCACGGCGAAGGGTCGTGCCGTGGGACCACGAAGTGAGGTCACGGAAAGGGACTGCGGAGTGCGATCATGACGTGAGGTCGTGAAGAACAATCACGATGTGAGATGACGAGGTAGGATCATAATCAGGTGACGCAGGCCACCATGCAGAGTGTCATCATGACGTGAGGTCGTGAAGAGCGATCACGATGTGAGATGACGAGGTAGGATCATAATCAGGTGAAGCAGGCCACCACATACCGATACGAAGCCCATTCACAAAGGGGCTATGGACCGTGTTCACAAAATCGTAAGGGGACGAGGTCGTGGGGGGGGGGGGGGGGCGCCCACAAAGCAAGGTCCCGAACCGGCTTCATGGAGATAGGGCACCGGGTCCTTTCCAGACCCATTGGGGTCGCACTGTACACGAGGTGGTCACAGACGGGGATCATGGCTGGGGCCATGGCAATAGGTGGGGCCACAGGGCTTGATGACGGAGTGTGGCGCGGGTACAGGCCAGATCACCCAGCAAACCCCAAAGTGCGACCATGGGCCAGAGGTGGATTCAAGGGTCACGGCGGGCAATTAAGATGAGGCACTACAAACTGTGGACGTCGATCACAAGACGATGCCGTGAGGTGGAGTCATGTGACTAGGTCGGGTCACCGGTTCGGGCCCAGTACAGCGACGCCACAGAGTCCGGCCATGTCAGCCAGGTCACACAGAGCTGGGAGCTTGCGAGCTCGTGCCAAGTAGGGCCAGTTGGAGCGGCACAAGGACGGCTCGTCGCGCAACACCAGCCGTCAGTTAAACGGACTGCCTGCAGCGAAAGGCACACCCTGAGTTTCCGAGTGTCACGTGGTGGTTTCCGAGACGATAAAGGGCTGGACGAGAACGAGATGAACTTTGAATTGACATTGTTTGGCATATGGATATGAACTGCTCATAATGTGGCGCAAGTCGTAGAAAATTAAGTATGCCACTTAATGGCAGCGTAAGCTACACTTAAAATGAACGGAGCATGGTAAAGTGTGATATTTCCGGTCCGCGCTGGCTCCCTCTTATCCAGTGTCCGAAAGCTGTGATACTCGTGCTGGCAGCTGGCCTCCGGGGCTTGTGAGGAGTCGGTCGCTACAGCGGTGCCCTCCATAAGTGAGTCACGACCGGTCTCGGCCCAGGCCCAAACAATTAAAGCTCAAGTGTCCGCCGTGGACTGCAGACGTTACCAGCGACATTTGAGGTCGGTGAGTAGCGCAGGTTTTGATGACGCACCGCAGCCCTGCGTCACACCTCTTGGGGTTCTCGGATAGTTGTTGCCAACGGATGATGGCGACTGTCGGGCAGCAGCAGCTGCAGTTGAGCAACGGCGCCGTCGGATAACAAGTGGGGAAATATCCTAGGGAAAAAACTCTTATAATGATGGTTAACACTCTTATCAGATAATCCGTGGTATTCTGGCATCGCCCCAAATGAGTCGCGAAACAACGTGCAGCTTCTTCAACTACGCATCGGCTTTTCAGACAAGTGCTGCAACTTAGAGTGTGCGTGCGGAAAGCACTTTACAACCTACCCCCCCGCAAGAACCTTGACTCTAAATTCCTCCTTATCTGTGACGATGTTTGCCTTGTAAACATGACCCCGTCCCTCCCACGCCAGGTCGTATGTCAAACGCCCTTCACCGCCTGCTAGAGGACGCCATCGACCTGACGGCGATCGTTTGGCTGACCGCCGCGACCGCCGCCGCCGCGTCGCGATTGGATGCAAATCAAGCGTCGGATTAAGTTTTAACATTGCGTGCCGGCCGGCCGGCCGAGCGCCCCGGCAGAAATTGATCCGAGCCACCGGTCGACCGGGACACACACCTGAGGTGCGGCCGGAGGGCGCGGGTGGCGCCGGGCGCCCTCCGACCCCTCCCCCACCCCTGCCCCTCCCCCGCTCCGCCCCCCGCCGCGATCAATAGTGAAGCCCCGATGGCGCCGTGGCGGTGACGGAGGAGCGGCGAGAAACGGCGCGGACAATTAAGCGCTGCCGGCCGCGGCTTGGTCCGACGGAGCGGCGGGTGTGCGGCGACGGCGGGGTCGCCACGCGACGGGCTGCTGTCGGTGCCACACGACGCGTCCAGCTGAGGCGGGTTACTGTCGAGGAAATGGGTGCACCTGTGAGGGCCTCTCAGCAGAAGACATGACTCAAGACGTTGCGCTCCTTGACTGACACAGGTGTGAATGGCTAAGACGCGGACGTCCTGGTGAAATATGGTGCCCGTTAGTTACAGAACTGCAAAATGATAGGCACGAAGTCGGGACACCTTGCTTCACTTTTCACATCGAGCGACATAGTTCAAGTTGTTATTCGATTGGGAAAACTGCGACCGCGAATCTGCGCCTGAGGCATTCACTCCAAGTGAACAACAATCTAGCTTGTGCTCATTCGGTACCTCAAAACGATGCATTCGTAAATTTCTTAGTCCAAAAAAGCTTTGGTTTAGTGGAGGAACGAAAGCAGCGGTTCGGTAACGGAAGACGGGAGCCGGTAATGGCGACGGCCAAACTGAAGATGGGAGCCGGTAATGGCGACGGCCAATCTATCCGGCAGCTGGCAGGACAGCGGTGAGGCAACAAACCGCACAAATACAACCACAAAACACCGCTGCGCGCCTCAGCTGCCGCATCCCAACAGCGCCGCGATCCTGGGAGCAGGTTCTTAGAAACTCCGCATCCCTAATGTAGCTCAGGTGTGCCATTCCCAAATAGTTAGCGCTGTCGCTTCGCCGCCGTCATTTGCATGATGATGCTCCATCATGACCGCTTTCATTCAGCCGCGTAGTCTGCCTGCCCGCTCTCCGTGAGCTGAATCTCCTGAGTCAGTGCGGGGCGCGATGGAATCGGAAGTATTTGGCCCAGGAGCCGCCGAGTGGAGCCGCCCAATGAATATCAAGCGCCATGTGTTAGTCAGATGGCCGTGACTCGAGCCCATTTGTTGTGTGCTCGTTGACGCGGTGCCGCCCCCACCTCAAACTGGCAGCGTGGCCACGGAGCCTCAGTCCGGCCTCCGCCCGGCACCGTTGAGGTGCCGTTGGAGGGACGACAGCATCAGCACCCGATGGCCACGGAGCCACAGCACCACGAGCCCCCGTGACACCACCGGCATCAAATGCGTCAACCGTGTAAACGACGCAAAAATGGAGCTCTCTAGAAATCAGTCAAGGCCATGGAAATAGTCCGCCGCCAGCTGGAAGAGCCACATGTTGGCGGTCTCCACCCCGAACCCAGCACGCATCCCCGCGGGTCGATGCCCCGCCAGGAAGTGCGTGAGCACCACTTAGCCGTGCGTGAAGGCACGTGATGGCACGCGTCCATCGGTCCCTGTGCGGATCAACGGTCACATGAACAGTCCACCGCGTTCCCGCAGCTGTGTCCCAGCTGGCTGGATCGGGTTTCCATATTCTACATGCATCGCTTTGGGGGCTTTGGGCTGACTGCAGAGGCGCACTCAGCAATCAACCTATGGGGCGGCCAGCCTGAGCATGGGCAGCATCATCGCTGCTATCTTGACGCAGCATACGAAGTACAAAAATGTATGCCTTCCCTGAACGCCGCACTGAATACGCCCCTGGTTAACTGCTGATGGCCGTAAGTCCCTCCACCCACGAACCGATTCCTGAATCAAATTCGTCTCTAAAGCAAGAGCCTCGAGTCGTTTATCGTGGTTTTACTGCCGAAACACACGCGACGAAAGCCCAGCGCCGAGCCCCGTCTTGGCCGGCGCTGAGCGGAGGCCGGCCGCCACGACAGGCGGCGGTGCCCACCGAGCCGCGAGCTCCCATTTCACGCCACTGTCATGCTGCTGCCGCCAGTCAGTAATGTTCAGCCGCATTCACCGGCTGCCGATGAACATCACGGCCGGCACAGAGCGCCGCGGATGCCCGGTCCACGACCAGAGCTCCAGCATGTCCGAACTGCCCGCGCACTTGATATCAAATATTGTTCGCTTGACTCAGTCTCTTGAAGGTCAATCACGCCTGCACCATCAGACAATCGTCAGAGGTTTAACAATGTATTGTCTGGCAGATTGATTCAGCAGCGCCCCCCCCCCCCCCCCCCCCCCAATGGGTCTACTGAACAGTTTGCGCGTGAAAATCGGTCTTTCACTATCCAACGCGAAGAAACGTCTCGTCCGCCTCACCCTGTCGATGCCCCGTACGCCACGCAGTACTGCCAACTGCAGCAACGTCATCAACTTGGGCGATAGGGTACGGACGGTGCGGACTATGGACACATCTGGTGCATCAGCTGACCGCAAGTCCCCAGCCGGCCCAAGACCCGAGCTCAAGCGATCGATCTCTGTTCTGAAGTGAAATGAGCAACCATTTGGGACGCCGCTCGACCATTAGCTCGCGGGAGGTTCATCACTCACCGCTAATGCAAATTGGCCTGACCGCGGTTACCAGGTGGCGTCATCTGGAATTGGCCCTCCGGAAGGAGGGAGAAGAGGCGGTGACGGCAATTCGGATAACTAGGTCGCTGCCCGGTGGACGTTTGGCCCACGTACCCGAGACATGTGGCGCATCGGCGCATGGGGCACTCGATGGCGTAGCACACAAGCTCACGGCGGAATCCGGGTTCCCCGTGTTACATCCATCAGCACATCGGCGGATGCCAACATAGCGGATCCAGTTTTGGCCAGCACAGGAGCCCTCCTGACATGCCGACTTGCTACCATATCACTCAGCGCCGAGAGATCGCTGCCAGGTGGTGACGGCAGGCTGATAGGTAATGCAGAGCGTGACGGCTGCCTTTGCGGCGGCTGTCCGCGGTCGTCTTGGCGGCTGTCTGCGGTCGTCTCGGCGACTGTCCGCGGTCTTCTCCGCGGCTGTCCGCGGTCGTCTCGGCGGCTGGTCGCGGTCGTCTCGGCGGCCGTCCGCGGTCGTCTCGGCGGCTGTCCGCGGTCGTCTCAGCGGCTGGTCGCGGCCATTTCGGCGGCTGTCTGCGGCCGTCTCGGCGGCTGTCCGCGGTCGTCTCCGCGGCCAGTCGCGGTCGTCTCGGCGGCTGGGCGCGCGCAGCCGGGTTCAGGCCGGAGAGCCGCCCTCGCTTCAGCACCGGGCCGAACTGGCGACACTTACGGCGGCGCACGAGCTTTACGACAGCGAGTCGGGGCAGTGACGAGGCTACGACGGCCAGTCAGGGCGCTGCCCGCGGCTTTAAAAACAATAGTGCTGGCATTATAAGAAGGCCTCCGATGTGCGCGGGCATCGGGCAAATTACTAAACGGGGCGTGAGCTCAGTCCAGATTACGATACAGAGCGTGACCTCAGTCCAGATTACGCCACAGAGCGTAGGTTCAGACCAGCCGCACGTCTGTTTGTATGACATGTGCAATGGCATTGATTACTACCGACGGCCTAGTGGTCTAACGCCCTCGTCCACCCGCAGCCGCTATCAAAGCGCTACGAAAGCTTAAAGAGGTATACCCACCCTCAGACGGATTGTCAAGGTTCCCTCCTCGGTAAAGCCCTGGGTCATGACCCAGGTGAGCGGGGTGCAAAAGGTCGTAGTGGCACCCACAACAGGTAATCGTCCCCTGAAACACAGCGGGAACCCCTCGGGCCACAATTCGATAATGGACTGTTTATTCCTATGATCGCATGGTACGTTCTAAGACTCGGGCCAGTTCAGCTGTTGAACGCAAAACAAGACATGAAAAAGTCCGTTGGTGATTGGTGCGTGGATCGGGGGCGTGTGATCCATGCTTTACACGTGGATTGCATGGTGGGCCACAGTCACACGAGGAACGATGTCACACGTGGCAGGAAGGCTTTCATTCCCCCCACAACCAACCCGAAAAAGTCCAGACTTCTGCGCCAGGCAGGATGCCGTACCGCTGCGCTGTATCTGCCGCACTCGCCGCGGCGGAGCGGACCGTCGCGGAGGAGCGGGCTCCGCGGAGCGTGTGCCGCAACAGCTGTCCCTGCACCAGCCAGGTGGCCTCGACGGACGGGTACAATGGCCGACACTGCAGGGACCGGAGACAGCTGTCGCCAGGCGCGGGACGGACGGGGACAGAGGCGCGTCCAGAGGGCGGGGGGGGGGGGATGGGGCTGCATGACGCTGCGGTCCTTAAGAGGGGGCATCGCCAGAGTGATCAGGGAGCGTTCGTCAAATAGCGATGCTGCAGACTGCTGGCCGGTGATCAATATAGGCAGGCAGGTTGTCTGTACGGCCGTGGTCTGAGCCCGCCCTTGAGGGTAAGGATATGCCGAGGTTCCGACAGATGCCGTCGTTTCAGAGATGCTTCGGAAGATGCCACACGCTTGGAAAGGGAGAGTAAATGCTCGACACGTCTAGAAAGGAAATGTAACCCGGTTTGGTTTCGATAATAAGACTAGTTTTTGTTCCGTATATTGGCTAAACACCATCATTTAATGGATTCACAAATAAAGGCATTGTGAAACTGTAGCGTTATCTTTCTCGGTTAGAATGCGCAACATACATCCAAGAACAGGTTCGCTCCAACAGGTTCGCTCGTTCGCTTCACGATGTTCGCTCGAGAACATCGTACAAATGTTCTCGTTGGGCTTTGCTAGGGAGCTGCCAACTCATGCCCACGCATGACAAAAAAGCGAACTAATTATGAATTAGTGGCACACGACGTTCTTACGATAATCGTATTCCTCTGCGGGGGAGGGGGAGTCCAACGGCTCATGGGTCGTAAAATGCGGTTGACGCGTAATCTACAATGTAAGTCCGTGGACTTCTCGAACTGGTATATAGAAAGTGCGCGTATATAGTGTGACGCGGCATGGGCACACTTCGCTAAGCTTGAGGCACGCGTGACTCGCGCCGAAACCTGTACGCACTGCATGGCCTACACGCTTGTATGTCTACATTACAAATATTATGCTTCACCTTGCATTGCTGAGTTGTGCTGCAGTCCTTCTCCCAATTGTGTCGGGGGTCAAAAGTCTACCCCTGATCATTTATTGTTAGGAAAAAATCGTCATCAACTTTCACCATGTACCTTACAGCTCACTCTTAATCCTGATCCACGATTTCGGAGGCATTTCGAGTCAGAATCAGGGCACATAACATACACTCACGAGATCTATGACCCATATGCGACTTCGCCTGAACTGATCCAGCAAATTATTGATATCAACTGACGAGGCAACAACGCATTACATGTAATCTTCTGTGTCATTCACTCATACTTGTCTCCGTTTTTCCTTCGTTTTATTATGTACCTTAGCTGCAATGTTTTCCGAAGGTTAAACAGACGAAGCCACTGTTAACACGTGCTCGGGCGTCAGTGTGACCACCAAACGTTTTTACAGAATAATTTCTGAACGACACTGCGTAGCCGCGCCGAACTTTGCATGGCTGTAGGGAATTAAATAGCGAATCTTTGAAATTAACAAAAGCTGATGCACTTCGTAATGTAGCACCTATGGTGGGTTGAGTTCAGGCCGTGCCTATCAGCGACGGCAATATCTAGAGCATTGTTCCCTCTGATGCGACAATGGAATGTTAGACGTAGCAATACATCACTGGGACAGTTTTGTAGGCAAAACATCAATTAAATTTAGGATAAAAACAACACATCTCATTGAACTAGGTGAGATAAACAGGTCAAACGGAGGCCAAAGCGAGCATGCTTTTTACTGGAGATTTTGCTGTGTGTGCTAGTTTCTGGCAATTATTCCAAATTGATCAACATCAGCGACTGCAACAGACTTACCCTACGGAGGTTTTAAAGGTCAGAGTGTGTCACTGACCTAAAATGATCCAGTTCAACATTTTATCTTTAGAAACATACCGCATAGCGCAATCGTTAACGCTTACTCAAATGCAAAAGTTAAAACAATTTCACGGGATTCTGGTCACCATAACCTTCTAAGAATCTAAGGTCGCTACCTTAAATTGAATAACAGTGAACTTTTTCTTAGAACAGGCATCTAGGTTCAAGGCGGTTGCATAAAAAGGCCTGGGGGCACCGTGGACACCAATCTTGAGTTAAACTTTGTTTGACCTTATTTTACCTGAAGATCACGGCCTAAGAATATCAAATTTTGACACAAGTGAGTTCACGCACAGGCTAACCAGTTCTGTTAATTTAGTATCTCTGGGTCAGATACTCCGATACCACGGCTAGTTCTCTTAGTTATGGAAATTTCAGAGAAATTAAATTAATTCCAACCGTACCAAAAAATATTAACTGGCTACCTCAGCGCATTTTAATCAAAACATGTATTTACTGATTCCTACTGAGAATAAGTTGCAGCATTATTCTCCGCGTACTTCCGCCGTGATGAAGCTGATTGCACGTTGAGTAATGCATCAGACCATAAGCCACTTGGGGGGTGTTACTCCCACATCGGAGCGCCACGTGCCATAGTAAAATTGCGAGGGAATGCTGGAGCTGACCGGCACAAAACCACAGATACCATGAGAACCATGGGAATGTCTCAGCAATCCAGCCGAGCCACCTCGCTTTCGGTCTAGAACTCCTGAACTCCAGAGAACTCTGCCGATTAGTTGACAAACCTTTGGGGAGTTTTTTGGATTGACATGGGACACACGGAGACACGCACGATACCTGGCTGGCAATCCAACACCCTGTCCATGAACGGCACCGGGCACATACCTGGCTGACAAAAGAAAGCCCTGGCCATGGACGGCACAGGGCACGATACCTGGCTGGCAAAACAATACTCTGGTCATGGGCAGTACAGGCTGGCAAACCCACGCCCTGTCCATGGACGGCTCAGGCCAACGCCACTGCTCAGCGCAGTAGTATGCACTCTCGCGGCGCGCTAACGAGCAAAACCGGGCATCCAGAACACTGCACAAGTTCAGCAGCGCATTGGTAACATATGAATTACCAGTGTCAAAGATGAGAGAGCACGAGTAAAAATGGTCCTGGAACTGTGGCATGTGGAAATGCTGTGGTGTACGAGAAATAAAGAACCGCCGAACATTACACCCAGTTGACTCGTGATGTAGTTGGTCCTCATCGCGTATTTGCGCAACATAGCGGTTTTACGAACAAGGCGGCCGCCTCCTGCTGCCCTGTTGGATGTGGTTCTGACTCCCGGTTTGTGTGTCAGGTTACACTGAGTGTTGCCTCACTGATAGTGTTCTGGCAGATGTATCTATTGGCATCCAATACAGGGCGCAGCTGATACCGGAGAAGTCACAGGGGCTGCCGTAGATGACGTTCGCTGTGACGCATCATCAGTCCGCTTGGCAAACCGACAGCGTCGCCTCAGCGCCTTTGATTGTGTGACATTTCCGAGATGCCTCTGATAACGCACACGTCCGCTGTCAGCAGGCCGCATTTCGCTAGCTAACTCGGCTGATGCCGCCGGCGCTACCACCCCGCCGCAGAGGGCACATGACTCACGACCTCTTCACCAGCGACGCAGCCCGGGCAGCAGCGAGAAAGCGCTCCGGGCCAAGGCGAGCGACCCGTCATCGGCTGCGCCCGCACCGGCGGCCGATGCGGGGCGAGGGGTGCGGGCGGCGCGCCACTCCCGCATCAGCTGACCCGTTTGAATGGTGACGGCTGACGGCAGCGGCACGACACGAAGCCCCGCCCGCAGCCGGGGCGCGATTGTCCGCCGGCAGAGGAGGTGCGGCGCGCAAACAATGCCGCCGCGCAGCGCCCGCATCGCACAGCCGGAAGTCAGCGCGGCCGGGCGCGGCGTGACCTTGACACGGCTCATGTACGGGGTGCCATGGAAGCGGCGACGAGCGCCGCCGCCACCGGTGACCGCTGCGGCCATTGTCCGGCCCCGCCTCCTGCGGCCAGGCGGCGGCCGCCCATTCAGCCCGCACTTTTCCGAACGTGACGGGACGCAAAAAGCCTCGGCGGTCGCCGACTGTGTTTTTCTGTCCGGTCAGCGGGCTGCTCCTCCGCAACAGTACGCGGTCGCGGTCTGCGTGGGTCCCGACGCACGGTGGCCGGCGGCGACCGGCGTCGTCTGCACACCCACAGGGCGGCGCTGTGGGGCGAGTCTGCGATCGAGCACCACCTTGGTACAGCTGTCTGGGAGAGACTGGCAGCTGGCCTGTCACACCGCATGTCACGCCGCGTGACACGCTAGGCGCCGCTGCGTGACGACCGGGCCATATTTAGTCGGCGATAAGGTGGCGTTGGCCTGTCCGCTCTGCCCCAAATATACCGCGTGACATGTGCGGACGGCGCGTGTGTTTGTGAGGTCTGGGGATACACGCACCGCATCTGTCAATGTGTGTGTCTTTTTCAGTGTTGACGTCAGGTTTGATTGGACGGAGCTGTCGTGTTGGTGTGACTCATCTCACACGCTGCGCAGAAAAACGTGCGTTTAAACGGGTCAGTTCAGGGACGATACGGGCTGCGGCCGCTCCGTGAATGGTTCGTGCGGCATAAATGCATTGTGTCCACCCGCACCGCACTGACTCACTTACGAAGCGGCGCAAAAATTGTCTCCCTGCAAATTCATGACTCTATGAATCCCATGATATTTCATTCATGGCTATCGTGTCCTATGGAACAATGGAGCATGACCCATACCTCCGTCGGATGAACGGAGCCATAAAGGCCAGCCCGCCCGGTTGATAGTGGCTCTTTGAGTATGCCATGGCCTGTAGTGCGCCCATTGCCATCGGGGGTGGCGGACAGATGGTGACAGAAAGAGAATTAATGGTTCTGTCCAAATTTGACTCGCAGTGCCGTAGCCAAGGGAAATCATGGTGTTTTAGCGCCCTCCCCCCCCCCCCCCCCATCAGGCTCGAGGGTAGTTTATCACCACGACGCTAAATATCATAGACGTTTCCTTGGGCAGCGACATGTTGGGCCCAACAATCGTAATTGAGCAACAACACCAGCGGATAGCCGAGCGAATACGTACGTCACGCAGCTGAAACGGTCGGTTAAAGAACTTTGGCAAACCAACATCGATAACTCACTGATACGCTAATTACGGTATCTACTAGCGTTCCTGGGTCTGTGAGTCTGGTCGCAGTGCTTAGGTTATGAGACTGTGAATCACTCGTGAGAATTATCCCCCCCCCCCCCGGTCGCAAATCATGGCAGTCCGCACACCCAGTGTAAATTCTCACTGCCCCCCTGCTTGCACTCCCTCAGGGATTAGGTTTGAACGATTTGGGAGGGTCCTGGAGGGCCCTGCATACGATTTAATCAGCGGACGACGACATGTGATGCGTAACAGCGGTGGTGAGCGAATGTGATGCGTGACAGCGGTGGTGAACGACATGTGATACGTGACAACGGTAGTGAACGACATGTGATACGTGACAGCGGTGGTGAACGACATGTGATACGGGACAGCGGCAGTGAACGACATGTGATACGTGACAACGGTAGTGAACGACATGTGATGCGTGACAGCGGTAGTGAACGACATGTGATGCCTGACAGCGGCGGTGAGCGCCATTACGGTATGAAAACCAGCTGCGCGCCCGGTATGTGCCACATCCAGTTTTTGCGCAATGAGCTTATAGAGGTTATCACCTGGTGCCTTGGGTTGTAGCATGGGTAGCGCAGTTTCCATGCCCGTATGAATCCCCATCACATGTATTGCAGCTACATTTGGTAATCTCTGCCGTGTGAGGGAGGAATGTGGACGAAATTACCGGGCTGAAACGCCGTAACTCAGAGGTTGCGGCATTTGGGAGCTAGTGAAGCCTTACCAGCACCGTTGGCGCAGTTCTTCAGAGAAAACAGCGACAAAACGGAGGGATGACATGCGGAGTTAATTCGACGCATGGTTCAGCAGAGCATTCAGTGGAAACCTCCTCGCCAAACCGCAGACAAAGCTCAAAACGAGATACCACAAAACAATCTCTGCCTCAACCTCTGTCCCGGGGTTTGATACCATAGAACAATCTCTGCCCCAATCTCTGCTCTGTGGCCTCTCTGTAAGTGTTCTGTTGTTGCGATTGACGCCAACAGCCCTGGTGGTAACGGCCGGACCACCGGAACAAAGGCGGTGATGATACGGCAGCTAGAGGGAATCGATGGTAGCAGAGCGGCCGAAATGGGTCGTGTCTGTGTCATTTACGTTCGTCTATTCTCAGGAAAATCTCGCGCTACCTCTCCTGCGGATGATACTCGTAATCTCCGTTTCTGGTTAGCTAGTTTCGGAGAAAGATACTGCTTGGGGCTTACTGGCAGCTGCCTCAAGCAGGCGCCGATTATTTCTGGAAAATCTGCGCATTCTTTCAACGGAGCTCAAAATAGACGGCAGGGTGGCCATACTATGAATTTATATTCAGGAGGAGACCGTGGCCCCTTCCATGGACAGTCTGTGGTTAAATTTTGCCCAAACAACCTGAGAGCAGTACTCGTGAGATGCCATGCATACCCACAAACGTCCCATATTCCGCTTACAGCCAGAATCTCTTTGGCAGATGTGCAGCCCGCAATGAGCAGACATAGCCTGTTTCACAATAGCCAATCTCAAAAGGTACCAACTGTACATCCATTCATATCTGATAGAAAATGCGTGAGACTGGGTGGCAAATGTATTGCAACAAAAGCTGTGTTGCTCAAACTATTAGTGCGCCCAGCAGGTTCCACCCTGGATGACTTTGTTTTTTTCTGAAATATGCCATTGTGGAAAGGACTTCAGCGCTTTTAGTACCAAACGTTGCGATTCCCAGCCCGTTCTTAACATCGAGCCTTACACTGTCAGCTTGCGGCCTCCTGCCTCCAGCAGCACCGTGCTCTCGCTTACAGACACACAGCATCCTTTGCTCAGAGTGTCGCTCTTATCCTCGCAGGCATAATGCCCAAAGCATGGCCAGGTCCCCGTCACCCGGCCTGGATGCCCCGTCACCCGGTCTGGGTGGCCAGGTCCCCGTCACTCGGTGTGGGTGGTCAGGTCCCTGTCACCCGGCCTGGATGCCCCGTCACCCGGTTTGGTGGCCAGGTCCCCGTCACCCGGCCTGGATGCCCCGTCACCCGATCTGGATGGCCAGGTCCCCGTCACCCGGTCTGGATGGCCAGGTCCCCATCACCCGGTTTGGATGGCCAGGTCCCCGTCACCCGGTGTGGGTGGCCAGGTCCTCGTGACCCGGCCGGGGTCCCAGGTCTCTGTCACCCGGTCCGGGTAGCCAGACGTTCGGTACTGCAAACGCTACGGCCAGCCCCGCCAACGGTAGATTATGGCCATAATTGACCCTAGGGCTTATAGGACCTTCCGTGGCAACGAAGCAGTGGCCGTCTATGGTCTGAGATCGGTAGCGTTCGGAGGGCCGCGGAATTGGAGCAGTCCGGTCCCAATAACGAGCGGGAGACTTTCGGAGGCGGCTACCATCTCCGCTGACAGCTGTGGCTTGGTGCAGCGAGAGTGGAAAGACGACTGACGATGCAGGAGGCGCATATCGCACTCTTCCAGACGGTGCTCCGCAGTACAGGACTCTTGGGCAAGTGTTGCTGGTGCACATCTACCCATCCAAAAGGAACTTGGCCGACCTGAGCACGCCATTTAAATCAATCAGTGGATATTAAATTGGCTTTATCACTTATAATCCCATATGGCAAACTAGAGCAGTATGAGGTTCTTTGCCTCAGAATACCCACACCGCACACCAGTTGTTTCAGTAAACATTATAACACAGCCACCCAGCAACACCGTGGTTTGAAAGCTTCTCATAAGCTAACTATAGCGTTTGCCGTATCATAATGTTTCCGGTCATCCGTCAGGTAGAATCGCCTCGCTCATGTGAGTTGAAATCAACACAAAAATGTCTTCCACTTTAAATAGCACACATTGTGAGTATCTTAATCTTCCATTGCTGCATGTGTTGCATTGTTGCTTCAATTGATTGGAGATTGGAATGTTCATGATTTGGATGACCCAACTGAACAACGGCAAACACCGCGCTGCTGAACAGAACAAGCTCTTACCCGAACTGCTTGCAATAGTGTGTTTAAGAATCTGCTCTCATTGGCTCTGTGTAGGTACAGACGGCTCACCGGGCACCTGGCTGCCTTGTCATCTAAACAGGATAACACTGCCGCCCCGTTACCCATGCTTTCCAAACAGGGCATTGCTTCCCGGGCGGCTACCGCGCGCTGGTCAGCGCAATCGACCAGGCTTCCCACAGCTCGGGCATTGTGACGTCAGCTGTCAGCAGCGATATCCACCGTGACGTCACACTCTGTACAGCGCTGAGCGCACGAGACATCGCGAACAACAGATCAATGATCACGATGTCATTCAGCTTTGACAAATCGGTCGCGGCGGGTTCAGTCGGAGGTGGCCGTGTGACCCTGCGGGTGGCCGTGTGACTCTGCGGGTGGTCCGCATGCTCGGTCGATAGCTGTCCATGGCAACGACCGGGCCGCTCTGCGAGTTGGAGCGATTCGCATCGACTGCTATACAGCCTTTATACTCTGAGTTCAAAACACACGAAAGCCATGCTCCATAACTGTGGCATGTATATTGATCCTCACCAGCATTCCCCCATCACCGGCTGTTATCAACCGGCTATCCATTGTCGGGCAACTGACATTAACAGACACCATAGCCGCCGCCTGTTTAAGACGACTTGCGGCATCTGTTGTATATGCAAACAGTTCCTCGAAAATTACCGCCAACGGTGCCGCTATTCACGACAGTTATCGACAACCCGTTTCCCAGATCACTAGGGTGTCCTTTCAACTCTTTAGACAACACGCGAGACAACCAGCGCAGGCCGCAAGAAGTCCCCGCCGACCCATCGTACTAATGGCCTCCGCCCGATGGAGGCCGTCTTGGGACCACACAGGACCCACATCAGACAGATGGCAGCACGGCCAGCTCTGCCACCCAGCAGGACGCCCATCTGGCGCAGATGTCTGCAACGTCGTGGAGTGCAATGGCGAGCAAGTTGTACTCATCTTATTGTTGAGGAAGTTGTACAGGCACTGAAGTAAGAGTTCAGCAATCGCTTTATTTTACCAGTGACCCATTGCTAGTGTCGGAAAACTATACAATCGCGCGGCTCCCTGACAATGTTTGCATCGTGCAGCTTGCGGGGTTCACTGCATAGTCTTAGCGCTGTAGCCACTTGGACGCAATCAGACCCGGGAGGTTCAACAGCTGTGACATCCACGTCTGTGCATACGGTGCCGTCCGCCTTGTCCATGCCATATAAGCCATGGACGATGGAAGTCAGCCGTTCCCCAAGGCAATTATGAGCCGAATTCAGCTCCCAGCACACACCGGTCCCCATCACGAACAGCAGCCGCCCTGCTTTCCACATGCCCCGCCTCCCGTCACGAGCAGCAGCCGCCCTGCTCTCCACATGCCCCGCCTCCCATCACGAGCGGCAGCCGCCCTGCTCTCCACATGCCCCGCCTCCCGTCACGAGCAGCAGCCGCCCTGCTCTCCACATGCCCCGCCTCCCATCACGAGCAGCAGCCGCCCTGCGCTCCACATGCCCCGCCTCCCATCACGAGCAGCAGCCGCCCTGCGCTCCACATGCCCCGCCTCCCATCACGAGCAGCAGCCGCCCTGCTCTCCACATGCCCCGCCTCCCATCACGAGCGGCAGCCGCCCTGCTCTCCACATGCCCCGCCTTCCGTCACGAGTGGCAGCCGTCCTGCTCTCCACATGCCCCGCCTGCTGTCACGAGCAGCAGTCGCCCTACTCTCCACATGCCCCGCCTCCCGTCACGAGCGGCAGCCGCCCTGCTCTCCACATGCCCCGCCTTCCGTCACGAGTGGCAGCCGTCCTGCTCTCCACATGCCCCGCCTGCTGTCACGAGCAGCAGTCGCCCTGCTCTCCACATGCCCCGCCTGCTGTCACGAGCAGCAGTCGCCCTGCTCTCCACATGCCCCGCCTCCCATCACGAGCAGCAGCCGCCCTGCTCTCCACATGCCCCGCCTGCTGTCACGAGCAGCAGTCGCCCTGCTCTCCACATGCCTCGCCTGCTGTCACGAGCAGCAGTCGCCCTGCTCTCCACATGCCCCGCCTCCCGTCACGAGCAGCAGTCGCCCTGCTCTCCACATGCCCCGCCTCCCGTCACGAGCAGCAGTCGCCCTGCTCTCCACATGCCTCGCCTGCTGTCACGAGCAGCAGCCGCCCTGCTCTCCACATGCCCCGCCTTGTCCTGACGCCTGATGCCTCTCCGTCTCAGTGAGGGCACGCGGCGGCCGTCAGCTCCACGCGTCAGCCTCAGGGCCGCCTTGTAGGGAGTCCAGTCCGAGCATTCTCGTCAGACCCGCGCTCACCTCCCCGTGCGAGCGGCGCTGGGGAACCCACGGTGACAACCGGTGTGAGTGCTGTGTCACCTGGCCGCTTACCCAGCTCCGCTATCCCATGGCTCTCAAAAGGGCGATTGCGGCAGATCAAGGTTGAACCTTACATAAACCTCTAAGTACCTGACCCCAGGTAAACCCAGCTACGCGGGATACTTCAAGGCAGATATTTGCGCTACAGTACTAATCTAAGCTGAAGGAATGACTGAAAACCGGCAAGGTCATAGTTTTTATTCAAAGCATGGAGTGAAGTATGCGCAATGGTACCGTGCTTGGAATATGGTGCCACGTTTATTTTTCCTGTATGAAACTAAGCATTTGCTACGCTATGGTTTCACCAATATAGCCTTTGATACGTGTGGAATGATATCCCCAGAAGATGCCAGGCCGCGTGTAAACACACGCTTAGGGGCGCGTCTTAGGTGCAAAGGGGATCGGATTTGGCCGACGGTAATGAGCTGACTTAGTCCAACCAAGGGGGACACCTGTGTGGTGCATGTGTGCAGGCACCTGGCTTCCGAGCCCATAATGACCCTGCACGATCGTTCCTGCCCAGTGTCCATGGCAGCCAATGCATGCAGGTCGCGGTGACTGACCTCTTCAGCTTGCCGGAGCGGGTGGAGGCGGTCGTGGCGGGAGCACGTCGCTTCTGCTCACAGAAGGATGGCCCGTGCGTGTTCTCGGTGCTTGGAGTCATCACTTCGTCTGACGCGTCATCTGCGTGGAGAGGTGCCAGCGACCCCGTGGTGGTGTCGTCGCTGCTGGAGTCGTCCATCATCGGCAGGTCACGGGTCAAGGCCAGGGGTATTTGGCGCGGAGAAAGACCGGCTGCCGGCCGGTTGTCTAAGTGATTCAGAGTGAGCGAGGTGGGGACGCGACACGAGTTATTGTTCGGCGAGGTCCGACCGGGCCGGTGCGGCTCATTCGTCACCTGACCTGAGGTCAGGTCACGCCGTATGATGCTGTCCGTGCGCCCGTTGGTGACCGGATTCTGGTAGCCGACGCCATTGCGCGGCACCGCGTTGTTCAGGTTGAAGCCGCGCTCCTCGGGGGGCACCAGGAACGAGATCATGGCGAGGTCGGCGGGGCCCGAAGAGCTCGCTGACACTGTCCCAGTCCACTGGCCGCGAGCCGCCACACCGTCACACCTGCGGCTGACCGGACGCCTCTCGCGCCGCTCACACGCAGCAGCCACCGGACGGCTGTGGGCCCGCCGCTGGCGCTGCCGGGCGTCCGCGGCCGGGGCTCCGACGCTCCCGCGACAGGCGACACCTGACAGGCAAGGTTGCGGCGCTCCCGCAATCGATAGCTGTGAACTGCACTGGTGGTGCCTCCACGCGACCTGGCCACGCGCGCCCGCCGGCTCGACTGGCGCGCCGAGCGGCAGGTGGTTCGCCACAGCCGGACGCCGTTCACCGGGCAGCCGACGATCCGGCCATGCGACCGAGACGCCACCTATACCAGGACGCTTCAGGCGAAATCGGTACGGTCTCAGCGACATCTGTGTTAAAGTGGCATGAGCGCCCCCAGTGTCGGGAAGCCGTTCAGCGTGCACGAGCGAACTTTGCATCAGCTCACTGGAGTGATTTTCACCGCAATATTTAATACGCTGATATAACCGGTGATGGTACTGCAATTGATGCTAGAGACTTTAAGAACTCATAATTTTTTCTTACAACCAGAGTGCCCCTTTCGTGCAATCATACCGGATCATCTGGCTGCAATCATCTCGTTTCAAAATGAATCACCATGTTTAAATGGGATAAGCTTGCTTCTACTTACCAGGATGGAGCTTAAATGGGATTTTGCGTGTTTCGAGTCCATTGAGGGGCAACGTCTCCTTTAAAGTACCTGTTCGCTGTATCCCCCAAAGTATGTCCCACTAATGATAGGAAAGCAGATATTTTTGTCGTGACAGCCGGGTAGCACGCAGTTCAATAACTAATTCAACGACTGCTTACATAACAGCCTTCGTGCGTTGCTGAAGTTTCTTCCGCATTTGCAATGTGCCTTACATAAGAGCCGCGGTAGACTGCTGAGATTTCTTCCACATTTGCAAGATGATCTACCAGCAGGGAGGCCCAAAAATGGCAGCATGAATTGCGTTTAACATAGTTGTTTGGCACTCGCGCAGACAGCAGCTTTCCAGTTTTCGATAAATCTCTAATGTTACTTGTAGAATCTTAAGTTTCCTTGTGTTGGGTCAGTTTTTACAATTTCGTCAGAAACTCTAGCACTTGATGATGCTGGAATATTGCTTTGTTTTCCGTGTTCGACCAAACATGCCTTTGCCGACGGTATCCAATTGATGTGCCGACGGTATTCAACTCGAAATGTGCCTCTCAGTGTCCTGATTTATGTTTCAAAGCCTGCATAAACATGCCAGTAAAATCTTAAAAACTGTGAAGGGAAACCTTTATTTGGTGTGCGGCGGAAGCGGCGAAGCGGGCGCAAGGGGCGAGGAACAGCGGGAAAAGAGAAACGTTTTTGCGACAGCAGTGCTGGGCAGGGAAAAACGGCGGCGGGGGGGGGGGGGGGCGTTGCTTGGAGGGCTGGGTAGCGAGCTGTGTACGCTGTTGGAGGCCAGCAGGAGTGACGTTCTGTGTGGCTCAATTGCATAGCATTTTTGAGACCCGCTAGCTGCTTCTTACAAAAACGGTGTGATGAAATCCGGACTTGGAACATGCCATGGTCGGACTTAAGTTGTGCTGCGTAGTCACCACTCAGTGGTGACTGAGTAAATCTCCAAGGCTCTTACAACAAACTCAGTGCTCAATACAAGCATCGCAATTGGATCAGCAGAGCCACAATGGCTTGCACGTCGGTCCACTACAGAGGGAAGTGCTCTGGTTAAAGATCGTCTTATTCACTCCCCACAAGGTACGTAGTTCACAAGGTTTCTCGGAACACAAATGGAGTCGTGCGTTGTTCCGTGGGCTGAAGGCCTTCTATGATGTAATGTATAATGTCATGCGTTTCAGTCACCTTGATTTTTTTACGGATATATCACAGGTCTGTTTAAGTTCGCCAGATGTGGCGTGGTCCAATCGCCGTTCTCGTGATCGATTGAATGCCATCGGTGAAGGCGTGTTTGGTCGCCCAAGGAAGCTTCCACTGCCGATCAAACACCTGCAGCATGGCATCACCAGGACAAGGTGACGACAGTGCACGGATCAAACACCTGCAGTGTGGCATCACCAGGACAAGGTGACGACAGTGCGTGGATCAAACACCTGCAGTGTGGCATCACCAGGACAAGGTGACGACAGTACACGTATCAAACACCTGCAGTGTGGCATCACCAGGACAAGGTGACGACAGTGCATGTATCAAACACCTGCAGTGTGGCATCACCAGGACAAGGTGACGACAGTGCGTGGATCAAACACCTGCAGCGTAGCATCACCAGGACAAGGTGACGACAGTGCACGGATCAAACACCTCCAACGTGGCATCACCAGGACAAGGTGACGACAGTGCACGTATCAAACACCTGCAGCGTGGCATCACCAGGACAAGGTGACGACAGTGCGTGGATCAAACACCTGCAGCGTGGCATCACCAGGACAAGGTGACGACAGTACACGTATCAAACACCTACAGTGTGGCATCACCAGGACAAAGTGACGACAGTGCACGTATCAAACACCTGCAGTGTGGCATCACCAGGACAAGGTGACGGCAGTGCACGGATCAAACACCTACAGTGTGGCATCACCAGGACAAGGTGACGACAGTGCACGGATCAAACACCTGCAGTGTGACATCACCAGGACAAGGTGACGACAGTGCACGGATCAAACACCTGCAGTGTGACATCACCAGGACAAGGTGACGACAGTGCACGGATCAAACACCTGCAGTGTGGCATCACCAGGACAAGGTGACGACAGTGCACGGATCAAACACCTCCAACGTGGCATCACCAGGGCAAGGTGACGACAGTGCACGGATCAAACACCTGCTGCGTGGCATCACCAGGACAAGGTGACGACAGTGCACGGATCAAACACATACAGTGTGACATCACCAGGACAAGGTGACGACAGTGCACGTATCAAACACCTGCAGTGTGACATCACCAGGACAAGGTGACGACAGTGCACGGATCAAACACCTGCAGTGTGGCACCACCAGGACAAGGTGACGACAGTGCACGGATCAAACACCTGCAGTGTGGCATCACCAGGACAAGGTGACGACAGTACACGTATCAAACACCTGCAGTGTGGCATCACCAGGACAAGGTGAGGACAGTGCATGGACGACTGCGTCATCATGGCACGGACGGCCGCGCCATTATGGCACGGGAGGCTGTGTCATCATTGCTCGCGACGGAAACAGTGACACCGTCGACGCGCAGAACAGTTTGAGAGGCACTGGCGGGGTCAGGTTGAAATGTGTCTGGGGCGGGGCTGGCTGGCCGGCCGGCTCACACCGCAGAAAGCCGCCACGCAAATGTCAACCCAGCGCCGCAGATCACAGGGCTCGTGAACGAGAGCGCGGCTTCGAAAATGGCAGGGTTGCCGCGGCCTACCAACACGCTGGCTGCCTCTGACATGCGGCATCAATGCAAATAGAATCGCGACGTGAACACAGTGTGCAGATCTGAGTATGACAGGGGCTTTGTGCTGTCGGGGGGCACAAGCGCAAGTGAGCAGATCTGAGTATGACAGCGGCTTTGTGCTGTGAGGGGGGGGGGGGGGCACAGGCGCAAGTACTTAGAAAAACTGCAGCTCCAGTGCACACACATGGTGGCAATGAAATGACCACATTGGATTAGTGTGCATGGCTGGTATAATGCTGTTGGTCCAACGTATTAATAGCAAACGTAAGCGGTGGCCATTAGAAGCCATGACTTTCAGTTCAGACCCTGGCCGCCAAACTCGACCTAACGGGTAAGGGACAAATCGCTGGGATCCACCGGCACCCATCCGAGGTGCATGTCTCAGCCGGAATTATCAGTGATCTAGTGCAAAAGTTAGGCGGTGGCTACATATGGCCAGGTAGCAGAAGCGATGACAAGCTATGAAAGGGCATATCGCTTTGCAGAAACTGGGGTAGGGAAATGTTTAACATGCGCCTGGGTGGTCGGCTGGATACCCTTCGCTGGGGTGGGGTTGGGGTGGGGGAGGGGGTCAATTTGACCCGCAGCTGGAGATATCATGAACTAAGAGAGCTAGAGTCACAAAATTTGCAGGGTGTGTTGACCCTGTAACTCACTCAGGTTACGTGTGTGTCAACTCACTGTGTTGTAGCTGAGCTCACTCAGGTCAAGGTTTGAGGTTTTTAAGTCACGACCTTCAGGTCAAGTAAGGCCAGACAAGGTTAATCTCCAGGTTGGTCTCCTGAAATCCCCCAGAATCTAGATACCTGTTCTAAGCGAAAGGTCGCATGATCATTTGAGGTCAGTGACCTGGTTTGACCCTTCAAATTCATGGTGGACCAAAATCATACAAGACTGCTTTGAGTTTTGCATTTGAATAAGCTACGAAGATTGCGCTGGGCAGCATGTTCCTAAAAACGAAATATGGGTTAGTTAAGGTCAGTGACCTATTCTGACCTTTGCGAAGAGCATGAAAGATGTTTTATGCGGTTCCCGTTATCAATAGGTTTGAAATGAGCACCAGAAACTACCTCATAGAGTTAACACTATAGTACTAAGAAAGATTGGCTTTGACCTTGGTCTAACCTTCAAAACTGACCTTAGGTCAATTGAATTTGTTTATTTAATTGTTGTGTTGCCTTAGAAAGTATCGCAGAGATGTATGGTCTCGCCTAATATTCCATTGTTGTCTCAGATTGAACAATGCCCTAGAAATTGACGGCGCATAATCCATGGCCTGTCTGATCTACCGCAGGTCAGCGAACATAAAAAGTACATAAAAGGTGCATCTAAATTTTATAATGTTTAACGATTCGCCGTTCAGTTGTCTGCAGTATGCAAAATTTGGCGCGGCTGCATCAGGCCGTTCGGAGACCATGCTGGAAAGACCTTTGGGGAGGGGTCAAGTTAACCTCCCACCCGAGCGCGTGTTAACACTCAGTAAATCAATTAGCTGAATCGCTCTGCTGCAGCCCTTAAACTTCGCGGAACGTTGCCGAAAGATCTGCCACAAAGCGAACCGATCAATCAACACAGAAACCAGAGAGGGTCTGATTTGTGTTGACAATTCGGAAGCTTTCTTCAAAATTAAAGTTGGCGTTTTTTCCCTTTAATCTGAATAAAGATATAGTATAACCCTATTGCTTGCCTCCTTTGGGCTGGCCTTGGGCCAGCAGAAATTTATGTTGGTTTTCATCACCTGGCAATCCCGAGGCAATGCTGCTGACAATTATCACCGAGCTTGTCCGATTAAGGACTACTCATGAAGGTCACGGACCCCATTCACGCGATCGAAAAGTTCAAATGAATAGTTCATGTTTGAAAGAAGTTCAAAGAAGTGATAAGTTCAAATTTGGGCTTATCAATTCTGTGAGTAAGGTCCGTGGCCAAGAATGTATTCGAAACGAAACTTGCTGAGGAATTGATGCGTATATAGTTATTGTGAGGAGGTCATCTTAATTCACATTAATACTTACCATGCCTAACATTCCTCAAGCGCCGTATCATCTTGAAGGACTGCTCAGTTCCATCCCAAGTCTTGCCAAGTCATTTCGATCTTCCAATACCACGTTACCTATATGTTCACTCGTGGCAATTTGCCATTCTCCTGTCATGTTCACTTTTGATACGTTATATACCTTTTATTCATGCCCGTCACAGCCCTGCTCTTCAGTCGGGGGATAGCCTTCCGGATCACATGCAGCAACAGCGAGCGTGTCAACGATCTACGCTACGGGCGCCATAGACTATTGGCCTTCCGAAGAAACGGTCATTTCCGCGGAGATAGGGAGAACTGATGCTGTTTGCGCTATGTGCCGATGAATCAACCAACAGCGGATGTTACTACATCAGCGTTTATGGAGTATTGATCGGAAGCAGCCGTGCCTGCTTAGCAAACCGAAAAGACAGCTGCATCGCAAGAGCCTTCAGCGGGCTTGGATGTTTCTATGCTTTTTTCTTCATTGTATCGTTCAGCAACCATGTTTTTGGTCGTCATTTTCTCTGCAGAATCCCCTGTCACAAAGTCTCCCGGCTGATCCAACAGAGCTGTTTGATTTATGGATGCCATGCTGTGTGTTAATGCAGTATTTGCAGTGAGTAATCGTACGTGCGCTTACACCTACGCCATCACACCACGTATTTGTTAACAAGATTGTGCATCGCGTCGCGGACCAGCCGCGCAGGGCGGGGGGGGGGGGGGGGTCATAAGAAATGTTTTGGTATTATGCGACAGCTTGAGATAGACTCACGTCAGTCAAAGTTATCTAGAAGCCGTACAGTCATTGTGATACTTGCGCACGTAAATGCTGCAATTACAAGCCAACGTTATGTGGTGCATTGGTATCCGGCACTCTAATAAACCAGTGCCGAGCCGCAGCAGTGAGTGCTATGTCGACGCTGGGGGCAGGACGCGGGTGGAACGAAGCCTGGCTTCTGGGCGGTGGGCCTGCTTTATGAAACAGGTGGTTCTGTGTCATTAGGAAGGTTCTCGTTGGTGAACCCTACGGAACGCATTTTTAAGGTCCACGAAATGCGATTGTACACATTGTACGACACTGGCCCCGATCGTGTTATGTTGGCTCTCAAACCGTTTTGTGGGTGGAGAGTAGCGTCAAGTACGTCGTGGGCGATAACGACAGGGCCAACTGCGCCTGTCGGATCACGTGGAGAATGCATATTGGACTGTACCTTGCCTCGTATGCGCCAGTGTGCGTCCTCGGCTGGCCTGTGCTTGATGATTATCAATAATCCCCCTGCGGGAATGCTGCCCCACATGTAAACACCATTAGGAGTAGAGGCCAACGTGTTCCCACGATAAAACGTTCAGGGAAGGTTAGTACGGTTTTGCACAAGAACTGAGCACAACAGTGACTCGAACGTTTGGAAAACCTAAACTGTCGCCAGTTTATCGGCACGCCTTTGGTAAGAAGTTGATAACCACAGAAATCGATCGAGATTAGGATGCTCTTGATACCACAACGTAGGGGTATTGTGATTCGCGGCACGTTTTCATCGTTCCGTTGTTTTGGCAGCCATTATAGTCCCGCTAAGCACCAGCGTCCAGGCTTCGCGAGGCACTATCATGAAGGATAACG
Organism: Pollicipes pollicipes; assembly: GCF_011947565.3. Classification (NCBI taxonomy): domain Eukaryota; kingdom Metazoa; phylum Arthropoda; class Thecostraca; order Pollicipedomorpha; family Pollicipedidae; genus Pollicipes; species Pollicipes pollicipes. Next base: position 19,127,192 of record NW_023596545.1, on the reverse strand, counting down.
ATAATCGAGACTGTAAAATAAGGCTAGGATAACTCACCAGCTGGTTGCCCACAGCGGTAATTTAACAAACAAGGGTTTGCTATGAATTTTGAATTAAGGCCAGCGACCCAGGGTTGCTAATACGAGGACATTACCACCCAACATAACTTACACCGGGTGGCTGTCATTGATTAGTTTTATTTGCCTAGCCATGCTAAGCAAATGAAGGTGAATGATGACAGAGAGTTAAAGCTGATCATCGTGGGTGCATTACACAATATAATGCATAGCGTGTCGCTTGGGAATCTCAATGAGCTGAAGAATGAAAAGAAAAGCAATGCCTGCATGATGTGGGAACCATATACCCCACACGTGATCGTGTTAATATGAAAGGGTACAGCTGACAACATCTTCAGCGACTGTCTGTAAACTGGCAAAGGCGCAAAAAAGACTCCAACTCCAAAAATAGTAACGAAACAATGTGACGTTACGTGACGGAAAATCGGCCAAAAAGTGTTATCTCTTTCGCGTGTGCCAACGCTCTGCGTGTTTCCCATGTATTTTCTCACAGGCAACATTCGCACTACCTTGACGCAAAATGATAGCGTTCACTTCGTCTGTCAGGTACGTGTATACAACGAATATAACTACTTACTGGCGAGATCCTGGTGCCAGCGTACAAAAACGACCAACTGCCTAATAACGCGACAGCACCTGTTCCCAGTAGCCCACCACCTGCCGTGAAGAGATCGCTGGCTTGTCATCCGGTTTGTGCTCGCCTTGTGCGACCTGGTAGCTGGCTGCTACCAGCCCAGTGTCTGTTTTGCACATGCCTTCTGTGTTGCTCACTTTCACTGCATCCAGAGCTATCGTCAGCTGGAGCCAGTCCCTGCCAATGTACTTCATAGCTCATGTCCGCTCATCCATAGTTATCGTTAGCTGGGGCCAGTCCCTGTCGATGTACTTCCTAGCTCATGTCCACTCACACATAGTCATCCCTAACCCTAGTCAATGAAGGCTCCAGTCATGCCCACGCCCATCTAGTATGACGTCACCCGGAGCTTGATCCGACGGCAGGTTACTGATGGCACAACGTTAGCCTGGACTCCCTCCAGTGTCAGCCTAATGGCGCTCTTATGTCAACCTACGTCCATTCTAATGTCGACCTTCCGATCTTCTAATGCCGACCATTCTAATGCCACACCGACCTTCCGGTCAGTGTGGCCATCACACAAGGTCAGCCTAACGGTGGCCTAACGTTAGCCCTGCGCTTCTTTCCAGGTCAGCTTACTGCTGGTCTAACGTCAGCTGGGCTCATTCCAGGGTCGGCCACTGGGGGTTTGGCGTCAGCCCAGGTTTGTTCCCAGGTGATCTCGCTGATGGCTTGTTCAGCCAGGCCATCGTCCCCCTCCTCCCCCCCCCCCCCCGCCAGGTCACGCCAGCCAGCCCGACACCGGTCACACGGGGTCTGGCCCGGTCGATGGCGACCGACGCCGGTGCCGGCTCCCGACCGCGTTTTTCCCGGGAGCCTCGTCAGGCCTGTAAGACGCGACCGAACCAATTCTGAGAGCTACCGCGACACAACACCATCATCACTTTCAGGCTCCGTCCACCACGGACATCAAGATTGTGCCGAGTGCGGTTTTCCCCGTCGCTGATTGCAGTCAGCTGTGGACAACGGGAGTATCTTGCGCAATATTAAGAAAATGCCGAGGGACATGAGTCGTTGCCGAGCCTGAGGCTCAGCAGCTTAGCACGAGCGTGATAGCGGCCTGATAAAAGGAAGGGATACAAATACCCAACATTCTGCGCTCTGGTGCCTTCTGAAGCTCGTGTGGTACATGATGAGCCTTCTTTTAAGTGCGGTCCTACACCAGTGCATTCAATCACATATGTGAAGACTGCGTATGTACACAACAGCTGCGGGTACGACAAAGTATTTGTGACCTCCGCAGTCCCGTGCCAACATGCTTTGCTCCAGGCTGGAAGCCATGATTTGATAGGGAACAGACCCTTCTGGCGGCGTGATGTCTGAATTATTGCGCGAATAACAGCTTTGCCGCGCCCTGGGACGGGCTCTCGAATAGAGTCCGGAGACCTGCACCCGGCTCCTGCTGATGTCAGCACACAGCGGACGCCCTGGGACGGGCTCTCGAACAGAGCCCGGAGACCTGCACCCGGCTCCTGCTGATGTCAGCACACAGCGGACGCCCTGGGACGGGCTCTCGAACAGAGTCCGGAGACCTGCACCCGGCTCCTGCTGATCTCAGCACACAGCGGACGCCCTGGGACGGGCTCTCGAACAGAGTCCGGAGACCTGCACCCGGCTCCTGCTGATCTCAGCACACAGCGGACGCCCTGGGACGGGCTCTCGAACAGAGCCCGGAGACCTGCACCCGGCTCCTGCTGATGTCAGCACACAGCGGACGCCCTAGGACGGGCTCTCGAACAGAGCCCGGAGACCTGCACCCGGCTCCCGCTGATGTCAGCAGACAGCAGAGGCGTGACTGAGGCGCGTAGGAGTCGATGGCGGCTCGGGAGTTACCACATTTAACTGAGCCGTGATGAAGTCAACATTTTCAAACGAAAAATTGCAGCCGCAGTCGAAGCCAAGTATTGGCGGGAATCGAGGATGTCTCCACCCGAACAGAACAAGTTGGCAGCTGATGCGTATGCACATTTCAACGTGCACATGAATGTGCACGCCATAGCAAGCAGATGTGCAAGGAGGTATGACGTGGGGTAGAAATGACCAAGGGGATGCCCATTTTTAGACATTATGTTCAGGTAACATAAGAAGACAATGTGCTAATGTGAAGAACATAAATGTGCAGTATAGCCAACATTGCATGGAACATCAGGCCTTACCAGCAAAATAAATGTCCCACATAAGCCGCCTTGTACCTAGACCTCAGATCGTCATGAATAGATGCTGCTGCCACCTGCATAGACCTGATAAGGAAATGTTCTGGGTCTGACCAACATCTGTATGAGTCGAAAGCGCCGCTCGCTCGAAACCATTGCTATACTGCTTGAACCTAGAAAGGGAATGGAACGAAAAATGCAAATTTAGACGCGTGGAATTAATTTAATGCAGTGGAGTCGAAGTAGACTCGTTTCCGTTAACGTGGAATTAAGGACAACTAGGCATAATGTGTAGAGTCTCTTTTGTGCGTTCTTTATTTGTCCATGTCATAACCAACGTCCAAGTACAGCTATGGGCGTGAAATGCCCACAGCAATTGTTGCGTCTATTACCTTGAATGATAAAATCAGAATGGAAGGCGAGTGGGCGGGGCTGAGCCGCTCAGGTTAGGGGGCGTGTGAGCGGAGATGAGCCGCTCAGGTTAGAGGGCGTGTGGGCGGAGCTGAGCCGCTCAGGCTAGGGGGCGTGTGGGCGGAGATGAGCCGCTCAGGTTAGAGGGCGTGTGGGCGGAGCTGAGCCGCTCAGGTTAGGGGGAATGTGGGCGGAGATGAGCCGCTCAGGCTAGGGGGCGTGTGGGCGGAGATGAGCCGCTCAGGTTAGAGGGCGTGTGGGCGTAGCTGAGCCGCTCAGGCTAGGGGGCGTGTGGGCGGAGATGAGCCGCTCAGGTTAGAGGGCGTGTGGGCGGAGCTGAGCCGCTCAGGTTAGGGGGAATGTGGGCGGAGCTGAGCCGCTCAGGTTAGGGGGCGAGTGGGCGGAGCTGAGCCGCTCGGGTTAGAGGGCGTGTGGGCGGAGATGAGCCGCTCAGGTTAGAGGGCGTGTGGGCGGAGATGAGCCGCTCAGGTTAGAGGGCGTGTGGGCGGAGCTGAGCCGCTCAGGCTAGGGGGCGTGTGGGCGGAGATGAGCCGCTCAGGTTAGAGGGCGTGTGGGCGGAGCTGAGCCGCTCAGGCTAGGGGGCGTGTGGGCGGAGTTGAGCCGCTCAGGTGGACGTATGCCGATATCTCAGTTGAAAACGGCCGGGCCAGCTGCATCGCAACTATCAATCCACCCAGCTCAATGCAAGCATTAGGAACGTGCAAAAGTGCAGATGTTGAAATGTCTGGAATTTCCAGGAAACCCTTATTGTGTTTTCATGCGTACGTGGTCCTCCATGACAAACGGCCGCCCTGTAAGAGCCACATCTGACCTCAGCCGTGACGTGTGCCAGGCCTAGCGTTCCTCCACACCGGCCGACACGCCAGCGGCATTCAGCAGGTTCATCGCGGCCTGACTCGGCATTCGCGGGCTAGCTCACCGGTCCGCGTCCTGTGTCCGACCGGGGACATTTTTCTCATTAGACGCGCGCGCTCGCCGGCGGCGCGGCGCCTGATTGCGCCATTCCCGGCACTAAATGGCCGCGCTGCTCCGCCGCGGGAGCGCTCCCCGGGGGCGACCGTCTGGCTCGGACGTGCGGGTGGGCGAGTGGTGCTCAGGTGGCGGCACGACACGGCCCGGCCGGCCGTCACCCACGCTGTGCTCCGCCGGCGGCGCGGCCAGCGCCCCCTCCGCGTGCCACCTCCGATCCAAGCCACTCAAGCTCCCAACACGGCACGTAATCGGCCGCGACGGCAAGCCGCGGTCCGAGCTCAATATCAGTTGGCGGCGCCCTGCCACGACCGAGCCGGGTTCGCGGAGGCGTCGGGCGAGCAATTTCAAGCCGGAGCTACTGTGTAGTCCCATTGAGGCGGGCCCATAGGTTATCGACCGTGAACCAGGTGTGAAATAAGGTCCGTCTATGATACGGACGGTGGGCTGGGGATCAATATGGCCCGGTGACGGATGACGGCGGTCGTCAGGCCAGGTCGGTGACGGGTGACGGCGGTCGTCAGGCCAGGTCGGTGACGGGTGACGGCGGTCGTCAGGCCAGGTCAGTGACGGGTGACGGCGGTCGTCAGGCCAGGCTTGCTCTCCAGTGACCGGATAGTCAGGTTCTCCGCTGTTGCCGAAGCAGAGAACTGGAGTACGAGCAGCTGACATGGCCAGTCCGGCTCCCCTGGCTATTGGAGCGTCGCTGGCTTACGATGCACATAAGAAAGTACCTGGTTCACGAGAGGGCTCGGTATATGCTAATATGAGTTTAATGGCTTTCAATAACGCAGCATGAATCAGTGCAAAGTCGCTCTTACAATGATAATAAACAGCTAGTGTGTTGCACCCGTCAAGACATGTATAGCTTCCATCGCTCCCAATCAAATTTTACCATCCAGGGATAACAATCAGGTGCATCATGGTTTTACCCATGGTTTCTAACGTCATTCGAACGTTCATGTTACTGTAGAACTGATGAACATGCGCAAAGTTACTTCGCAGGGGAAAAAATTCGCTCTCGATCTCTACCGTCCTCTGCGTAATCGAGGACCAGCTTGGAAAGCATACTCTCAAAAGACCTACTGTGTGGAACACCACGCTCGGAGTGCCTGCGACAGACCCACGCTCGGAAGAACTACACTCTGAGGACCTACTCCCGGAAAGCCTACACTCGGAAGACGCTTCCCTAGAAGAAGACGGAAGACGCGTGCCTAGGGACCATTGGGATCAAGGCTATGCTCGGACCACCTCCAGTTTAGACGCATCCTAGGGACCATTGGGATCAAGGCTATGCTCGGACCACCTCCAGTTTAGACGCGTGCCTAGGGACCATTGGGATCAAGGCTATGCTCGGACCACCTCCAGTTTAGACGCGTGCCTAGGGACTATTGGGATCCAGGCTATGCTCGGACCACCTCCAGGTCGCCAGACCTACATTCCCAAGAGCCGGAGTTAAGACAGGCACTGGAAAATAACCTACGCTGTCAACGCACCGAAAAACTCGAATTATCGTCAGCACCACAGTTAAGTGGTGAACTGCAAACAGCCGCCGGTAAAAAATAACACTATGTGTTCGAATGCCTATATTATGCGGTTCAGGTTTTGATCGACTCTGTTTCTTTCCGACCAATCTTGGTTTGGAATTTGCCACATTTGCTGTTTCTAATTGTCATCTCGCAACACTACGCAAAACACATATATGATAGAAAATGATCCAAGATTATTTTCATCTCCACAGGATTCAACGCTCTAAGAACACCTTGTCTTGGACACCTTGGAAACATTATGTCTCAGCGTTCAATCCTTGTGTCATAGTCTCTTGAAAGGCGCCGCGGTGAATTGAGGGCGCGGTACTGTCAGTGATGGGGTTTTTCGTCATAGAATTGACTAAAGGTTAAGGTTATCAACACGCTTTTGTAGATAATGAATTTGCTTTGTGGTGTCTCGTTAAGCGTAGTTTATCACTGTTCACACTTCAGAAATTCTGATGCCACCGCTAAAACTTAATCTTCACCATCACCTTTACTATGCCTACTTGCATCACCATGACCTTGATCTTAATTACTGTTGCCTCACGAAATTCATAAATCGAAGTGTCCCTGTGAAATTATAAAATGATATGCCGTTCAAAATACCGCACGGACCTTCAAAAGGCGCTTAAGGAAATGCTTAGCCGGCGACCAATCTTCATCAATTTATCATGGGCTCCACTTATGATACAAGGCGACATTGTTTCCTGCAACCTGAAATATAGCAGTTCGTCACAATTAAAAACTGCTTGCGAGGTAATGGCATGGATATCATGACCACTGACGAAATAAGACATGAATCACCATGTGCCCGGAGGAAGAAGACGAAGAGAGAAAAGGCCCGTGGGCTGAAAGTAAGTGATACGTTATTATAATTTGTCAGGCAGCGGCCACTTACTGGCTTTGATTTTGTAGTCAGAGGGACGGAAACAAGACCATTCTGGGCAAAATAGTTATAATCTGATGGGACAAATGGGGCAAGTTGCGCTGCAGCTCGATGATGTCGTGCTTGGTTTGCGACTGCCAAGATATGTGACCCAGGCCTAACGCCAGTGGCGTTGAGGTGTCGTCCCCTCCAAATAACGCGACAGGTCGCGAAACCAACGATAATTTCGAAATTCATTTTACGACGCCCGTGACTGCTAAGCCCCTGGCGCCGAGATTTCCGCGCCGCTGGTGTCGAAAAACTGTGAAGTCGCAGACAAACAGCCAGGTTCGAGTCCAAGCTACGGCGTCTGGGTGTGGTGAGCTCTCTTACAGACTGGGCTGCTGCTGCTCCCACCACGGCTATGACATAAGCGGTTACACGCGTCGTGAAGTTACCGCGGCATGAGGCTGATGTCCGGCGAACTGTAGTGGTCGTTTGTAGTCACGATGACGCTGCCTCTGTTGTGCGTAACCTGTTTTGGCTACGCATTGTTGGAAGTTTTATCACGCAACCGTCACGCTTTTTAATACAGTGGTGATCACAAACAAGTTCGCTTCTCTTCTCAAACCTGTTTTTCTGCAAAGTCACGTCATCTGGTGGTAAAGCGGCCCAGCTGGTCTCGAAAGATAAGCACTATTTTTGAAAGTGGTGAACAGATTCCCACAAGGGAAGGAAAACCAGGCATTCCATGAAGGAGAACAATCTTTATCTGTCTTAAGCTGGCGATGCCTCTAGTCGCGAAATACTGGCCAGACGTCTGAGACCATTTCATCCGTCCAGCCACAAGAGATAATCCTGCCGCATAGGAAGATTATAGAAGAAGCCGAAGTTGGCTGAGTGTTTGCTCTGGTGTTGAAGTGCGAACTTCGTTAGTGTTAGCGATGAAAAAGTCTGAATCTGAAATGTTCCTTTGATGTTGACTTTCCCAGCTGAAGTTATCTGCTTGGCAGACCAAGCGACATAAGCGTTCAGGCCTGAGAGCAAAGCAGCTGCCGAGCTGGGCTCCCTGCTCGCACATAGGCTGTCCCGCGACGCGTCCGTTGTGCAGGAGAGGAGCGTGCGTCCCAGGGATAAGGCGCCGACGGCTGGGACAGGGCGCGGCGGGCTGGCCGACCAGGCGAGCACGGCGCGGCAGGCTGGCGACCGGCCGAACACGGCGCGGCAGGCTGGCGACCGGGCATGCACGGCGTGGCGGGCTGGCCACTAGGCGAGCACGTCGCGGCAGACTGGCGACCGGTTGGACACGGCGCGGCAGGCTGGCGACCGGCCGGACACGGCGCGGCGGACTGGCGTCTGGGCGGGCACAGCGCGGCGGGTTGGCGACTAGGCACGGACTCCAACCGTCACCGTCCACGGCGTCCCTCGCCGTCACGCTGTCGCCTTCAGCAGGGCGGCGTAGCTACGCGGCCGCCGCCTACGCAGCGGCGGCCGCGTAGGGCCAAATCCAGCCGGGTGGGCGGCGGCAGCGGCGTCGACGGAAGTGTCTCAGATCGGCCGTCCAAGAAGTCGTGGAGGCCGACAGGAACTGCGTAATGGACGCCACCTTACCGCCACCGGTCTCCACCAGCCATGGATCGGACATCACGTGTGCGGTTCTGCGCTTCCTTGCGTGCTTTATGCCAATACCGGTTCGCCAGTAGCCCAGCGCTCAGGCACACCTCGTTGATAATGTCGTCCATATCTAAAAGGAGCACGAAGTTCACATAGCGCACCGAATGCTATGTACCTGTGTAGGCTCAGCGAACCCCAACGGCGTCGCTGCGCAGGTCACTAGCTTATGCTGTCTGGGCTCGTCCGCTGCCTCGGCCCGGTAGCCGCTGTCTGTCCGGGCTCACCTGCTGTCTCAGCCCGGCAGCCGCTGTCTGTCCGGGCTCGCCTGCTGTCTCAGCCCGGCAGCCGCTGTCTGTCCGGGCTCGCCCGCTGTCTCAGCCCGGCAGCCGCTGTCTGTCCGGGCTCGCCCGCTGTCTCAGCCCGGCAGCTGCTGTCTGTACGGGCTCGCCTGCTGTCTCAGCCCGGCAGCCGCTGTCTGTCCGGGCTCGCCTGCTGTCTCAGCCCGGCAGCCGCTGTCTGTCCGGGCTCGCCTGCTGTCTCAGCCCGGCAGCCGCTGCACGGTCCGCTCTAAATTGCGTTTCTTAATTAATCTGTCAGCGGTTCTTGTCGCTCCAGCGGCCGCCACGTCGTGTTCCCGACAGCACAGCTGCGCCTCACGCGCGGCCGACCCACAGCGCGACGCACCGCGGCAGGCAGCGGCCATTCTGACGCCTTCGGTCGCGATGGGCGCCACACGGAGGGGGGGGGGGGGGCGCGGGCCGTGGTAGGGGATGAGAGACTCCCCCACAACATGAAGATGGTTGTCTGGGGCCCAACAAGAACGTAACCCTTTCACACTGCCACGCAATCGCCCGTGGATAGGTCTTTTGGTAAGCGGTGGCCCTTATAAATAAGCAATGCGGCAAGCAAGGACAAAAAGAAGGGCGAAGCTGCCTTGCCGTTCAGATGACTGATACGTTGAACCACATCTACACAAGCGGTCAGAAAGCACTGGTGAACTGTACATGGTTTCACGCATGAATGCATGCTGTATGTAAACATTGCTGCAGGTGGTCTTGCTTTCTGGCCTAATATGTACATGTTACAATGATCTCCTGCACTAGTGGATGATTCAACGCTAGCCGTTCCAAAAATTAACCGCGCTGAGAAGTGCGAAGTTGATAAAAGGGCAGCAAGTCCTGCAACATATATCACAAATGTCTCCCGAATGTAACAACGTCATATAAGTCTCGGTTTTGTTCCGTTACTGATAGTTGGCTGGTTGAAAGCATCTAGATCAAGTAGATGTTCTAAAGTTGAGAACAAGAAGTAAAATACTAACAGCGTGTTTTATATCACTGCATTGCCACCACCATCATTGAAAGCACTATTGTCGTGCCGGGCTAAATATAAGACTTCAATTCTGTTGAATTCGATCGATAATTATATTGCAATGCACTTGTACACACACGCACGCACGCACGCACGCACGCACGCACGCACACACACACACACACACACACACACACACACACACACACACACACACACACACACACACACACACACACACACACACACACACACACACACACACACACACACACACACACACACACACACACACACACACACACACACACACACACACACACACACACACACACACACACACACACACACACACATACACACGCACACACACACGCACACACACACACATATAGATATAGATATAGATATAGATATAGGTATATATACATATACATATATATATATATATATATATATATATATATATATATATATATATAAATGCTAACATTGCGCTTTCTTAAGTAACCAGATCAACAGGCAGCTGAAAACCATTTAGCGCCCGTAACTTGAGGAAGCTTTGGCTTATATAACTTTACTAAAACAACTTTTTTATCGCCCAGGCTATTGTCATACGACTGAAGAATAGCCTCGTGTAACAGACAAAGATCAGCAAATATATTTCCACGTGCGTACGCAAAATTTTTGTTTACCTTCGTCGTTAATCTGCCGGCCGATATTCGCAACCCACACATCACTTGCTAGAACGGTGCAGTTATGAAATAGGCGTAGTCCAAACGTGAGGTATTTTTAATGTAATATATGTCTCAATTTTGGACCAGTCATGGTCTAGCGGGCTAAATTTGTGGTGTTGGAAGTGATTAACGCATTACTGATTTATGAGAAGGGTAGCAACTTTTGATCAGTTTAACCCAATAGCTGTAGGCAGTAATACCCTACAACTTGCTTTCACTTCAAAGTTTCTTAAATAGTCACATAATTCACTGCGAAGCTTTCCATCGCACCTGTTACAAATCAACGCTGAAGTATTCGCCCGAGTGAAGCAATGTCCGAGAAATCGCCAGATGAAAAGCCCGAGTATAGTGTGACAGCGGAAGCCAATATTGAAAACCTATTCACCGACACAGATAACGACGTCGGTGTAAGCCGCAAAGACAATGAGTCGTTCAGTCAGTTCACACCGGTTCATCATTCAGATTCCGACACGGTTGTAAACAAATCTGATTCAGACGATGGATTGTTCGTGACAGATTCGAGTGATGATGTCCTTCATGATGAACTCTCCGACTTCTTTCCTGCTAATGAACGCTTGGAGCAAACCAGGGAAACAATTATGGAAAGCTTAGCTCAAAGTTTCGTGTCTGTTACCCCACATGACCACGACGCTATAGCTGAAGAACAAAACGAGATAAAAAACGAACGACAATATTCGAACGATACGGATCATTGTGATCAGGAAGATACGGTAAGTGTGCAAAGAGATCTGCGGGCTCTGCAATGTATTATCCCCATGCGAAGAATTCCATCAGACTCAGCGTTCCCAGATTTCCAGAGAAATACCACTGACGATTTCCCAGCAAGCAATGCGGGGAGTGAGGATTATGTGACCGTGGGATCAGCTTCCGAAGAGCCCACTACCGCCTCGTTCTTCTCTCAGCCTCCATCAACTAGCCAGCTGCACGTGGTAACCAAGGCAAGATATCATGTGAGATCTAAGAGCGCTTCAAGTTTTCGCACCTGTCAACCCAAGCCTCCAGATCCGAAGCGTCCCATGTCAGCGCAGGCGGCGTCCGATGTTGAACATTGGGTGGTCAACGATAACTGGATGAAGGTGAGCGATGCAGAGGAACGGCAAACGGCAACGACAGCAGATTCCGAAATCGGTAATTTAGGAGTGGGATTGACAGCGACCACCAAAAAGGCATGCGCCTCAGAAAGCAAACCGCACCCTAAGCCACGCAGGCAAGCGGGCACAGGCACACGAGGCAGCCCCTCATTTAAGGCCACGAAGCTTCCAGTCTTTTATTATCGCGAGTCTAAGCACAAAACAGCGAGCAGCAGGAGTGAAGGATGCGTCCTGCCCGCAAAGGAGAAGGTCTCCACGACCAAGTCGGGCAGTGTGTCCGCCAGAAGAAGCCAGAGCTCCGCTGCAAGAGCTTCGCTGATGGTGAGATCCACAGCGAGCGAGAGAAGTGACAAGAAGGACGCTGGTGGCGTCAGCTATGCATTTAAGCACCTTTCACAGGCTAATCGTACCCCCGGCAGTTTGATGGCGAAAAAGCCTCGTGCGGCCGGCAAGGTCAGACCCCCTTTGGGATCACGCTCACCTGTCCGGGCGTACCCAAGCCCTTCGTCTAGTCCAATGCGGTCCACCATGCTAGAGATGAACTCCAAGTCAGCATGCTCCTCATCCGAACCCCCTGACAATGCTAGCGGAGCTTGCATTGAAAATGGAGAAGAGAAAGTGCTGCCCCATGACATGCCTGAACACGCTACCCGAACTACCAAAGTGGGGAGCACCTGTTTGTCCGATGATAAGATGGAAGCGGAGGACTTACAATCCTCAGACAACACGCACTGGACCAGCTCGGCGACAGGTCATTCAAAAGTATCTGGGCTCAAGATGCCTCAGAAGGTTCGCCCTGGTAGCCCCATGAAAGTTTTAAAGCTCAGGTCGACACCGAGCAGCAAAGATTTTGAGAATGCAAGCGCTGTAAATGATGGACGAGCCGAGTTGCGGTAATGTCAACGATTGCATGAAGCACAAAGTCTCCACATCGAGTAGCATTCTAATAAAGCGGCCCTCTTTGCCGCAGCCCAACAGCTTTGTTCCTGCCCTTTCTACTTCCACCACTCACGAAAAACATGCATCATCAGCTGGCTGTGCCGAATCGAATGGCACGAACGGTAATGATATATCTCCGGGCGACCAGGCGGAAGGTCAGCCGGCAGTGATGTCGCTGAAGGTCGACGTCAGTGTGAGGGCTGAGGACGGCTCTGTTCACAACTTCCGTGACGTGTCTCCGGTGAAGAGCAGCAAAAGCACTGATCTCTTCTCTGGAGTGGAGGAGTTTATCAGGAATCTGTTGGAGGGGTCGGGCGCTATACCAACGGGCAGCCCTGGCCAGGCTCTTACGACGACACCTGTCAATGCCGTCTCGCCCCGAAGCGGTCTGCACATGGGAGCATCTCCACGAGCTCCCAAGCCTGAAGACAGCGCGCCGCTAGCGACAGTTGAAATCCAATCAGGCTCGATGTCCGTGGAGTCCTATAAACAGAACTATGGTCCTAGTGATTCAAAGGATCATCCGTGCCTCACCGGGCCTGACGCATTTGCCCACCGACTGCAGACGGAAGACAGCTTACTTCTGACAAGCACGGGAAGTATGACGTCATCTGATGCATGCCCGGTGGCGGCAAGACGACAGCTTATGACTTCCACAGCTTCACGAAGGGTAAATACATATAGTAAGCCAAAATATAACACAGCACAACACTCCACAAATACTGCTACAGGAAAAGGCTTCGGAGCTTTGAAACAAGAACGTGGTGTCGTTTATCGATCCATCGAAAGAGAACGGGAACGAAGCAAAAGCCCAGTTTCAGGTACAATGTCCAAACTATTTCGAATCGATCAGACAGAGAAACCACCCAGAAAGCTTGGCTGCTCTCCCTCACCGGAGCGTCGGAAGCGATTATCGTCATCAATCTCGCCGCAGCGCCTCAAATCTTTGTCGCCTTCTCCTGAAAGATCCGACAGTGTATCCCCCCGATCACGCATCCCCATCCTGAGGAGAAGGTTGTCTTCAGAGAGCACCGGATTTAATCGGTACCAGTCACGTTCTCCGACTCCCGAGAGAGACTCATTCTATCACACTGCACAGACTACCCCTGAGAGGCCGAGGTCGGCCACGCCAAATAGCCTTTGTTCTGCGAGCGGCTCATCACGCCACAGTTTGGGAAGATCCGCATGCGCTTGGGAGCCACGCACTTTGAGAGCACATGGCTCTGTCAGAGTCAGTTCACCCACTGGCATCAAACTTTCAAATGCGGGTCGCTCTCGCTCTGCATCGCCGCAGAGTGCAAGATCAACCCCGTCAGAGAAAGGCATCTCTGCATGCAGCTACGAGTGTAGCGGAGGGGACGTACAGGTGATGAGACAGGGTTCACCAACAACCCCAGCCGGTAAATATGCAATGGATTCAGAAGGGTATCATCCCGAAGGTCATCCTGTGAAACGACGAGTAGGAGGGTGTCAAAGTTTTGGTAACTTCCCGAGAACTTCTAGCTCGAGCGCGACGCACAGTTCTACGACAGATAACGAACCTAATACAAGTTCGTCTGTCATAGAGTTCCAGCAGAGGTCATCTGCAGGCTGGTTTCCAGTCCAGGCTGACACGGAGGGGACAAGGCCGTGTCATGCCCCCACGCCAGCAAAACGCACGTTCTCTGGCGCCTTCCGCTCCAGTCAGGACGCAGCAACACAACCACCCGTACCAAGAAAACGACAAGATATCACATCACATGAAATATCAACCACACCACAATTACAAAACGAGGATGGCACCATAATCAGTGGCAGGACATCTTTCTGTTCCGTAGAATCGCCCAGGAGGGATAGATCACTTTCACCAAAAAGGCCAGCACCCAGAACCCCCTCCCAGGAGGGCAATGTTCATGCTTTGGGTGCTAAGTGGATTGGCGATTCAAAAGATGGTAATTCTAAAATAGGTTGCAATCCAGAGCTCAAGAATCAAGATGTAAAAAGTGGAGAGCAGGCCCAGGAATTTTGCAAGGATGCAGATGTGACTCCAACAGAGCTGGAAAGGGAGCTTATTGAAACTGAGAACACAGTGCGCCTGATGGAAGAAACCATCTGTGTTTTGGAACGGCAAAACCATTCACTGGCGACAAACACTAGGGAAATATCAGCTAAACTAGACCAAGAAAAGTCGCGAAGGTGTGACCTTAAAACAGCCAAGCTAATGCTTCAACGAGTGAGGAAAGAGCTAGCAAGGACAACAAAAAATAGTGAAGAGAAACGATTGGAACTCACTAGCGCTAAAGATCGAATTGCTGAGCAGGACTCGGTGATCTATTTGTTAAGAGAAACCTTGCGAGAAGAATGCTGTAAGAACGGAACGATACCGGAACACCTGAAGCGGGAACATGGGGTGAGGCGAGACCTTATCTGCGGCCCAAATTTGTCTCCGCTTTCTGTACAAGGTAGATGTGATCGTCCATTATGTTCTCCTTCAACAGAGCCGGGCTCAGTGAGAGATTTACTAGCGGACACCGAAATAGCCCTGCGTGAGGAACGGCGAGCTCGAGAAGAGGCCGAGCAGAAGCTGGCCGACGAAATATCGCGAAAGCAGCGAATTGTGGAAGCAGCTAAAAAGTGGCGGGACCAGCTGTCGTGTTCGGGGGAAACAGTCCGTGCAAAAGAATCCAAATGTACTGAAACAGACTTGAAGATTACAGCTGCTTGCATTAGTGAAAGCGATTCCTCCAACATGAAAAGCTACCAAAGCTTGCATGCCCCAAGCACTGACAGCGTTTCGGCTGCTGATGCACTTCTCAATTCGAAGTCCAACGAGTCCGTAGTAAACACGCAGAAGTTTCATATGGAGTCAGTATCGGGTTCAGAGTATTTTGGCACCTCTAATTCTCACAAGAGAGATCGCTCTTGCCAATGTGATATGGTGATCGAATCAGCTGACTGGCAGCAGAAATATGAAGAAGAAAGGCAAAGGTACGATGCATGTGCGAGCAAGCTGAGCGCGATTTCTCTTGATCGAACAGATCTGAAAAGTCAGTTAGAAATAGTTAATGGAAAGCTAAAAGAGACAACTCAAAAAAGGAGCCTTCTTGAGCAGGAGTTGAAAGGTCTTATAGACAAAATTCACGAAATGCAACGAGATGTTCAGCTATACCAGCGCCAGTCAGCAGAGCAACTTACAATGTTAACGCACGGAGAGCATGATCACATTGAAACTATCGAAATAGAAAAGATCAAGCTAAAAGAGTATTACCAACAACAAGTTGAGACGATCGTGCAGGAAAAGGTCACGGAGTTTCAATGTAAAGTAACCCAATTGGAAAAAATTGTACGTGATCAAATAAATACATACACCAAATCCATGCAGAAAAAATTTAGAGAAAAGCTAGCGACAGCTTCTTTGCAACAAAAGGAAATCGTGTCACGACTCCAAGTGGAACACTCAAAAGAACTGGAACGCCTGACGGAACAGTACCCGCAGGAAATTGATAGACTTCAACAGTGTCTTGCCGACTGCCAGGAAGAAATTGTTGACAAAAAATGTCGGTTGGAGCAGCGAGAGACCCAAGTTGGAACTATTTTACGGGTTGTCAAGCTGCTAATTCGGGAGGGTAGGGCAATGAGAGGCGACCAACCGGAGGCAGAAGAACAGAATACTGTAGAAATAGCCCGAAAAATCCTGAAGTGCATGGACTTAGACCTGGACGACATTGTCTCACCGAGACCATGTCAGAAAGACGGCACAGATGCATTAAAGGACAGAGAGAGCTTTACGAAAGATGGATCATGCGTCACCTTTCGTAGCATTCCCGATTCACCACGGCCATTAGCAGCACATCGCACTTCACTGGTAAACAACGCACCACCTGTCCCTCCGAGGCGAAAGACAGTCCCGCACATCAATACAGGGCATGTTACATTGACTCAAAAGAAAAGTGACCACTCGACCACATCCCAAGCATTTGATCTGTGTGCATCCACTGGTAACACCTTAGAACGCACTGAGGACGGCAGCGCTAACAAAATGCAACGCAAGATCTCCTACACGCGCTTCGGGGACGAGGTTTTGCGGGCTAAATCAGAGGAATGTCTACAGAAGCCTCCAAGCACCCCTGCAAGACATTTTCCGACACTGTCGGACCTAACCCTGGGGGGTGAGAGTGGGTCTTGGAACCTGGATGGTGCGCCGCCTACCGCTCCTCCGCCCACACCTCCATCTGTCACCACCAGCACCGGCACAAACACCGACGAAGGGGAACTGCCTGCAAAAGAATCTGGTCAGGAGCTGGCCGCATCCGTCATGATGGAGATGAATCAGCCAGCACGCGTGAAAACGTTCACTGATAAGGCGACGGGCAGTGCCAGCAGTTTGTCCGCCGACCCCGCACTGATGCTCTTGGTGAACGCCTTTTTAGCAGAAGAGGCGAATAAAGCATGCCAATGCAAACACCTGAGACGGGCCATGGAAGCCTACCGGAGGCTTGGCTCGACAGGTGGGGGCCAAAATAATTTGGTGGAAGATTCCTGTCGTCGAGCGATGACCCGCTCCTCTAGTGAAACCTCTATTCAACGGCTGGCAAGTAACTTTTTGGAGGCACGGTGTCATAAGTACAAGGTTCTGCAAGCAAAGCAGTGTGGTTTCAGAAAAGACGCGAACGTGGGGGAACAAACTTACTTTGAACAAGCAGGTGGAAATAAACAGATTGCTGTCACTGCCACGTCTCGGACTAGCAGTGAATCTAATCAACTTTTCGGTAAGGAGGTTCGCAAAACCCTAGCGGCGAAAGCCATTGAGACTGGAGGTAAGTTTGCGAACCCTTTCTCTATGAGGCCTTTGCCTGCAAATCGGGTCAGCTTAACATCTGAGAAGATCACATCCAAACCACCCATTCAGCGAGCGCAGAGTCCCTCGCCAAGCAGGTCGGCTACCGCGCAGTCGCCGTCTCCAGTTCGTCCAGGGAGAAGCAGCGAATGCAGCCATGGGCATAGGCTTATCGAGTGCTGATGTATCAAGATCACGCTCGAGACAAGACACAGGCTTTGTTGAAAGAACGATAAGCCCATCTAAAAATGTGTTAAGCAAAGACAGGAAGTTCTTACCAAACGTAAAAAGAATGCCTTCCTTTGACAAAATTGACAATAAGGAGTCGTCCGATGATTCCAAGTTTGCATTGAAGAACTGCTTGGTTTCCAAACCTCGCGATAGCCGGCTAAGTGCGCAGCGAAAGCAGATAGCAGCAGCGGCACGAAAGCCGGCATCGCGAGAGAAACACTCCTTATCGCCTCGCGAGAGAAAGCTGTTTACGCTGCGTAACCAGCAGCAGCCTGAAAAGAAGGTCACGAGGACTCAGGTGACCAAGAGGACGCTATCGCCGTCGCCTGTCTCGCCTCAGGCGGAGTTGCCTGCAGATCTCGACGCCCGCAAGTCCCGCGAGTTTGTGCCGACTTTCAAGCCCCAGCATGACAAGCGCCGGCGGAGTGCAACGTCAAGCATGGACTGGCGCAAGTATATCAAGCAGGGTCAGCCTTGGCAGGAAGTCTACTTGCGCGACTATAACGATACTGGGTACGACAGAACAATGTCCACCAGTAACGAAGTCTTCTACACACCGGAAGATCCAAACGACGAGTCGGATGGCTCACAGTGGTCCCCGAGCTACAGCTGGGCACCACCTCGGCGTAGCAGTCGGGAAAAGTACAACCGCTACCTCTCTACGGGCCATGCTGCCGACGAGTTGGCCCTGGAGCGCTTCTACGCCACCCCAGAACGTGAGAGTACGGAGGCCCGCCGCAGGATGCGTCGGTCGAAGAAGCAGGCGGAGGTGTTGGAACACATTAACCGACTGCTGAACGTGTCCAGCGCCAGTGACGTGGCGCGGGAAGAGCGGCGGAGGCCGGGCCGGATCTCGAGGCGTAGCAGGAGCTTCCAGAGGCCGACGCGGGACGTGTCGTGGGAGCAGCCTCCCAGCACGGAGCCCGTCCAGGACAACGTGCTGGATAGCCGTGAGAAGGAAGGCGTTTGGACACGCCGGGGCAATTCCTCGACATCCGATGGATCCCCTCGCAGATCTCCCCATCTACCCGCCGTCGTCGGAGCACAACTTAAAGCACCATCATCACCACCACCGCAACCGCGTATCACTGTCGCTGGACCGGGACCTGCCTATGCCGAAGCGTGACTGCAGCGTGCACAGAAAGTTGTCGGCAGATGTGAAGACCCATATGCGGCTGGCAAAGGATCACAAGAAGCACCGGAAGGCGAGCGACATTCTGTCTCGCGAGCGCTCGCCCAGCCAGCAGCGGTGGACGGGAGACGGACAGAGAAAGGGTCCGCTCGTGCTCGTGTCACGCTCGCCACGCCGCGAGTCCGGGCCGCCAGAGCACTACCGTCCCCGCAGCTGGTCCAGGTCACGCCACGGTGGCTCCGCTCACGAACCGGACATGGAGTCGTGGGCGGACGCGTGGGAGCAGAGGTGGGAGCACGAGAGGAAGCAGAAGCCGCTGACGCACTGGCCCGCTACCTGACGCTACAAGGGCTGCGGATGTGACGCGGACGAGATAGCCGCCTACCAGTATTGGGCTAGACGGTGGGTGCGACGGCATCTGTTAGGTCGCCTGACCACATTCTGGTCGGTGCTGAAAACTTCGAGCCCGGTGCTGAATACTTGGACGCCAGCGCAGAAGACATGGCGATCGGTATTGCAAGCCCTTCCACCTATGCGGAAGGCCTTGCCGCCGGTGCTGAAAACCTGGTGGTCGGTTCTGATGAACTGGGCGTCGGTTGTTAAGACTTGGTCAGAAGGCGAAATGTTTTGCTATTACGCTCATGTTCTCCTCGCGATAGGGCTTGTTTGTGCCGATCTGGCGCTGATAAGCTGGCATTCTATTGGGGCCCGCATGCTTCTCTCTGAGTGATATCTGCACTGTCGATGGTAATAAACATACTTCTCAAATACTGTCTACACATGCGTTTTGTACAGGCACCGCGCATAGGATACGCCTTGTGCATAGAATCGTGAAGTGTTAAACGTTCCTTTATCCCACCTACGTTCGCTTGCATCCATATGATCACAAGCTCCCAACAGGTGTCGCGAACTATGATGCAAACGTACGGTTACCGCTCAGGTGCAGTGCCCCAGCAGCACAACACGGCACTCGGACGCCGTGTGGGGTGTCGCACTCACTCGGCCGCCTGTCACCGGGCGTTCCACTCCACGTTCCCTGGGGAGCCAGACGTAGAGTATTGCCTTTTTTGCTGCTCTGACGCCAAGGCCGGCCGGCGCCGGTTGGCCGCGGCACGGGTCGAAGCCATTCGGTGTCGAGAGGGCCTCAGGGTGGCGGCATCTGGCCCGCCCGACGTCTATGGCCTCCCATATCGGGCACTATGGTCGCCGGCGGCTTCTGTGCCGCGAGTGGCGGACGGCTGACAGGCCGTAAGCATGCAAGAAGGATCGCAGCCGATTCCCCGACTGACGTGGCGGCGTTTGGAACAGGATAGGACGTGGCGATGCCAGCAAATGTCAGGAAAATTATGGACTTCATTTGATACAACAGGATCAGTATTTCGATAGGACCCTTGCAGCACCAAACGAAGCATTGCATAAATCAACGCCATTTCATCAATGCAGCTTTCCGTGCGTCGGGTGCAAAAAAGGCAGATAGCGCGCGAAATAAAAGGGAGTTCCACACGCTGAAACTAATAAAAAGCGATATTGTCGTCGTGGCACATCAAAGCTTTGCCTTTAGCTTAACTTTCTCAGAACATCACCCAACCAAAATGAAATGACTTACATGATCCATAAGATTTCGGTTTAACTGGAACTTGCAGTCAACGGTAGATGCATCTGCATTCTGCACGATTGTACGGTTGACCTCAGTCTCAAACTGAAATGAATGACAATGAGTCGAAAAACTCACTTGAGCTCGGCAGATTTTTTCTTCCTGAGATGAGATGGTGGTGAATGATGCTGCGCAATCTGTTGAGGCCAGTGAAGATCTGACCTTCTCTGATCCTTGTCGCTTAGAAAGTTTGTGATCCTACATAGCTCAGTTCAACCCATGGATCAATATCATAGCTTAAAGGACATAATGGATCAACGCAATCTGCGTATTACATATTGTCATCCAATCCTTGAAGACATCTTGGTCGGAGCTAGCTATGCAGAGCCACGTCTATGACGTCTCTTGCCTAGGCAGCAGGCAGAGCCCGTTGATTCAGGTTTTTCTAAAAGTTCATGTCTTCGATGGTTCAACACATCTCATGCAAATCAAGCCATGACGGGCAAATCATATTTTGAAATTTTTTTCACAAGCCGATGACACTTTGTCTTACAACCCACATAATTCATGGGATGTTTCCAGTCGCATACTTCACTTCTCGTTTCTCACGCATTTGTCGGATAGCAAACTACTGACGGCAGAGCTGCTTCTGAATGGTTTCAGGATTCCAGTGAGTTCCCAGAGGGAGCGATTCTCGGTCATGGCATCCTTTCAGCGTGTGTCAATGGCATCTCCACATCTTTCGAGCCAATTGTTCTTTTGTACGCCGTCGGCCTGAAGATCTTTCGATACATCAAGGGTTCTTGTGACGGTGCCCTTCTATGCGGCCTAAATAGACTTACTTCCATCTATGTCTCACGCGCTATGAGCCTCATGAAATGCTCCCACCTTTAAAAAATCACTTCAAAAAGTCGCCCGTTGCATTTCAGCGTTGTTGGGGCACAGCTTAGTCACAGCTTAACGTTATCGCAAATGCTGACATTTAAGCTGGGCCTTACCATTGGAAGAAAATTTAACTTTTCGCACTATACTTGCTCCACCGCGAAACGCGGTAAGCGCACTTCAGGTCTGTACATTCGAGGCCAGCTAAGTGTACCGGAAAGCTGTAGTGAAATTTCTCTCATTGAGGCTTACCGTAGTAACGTGCGCCCAGTGCTAGGATGAGCAGTGCAGTTTGGACTCGGGATACTGACACGAATTTGCAATTAACAGAAAGTAAATCTGAACAAGTGTTAGCTCTTTCAGTCGCACCGCCAGGCACCGCCTGATTGTCACTATCCGTGTACGTTAAGCAATGCCCCCAGGCGTAACAAACAACGCACGCCACCACATATTTCGTTGTTACGCTAAGTGGTGCCAGCGCGAGTGAGAATGCTCTTGTGGTGAGTTGCCTCCCGCTGTTTTCCGGCTCGCCTGACCTGGAACTTGTTGCCCATGTGTTACCGTGTAGCATTACGACCCTAATGACGACACTGCTTTCGATTACTTGGCATGTTTCTCAATTGCCTAAACTCACATAATTTCGTCCACCGTTTGCTTCCGTTCTGAGTGGTGTACCCCTTTTGTCCTGAGACACGCTAGCAATTCTTATAAGGTATATAACATGTGTATGAATGTCTCTACAACTGTGATTTGATAGCCTTTGTGGTACCACCCAGAATACAACCACATGAATCGTTAAAGCAGTTGAGAAGTCGCTGGAATGGATGGTGGTCTCCTCGATCCTACAAGCATTGATGAAGCTTGTCCTCTACCACCTGTTGCAGCTTTGTTGCCCGTCCACAGCGGTCGTTTCACTCTAAACCGTCGATGGCAAGCCTGCAGTGATGTAATGTGACCCACAGGCCTTTACCAGGCAAGTTCGATGAATAAAATTATCCAGTCCTTGTGTCGTATTACCTTAAATTCCAGTGTCGGACACATTCTGTCCGGGACTTACCAGGCTTTAAATGCCTTCGTATTTCAACCCAGCACCGTAACACTTAATACCCTCGTAGTCAAAAGCATTTCCATGTTGGCTGCCAGGGTTCGCAAGGCTACCAATTGTTATAGAATTGGAAGATTACCCGAGCACAGGGAGCTTATGAGCTTAGTCATTGGAAGGCATGGCCACCTGACAAGCCCTGGTGTTCTGTTAGAGTTGATTGCTAGCCGGTATGCCACGTTAGAAGTGATATTGAAATCTATAGAACAGCTAGACCAAATTGCGTCGCGAATATTTGAAAAGTATTAAGTGATGTGAAAAGGGATATGGTGACTTAAAAGATACGGTGCAAAGAGAAAGAGAGAGAGAGAGAGAGAGAGAGAGAGAGAGAGAGGAGAGAGAGAGAGCGAGAGAGAAGAGAGAGAGAGAGATAGAGAGAGAGAGAGAGAGAGAAGAGAGAGAGAGAGAGAGAGAGAGAGAGATAGAGAAAGAGAGAGAGAGAGAGAGAGAGAGAGAGGAGAGAGAGAGAGGAAGAGAGAGAAGAGAGAGAGAGAGAGAGAGAGAGAGAGAGAGAGAGAGAGAGAGAGAGAGAGAGAGAGAGAGAGAGAGAGAGAGAGAGAGAGAGAGATGAGGAAGGAGAGTATATAAAATAGTACAGACGGGTGTAAGCAGCCACATAAAACTGATAGCACCACTTGGAGGCCTGTACTTTGAGCAGTTCGGATACACGCAGCGTTAAGATCATGCATGAATCAATAAACCAACACCAGCCCGACCTTCACGCAACAATATGCAATCACCTATTACCCATCGGATTTGGACCATGTCGTCAGTGCTACTTCCTCGTTCCTCATCTTTTGTGAGCTGCTTCCAAAATGATACATACCTATGTAACCTAGCACGGCAGACATGAATTAGATCAGAATTAACGAAATGCAGCACGAGAAAAAGATCCGGCTAAATTTCCGAAAGTCACTGTAACTGACAAAGCGTATGGTTGTTTACCTAGGGGAATTTGGTTTGTGGGCGGATATTTGATATGCGTCAAGCTAGCAGTCTGTTGAAAGCAAACATAGTAATGCGAAAACAAGACAACAGATTGGCCTGGTTTTTGGTGTGAGCAGTAGCAGAAGTGGACACGTATATTTGCAAATATGCATCTCAGAGTCAACACAGAACTTAAAGCATGTTAAGAACGTTGCAATGCATCAAAACAACATCGCAGTAAGCACCAAGTACGTGTATGACAATGACAGTGGCTGCACCCCAAAAGGTTGTTGATTTTATTTTATTACCGCTCTAAAGTTGCACGGCTAATTGCGTTAAGCAATGCAAAGTCGCTGAACATTTCCATTAAACGCAGCACACCAATGTCAAAATGATGCATTTGTATAACTCGCGGTGTATTACACATTCCAATCGGCGGGACACGCATTCTTAACATTTCGGCGCAACAATCATGCATTCAAATGTCTGACACACTGTCCTGAATCATGCGAACCGGGGCGGTGCGCTGACTGGCTGCTGTCAGCTGTCCCCTGTCAGACATCATGATCATTATCAAATGAGCCTTATCGTCATCTCTGGACCTGTCAGCCCTCGTCTTTGGGTTTGTCAGGGCCTGGTCTCTGGATCGGTGGGTCCCGATTCATGGAGCTGTCGACCCAAGTGTCTGGATATGTCGGCCCACGTATCTGGGTATGTCTGTTCTAGTCTCTGGATCGGTGTCTCCAGATTCATGGAGTCGTCAGCCCGGGTGTCTGGATATGCCAGCCCACGTCTCTGGGTGTGTCTGTTCTAGTCTCGGGATCGGTGGGTCCCGATTCATGGAGACGTCAGCCCGGGTGTCTGGATATGCCAGCCCACGTCTCTGGGTGTGTCTGTTCTAGTCTCGGGATCGGTGGGTCCCGATTCATGGAGCCGTCAGCCGGGGTGTCTGGATATGCCAGCCACTGCCACCAGACCAGGCCGGTCTGGTCTTGACACCCGAACCTCACGGCCTGAACGTGCCAGGCTCGACGCTGGTCTAGTCCGGCCAGGTCTGAGTACCTGCTAGGCGTGGTCTCTGTATTGTCCACCTTCGTCTCTGGACCTGCTTGCCCCGATGAAAAACCTGTCAGCCCCATTCTCCGCATCAGTCAGCCACAGCCCTGGGCCGCGACGCCCGCCCCCAGGCCGCCATTCTCTGTCTCCAAACCTGTCAGCCCTGGTCTCTGAGTCTGTCAGCCCCAGCCTCATCCCCTAATGTCGACTGATGCTGGACACGTCTTCGGCGGCTGACGGCTGCAAGCAGTCGGTGGTGATGCTGCTCATGCCGCTGGCCTCGCGCCCCAGCTGGCCGTGACCTCGCTGACCCAGGTGACCTCTGAGCGGTGCGCCGGGCCGCCGTCGGAACGAGCGGCGCACCCAGCGCCCCTGCGCCGACGACTCGTGAACGAACTCGTACGTGAAGCCGGCCAAAATTCCGCCGAAGGTGGGACCGACCCAGTACACCTGGAATAGCGCAGAGAGCGCCTTACACGACGTATTGCGGGCCTGCAAAGTGCTCACAGTCGATGTGAGCCGCATCACATTGTACCTACCTGAAAAAGCATTCAGGAACCAACTTGAAACAGTGATCTAGATAAAAGACGTATCCAGTGGGAAACAGGACTGGAGATATTAACACAACTCGGGAGGATACGATCAATGTGAATAGGGCCCTGGCAACCAGAAAGGATCGCTTGGCTCACGGTGAAAACAACTGTATAGCCCGCGACGGCGACCGGAGTGTTGCCCGGCCGCAACGCTGTGTACATGCAAACACACCAGGCGAGGACGACAGTCCGAGCGATTATTCCATCCATGATACCAACGCTGCGTCTCATTCCCCGCGTAAAACTTCCCCTTAAAACTTTAAAAATCCCTGCGAGGTTATAGCGCCAGAATGTTCTTCTTCCCTTTATTCCCAAACAAGTTGTCTTCTTAGCAAAAATTCCATTGCATAGCTGTTTATCGCGTCCAGACCTATCGCTTGCTTGATTTGATGTTGAACACAAGAGACAGGCTGAGTGCTGCCGACTGATGTGCCCAAGCAGCATCAACATTTTTCACTTGGTAAAAACGCAGCCAGTGTTGTGCAAGTTTCCAGCCCGATCTCACTTTAAAACTAACTCTGGCCAACTCTTGGCACCTCGAGTCACAACAGGAACATGAATCAATAGACTAAGACGCAAAACAGACAAGTACCAGCAGCTGAAAATGAATGGGCGGAAAAAGTCTAGCACTACAGGAAGAGAAGTTAAACTCGATGAGCAGCCACTATGTTCCTGCTAAAGCGACCATCGCATTTTGGGGTGTAAAGAAAAAGAAAGCATCTTTCGATATACTGATAAACGTATTTAATGTATGGTATATTACAAAGCTCTGAGAAGAATATATATATATATATATATATATATATATATATATACAAACTTAACTTAAAAAGAAGTAGAACTAGACAAACTTAAGAAGAAAGTAGAACTAGAAATTCTTTACCAGGATATCTTGAATTTGGAAAAAGAGAACAAGGTAACCGTGCACAAGGATCTAAACAACAGCTTACTAGGAGAGAGCACGAAAAAGCGTGGAAATGACGGGAGCAAGATATTCACGCAAGAACTCAGGACAGCGGCAAAGGAACTTCAAGAAAAAGACGACATCATCATTCGGCGAGCGGACAAATCATCACTCTACGTGATACTTGACAGAAAGGAATATCATGAGAAACTAAACTGCATCTTGAACGACGGCAAGAAGTTCCGGCGCATCACAAGAGATCCAACAGACAAACTCAAGACCAAGCTTAGCAAACTAATCACTGCTGCCAATGCCGCTGTTGATGGCATACACTTTTCCAAGATAACGGGTGAATTTGCGCCTGGCTATGCTTATAGGTCTGTGAAAACTCACAAAAATGGCAACCCCCTTCGTCCAATAATTTCACAGATCCCTTCACCAAACTATAGAATTGCAAAATGTCTTAATGGTCTTCTGTCCCCATATCTTCCCATGTCTTACAGCTTGTCATCAACGGATGAGTTTACTGATATAGTGCGATCTCGTCAACCTAAGGGCCTGCTAGCCTCTCTAGATGTTGAAAATCTATTTACAAACGTGCCTATTAAAAGAACCATATCCATCATCCTTGACCGCGTCTACAATCATCCTGAAATTCCTCCTCTCAAAATATCAAGGCGCCTTCTTGAACAATTACTAAAAGCCTGCACGTTGGAAGTTCCTTTCCGCGGGCCCGATGGCCGAATGTATTGCCAAATTGAGGGTGTTGCGATGGGCTCACCTCTAGGATCTCTATTCGCTAATTTCTTTATGGGACACGTAGAAGCCGACATACTACAGAATGACGACATAAGACCAGACATTTACTGCCGCTACGTAGACGATATCTTTGTAGAAGTTAGGGACATTGACCAACCAGGACATCTCAAAAACACTCTTGAAGAACGGTCTGGCTTAAAATTCACAACAGAGCCAAGTGTGCAAAACGTAATACCCTTTCTTGACGTAGCTGTCGATGGACAAGGACAACAATTCAAAACGACTGTATACCGAAAACAGACTAACAACGGACGGTGCTTAAATGCTGACGGTGAGTGTCCTCGACGCCACAAAATTAGCGTCATAAGGTCCTTTCTTAGACGAGCATTTAAGCACTGCTCTGAACGGACAGGACTACATTCAGAATTGACACGAATCAGACAGATCTTGGTGAACAACGGTTTTTCAAATTCTGACGTTGAAAACGAGACACAACGACATATGACAAGACACTTTGAAGGCAAACCAATGCAAGACATTCAACCGACCGGCAAACTGTTTTATCAAAATCAAATGACATCTGCCCACAAACAGGACGAAAATGCTTTAGGGAAATTATTTATAAACATGTGAAAGGCAAAAACAACCACAAAATAGACATTGCCATTTACTTTTGTAATAAGAAAATATCGAACCTTCTTATGAGAAACAGCCCAGACAAACACGACAGACTGAAATGCACCAATGTAGTGTATCAATTCCAATGCAACATCGAAGGCTGCAAACTTCGTCTCATACACTACATTGGTGTGACCACAACGACACTCTCACGACGCCTCACAATGCACTTACGTGACGGGGCACCTCTGGACCACATGCGACAGGGACACGACATGACATTGACAAGACAACAACTGACAAACAGCACTGACATTTTACGGACGTGCGGTGACAGAAGATGCCTTCACATTTGGGAAAGCATATTCATTAGCGAACTCTCTCCGGCCTTAAACAGACAGACAAATTCTTGCAGAACTCTTGAACTACTAGGTGGTGGGCGGTGAGCACTTCTGGTGTGAATGTGACAATAGTGTTCCTATTGTGTCTTTGTGATGTTCCCATTGTGAGTGTTTCTTACATGTATGAAAATGAAAATAGCAGTTCGTCTTACCTCAATTAGTTATGCTTCATTTATGTTCTCCGTACCAAAAGATGTTTTCCAACGGTAGTGCACAATTTGTCATCCTTTGAACTCAAAACACACACATATATATATATATATATATATATATATATATATATATATATATATATATATATATATATATATATATATATATATATATATATATGTATATATATATGTATATATATATATATATATATATACATATATACATATTTTATATATATATATATATTATACATATTTTATCTATATCTCTCTCTCTCTCTCTCTCTCTTTCTCTCTCTCTCTCTCTCCCTCTCTCTCTCTCTCTCTCTCTTCTCTCCTCTCTCTCTCTCTCTCCCCTCTCTCTCTCTCTCTCCTCTCTCTCTCTCTCTCTCTCTCTCTCTCTCTCTCTCTCTCTCTCTCTCTCTCTCTCTCTCCTCTCTTCTCCTCTCTCTCTCTCTCTCTCTCTCTCTCTGTAGATACCGAGCCATAACACCTTCTTCAATTACCGATGCATTCATCTTATTAAGCTTTCAAGTTGTCATTACGTCATGCCATATCACGTCCAAAATTAACACAGAAGGCAACAATTGTTTAAGTGCCTGGGCACATTCTACCAGCCTCTATACTTTGCGAGCTGTACTCTTCAGACGTTGTTCCAGCAAGGGTGCATCCAGAGCGTCGCCTTTGAGGATTGCACCGCGGGCTTGGGAGGTCAATGCTATGAAGGCTTTACGACGCACTCAGCTGCTGAGGTAATATGCCGTCGCCTGCCCCTCACCCTGGCAGGAAGGGTGGGCACTGATGCTTGGGAGGTCAAAGTTCAATAAGACGTACGGATTTTTTAAAAGCAGACCCTGATCTCCACCAGTCCAGGAGGGCGGAGCATAAGCCTTCCTCATCCTAGGAGGACAGACCCTGATCCCCACCAGTCCAGGAGGGCGGAGCATGAACCTTCCTCATCCTAGGAGGACAGACCCTGACCACTACCATCCAGGATGACAGCCCTAGTCTTACCGTCCCACAAGGGCACACCCTGATCCCTACCATTCCAGGAGGACAGACTCTGATCTTTATCATACAGGAAGGCAGACCTTGAACCCCACCGTCTCAGGAGGGCAGACCTTGAACCCCACCATCCCAGGAGGGCAAAGCTTGAACCCCACCATCCCAGGAGGGCAGACCTTGAACCTCACCATCCCAGGAGGGCAGACCCTGATCCCCACCATCCCAGGAGGGCAGACCTTGAACCCCACCATCCCAGGAGGGCAGACCTTGAACCCCAACATCCTGGGAAGGCAGACCTTGAACCCCACCATCCTGGGACGGCAACGCTAGCTCAGCCGAAGATGTTTCCTGAATTATTTCGGCATGTCACGCAAGGATTTGGCACGGGCATCGCGTGCATTCTGGCTGGGACTATTCTGGCACAGACAACCAGACTGAAAGGTCGGGCGCCGATTAGCCAATATGGGATTGCGCGTATTCTCGTATAAACAGGGTTAGTTTCACAAAGAGGTAGATCAAGTGAGTTAAAATGCAATGGTACAGCTTTTTGGCAAACGCCTCATCCGTGCAAAATAACGTTACGAAAGGTGAAGTAATGTCACCGAGTACGTTGTGCAGAATCAGCTGGACCAGTCATTGGTCCAGCTGATTATGCATTAAAAGTGGTCAGCATTATGCTGCCCACTTTTAAGATGCTTACACACAGCTTGCGTACCTATCTCAACATGCGCCCGAGTGGACGGTTGGATACACTTCGCTCGGGTGGCTGGGTCAATTTGCCCCTCCCCCATGCGGTCTCAAGAAATAGGAGAGCTAAGGCAACCAAATTCACAATGTGTGTTGGCCTGTACGTGAACTCACTTAGGTCAAATTTTGAGGTTCCTAGATTATGAACTTCGGGTTGAAAAAGGTAAAATAACACCAAGAATCCAGATGTTTGTTCTAAACAAAAGATCACATGCACATTTTAGGTCAGTAACCTTGTGTTACCTTTTGAAGGTCATTGTTACCAAAATCATACAAGACTGCTTTGTGGAAGATGCACTAAGCGGCTCCTGTTATCAACAATTCGAAAAGAGCACCAGAAACTACGTTTTGAGGAGCACATGTTCGAAACAGAAAACTTGTGTTGTCTAGAGCAGCTTTTTCCACTTAAAAGCATGCCAATAGTTATAAGTAAGCCTATTTCATCAAATATCATTGCTGATGGTCTTCGAAAATTATTGCAGACCGCCGACATCCTGAACCAATTAATTACCAGAATGTTGATGAGGATATCTTCTGTTTTATAGTCCGATCGACTGTTGCGGTCATTTTGCGCCCACTAGTATGCCAGACAATCTTCATCTATTCGGCAAAACCGAGGGTTTAGTGAGCCGTAGCGTAGGTCCAATAGTTTTCTGAATTGCCTGCAGCTGCAATAAGTGCATAAGATTACATTCCACTTCAGACAGGAGGCCTGTACAATGGCTCTTATGACGAGGCCCATTGGCGCGATCTGAGGACCAGGTCTCTCGCGTCTGTCCCACATGGTCAGCGTATGGGACGGTCCATCAACTGAGCTGCGGCACGGCATGGTCGGCGTGCGGGGCGGTCCGTCAACTGAGCTGCGGCACGGCATGGTCGGCGTGCGGGGCGGTCCGTCAACTGAGCTGCGGCACGGCATGGTCGGCGTGCGGGGCGGTCCGTCAACTGAGCTGCAGCATGGCATGGTCGGCGTGCGGGGCGGTCCATCAACTGAGCTGCGGCATGGCATGGTCGGCGTGCGGGACGGTCCGCCAACTGGGCCGCGGCATGGCATGGTCGGCGTGCGGGGCGGTCCATCAACTGGGCTGCAGCAAGGTATGGTCAGCGTATGGAATGGTCCATCAACTGAGCTGCGACACAGCATGGTCAGCGCACGGGACGTTTTATCAACCGAGCTGTGGCACGGCTCCTTTCCCTACGTAACACACCAAATATGTAGCCCATATGATGGAAGGCGAATCCAATTATGTTAATCTGATCATCTACTTTTCCTTTCCTCTGGTGCCCCTGAAGGTGTTAACGGATGCATAATGCTCAGCGTATACACTGGACCCTCGCCCTGATAAGAGGGAAGATGCGACCCTCCCATGGTTTTTTGGGAATACCTTTCTGGCATACTGTAGAATCGCGCCCAAACTTTCAGTGTTCAAAGGAGTGTCTTTTGCGTGTGTTTTGAAAACAAAAACGTGTTCCTGGCTCTTTTGGTTTCGGAGCAGCGATGGTTTTAAAGATACACTGCTCTAAGGCCGGCGCGCGCGGCGGGCGGCAGCCGATAATGCCGCGGAACACGCACAGTGGACCGTCACTGTTGCATTAACGGAACCATACATCATAAATGTTTGATGAAAAACATAGAAATAGACATCATTGTGCACGTGATTTAACAAGTAATATACCTGTTTAGGCTTTGTGTTGCCACGAGCCAGAGTCTTGTGTGCATGATTTTGTGTTGCTAGAAAAGTAAGATTTTCTGGAAAATTTGATCTGGCATAATGGCGTCAATTATTGATCTAACGACGCAAAAATTAGAACCGATCGTGAGATCTGTCCACATAAGCCCACTGGGGATTTTGCTAAGTTCTGCCTTCATTAGTTTGGAAACACCAGAAGTGGTCTCATCAACTACTCTATCAGTTCGCGTTATGAAGAATGGCGTATTTGGGCAAGGGCTAATGTACTAATGTGTGACGTCCGTATAGGCTGATGCTCCAATTAATGTTTACAGTAAGTAATATATGACATATGTATTCCATGTATTCTGCAACGCATTCATTGTAATATGTAATGCATTCAATGCGTTATGTAAACATAATGCATAAACAAACAGCTGATGAGACGGGGTGACAGAGGTAGAAAAGTAGCAAAACAGCTTGTAGAGCGAATGACGAGCGAGGTGGTGAATCTTCTAGCCAGATAAATATAGGTCTTGCGACCCTCTTTTCTAGCGCATATTTCGTTCTTGGTGCTCTTAATATAATGTTAGGTTATTGTGAGGAACACTGTCGTGCCAAGACGCTCTTCATGCAAAAAGCTGTTGCTTAAGGGCATTTTTAAGACGCTCCAAAGGGCTCAGCATAAAACTATCCTAAGACAGAAATCCTGTCTCTAGAACGCAATGTTCGTTTTTTCTACTGTCAGATGATTTGATTTTGCTTTTAAATTTATACAGATTGGGCTGCTACAGACAACCCATACCCCATCAGACCCTCCATAAAATGTTACGAGCATTATGCAACACAAGCTTGAGAATAACACCCCTCACCCCACTCCATATTGGAATATTCGAACCGCTGCTATCAACAGTTAAAAAATCATACGCAGTTCACAGGGCATGAAAGAGGTAGATCGGATCGGGCTGGGCGGCCTGTTTGCTTTGTGTTGTTTTGTATTGTGTTGTTTTTTGCGCTTGAAAAACTCGCCGACCTACCCTTTGTCTTTTGTCAGTAAAAATTGATCGTGAACTCAGGCTTGTATCAACACCTGATATTTCCTAACGAAAATCTGACAATACGCGAACATTCTGTACATGTCAGGCACCAAATATATGTATTTTAATAATAAAACTACGTCTGCTTTCCTCATTTGTTGTGACGTTTTAATATTTCCCTCTGTATTTCCGCCTTCCTTCTCTTCACTTTCCTCTGCTTCTCCTACTCCTTTCTTCTTCTTCCTCTTCTTATTTTTGCCTCCTTCCTCTGCGTCTTTTTCTTCTTCATGCTCCCTCTTTACCCACCTCTGTCTCTTCCTCTATGTCCCTTTCTCTCTTCCTGTATTCAGTTGTATTTCCGTTCTCTCTTTCCTCTCTTACTCCCTATACACTCTCCACACGCACATATTGCTTTGGACGCTTCGTTAGTAAGCATTGTGTTTACTTCCCACCAACATTACTACGGTGCTGCATTCAAGAAGATGCATATACGCATGTCCATTTACATATTTGATTTCCCTTTCCGACGAATACGCATACAGACACATAATTTATTCATTCCCTATTCACGGAAGCTGCATTTCAGATGTTGATGCAGCTCGCAAAACCCTCATTACAATCTGCGAAGAGCTTTCAGCCAAATTTAGACCTGACAGCATCGGCAACGAAATGTTTGAACAATAAATATATTGGATATCCTGCTGCCAGGACAGTTATTTAAACGATGTTTGTCATTGAATTGTATTCTCATCAACTTGGCACGCGTTATGGCCGCGTTTATACTGCAAACGTGATGAGAAAAGACACCCGATAGATCGAAACGTATTTGCAAATCGTGCTTTAACTGATCAAAATTACTGACTTGACCCTAGTGTTTGCATCTTGATGGTGAGATAAAAGAAACGTTATAAAAACGATGGGGGGAAAATGTTAGCAGTGCAGGACAGGGAAAATGATGGGCCAGTAGCGCAAGTTGGAGGAGTTTTAATAGGATCACCCGGATGGCCCTAATGAAAGCTCGTGGCAGCCTTAGTTTCTATCACATGTTCCAGTTTAACCGTACTGGTGTAGTACCAATGTCGAGTGTTTGCCATCACCAGCTGGTGCTGATATACGCAACGAGATGGCGCGTGTGGGTCAATTGTCCACTCGTTAAGCTTCGGATCTTGAAGCACGTGTTCCAATCAAATATATTTCGTGACGCTTAGCTGTCCATCATGACAGCCGGCATGACAGCGATAAAATGGCAGTTACGTGGGTCTTTAGATAATCCAAAAACTTTCGGAAGTAAATGACCAAAATCATTGCATTATTCATACGAAGCTGGCCACCGAAGTAACATGAAAGCTAAAGGCCTCAAACCCATTTTAACTTTTGCGATCAACTTGTGGCAAAGTCTGCAGGGGAGATGTAATGGATATGGATCAAATATGGATCCATTGATGGGATCGATATTGATACGATATCGTTTTACATTTATGGATATTGTAAATATTGATCAGATCAGATCAGATCAGCCTTACGGAAGCTGGAAACGTACTCTGGCTTGAAAAAGACAGGCAATGAGAAGCAACAAATGAAGCATAAATAATGCATGCATTAAGATCTACAAAAAAACATTTAGATAGTGCATATTCTCGGAGATCAGTGGCTCTACACTGATATGTAGGATATACTATCAACAGTTTATTTTGTTGTAATGAAAGCCTGTCCTTATTGACAGAGTCAGGATGAGAACGGCAGCTGTTGCAATAAGGTTGTTTACTAGGGGCGAGCCCAGCCCTCGCATACACCTCACGATGTTTTGATTCTGAAGTTTCCTGGGCGGGAGAGGCTCCTCAATCTCTTCTGTCACGTCAGCGCGGCAGCGGCCGCCAGCTACCGCTGCTGCTAGAAGGCCGCCCGTCCTTTGAGGGAAGGGTTGCTGAGTGGGGCGCGCAGAGACCGGGAGGTGGTAAACCGTTCTGACGTGGACAAATCACCCGGCTGGGTTTTCGCACCATTTCACTGGCAGCATGAGAATCTCCGCGTCCCGCTGAGTAAAAGCATATGGCCCATGGCGTGACAGCCTACTGTGTTACCGAGACCAGCATGCATCATAGCCTTATCCCGGGAACGGAAGCACCAGCGACGCTGCTGTCTATCTGTGTTGAATTGCTGGAAGGGACGCGTCAGTAGAACACGTCCAACCGATCCGTTTTGAATCAAGCCAAGTGCAAGGAAGCAGGGCAGGGAAGGCCATGCGAGAGGCTGGGCACAGCATTGCGCACTGCGGAACAGTATTTGCCAGCCTTCGTGCGCCAAGTGACATCTAGTGCCGGGGACGCGTACTAACAGAAGCACGGTAGCTCATACCGAAATAATTGATTCTGCAATATTAGCATAAAATTGCTTTTGTGATATCAGTCACGCGATTAATCAGTATCCATTATGGCATATAAATACCATCCAACAGCACACAGCGTGGCTATCCGAAATTACCCTGCACATTTGCGCGCCCAATAAACTAAGGATTTCCACCCTTTCGAAGTGCTCGTGGTTTGATAAATGCTCTCTCAACAGTTCGTCAGTGGTTTAAGGGTAAACATTGTTTCAATAAGCATACAGTTATATCCCTAACTCTATGTGTATTTTCTGTCAATCATGCGGCAAATCATCTGAAATAACACATGACCTCTGGACATGTACCATTCTGCCGTGCGCATGATGAGCGGACCTTTAAGTTGCGATAGTTTTCAGGAAACGGATCGCAGACGCTACGCCAGGCGGAAATTGTTCCATCACATTTGCATGAGTTACTACTGACTGTAACCGCAAGACCTTTTGATATGAGTATCGCTTAGGAAGAGTTAAGTTAAGCAACGTTGGATCATTTTTATTTCTGGAGGACAGGATATTTTAGGGATTGAGTTCGGGAAAAGCGCACACTTTCAGCACTTTAATTCACTGGGGCTGACAAATGGCATTTGATCTCCATGTGCTATCATAATACAGTGTCATATTTTGGTAGATCAGCAAAACAATGACTTAATATAACTATGCACCGTGCTGTGGCTATTCACGTTCTTCTGTTCATGCCAGGACTGAAAAGTGCCGCTTGCCACTAAGGAATAACTCCGCGCGGGTAACCAGCAGCAAATGCGGCCAAGAGGCATGCGTGCACTTAACATAGAAAAAAGTTAAGCATATGTTCTTACCACATCAGCAAACTGATGCAAACTCTTACATTAGGGCATAAGCCAATATTATGCCCTAAATAGTCAGTTGGTCTACTATCTCCAGCACTTTAACGGTAATCGGTCACACACATTGCCCAAGATACAAACTGCACATGCATTTATGTCATGCTTTTGATGAGCGCATCGCACATTTTACAGCAATCGACGCTATACACAGGGAGTACAAAACGCCCGGTTGCATGTCTGAGCCACAAGCATGCACTTCGTGTTATATCCGCAGACAATTAGCGGTCTTTTGTCAATTGTATTTTGTATTGCCTCAATATTCAAGTAGATTTCAGTGACGATTCGAAGATTAGGTATCCTTTTCATTTCGAAGAACAAACTCTTTTGGCTCTCAATTTGGATACCTCCTGTTGTCTTGCACGCAACACTTTTTCTCACGACGTCATCTGCTATTTGAAGCGCATTCGTTGCCGGAAACAAAATGGTTGTGGGATTAAGCCATAGCTATACGGTAATCACTCAGGGTGCGGTCCAATACTACCTCGAGAACTTTCTGATAGCCAACAAACTGCCAGCTTGAATCTACGGTATCTTCTTGGTCGCCCACAATCAAGATATTCTCAAAATTATACCGTGCAAACTCTAACCTTGTTTCTCTGTTTTTATAACACGGATTGATAAGGGGGGGGGGGCTAATTCGACCCTCTGGCGTTTCCAAGCCAATGCAGATAGAGCTTAGCAGGAAACATCAGCGGATTATTTCTACCGAAATCCACGATTGGTACGAGTCTGTATGTCGTTTGGTCAAAAATTGGCCTTTGACCACTTGTGGCAGGTCAAAGGCCAAATTTCCGAGAAAATAATACATTTTCAGCTTTACGTCATCTTTATGAGACCACGGTATGTGGCGACACGAAACTTAAACAGATGTGCCTCTTGCGCAATTTGGAGTGGAGTAGTGTATATTTGTATGCGTTCTGAGCACGCATTAATGATATATCCGTTAATGTAACAATGTCGGCCTGCCGCGCGCGTTCCGCGGCATCATCGGTTGCTGCCCGACCGCCCGCACACTCAGGCCGTAGACCGCCGTGCAGTGTTACTACACCGCCGCTGCCCCAGAACCAGAAAGAGATAAAACACGTTTTTGGTGTCAACACCCGTGCAATTAAATCACCATAAACTGTTGGAAATTTGGGTGTGACTGTACAATGTGCCGAAGAGGTATTATAAAAAAGACTTTACGGAAGGTGGAGGAGTTGCATCAGCCCATCTGGGTGACGGCTAATTGTCCTAATCTAACGTAAATTATTGCTCCGAAGTGTATTTCCACCTCACATCTTCGCACCTTAATCCGGCGTTTCTCGCTTACAATTTCAGAAGACTGCTAACTGTCTCCGGAGCACTGACATCACGTGCTGAAAGAATCAGAGCCTCAAGATTCATCATCATCCGTATGAAACATTCTTGAACTTTCTTGAGAAGCGTTGTCGCTCCAGAGCTAGCGATAGCCTTGAGGGTGTCCTAGGTGATCTAACGGACGTCAATGAAGTGCAGGGGACCCTTGTGTTTTTTGAAACCTACCCTGCCTCCGAAGGTTTTCCAAATCCCTATTTAATGTTTCAGGGCTCCTCATTATGCATGTCGTCTCAAAGGGTCAGCTATATCACGGAAGGAGCTCATGACTTCGGGCACCTTGGGGGTGGCCATGCACGTCATTATTTTGACCTTTTGCAGATCGCTCAGCCCTCCATGGAATACGTTACGCTAGCTGTCTTGGAGTATTGGGTGGCTCTTGAACGTCTTGGTCAGCATTCTGTTGCTTTCCATTGAAACTTTCTACCGCAGCCATGGTCCGCTACTGAAGTGATGGCCAGCATACGTCCTGCCTGAGCGTTGTGGAAATTTCCGACCATCCCGGTATTCTTTGTTTTTGAAGTCATTAAACCTCGCCATCATTGTCTCGCAGTTCCGTAACTTTCACGGCACCCTGCTTGCCGCGGATCCACGAGCAGTTGTAAGACTCCTGGCCTTTCTAGGGAACCCTTGCCTGGAGAATCCTTATCCTGGGTGGAGCTGTTGTATTTCCGCTCACCACTTCGAGTTGGTTGATACCCTGCGGTCACTGCACTACGTCGGTGTTGACTTCGAGTCATCGAGGATCATGTTCTTCGCTTTAGCCACTTGGCTTCTCTGCGGTTTCTTTGACTGTCTTCGGGGCTTTGGATCATGTCAGGGGCTCTCAACGATAGCAGAGTCTCCCGACCGCTTTAAAGAGGCTGATACTACTTCAGATGCACTTGCTCGTCACGCATTCTCGTTCTTGTTATGGTAACTATCTCGGACTAACCAATCGCATCTGGGTGTTCTGCCTTTTTTGTTTTTATCGTTAGACTGCTTTGGCAGTGCCAGCAGTCCTGGGGTGCCCATGGCTGTCTCAACGGCCCCTAAGCCATCTTACTGTATGGACGGAATTTTATCTCTGGACGTTTCGGTTCATTCCAGTTCCCGAACTATGGAACAGAGTATCAACGAGCCAGGTATATGTTAAGGTCACATGTGCCATGTAAGTTGTTACATTGGCATAGCCAACTGGATGTACCACGCGGCGATTTACAAAATAAAAAATAGATTTATCTCATTTTCGTGTTTTTAACGGCCCGAAAAATGATTTTAAGTGATGGGACAGTTGTTTACCGACGGAACATGTTATTTCCACCTTTTAAGTCCATCAGAAGGCAAGAAATACGCCGACGAACGCGTCAAACTAACGGGTCTCGCACCGGCCTTACAAACGCCATGTGACATCTTCTTTCGTCACCGGGCGAAGGTCGCCTCAGAGATCCTCTCGAGGTCTTCTGTAACATTAGTGAAGATTGCGATACCACACCTTGGTTACGCCATTGGTGATGACTCCTTTGTCATGCTGATATCAGTTGTGTTCCAAGTTCAGGCGCCTGATGACGCACGCACTTTCATCACACCTTAAACATCCAATAATACTATGTCATAGTTGTTTCACCCGCCGCGTAATTAGCAGGTGAAAGCACGCAGTCTGGTAAGGTGAGGCGTGCCAAGTGACACGCACATACTATAAAATTTGGCCGTCGGACCTATTGTGACATATTATAGACCATATTAACCAATACATGATGCAATTGTACAGGTGGCATTCAATGTTATCTGTTCCGTTGTCGTGCGTGATAAGTTTGGAAATGGCCGACCGGGAACTTTGCACGCTTAGCTTGACACTGATAGCTTGACTTGACATGTCTCATGTTCCATACAAAAATGGGTTGCTCTTGAAATAACGTCCACTACCTCATGGATCAATAATTGGTTTCGCCGCTGTAATTTTCTGCAAGTCATTTCGCCGCTGTCAGTTCCCTTTGGTGTCCCAGTGACAAAGAAAATATGCCTTTACTGTATGCACCCCGTTGACCTCGCACAAAGCACCGAGTGCTGGTGTTTAAGACGCGCTTCCGTGCGGGTTCTTTCCATCTCCCAAACAGCTTTCCGAAATGATTTTCGGACGGCGCAGCGGAGTCACGCCAAATTTTACATGGCTGTAGACAATGGAATAAAAGATTGTCTAAGATCAAAAATTGGGGTGTGCCTTGCAAGGTTGTTGGCCTACAGCAGGTCAAAGTTAGCCCATAGATTTAGCGAAGGCAATTTCTAGCAAACCGCTTAGCCTGATGCAATAACTTAGTATTTGACAAATCCATACATATCTGGGATAGTTTCTTGGACAACGCAGCAATTGAATTAAGAAGTTCCATTGATCTGGGGTCAGGTACGAACGTCAGAATAGGGTCAGACCACCCTTTTTATGACTATAGAATTTGCTGTGCGGGATAGTTTCTGGTTTCCACTTTTAGTTTCATGAAAACAAGAACCGCAATAAACATCTTTCATGAACTTTTTAAAGGTCAAAATAGATCACTGACCTACAGTGACCCAGGGAACATTTATATTCCATAAAGCACTTTGTTTTCTGCCTACCGTAATCTGACGTTTATTAAAATGCAAAAATCAAGGCAGCCTTGTGTGGTTTTGGTAACCATGACCTTTGAAAGGTTAAACAAGGTCACTGACCATAAATGAGCACAAGTGACGTTTTACTTCGAATAGATATCTAGGTTCACGGTGACTACATGAGAAAGTCTTGGGGCACTTTGTACAACAATCGAATTCGGCCTTGTGTGGCTTTACTTGACCTGAATGTCATAAGATAGGGACCTCAAATTTTGATAAACGTGAGTACGCGTAAAGGCGAACACACCCTGTCAATTTGGTACGTCTAGCTCTCTTAGTTTTTGAGACCTCAGGTCCCCTCAGGTCAAATTGTCCCCTCTCCCACCCGAGCGAAGGTATTCAACCGGCCACCCAAGCGCGTGTTAATGACAGGCATCAATGTTAAGCAATGACATAAAATCAAGTCAAATGTACATAATACAAAATCAAACAAAATGTAGTTATGCACGAGCAGCGCGATGGCGTAATCGCTTGGATCTAGCATGATTAGCTTTCGAGATAGCCTGGGTCCTGTGGGGATCATCGTCCCTTTCCGATCATCATCCGAAGATGAAAAAACGCGCGTTCGATGAAGGCCAATACAGCGCTCGCTCACTGCTGTGTACCAGTGGGAGAGGGAGTAATGGAGCTATGTATGGCTCCGCAAAATGTAAAAGTATTCAACGCCCTTTCTCAAGGCAGCCCTGTTTTTAGACAGCTGTAGGAGATTTGAAATTGGGTTTTTGCTTGACTGCCCCAAGTCACCACAGTGAGTGGTGTGCGCACCTGCAGTCATTTCAAGAAAACCATAGCCAAGTTATAGGCGTGATCTCACCCCGAATAAACTTTACAAGAACTCTGAGGAAACTTCCATCCAGCGACCGGACGTGACTGGCATGCCCTCTGGAGGATATATTTTAGCAAGCAATGATTGCCGTTTTATACAGCTTCCAGCAACGACAAATCTTAATTGTGTTAAAGGAACTACAGTATAGGCTATAAGCTTGCATACGAGCTGTTTAATCGGAGTATATTTCTTGCAGCATTGCCATATCAAATGGATTTTTACCATTTTCAGTAGACTATCATGTGAAAAAGTATAAACTTTTGGGATTGCGAGAGAGTTGATGAATACGGGTCAAGACCGAGTACATATTCTGATGGCCGAAATGGCAATGCCATGGGACTAACAGAATCAGACAGAGGTGAAAAGCACAACCGTATTGGCAAAGGCGTAGATTGACGTGAGCAGCGTCCGAGTACTCCTGAGCGCCAGCCATGAGACGTGCGTCCAAGGATCGATGCTAAATCTCGGCAACTAGAGCAGATAAACACATGGAACTGACAGCACTGACTGGATTTGCTTCAACTCTACAACAGATCTCAAAACCGTCCAAGACGGTGGGCCAATTATTTATTGATAATGATTAGATACGATACTAGCTGACCGAACGACGTGGCCAACGACACCTTTTGGAAGCCGACAAAACTGAGGTCTACCCCGAGAGAAATTGGGTCATGAAAACTGCGGAGGCGTGAGACACTCTTTATGATTGTCAATATGCAGCGAAAGTGCTCCTTTTTGTGCAATACTTTGTTCATCATCAACAGCTGTATACCAACGCAAAGTCGTAAACTTCTAATTAAAATAGCCCTGCATGGTCAGGCTGTCAGCCAGCTGAATTATAACCGATGGCATTAGTGAATCAGCTCGTGAATGCTACAACAGCAAATCTGCGCCTTTTAAACTGTCATCAAAGGCGGAATTCCCAGTATATTGGTTGTCATTGACATCACTTGCCAAATGTGTTTTTAGCTGTCACTTTTTAACTGGCTTGTGTTTTGGCACCATCCACATGATGACGTCTGACGCCTTAATGTGGGTGTTACGGCCTTGTCCATGCCGCGCCGCACGACGCCTCTCACTGGGATTACGTTTGGTATTATCGTTGCGGTAATTGATACCTAAAGCCTGTCATCACCTCGCTTCTCCCACATTGCGTTTTAATGGATATATATATATATATATATATATATATATATATATATATATATATATATATAGCTTAGGAATCGTACATGGTATATAAATGTCCATTACTAATTGTCTTTTGCCGTTTGTCTTTCGCCGTTCTGAAGTCATCGGGGTGACGAGGGAGATTTTGACACTTAAGGTTGGCTTACCCCAAAACCGTCCCGACGCGCTGGACAGCAATGGGGACGTCTTTGAAAACATATATGGTGGCAATGGCGGCGGATGTGTTGGCGGTGGCGTGAACTGGGGGAAGGCGGCGCCGGCGGCGCCCGGATGAGTGCCGGTGCCGTTTGGCGTCTGATGGGAAGCTGGATGCTGTTCAAAGTTCGGCCGATACGCTGGCGGGGCGAACGGCTCGGTGGCATTTTCGTGAACCGTGCAGCAAAGGCAGCGATCCTAGGCTGGCGCGTGCTGGCTGTTGAAGCTGAGGTGGGGAAGCATGTGGCAGCGGTCGCACCGGCTTCCGTTCAAATCAGGACAGTCTTATGCTCTCTATGTTGAAAGATCCTCGTCCCGGCAGATTGCAGCAACAGCAGCTTCCTTGTCACTCCCCACCTGTGCCGGCATGATTTG
Source organism: Pollicipes pollicipes (assembly GCF_011947565.3). Lineage (NCBI taxonomy): Eukaryota > Metazoa > Arthropoda > Thecostraca > Pollicipedomorpha > Pollicipedidae > Pollicipes > Pollicipes pollicipes. The sequence goes on along the minus strand of NW_023596545.1, from coordinate 19,085,398 downwards.
CCATTCTGATCTCTCACACTGCTGAAAGCATTCCGCATGTGTTCCGCAAATACTGCTGACATTTCAGCTTTCGTGGGCGTTACTGGGGGAACGAAATTTAGGTTCCTTTCACTTAGTTCACTAAAGTAATTTCATGATCGAAAAGCGTCTCGCTGGGAGCAAACTCGCCATCCGTGAGCTGGTTTTCCGACGCCTTTGCGCCGAAACAGGATATCTACGGCAGCCATTATAGAGCGACACGAAAAGACGAGGGATTTCCGCCAGGGTTCTCCATGGTTTCAAAGCAATACAGCGAGCCAATGATTTTTACTTGTTCACCATCGCCGCAGCGGCGCCATTTCGGCGCGCATTCGATCGCCGCATAAGCCGTGGCCTAGCCAAGCGTCACTGGGTGCTCAAAATACGTTCTGCTACGACAGGTCTTAAGATTTTGTGCAGGTCCAGCGGATAGTTCAGCATTTTTGTGCAGTCTAGTAGCGACCCCGTCCTGCGGGCCGGTCGCCACGGCAGCCGGGCTCTTTAGCCGTACATTAACATGGAAAGCTACTTAAACCAAACAACCATTGGCACATAACATGATTTGAACGTTACCAGCAAATTGGTTTCAAGGCCCCTGATAGTTAGCGTATGAGGCAGATGTCATACAATTCAGTGTCTCCTAAACCGTCCGACAGTCCAACTAAACACAGCGCACGAATAACGGTACAGAACATGCCTGGAGTGACTTTAAACCAGGAATCAAATTTGCATTGCAGTTCACTGCTGAGTTGGCTGTAAGTTGAATTAGTACCTACCCAGTGATTTGTCCAGGAGTTGTACACCACGGCCAAGCCGAAGATCCTAGAAGGGCAGAGTCCAGCTCCAGTCAACTGAAACTGAGTACCGAAATCAGTTGTGACTTTCAAACACATCCGGCAGTTACATACAACACTTACATTAAGCATACTGCTCTTTTAGCGATTCTACGGCCTAGCATGATCATGAACTCATGAGATTGTTTTCAGGCACAATAGAATTGCAGGATGAATTTGCATTCAAGCATGTCTGTGTAATGCTCGCTGTTCGCTAGAGGATGTTCGCCGAACCAACATGAACCAAAGCCAGCCCAGCCATTCGCAGACCCCACAGGTCGAGTGCTTGCGGATGGATCTTTTAGTCCCCAGGATATAAGAACAGAATACATGGTGGGCACGAAAGTGCTCTGGTGAAGCCTACGTGATATATTATGCGTGCTTACAACTTACGAAACCTAACAAGTGACGTAAAGGAACAAGAATGGAAAGCAAGTGAGCGCATCACCCAAATTTCACGCATCTCTTTGACATCGCTATAATGACGGCCTAAGCACGACATTCTTATAATCCAAGCAACAAGAAAACATAGGTTATAATTACGCAAGGCATTTTGATGTTGGGTGTGTATTGCAGTATGCTCATTTTTGTCGATATTTCTGAGAGCTTACAATAAATAACCAACTCATGTATTGCCAGGAACAGAAGGATTTTCCAGGCGGTACAATACTCTTAAAACTACTTTTCAAAGCAATTGAGATCTAAATGGATTAAAATGTGGTTTTAATGTGGTTATGATGTGATGTGGCATCACTTTGATGTGGTTGATATGCAGAAAGCAAACCAAGTCAACGCTTTCTGAAACCACCCGCAGCTCTTACTGCCGTCCGGATATCACCTGCATACTTCACCTTGCACAAACTGCACACATCACTTCAGAGAAGCCAGGCTTGCTCGCTTGGAATATGTGCATTGAATACCGGTCTTCGAGAACAGAATGTTTCATTACCCAGTCCCAGTCCCCCAGAATGGTTAGTCCTTTGTCCCAAATCCCCGCCCCCCCCCTCACATGGTCAATTCTCTTTTTGAAGTATACTCTTCCCATACCTCATGATACGGTTAATGTTAATACTTGGCGAGAAATAGAATGGCCATGGCTTCTTGGCAGCCTAGCTTCCGCGCCTTTGTCCAAAAATGTGTGGAAGTCGAACCTTTTTCCATCTGGATTGTCGCCTGGAACCACTACCTATACTACGTCACGTATTGGCTTGGCTCTTTTAGTGCTTGCGTAAAACAATGGGTATAAGGCCACAACTTTGGTTAGGCGAACTCAAGCGGTAAATAAACGTCAGGTGAAAGTCTTAGGGAATTTTCACTGTCTTTATAGGAATGAGTTAAGCGATTAACTCGAGCTGGATTTATAGACAATGTACATCTGAGCTAGGCAGATCTCAAATGGAGACGATAGAAATACTTCTATGGAAAACTGTCGCGGTATCACTTCGAAGCAGCTTCCTTATCTACGCACGTTCATGCATGAGATGGTGTATATCCATTTCAGCTATTGTAGTTAACTTTCTGGCGTTTCAGGTGCACTGGTTGTTTGAATTAGAATCGTGAACACTTTGGAAAGGGTGTTAATGACGTCATCATACCCGTCCTCCAACGAGCACAAGATCACGTACAGATGACAATGGACAACAGACGTCACACATAAATAACAGCACGGTGTAGCGGTTCTCGATGATTTTCTATTGCATGTGGTGGTCGAGCTAGCCCGAAATAAAGTGCAATCATAAATTCAAACAGTTCCCAAAAGCCCTCTTATTTAGCTCGCCTGCACTGCGAAGATGAATAACATCAAAACCTTACACCCATCGAGCACTGACCGTATTTGCATTGGAATTGAGTGTGAGCTGCAGCGCTGCGGTGGCCGCAGTTTGGAGCCAGCCCGCGGATATCATTTCATGGCCTTGTGACCTTCAGTCTTGGAGTTCCAATGACGTTGGCGTAGCTGCCATCCATGTTCATTAAACTACCTTTGTGTGACATAAGGTAGACGGTGCTGCTTCAATAATCCATCCGATCGTGGTTCACGTTTTGGCTCCAGCCGGGTTCTGTCATACGAGAGAGGGAAAGAGAGAGAGAGAGAGCGAGAGAGAGGGAGAGAGAGAGAGAGAGAGAGAGAGAGAGAGAGAGAGGGAGAGAGAGAGAGGGGGGGAGAGAGAGAGAGAGAGGAAGAGAGAGAGAGAGCGAGAGAGAGAGAGAGAGAGGGAGAGAGAGAGGGAGAGAGAGAGAGAGAGAGAGAGAGAGAGAGAGAGAGAGAGAGAGAGAGAGAGAGAGAGAGAGAGAGAGAGAGAGAGAGAGAGAGGCGGTTCTTTGTGTGTGAAGGACATTCATAACAATATCCCTACCAAAGCCCAGAGCACTTCGGTCTGTGAGATGGGAAGGGATTAGGTCCTGGCATATTCAGGTCGGTAGTATACATATTCGAAATACAATATCATAAGTCATGACAACAAGCAGGAGCAAAAAACGTTCCGATCGGTAGATGCACCCACGTTACACAGTGCTACGACCAGGGCTGAGCGCGCGTTAGTTTCGTTTGTACCGTGATTCATCCTATGTGATGAAATGCACAAGATTGTACTGCCAATTTACGAGCGGGGGGGGGGGGGGGGTGATTATGTCATCGTCTCATATGATGTCCATATGCTGCCGATGTGATACAATGACAATGGCGTCTGATTCGTTTCTGTGTCAAAGACTGCTTCAAGGTACGTCCAATTATCAAATCGCCAAAATACGAGTACCGTTGTAAAATAGCCCCCGCTGCTACCGAACTGAATAACAGTGAACGGGCAAACTGACGTCATTGTTCAGGGTGTGACGTCATGCGCAGGATCATGCAGCGAGACTGAATCCTTTTCTTGAGGACACTTTGGTATCGTTTGGCAATCCCTTGCAAAAGATAATAACAAAAGGTAGGATTTTTGGCAGATTGCTTCGCATGCCTATGTTTCCTCTATCGTTGGTGCAAATCACCTCGGTTTGGGGGAATATCCTCTAAACCGTTCAAAGATTTATGACGAAAATTTGGTCAGCTTGGATTTCGATACTTTTTACAACAGAACTATACGTTTTTAATTCCCGTCTTGTCAGGTTGCTAATCCATGACGGCGTTCTCAAGGCTCTGTGGGGCGGCAAGGTGGAGAAACAGCGCTCAGCGGCGCAGATTTAGCCCTGTGTCTATCAGAGCTCATCGTTCATTGGTTCTGGACGTGCTAGATAGTTGCATAATGAGCTTAACGATGTGACCTTGCCTATGGTCACTCGAGGTCGAGGTCAGATCAATTCTGACATTTAAGTTGCATGAACGCTTGCACGAGCATCAAATATTAAGGAACGCGTTGACTGAAACGTGGCACGTTGACTCGTCGCACATGGCGAGCAGGCACGTGGTGCAATATCATCCAAAGATAAGACCACGGGTGATCAGGAAGTGGCGGCAGGGAATTTCGCATTACGCCGTGGTACTTGATAGTGACCAGCTTGATTCGCCTCATGTTTATGCTGCGTAGAAAGCAGAGCCATGTTGACTGCAAAACAAAAATAGCCACTGATGAATGAAACCACCTAGCCCGCGGAAGGTGGCAAAACTGGAAAGACTGGTTCGGACTAGAACCATCAGCTCAAGGGATGGCAAATGCCTTATGCTTGTGCGTATCATGTTTGTTAGGAAAGCACACACTAAACCTTGTGATGAACACAAGATCATGCGAAAAGACACTACATTCAATATCGTTCGAGCCAGGCAAACCTGGCATTCTACCTTTTATTCGATGCTGAGAATCGCACGAAAGAAGCATGGCAGCGCCCTGTACGCCACGTCTTGACCACGCAGTTGTGCCCCGAACGAGGTACTCCAACTGAGTTAGTATGCTATAACATTGTGGCCGCGTCCGATTGAAAGGGGCGGAGTGAGTGGTGAGAGCTGCAGAGGTGAGAGGTGCGCCACAACCGGAGCGAACTCAACTCACGCGCCACAGCTTTTCGCGATCCGAGATTGTCGTCCGTCTTTCATGTTGGCCGATCTAATTTGCACGTTGGCAATGCGAACGCGCCTTCGAGTCCGGGCAATCTAACGCGCCAGCTGAGCTCGGCTCCCGGGGGTGGACGCCGCTGGCGCCGGCTGCGCGGCCGCCGAAACGGGCGCGGCAGGTCGGAGGAGTCATCACGCTCCTCTGCACCGGCGCCGGGCGACGACGGGGCGGCGGAGGTGTGCATGACGACGCCGGCGGTGGGGCAGACGGAGACGCATGCGACCGATACCAGGTCCTCTTTGGAATTGAAAAACTAGTGGTAGTACTATGCGGCGCACCTGATCACGCCTTTGGTCGCGATTGGAGTCGATTTAAAGGTTACGTTTCACGGAAAGGAAACCGAGGGCATGTTGCCACGGTTGCTAGCAGCAGAATAGTTATTAGATGGGATGAATCGTATCTGCGCGATTGTGTCCCATAAGAACTAAGTGCTGACTTCTTGAGTTCACCTGCTGCCCGCATCTTAACTTATGCAAGTAATGTATGAGGTGCATAGATAGCTAAGATGGCCTTACGTAGGCTATTATATGATTGGACATCTCTCTGTCATTTTCTGGAAAAAAACCAACATCTCTGCTGGATAATGGTCGAATTGAGATCGCTTCGTCGATATTTTCTCTCTGCGTTCCTTCGGAGACGAAACGAGGAAGACCTGAGGCCTAAATGCAAGGTACCTACTAATGGTCGTTACCGGAGCGAGCCGTTCAGATTACATCTAATTAAAAACACATTTGGGCAATTCTTGCTCCCACATAATTTTCCCTTTCTTTTGGTGCATTCATTTGTATCTCCCTTATCTGTATCTTTCCATAAATTTTCTGCCTCGAAATGTTGCAAAAATATATAAATCTCCAAGCAATAATATGTTTACCTGCTTTAGTCATGTCAACATCAGTTAATGAACCTGCAACTGCGTCCAGTTACAAATGTTTTTTAAGAAGTAAGGCTTGCTTTCCACTCGTATCTATCAATTTGCGATAGTTTTTCGGAGATATAGACTACGTTCAGGGGAATCCGGACGGCTCAACCCAGTACTTAGCGAAACCTTAGGGGGGGGGGGGAGTCTTCCTCCCGCCAGCCATAGTGCTCACGGGAAGGGCATCCGGGACAGGGTCAAGCGCTCCAATTTACTCCTGATTGCGATGACCTGCAGCTGTTGGCAGCAGTCGCGCCAGGGCTCAGGTGATTTCATAGGGTACAACGGAGCCATCCGAGCTGTATGGAACGTTACACTTCCGCCATAAGTTTCTGCCATGAATCGGAAATTTCACGATCAAACGTTGAGATCAGGGCTCATGCAGCAAGCGCTGCTTAGCGTGGGCTCTGGTCCCAGAAATACATCCAAGCAAAAGGTGCAGACTGAATTCTTGTTTAGTTATTACGAGAAATGGATGAAATTCATAGCAACCTCAAATTTTCTGAATTGGACTAACTGGAAAAAATGGCAGGGTGAGACCATATCATAAGGTGGATGGAAAACTAGAAATTCTTCCAATAGCAAGCTTATGTAAAAACACTTTGGCATCACTTACGAAGTTCCCTCACACTAAAATATTCATTCGACTCCCACCCGTAGGTGGTTTTCAAGTACACGATATTTGTTTTTCAAAACTTCTCTCCCTTTGGGAAAGCAGTGATATACATATGCAATGCTAGTGCTTTACTAAACCTGCACAACTACGTCATCGCAATGTAATAATAAAGTCTTGAGGAGAATATATATATATATATATATATATATATATATATATATATATATATATATATATAGATCATAGAAGCATAACCCAGAGCCCCATCGGTGATCACCACAAAACATTTAAATTTTCCTCGACAAGCCCGGTCTGGGCCGCTTACAATGTCCTGCTAGTAATTAACCCGCTAGTGCTCAACAGCTAACTTTGACAAATGGTGCGGGCATACTAACCTACAACCAATGCATTTGATCGCTTCATACGGTTCCGTCGTTCTAATTATTTTGATTGGTATTGGGCTCCTTAGAACTCTGACCCCAAAACTATCTTGTAAAAATAATTGTTCAAATGTATTCTAACAAAACGGTCTTGGCCCACTGCTCTTGATTTTGTTACCTCGACCTCCGTACCTTGATCTGCCACTGTTGATACAATAGCTTTGACTTACTAACCTAGGCCGATGGCGTTGACCTGCTAGGGTTAACACAATGACCCTTGAGACCCCGCCGGCGCACCTACCGCGAAGAGGGCTCCGGCGCCGTAGGCCAGTCCGATGGAGAGAGCCTTGCAGCCGGCATCCTGACGCACCGGATCCAGCGAGGCCAGCGTGGTCAACACCACCAGGAACGTGGCCAGGAACTCGGCGCCGAACGCCTGCGTCAGGGAGACGCCCGGCCGCACGGCCGCCACCTGCCGGCCGGGCAGCACGTGACCTGACGGTGTGGCCAGCTGTGTCGAGTGGGGTGGCGGACAAAAGGACTTCAATATAAACATTGCGTGGCAAGGACACAAAAATCAAAGTTAGTATGCATAATTTTTGCTAATATCAAGCTGGTAGAATGCAATGTTAGTTGTGTCAAAAGCTGGTAATGTAAAGTTCGTTTGGTATGAAAGTTGTATGGTCAAGTGCTTGCTATGAAATATTTTGTCAGGTATATGCGAGCATCCGCAAAAGTGGCATGGAAAGAGATGATACCGATCTGCTCGTGCGCAAATGTTTATCAGGGATAATGTTCGTATGATAATAGTGCGTACGTCAAAGTTCGCATGCGACAATAGCATTCTTAAAGCCAAATATTATGAACGGCCGAGGTTTATGTGATACCAAACGCCCTTTGATGTGAAGCAAATGAGCCCGTGCCAGTCGAAGGCATTGCAAAATAACCGTTGAGTGGAGGATACTGGAGTTAAAGGCTTAAAAGTATGCCTACAGCAGATCAACCATCTCGTTTGTATGCTTGTGATCCCCGACCCCGATGGCGCCTCTGTCGACGTTTCCGCGCGTCGTCGTCTGAGCGAACCACTGAGGCCAGCTCACGGCTGTGGTGGGTTCAGCTGGCTTGTGGAACAAGGTGCGCATCGCTTGACGTCTGGTAGGTACACGACCGCCTTTGTACATGTAAAGTAGCCCAGAGACCGAAAAGCGTGATGCCTGTACCCTCTCTTTTGCACCTACCTGGATTTGGATCTTGTTTGCACCCAACCCAACGTTTTCCGAGGCTATCGTGGGTAAACCATGCGCCGGATAAAGCCGGACATTCCGCAGTCGATCTTTAAGCCTTGATTATCTCTCAGAAGGCGCATTTCAGTGAAATCTGCGACTTGGCGACACACAATAGACAACCTTGCCTGGAGGGCGAACATTTCCCGTTCCGAACACTCATGCGCGTACAATTCCTTATGAGCAGTTGCGCATGTGTGGAGTTTTTACGAAGCATGATGTACTCACTTCATGCATACGACTTTTTTGCATGAAATCATTTTACATGCGTACTTAATATAACGCGAACATTTGCTTGCGAACTTCTGACCACGAACTTTTGCGTATGTACTTCTACCATATGAACTTTACACATCACGTGCAATTGCTTATGAACAATCCTGATCATGCTTTAAGCATGCGTATTTTTTCCTCGAAGTTTTGTCCTCAAACCACCGGGCGGCCAGTGGTACATTCAGGTTCTAGAACACGTGTGAGGTGGAACGTGGCCTGCCGTGGCGGTAGGTGTGGTATCGTTCGAAGCCAAACGCCGCCCATGTCATGTCATCAAAGACCCTGGGATAACTAGCGGACAGAACGGCGCGCTCACTCCAGTGCTCGGCTGCGTCACACGTGTCAGATCACATTGCAGAGATTTCAGCATCATGTTGGTCCCATTCAGCACCTTACTGGCACGACGGCGCGGCGACAGTGCATCGCCAGAGAACACGGCGGCTGCGCATGAATAGCCAGCGGAATTACAAAGCGAACAGCAGCACTCTGCAACAGGAGTGGCGCCGAGCCTCTCTGGCAGTGGCAGTACGGTCGATGGCTATGTGACGGGGAGGCTGTGGAGCCGCGCCGTCACCTGGCCAGCCGCCGGGGTAAGTACTATGGATGTCGGTCATTTGGTGCGGAACAGGGCGGTTTCCGTGAACTGCTGACCTGTGGTACGTGACGAATGAAACGTTTGCAAGACTGAATGTTCGAAAATTTGGTGGGGCGAGGCTGGCGGGGTTAGGGAGAGTACAACAGGTTTAGGCTACTGCGCACTCCATTACGGTATGAACGGCACCAGAACGTACACAATCCACGAGGCCATAAGTGATGACGCCGCACGCCGTTCACTGGTGGTGCAGTGTCGGCTGGGGGACCCGGCCGGCTGAAGTCACCTCGCGGTCAGATAAAGTTGGAGTAACTCGCCGAGACAACGGGCTGGCCGGGCGAAGGTCAAAGGTCAGGCCAGCGCCCGGTCAGGCCACTCCCGAGCAAAGCCAGCCAGCCTTTCGAACAGGTCTTAGCAATGTGCCCTGCCTTCGGAGCCGTCTAACCCGACGACGCCGACATCAAAGCAAGTCGTCTGAAGAAGTTTGTGATCTGACGGAGATGTGCCGGCTTCAAAATGTGGGTAATGCATTCAACCACTAGAAAAATTTGTAGTTTCAGTGTCCCGTGGCGACAGGCTATAGCGGGACGGCGTGGGAAGAGATTAGGCTCCAGCGTATTTTCTGACCATCAAAATGATTGTTTAAATCAATAGTGCATCCTTAAACGCCGAGCTTACCTCAGTGAAATATTGTAAGATGCGCCCCTCCCTCGGCCAAGGTCACGCTAGTGTTGTCCAAAATGTGTTCGTCAATCGGAGCGGCTTCTACCGTAATTCCAGAGCCTGCTTTCACTTCAGATTAACCGTCATGTTGAATGAATAGTTTTCTTTCGTCTGGAATGTCATGGACTTCTCAGAGTCAAGCTGGGGAATGCTGAATTGCTTTTGCAAACTGTCCTTAGCTAACGAATGACACCATGGGCATTCCTTACAAAATGGAAACCACGGTGCCAACTGCATGATGTAAAATGAGATGCATCAAGAGGTTTGTGGGGAGCTCCATTTAGGGCGTGCCAGCATGCACAATATACGTGTCTAAATGCGCATAAAACGAGCGCGTTCTAATGTGGATGTGTAGCAGAGTGCGTTAAGTTTCTTAACAGAACGACACATGTGACATAAGCCCGAAAAATAAAATAGGGCTATCGATGAAGACAGGAAAGGAAAAAGGCAGGGAAACTAAAATAACAGAAATATGAAGAGAGCGAAGGAGAGGAAGTGGGAGAGGGGGAGCAACAGCAATACAGAATGAGAAGGGGAGACAGAAAGGGGAAGCAGAAAGAGACAGAGCCAAGAGAGAGAAATATGGATACATAGACAGACAAGCAGACAGACCAATGAACAATCAAATAAACCAGCAGACAGACAGACTGGCAGACAGACAGACAGACAGACATACAGACGGACAGACAGACAGACAGACCGACAGACAGACAGACAGACAAACAGACGGATCGACAGACCCGTGCGTTACCTGCGCCAGCTGCGGTCCGTCGAGCGGTGTCAGGCCGTACAGAATCAGCGCGCCGGCTAGCGAGCCCAGCAACTGGACGGTGACGTAGGCGGCGGCGCGCAGCGGCGACACCAGTCGGCACACCAGCAGGCCGACCGTCACCGCCGGGTTGGCGTGCGCGCCGCTAACGTTGCCGACGCACTGCACCAGCGACGCTGCCGTCAGCGTGTAGGCGAGCACCAGTCGGGCCGCGCCGGCGTCGCTGGCCGTCGCCTTCCCGCCCGTCTCGCCGACGCTCTCCGCCGCGCCCGCCACGAACACCGCCAGCAGCAGCGAGGCGAGCAACTCCGCCCGCAGTGCCTTCCAGAACTTGGGCGAGCGTACTTCTTCGCGCACGCTGAAGTCTTGCGGCAGCGAGTCCAGGTAGCGCATCATCAGCTCCACTGGACTGAGCGCTGGGCTCTCGTGACTGTCCGTCCCGCCTGCCATCTGTCGGAGACCGACCGAAATGGTGTCAGCAGCCGGCCGTGAGAAATGAAGGCAGCGGGCTGAAGCGTGTGGGTTTCGTCGGCGGCGAGGGAGGCGGAGCGGTTGACGGGATCCTAAAGTTTGAGGCGGAGCAGATGGCTGAATTTCATTAGGGTGCCACAGCGTTGGAAACTGCTGATATATGATCCCATTGCAGAATACGGGGCTGAAAAATATTAACAGATAGTTGATCGATGTATCAGGATCTATTCTGAGAACTTCGCGCATCGATTCCAATGCATACCTTGCGTTTGTCAGTGCATACCAGCCTGCATACCAGCCAATGCATACCAGCCTGATGTAAGATTTATACTGCTACCAAAATTATGCTTTACACAGTCGCGGAATGCCTTACCATATAACACTACCTAATTGCAAAAATATATCAGCGCGAGACGTCTTTGACAGATCAAGAAGCCACAGACAACTGTACTTATAGGTGTGTACATTTTCGATCTACATCACTACCTGCCTTATGTTTCAGCAGAGCAGCCGCCGCTTCCAGCGCTGACGTCACTTGCCGAAGCACAATACATAAACGCCAGTATCACTAGCTTTGCAGGACGAGCTCACTGGGCCCGTTATCACATGAGGTGTCTCAAGCCAGCTCCATCCGGCTGGCTTACACCGCATGTCTGCGTCTCTAGCCCAGCTGGTGGTGGCCAAGGGACCCGTCACTACATGTCTGTGTCTCTAGCCCAGCTGGTGGTGGCCAAGGGACCCGTCACTACATGTCTGTGTCTCTAGCCCAGCTGGTGGTGGCCAAGGGACCCGTCACTACATGTCTGCGTCTCTAGCCCAGCTGGTGGTGGCCAAGGGACCCGTCACTACATGTCTGCGTCTCTAGCCCAGCTGGTGGTGGCCAAGGGACCCGTCACTACATGTCTGTGTCTCTAGCCCAGCTGGTGGTGGCCAAGGGACCCGTCACTACATGTCTGCGTCTCTAGCCCAGCTGTTGGTGGCCAAGGGACCCGCCACTACTTCGAGATATCATCGTTCGGTCGTGCCTTATGAAGCTCCCACCGCCCCTCATTATCGCCAGGGGACGTGGCGTGAATGTTTCTGGTGTGCGTCCTTAAATGAAAGACTATGGATACCTCGATTCGCTTGACTCTTAAAGTTTTTATTGATCGATTGCTAGTGAATTCATTACATTGTCTCATAGTGTCTGTTGTTAACATCCATCATCATCACGCGAAGGTAAGACATATTTAAAAGACAATTTAACCATCAGGGCTACTCGTAAAGCTCGGGCTTCTCTGCAGTCAATCACAACGAGTAAGTTCAGCAACAAGAACTCTGAGCGAAGACTACGCGCCAGTAAATGGTACATGGATATTGCACATTTACAAACGGGGTGAAGTTTCGCAGCGTCAATTGGAGGCGGGCGATTAAGCTCCTGGTAGAGCACCATGGCGTTGTGGAAATGCAGATCACTCGCCGGATTTATGAAATGTATTCTTTTCAAAGACACACGCACACACACACACGCACACACACACACACGCACACACACACACACACACACACACACACACACACACACACACACACACACACACACACACACACACACACACACACACACACACATATATATATATATATATATATATATATATATATATATATATATATGCCGACATTCAAACAACACTGAACACTGAAACGGAGGATGTATATATATATATACATCCTCCGTTTCAGTGTTCAGTGTTGTTTGAATGTCGGCAATGATGCTCCAAGAATGCTGGTGTGATACATCGTAGCAACATGTTTCAGACCTGACTGTACTTGGCATGTAGTGATCAATTAACAGCGTTTCCCTTCACCTAGAGCCAGTTATGAAGCATTAATCTTAAGGTTTCTGTCAAGAAGATCGCCCCGGCATGGGGCGAGGTCTGTGGGATCTGAACGTTAATTTCTGCATGAACCTCAATCTGCATGACGGAAAATGTCTGGAAAAAGATGAAAGTCTGCAATCCACGGGAGCATACCGTCGATTTGGGGCCAAGCATCACGGACGGACTCAAAGTGAGTGTTGAACTCGATTGCGGGGGGTAATGGATTCCATCACTTTGTTCGCCAAGATATCATGATTTATTCAAGAGTTCCTCCTCAAATGCTGCTACTTCTTTACCAGTTATTTGCGATCGTGCTTGCGCCGGTTCAGTACAGTGTTGGAGATTAGATTGCATCTTTCATAAGGCAACAGGCAAATGGCACGGTATATTGAAACTTAATGAACACACGTCGCACCCTATCGATGTATGAGAGTGTTGAACAGAAGTCAGCCTGAAGTTTGATGCCCACTCAAATCTATTATTGATGGGAGGTGTCGACAATTTGAATCAACCTTCTAAGTTTGTCCCTGACTCAGAAGACGATCCCATCCGCCTCAGGTCAGTGATCTAGAATTATAAATAAAAATAATATGAAAAAATGGAAGATACTTTGTTGGAAAAGTTTTGTTATCAGCTGATTTGACTTAGAATATGGTAAAATAAATGCTCAAATTGTGATATTCATCTTGTAAATTTTATCTAGAAGACCTCTATTGAATTTTTCACTCCTTCATTTTGGGAGTGATGAGATTTAGTCGTCAAGTTTCTTCGGGTGAAAGAAATACCTGGAGCAAAATTATCTACCAGGCCTTGCTGGTGTTTGCACCAGGCCCTGCTTTCGTGGTGTGGTGGTGAGACAAAACAATTGGGGATGCGTGAAAACCTTGCATTTGGCACACTGCCGCCGATTGTGATGCATTTTGTAAACAAACCAAACTTGATGCGTGCAAGCGGCTGGAGTCGCTGTGGGGTCTTGGGTTTGAAGGTACCTGGCGCCCTTGCTCTGTGCATACATAGACATGATTCAGATTTATGCGAGGCAGGACATAGCCATAGGTGTCCAGGTTCTGTGGAGCCTTGTTTATGCTTGGTGGTTTCAAGTGGGCTCGATTTTGTATGACATCTGAAGACCTCAGAAAGGGAAATATGGGCTTGGCATGTGCGATTAGACAATGCCATGCAGGAGTGAAAAAATCACATAAAATATGGGGAAAAGGAATGAAAAATTCCTCCTCATACGGTGTTGCTTTACATCCAAAGTCGGCAATGCTAGGACACTGCCTCAGGTTGAACTGGAGACCGGACTTGGCGACAGAAGGGGCACTACCTCCACAGTGTTCATCTAACACTTACACATGCTTCAACTGAAAAGGTGTCTTAGTTTTGCCCATCGTTCGATGTCACCATCATCTATATCCCGTCTGGGCATGCCTGGCAGACTGAAAGTAAACAGGCCATCAATACCCAGCCAGCAGCGCAACAAGTCTATATTACGCCTAATTAGATTACTCTTTGCAGCGGCTGCAGGACCACACGGTACTCAGGCCCATTTGGGGCCGCGACATTAGCGCTACGGCAAAAACTTCTACCGACAGGAGTGCTGCGGCAAAAACTTCTACACCGACAGGAGTGCTGCGGCAAAAACTTCTACAACGGCAGGAGTGCTGCGGCAAAAACTTCTACACCGACAGGAGTGCTGCGGTAAAAACTTCTACACCGACAGGAGTGCTACGGAAAAATTCTACTGACAGGGGTGCTACGACATCAGCTACAGACGACTTGTTTTTTCTGATAAGATTTATATAAGGCATGAGTGCTATGAAGCAAAATTTGTGCTTCAAAAACTTATACAGTACTGCCTAACCGCCTAAGGTGTGCACAACATAGTTCATCCGATAGGTTTTCATTCAGCCCGCACGCCAAACAGGACTGCCAAGGATCTTACATGCCGCAATCTACAACACGGCTGCCCCATGCCAGGCTAACCTTCTTTAGCCAGCTGTCAGCTGACGTTTCTATGACGGCCTGGCCAAACAATGCATTCGTCGTGCATCTCGTACCCTGTGCCGCTGGGTTATGGTGGCCTGGCCAAACAATGCGTCCGTCGTGCATCTCGTACCTTGTGCCGCTGGATTATGGTGGCCTGGCCAAACAATGCGTCCGTCGTGCATCTCGTACCTTGTGCCGCTGGATTATGGTGGCCTGGCCAAAAAATGCGTCCGTCGTGCATCTCGTACCTTGTGCCGCTGGATTACGATAATGAATGGAGACGGCAAGCCGCAGCTACTTTTGGCTACATTAAGGATGTCAGTGAGCATGTGTCCCTGTGTGGGGCCTAGCGCCGTGACTGCACTGTGCCCCCACCCACCCAGTTGCGGTTCATTCAAGCCAATGTTTGCACCGACTCGGCAAAAATCAATGGCTCGGCGGTTCGCGCCGGACTAATTGCCTCAATATTGGCTGCACACGTGACCATCGGTCGATGCTGCCAAACTGAGGGAGCAGACGCACACTGGGAACGTTCCAGGGGAGTTCAGCTGAGCCAAAGCGCAGCAGGCAGGCAACATTTGATTTGGCCAGATGGCCCTTCAGCACCAATGTTTAATAGGGTGCCGAGAGCTGAACATGACATTTTAAGATAGCTTTCGCTGCCAGGCCTGTGTTTCAATGTTGCTTAAATTAGTTTTATACACATTTAGAACAAATTTATTCTAACAAATGTATTACTTAAAGAAAGTGGTCATTATTCCATCACCTGTTGAGCTGATTGACACAATCTGGCGTTTCGTAGCCGTGAACTGCGTGCAGGTGTTTATCGAACTGAATAATCAGGATGCAATGAGTATATCATAAGACTCAAACGTCTGAACAAATCACTAACAAATCACACAAAAAATCACAGGATGGGTTCTTGCGGCATCATAAGATATTTATATCATCTGTGGCCACTGAGCAATGTGGGAAATATGTTCACGGATGAATTGACCGTCGCTGGTAAAAAGGCCTTCGAGGTACCTTAATCACAAACACGTATGCTCATCAGTGATGTTCAGTAATCAATGAGTTAGGGTTTGGCTTCGGATGCTTCATGCAACTCAAAACTTTTACTAACCTTTTGCTTCGTTTTAGAATGGCGCATGCACAAGCGCAAGCCCACACTCACTAAGACCGGTGCATTATCATATTTATGGATTTCAAGAATGATTCGTGAACTTGCTACGCGATGTCGCAAAATATTCCCACCCCGTGCTGTTGTTGAGCACTACAGCATCGTTTAACCAGCACCTCCCGGTGTGCTGAAGGTCATTAACTCAACATAATAACTTTGAACTTATAATGCCGAAAAACCAGGAGCTGAAGTCCCTTTCTTCTTTTGTCAAGCCTTATGACGCTGACCTGTCTATGGTTGGAGCCTTGTAACTGATAGATGAGCGAAGATTGGAAGAAGAGTTGCAGGAAGATTCAGAAGAGATGGTTGCCCATCTGCCAGCCTACAAGTCTTCAGCAGCGAACAAGTGAGTGCCATTGGGGCACAAGGTCATCTGTCTCTATTTACTCTCAAGTGCATTGCCCTACATCGATGGATTTGTCCTATAGCTTTTGTAAATGTGTTTTTTAGTCTTTATATATCGGTATACCTATTGGCCCCCACTTGCTTGGCGTTTGTGAATGTTCCCGTTGTCCCTGTAAAGAAACGACCCCAAATGCACTAGTAGCCTCTCGCATTACCCTGACGCCAAGTTCTAAATGTTCTGGCTAAAAAAGCCGCAAGGATCTTAGGATTTCCTGCAACCATCTGGGGTTTAAAAGTAACAAGGCCTCAGAGCCTGCAGTCTGGATGAAAACATCGGATGCTAGGATCCCATCAGTAAAGGCTCGCAAGGCTGTTTATGCCTCTGCATCCGTCCATCTATGGTTTCCTTTTTTAGTATGTATTGATGGGCGTTTTCAGTTGCTTTGACTATGTGCCACACAGAGTCAGTTTTACTGCACAGGTAGCCGTTTTGGGTGACATGATGTAAATTCATAAATTCCATATTTGTCGTGTGTAGGATACAGGGCATGTGAGACTCCCAGAATCCCGTCTTTAACCAACGTAAGAGCCTTGTGATGTTCATTCGCAAACGTCAAACCACAAAGGCCACACACATGATTACAGCAGCAGTATTTTTCCTGTTCATGTCAGTAAATGAGCTGGAACAGCTGACACATTTCCAAGCCAATGATACTTTACTGAGAACGGGTTCGCGCTGACCGCTGTCGCTGATTACTGTTCCGAGATCCGCTGACAGTGTCTCCAGAATAAAAAGGAGTTCGGTAAAAGTAATGCAACGCTAATTTTGAGCTTCTCAGCTTCTCATGCTCACAGCCACATTACTCTTGCTGAATATTTTGATGCTAAATGCAGGATCGCTGGCACCGGTCAGCGCTAATCTGTATCCGTGTATACTTTATGCGGCCTAGAAAGCTAAATAATGGCATCCAATGAGATGGTCTTAGCTTGACTTTACTTAACCTGTCACTGACCTCGAATGAGCATGTGACCTTTTGCTTAAAAGCGGTTATCTAGGTTCAGGGGGCACTTTTAAGACCAATCTGGCACTTGACCTTGTTTGACCTTATTTGACCCGAAGGTCATGGCCTAGGAACTTGAAACTTTGACCTAAGTGAGTTAACGTACAGGTCAGTGCACTCTGTAAATTTGTTGCCTCTGGCTTTCTTAGTTCCCGAGATCTCAGTGGGTCAAATTGACCCCCCACCCCCACCCGAACGAAGGGTATCTAGCCGGCCACCCGGGCGCGTGTTAATTTGACGAAATCCGGTCGGTGGTACCTGGATACAAGATAACGCACGAATATAGTGTTATAAGTGCACTGTGAGCCAATCTAGCCCCACCTGAAACAACAACCGCTCGGTTGCTTGTTATGCCGCTCTGAAAAACAAACACACCAACTTCCGAAACAGTTTTAATCTCATGTCTTCTCGACCAGCTGCTTTACCCAAGTCAAAGTTTGGAATGAAACGTATCATACCCAGCGTTTCAGAAGACCGAAGGAAACGTAATGAGATAAGTTTCCTGTTTCAGAACTTTCACAAACTTGTTGCGAAATGTATGCGTAACCGGTGGGATCAGCACTCGGCACGTCTGATATTGTACTTGGCTGGGAGTGACGGTCAGGATTATTTCGGAATGTGGACGCAGAAGGTGACTGCCAGCACGTGTCCCCGTCAACCGCGGACATGGTCAGGCAGTGCGCATCCGGACCATGATACTGCACTGGCGATACTGGACACTGACGATACTGGACACTGACGGCACTGGATATTGACGATACAGATACTAGGCAATGACGATACTGGACACTGACGATACTGGAAACGGACGGCACTGGACACTGACAGTAGTGGACACTGACGGTGCTACACACTGACGGTACTGGACACTGACAGTACTGGACTCTGACGATACTGGATACTGACGGTACCGCACACTGACGATACTGGACACTGACGGTATTGGAGGCAGACGATACTGGACACTGACGATGCAGATACTTGACACTAACGATACTGGACACGGACGATACAGATACTTGACACTGACGATGCTGGACACTGACGATGCTGGAAACGGACGGTGCTGGAGACTGGACACTGACGGTGCTACACACGGTACACAGTACTGGACACTGACGGTACTGGACACTGACGGTACTGGACACTGACAGTACTGAACACTGACGGTACTGGACACTGACGATACCGGACACTGATAATACATATACTGGACGCAGATGGCACCAATGCCGGACACTGGCGATGCAGATACCGGACGCTAACGATACAGATACCGGACGCTGACGATACAGATACTGGACAGGCACCGTGCCGCTGCATTGACGGCGCCGCCTCGCGCGTCAGTAAGCCAACACTGCCCCGTTTACCAGCCACGTCTCTGGAGGTGGCAGGGAGCGCCAGCACCGGCCTGGCCGCACCCTTGGGCCGCACGAGGAGGTCGTACATCACATCTAGCCGAGGCCGGCGGCCTCGTTAAGTGGGCACGCCGCAGACCGGAAGTGGTCCGGCCCGGCCGAGGCCGCGCGCCCAGGCACCGACAATAGGCCGTAGTCGCCCGCCTGGCTCGGCACAATGCGTGCCGAGATCGCCAGACAAAAATATTGGACTGTGCTGGGGTATTGAGAATATGGGCAGGGTCGACACAGAAAGTTGGAGAGTTTTTGCACAATGCAGCGGCGGTAAGAGCGTCCTGCGGTTCCAACTCGCAGCACCGCCACCGACGGGCCCCATCCAGCGTGAATGGCGACGCACGTCTCTCAACTCCAGGGCAGTCGCGAAGAGAAGGTTTGCAGGTTTGGAATGGTTTCAGGTGCGCTTTACTGGGTTGCGATGAGTGATTTCGTGATGACTTCATGACTTTTTGCAGGACATCGTCGTGAGGCCAAGCGCGTCCTGACTCTGTATGCTTAGGTCGGGCAGCCTGCTCGCTTAGGCCGGGCAGCTTAGCTGTATGCTTTTTCCAAACGCATTGCGCGTGCCACACTACCTTGCTCAACGCCTGTAACGGCGATTTGGCTCGATGGGCTAGGGAGTTCAAACGGTATTCGTGAGTGATGTTAGAACTAGTGCCAGCCTCCCTGCTGACGTTTGACGATATCCGGCTGATGCGCTGAGACGCAGTGCTCGAAGCAGTATCGCGCATGGCCCACGACCCATGACATCGCAGGAGCAAACGAGCAAGTACCTTGATAAAATGGTTGCGTAAATCTAAACATCACTCATCAAGGAGCGATCATCTGTCGAAGGCAATGCATTATTAAACCAAGCTCCATTTCCATATTCGGGGAGTCTTTGTTGCGTTTTGCTTTCAGCGTTCTTGCTTGCGCTTTCTTGGCCAAATGATGCAAAAAATGTAATATGCGAGCTGATCATCGACGATCAGATTCGGGCGTATTAGTCACCTGATGGTCAGCTGTCTGCCTTTGCAGAGGAAGAAGCAGAAGGTACAAACAAAGACAAGAGAACGCTTTTATTTTTTGTTATTCGCAGTATTCGATTAACGTCACAAAACAGGTCAGTTCCGTGCACCTTAAGGTCAACGTGGTAATGAAACGAAGACCATGTTATAAAGTACTGTGACGATTTCAGGATTTAATTTATTTGAACTACCAAAAACCTAAACAGTCGTCCGTGCACTACTATACAACGTACAGCTTTGCAACATAATACCTCATGCATTTTCTCTCCTCGATATCACAGTGATATTACTAAATGGAAAGCTAGAGAACAATTAGAAAGTTCTCCGCTGACGGCAGCTAACGCAACAGGATATCTTGGGCTTATTGGCCTTTTAACGCTACTCAGTCTGAGGGTGTTCAATTCAGCATAACAAACCGTGCCAGCAGAACCACAAAAGTTTCCAAGGTTCCGTCAAGAACTGACATCGCTAACTGATAAAATGATGCTGTGGTTAGCAGGCGTCAAGCTGTCCGCAGGCTGGGCTAGCTTCACACCAACCATGCAGCAATCGACCTAAGGGTGCCGACTCGGCCGGACCATGACAATCTTCTACAAGCTTGGACATATCTCGGTAAGCATTTGCACGTGACATGGCAATCTTTTACAAGCTTGGACATATCTCGGTAAGCGTTTACACGCGTCCAGTCCAGTTGGTAGCAGCGCATAGAAGCATCAGCATTTGTAAGGTAAACACAGACGAGCATCAAGCTGACTGGAACATCCTGAAGGGTATGGGCACCGGTGGGATCGGAGAAGGAACGACAATTCTCGCAGTTCGAAAACTGCGCAGGAGACTTGATTTCCGCCCGACTTTTTTCCATGCAGCACGACAAGGTTATTTTGTATTGCCCTAAACATGGATGCTGCGGTATTGTTTGCCCACATCTCCCGCGCTTCTATCCGCCTCCAACTGGAACAATGGGTGTGTGTCCTTAAGATCATTGTACTAGTATGATTGCCTCACCACATTTAACCAAGCCATCAGTTGTACCACAAAAGGCGAATCGTGGAGGAAACAATGAATTGCGGAAGTGCTCAAGATATAAAGTACAATGGCATGCAAAGCTAGAGACAGCAACAAAAAATCGTGGGCTTTTAGCAAGCACATCCGAAATTTCCAAAATATCTTTCACTACGCCTACTGAATCTGCTACCTGTGGTCTATGTCATCGTATATATTGTACAAAGGGCAGCTTGCTTCACGAATATTGGGTATATAATTATCGTAAGGAGGTCATCTTAATTCACGTTAATACTGCCATTCTTTACGCTGTATGCTTCTAAGAACGCGCTTCGTCGCATAGCGAGATATCTCTGTTCGCACATATCTTAAGTCTTTGCTTTTCGCAATATAGCCAACAGAGGCCGACTAACGCATTATAGTTTATGCGCTAAATCGATGCCAGCGACATGGCTGCGCCGCTGCAAAAAGGTACATCGGCATTGACGGCGGTCGTTTCAAAAAAATAAACAGGGGCACGTCCTCGCGTATCTGGCTATAGAACGACTGCAGATTGAGGATGAAGTGACTGCAGGCTGCAGGCAGAGCGACGATAAACGAGAGCGACCCCCGCGACTGCAAAGGCAATATTAGCGCTCAGGGGCCATGGCGCAACCGGGGTTCAAAGCCGAGCCCCTACATGGGAGCCGAAGGCATTAACCACTCGGCCATTCCCCCCCCCCCCTTGATGGCAGCCCAGTGACGTACCACCGCTTATTTGTTATTGACCACCGTGTCCAAACATGACAGAATTAATTCGAGGCATGTCCCGAAGTGTTTCGGGCAGAAGGCAGCACCAGCAAGTGTGTTCTTACGCTTGGTGAAGACAGATTTAAAGCCTTGCTCTACCTGCATTCATCTTATGTTCCCGTAGTGAGCTTAAGCATTTGCTATTTAATCCAGCATGCCTCATAGAAGGAAGGATGTGATAAATTTGATGACAACAGTGGAATAGCCCTGCCCCTCCCAATCTCCGTTATCGTATTGGACTACAGCATGCGTTATGCCATATCACGTGGCCGAGAGAATGTATGAACGACGCGGAAGGTTCGACCATACCAATGGGATGGCTCGATGTTTCCAAATAAGTCCATATAACCTTATTTACGAACGCCTTCTTCAAAGTCGTTCCACTATTTGCAGACCTGCCCACACGTACAGGAACACTGCTTTAGCTTTCAACGAATAGGATGTGAAACCTACTTTAATTTCCGCACAGTTAACAGAGGCCATAGCAGAAATGCAATTACCCGGAGGCGTCCAGCCCGTGCCTTTTCCTGGTATGGCAGAAGCCACCAACACAAATGTCGGACTGTATCGAGTTTAAAAATGACGACCAGTAATTCGACTTCGCTGCTAATTATGCGCTCTTATGCATTCACAGGAACACATATACTGCAAGGTACCCAGATAGGTGTTCAAGATATTCGGTGGTAGCGTGCCTCTTAAGTATTCAAGGAGCATTATGAATGACGTCACACGATGGCTAAATTCGTTCAGCCGCTTTAGTCGCTGCGCCATTCTGCTCGACGTGGGCTGATCACAACTTTGTTGACATCGTTTATCCCATGCCCTGCAGACACGAGACCATCAGGAGCAATTGCCACAACCGCTGTTGACTTCCCACCCGTAACCAAAAACACCCTTTGCCCCCATAGGAGCACCCATGGGTCATCAACACCAATGGATGACTGACTGCGTGCCACGCCAGTGAAGGAGACTCCAGATAGGTATTCCAAGACGAGAACGTAAGTTTTGCAGGCCGCATGAGACGTACTTTGTTTCGATGGATCATCCCTGGTCACCTCTGGTCGGCCGCGTTTCCGTAAGTTGGTGTATGGCAGACCTGAAGTCCTTTTACATATTGTGATGGGGAGCGCTTGCAGCAAAACGACGCGTATAACTTTGGTCATTGAAAGAAGTCGACGCCGACCAAACGCCTCACAAGCACATTCCCGCTCCACAAGGGCTCCTGCAGTTTGTCAGCATCCTTCAGAGTCGCCACTCACCGTTCAGGTCCCGATAACGCGTGCTGTCCGGCCGCCGGCCGCAGATTACCGTCGACGCTGCCGACGCTACGGCCGCCGACCGCGGAGCTGCCGTCGACGCTGCCGACGCTGCGGCCGCCGTCCGCAGACTACCGTCGGCGGCGACCGAAGTCCGTCGGTAGGCGGGCGGCCGGCGCGTCGAGTGGTCAGCGGGCCGCGTCGACTCCGACGCAGGCCGCGTCGGTGCCGATGCAGGCGGCGGCAGGCGGACTCGTGGGCCGCCAGTGTCGTAACCGTCGATGCCAGGCCGACTGTGGACGTGCGTCGCAGGCGGCGGCGTGGCGTCCGCACGGAAGCCTGAGACGGCGGTTTGTTACGGCGCTCGGTAGGCGCGCCGCGGGGAATAACGCGCTGCGGTGTGTAGCTGGTCTGCTATGCCGGTATGCGGGTCGACACCGGGCACCATGCATTGAAGCAAAATGTCTTCGACTCTGCGATTGATTGCAAGTGATTTAGAGTCACCTTTTCTTTGTTGTTGCATTCAAAAGCCCAAGCTGGCAAAGTAAAGTGAAGATCACACGCCTGTTCGAATAGATGTCGCACTTCTCTTGCTACAAGGAAAGTTGTCGTTGGCTTCATGAAAAGCCTAAGCAAATAAGGTGATGTGAAGATCGCACATCCGTCCTGGTAGATGCGCCATTTCTCCTGTTGCAGGCGGAGTTGTCTTTGCTGGCTTCATTAAAACTCCAAGCTAGCAAAGCGAAGTAGAGATCACATATCTCTAAGGGAGAAGATGCGCCACTTCTCGTGCAGCAGGCAGATTTGTTTTAGACGTGGGTGGGCTGGCCGTTCTCTGCCACGCGTCTAGCATACCTGCTAAGACAATGGGCTTTCTGTGTTCGTTTCTTGAGCTTATGACTGTGCAACAGCGCAACTATACAGGCAAGCAGAAATGCGACGATGAGCATGGTTTTGCTCTATGCCGCTTCCTGAAATACAGCACCGTAGCTCGCTGTCACTTTCAATTCTTATTGCATTTTCTGCAGCAACAACGATAAGCTAGTGCGCGCTGACGTATGATTTGAACAAATTATTTTATTTAGTGCAACACCAAAATGATTCAATGCAGCGACATAGGTAAGCTGAGTTACATAACTGGTACTGCAATCCCCCTCACACCATCTAAGCGCGTGACAGAAGCTTTCACCAACTGGAAATGAGGCCGTTGACGTCTAACTGAAATATGATTGAGCCGTTAACAGCTGGCATCGGATTTGAAACTTGTTTACAGCTGAGTCGGGTAACTTTAAGCCGCATGTTAATGTGAGATTGTACATATTGCACACTTCCATGCCGTAAAACCGAACAATGAAACTAAGCAATATGGTCATTCACGGTTGGAACACGGAGATAATCAAGGCAGCTCAGTGCTAGGTAACGCGCTCTGGGCTATTTCATACAGGGCAATGTGCACCAAATGCGGCAGGTGAATAAAATTATATATTTAGAACAGGAAATAATTTCCTTTAACATTGCACCCCATCTAAGACAGAAGCCAACATGTAATTTTTCAATAGTTATAAAATATGTATGCAATATCGGCCCCTTGAGATTCAAAAAGGTAGCGGCAGGAGTTACCTGTGGTGTTTTCGTCGAGTGGCGGAGACCTGGAGGCATTGATAAAGAAATGGGAGCTTATTGGCATGCAATCTGGCGTTTAACAGACAAAATATCAAATATTTGTTTCCATGGCAACGGTGTTCGGCGCCTTGTTGGAAACTTTGGTGATATGCACGATGCTTATGCTGTGCCTCTACTATTGACTATGAAGCACGGTTGCTCCAGCCGTATCACTCAATCTTAACCTCTTACCTCAATCTACACCAATTTGCCGATGGTGAGTTCGAAATGTTGACTGTCGATGTCACGTGTTCACTCATGCTAAAAACTTTCGAGCTTTAAATGCAACGTCAAACTTGGCAGGCGCACACATGTAAGCGCACAACACAATGTCATAGCGTTCCGAGACATTTTGACTAGAATGGCAGGCAGTTGGGCAGAGCATATGCCTTGGTAACCAAACAAAATTAAGAAAAGACATTCGCATGCGAGATGTTAAACAGTGTTCTACATTTGTATGCGGTTTTCAACTGAAACAGCCATCTTGAAGATCATTCGGTGCAGTTCACAGCCCTACCCATTTTAAAATACCAGTGTCGATTCACTCATTCCTGCCGTTCGTGAGCACAATTTTCGGACATTAGGACCGTCAATTGGCTTTAAATCAATATTTTGCAAGGCATAATGACATGATCCAACAATGACGCACAAAGGAGAATGTTAACTTAACAGAGAAGTTGTTGTCTAGAGCGTTTGTTCCGCCAAAATTACACTGATTGGTATAAGTGAGCGTATTTCATCACATTTCATGCTTGCTTCAATATTTTCAAATGTGGAACAATCTTTTCAAGATATGTGACATTCTTTCAAGCCCAGCGGGTGCAGCTCACGTTTAAAAAATCGCGTAGCACTTGAGGAAACAATATCTAGTTCAAGATCAACATAAAATTCTAGGAAAACTGGATGAGTAGCGTAAGGTCATGAACAACATAAGCAGTATATATAAGCTAGGTGTTGGCACCAGTGGTGCCACCTAGGTTAGCGTTGCAACGCGCGTGCAGAATGACTTTCAACATAAAGCTAAGGCAATGAATTCCGAAACCACGCCTGGCATGCGAGAGACCATATGTTTTGCCTATTACGGAAAGCGTCTCAGCCGTCTGTACCTTGTCAATCTTCTCAAAGGCCCCCTCTGAAAAACCTCTTCATACGGGCTTATAAAGCTGTGGTTCACTAAGCTGCCCCTCAGTGACGTCGCAACGGGGTGGCAGGTAAACTTCGGACGGCCCGGCTATACAGGTGCTTTGTGAGCTCTATGGTATTGCGTGGGGTTCGCAAACATGGGTCAGAGGCTGAAATATGTTCAGTGCGTTGCTTGCTGTCGCAAAAACATGAAAGCCGGTGATGCAGATATATTTCTTGCGGACTACCGTGGGATCCAGGTCGGTGAGTGCAAATCCGTGAGATGAAATAAATGTAAATGTTACAAGTGTTGGTGAGAGCTTTGTTTTACGCGTTAGATAGCCTTGGTTCTACGCATTCACAACAGTTATGTAACCATTTGTGCCAGTGTTTACACTTTACACAGTGTCTAGTGTAAAGTGTCTAGTCACACTAATGCAGCCAGTGCCTCACCTGGCGAATAGATGCACGTTATTCGTCTTTTAAAAGCAGCTTTGGTCGCGTCAGCGACGTGATTTTCTCTCCTTGAAGCATGCATAAAACATTGGCCATACAGTATGGCCGATGCCGTACATGATTACCAAATAAAGTATGGACAGAGTTTGTACCATGGATTAATTGATGTGTATTGGCAAATCACAATATGAAGCACAATATGGGCTGGGGTCTGCTAATCGTTGTCTATACTGAACAACGACACCATCCATGGCTGATTGTGTGATAGCTGTATAATGTGCGATAATTTGTGCACTGTTCATGACGCTGGCGGTTGATAGTAAAACAGCGCGAGCAGTGGTTGATAGTACAGTGTATTGCCAGGCATGATTCTACGAAAAATTATTTGCTTTTTATTAATGCGAATATTCAGTTGCAATGTGTTTTACCGACCGAGTGATTAGCTGGCAAGCTGTAGGCGCAAGGACTTATTAAATCAGTCAGAACTCAAAATAAAATCCTGGACACCGGTCCGGTGCAGTCCGGCCCACGGTTCTGCCACAACAGCCGGCAGAAACTTTGGTGATATATGTCCAGGAATTACAACAAATTATAAATTCGTTCAAGTTCCTTTTATGGACTGATGATGGTGATGGGTCATTACAGCGTGACGTGCACAGAACCTGGCCATTTCAGGAGTGAATTTGGCCGAATGATGGGGCATCTCCTGCCCGCATCTGAAATGCCACCAAGGCTATCGCATGGAATCGTATTGTTATTGTGGGGATAGATTCGGTACATTCACGCAACCTTTGGAGATGCACAACAGGCACCGTTTCTAGACTCAAACCGCTGATAATTTTCGTGACAGCTGATAAGCTGTCTTGATAAGCTAAGTTTATTGAACGCCATATCAATTAACATACAGATGTAAGTAAAAAATATTAATCCAACTCGGCGTGTCAGGTAATTGTAGTAATAACAGTCCATCTTAAACTACACTAACATAACACACAAATCGCAAAATTAACAGCATTGTTTTTTGTCATACGAGCAGTCAGAGAGTCGGTTTGTCAGCATTCCCTTGCATAGAAATGTAAAACAAAATTATTCCTCTGCCATGCAACAGTTTTTAATTAAGTACCTTTGATTTCATCTTCGGCTATTTTTTTCAGATCGTAAACCAATCATCAGCTGACGCGGAATTGCTTTCAGTAAACCGGAGCGAATCCTTCTGGGCGAAACAGTACACAAACCTTGAAAAGCATGGATATATTCAACACAACAAGCTTCACCAGCCAGGAAATTCAGGTATGAGAAAATGTAAGCTCAATTGAGCAGGCAAAATCCTTTTACATGTCTTATCTGTGAACGTGTTATCTAAGCAGCCAAATACTCAGGATGCGTGAACATTTCTAATCGACCTGAAATATTCGAGCATATTTAAAAGGGGCATGTCTGAGGGAATAGGAGACGACTTTAGGTGAACTACATAGGTATGATGAGATCGTAGCCGACTTTGCCAGATTTCTACTGAATGGTTTAATCTGTGCGGCTTTTGAAGAAGTGTGCCTGAAAATTGAACAACGATAATATCGCTACCTTTGCCCTTTTAGCTTTGTACATACGTCATCAACTGACTCAAAATTTACTGCAAGCGTTAATTTTGCTGTACGACACGTAAGAACTCATTAGGTTTGATCAAAAGGCTCCAGGCCTTAAGCGATATTGATATGCACATCGCATAACATTTACAACAGGCTACAGCAAGCAGGCGACGTACTGAGCATATAAGTTACAAACAGGCAACGGAGACTAGGGTCAACTAACTTTCCTCCATTTGTTTGGATCGTACAAAGGAGGATTTCCTCGCGCGCAGTCTCAAGCTTGTTATACAAAGAATAAATAATGCTTAATGAAAAATTCGGGTAGAACTACTGAAAATGCTCGTATGGGAAGCGAAGGATGACGCAGAACGAGTTAAAAAAAGAAAGGGAACGGGGTGCAAAATTATGGGGCCTCATGAAACAGCGGGTCGATGCTTATGTTGGTGTTGACATTTTGGTTGTGTCTCCTTCTACTAGGGAGGGCACGGTATCGGCTTGAACGCTGGTCGCAAGCTTTGCATGTGCCAGCAAGAAACATTTCCCTATCTACTAAATACACGGAAGGACTGAGTGAGCTGAAAAATGCCTTGTGAAAACTGATAAACGGCATGATAATCAGCTTAGCAACGCTACCAAGGTACAGAAAGATGGATTACAAAAGGTTAGAACAATTACGAAATTTTTGTTGAACCGAGCGGTAAATGTACGAGCTTAATTAGTTTGGACAAAATACATTACATCAGTAACGCTACCTAAATTCCAGATAACGAGTGTAACAGTACACGGCTTCACCAAGGTTTGACCTCAAAACTAGACGCCGCAACTGAACGAACTTGCAAGGGGGCCGTCAATAACAGGATGCCTGGTAAATGCGATAAGGAACAAACTTTAAACCACAGAAGGGCACCGTCTTTTATTATTTGCCAAAAGACCACAAATCCCAGGTCCTTCTCCGACTCAGTATAGTCACATAAGTGGGTCCAACAAAAAAAAAACTGTTTGCCATACCAGAAAACATCTTGCAGCAGCTTGTGTAGCTATCTCCACTGAATCTCATTGCTACTGATGATTTTCTGCAAGGCCTGCGTCAACTTCGGGGTGAGATTGCCTATGCTATCTTCTCCAGCACAGATGTAGGTCAGCTTGTATGAAAGCATGCTAGTGAACGAGGCGGCACAAGCAGTACGCAAGGTCTTGAAAGCACAAGAGGATGAGAGAAACACAGACGCGCTTAGCTTCCATAATAGATGCGACAATGTGCCAGGCACCATCTGAAACTGCAGCGCCATCTGAAAACTGCAGATTGCGGCATCCAGCTGAAAAAGTTTTCAAACGTGGCCATCTTTCTGCATGCAAAAAAGGACGTTAAAATGATGAATCCATCACGTCTGTCGTAGCCATTCTGTACCTTAGTTCATTTTAGAAGATTGACCTCAGAAAAAGTGAGTCTAAAACCAAAGTGTTTCGCTAGGTATATATATGTATATATATATATATATATATATATATATATATATATATATATGTATATATATATATATGTGTGTGTGTGTGTGTGTGTATATACAAGTGTGTGTGTGTGTGTGTGTGTGCATATATATATATATGTATATATGTATGTGTATACACACGATTACGCTGGATGCAGAAAAAAATCCTCGCTGCATGGACAAGATATTCCTGGTAGTTAGTCGCGTACCTTAACGGCGAAAATGGCTTACCTCAACGGCATTAGTAGCAGGATGCAGTTGTCATGTGGGGTGTCTCGGAACGGAGATGGTTCGGTAACCATGCAAGATACTCTAATTAATATGCCTAGAGAGGCCGTATGATAACGATATCGATATCCATATATGATATCGACCTTCCGTTCCACATCACTTGGTAACGTAAGACGCGTTAGAATGATGTAAACGATAGCGTAAGCCGCCCTCATTACAGAATTACTGGTGCCTTTAATTAACCATGCGCAGATAAAATGGTAGTGTGTTAAGTAAAAAAGATCACACAAATACCGGTTGTGTAATAAATGTGGCCTAGTATACTGCGAAAGCACTGCAACGCGAGATGGCCCGCTCCTTTCTATCTGACCCACCACGGCCTCCGCAATCAAGACACACACCTGTATGGAGTTTAAGCAGGATAACGTATGCTGGCAAAAACATGTTTTATTTTGGTTCAAGCGTGAGCTATTTGGAGCACCATCTGCCGGAGGACGTAGAATGACTTGACATATCCGGTCTCTCTGCACTCACGCCTCAAGTACGCCAATGATCCTATGAGATGCGCAAATTTTGCTTTCATGGGCATACATTTCTCCTACAACGGTATTCCAAGGCGCACAAAATCATAACAATCCTTTTGGAAGTCACAACCCAGATGAAGCTAACTGACGATTCGAATATATTAATAGCTAAATCTCCTCTGATTAGGGAAAGGAGCCGTGTTTACACCAAGACGTTCCCTCATGCCGTTTGTAATATGATATCGCCATCGATGTTCTTAAGATGCAGCATCAATGTAATGTTGGAAAGGCAAGACGCTTCTTAGCTAATATCAGGTGTGAGGCCTTTTTACTTTTAGTTTGGTTACACAAGGAATGGAAAATTCAGCTTTTTATATGCTGTTAAACGCATTGATTCTTTTATCCGGACACCCCTGATTTTTGCGACATACGTCAACATGCGACCAAATTTTCTGCTCCAGTCATAAAATAACTATCATTCCAGATGTCTCTGAGGTCAGGGGTGCATCTAGAGCCTTTGGGGCCACAAAATTGACCAAAAATTGCCTCATATTCAAAGTAGCCCCTCCACCACCCCTAAAAACGGGAATTTAACCCACTTGATTTCAAAGGGCACGATTTTCTTCGTTTCATTTTCGTGTTTACCTCGTTTAACTGGAACAGAAACTAGAAGTCGCCAGATTGTTGCCTTCGTTTGTACTTTGAGGTCAATAAACTGGAGGAGCCGGGGGTTAAATGACTACATGGAACAACTCTCCAGCGCTATATATTTTGCGATGTTGCACATGCCCTTTCTAGACCAATGACAGTCCGGGGCTTGAACAGAACCGGGGTAGAGGGCCCGCATTTGGTACTGCGGTCCCTGAATGACATACGGCCGTGCCATTATATCATTGTACCCTGTCATTATAAGTGCTCAATCTCCTTTTCTTGCCAGAGGGCCCCGACCGACGTAAGGCACCCTCTGGCATTCAGGATTCCGTTCCTGTCCTTGCTCAGCAAATATTTTCCTGGCTGACTCGGGCCTCCAACACAGAACCCCCTGTTCGGCGCTGTTGGCCCTAACCACCACAGCGGGCCGTCGCCAGCTCAGGGGCCCCGACCAGTATGAATTGCGGACGCTGACCTTGCTCCTGCTTGGAAAATGGGCGGCCAGGACGGACATGAAACCGACGGTTCGGTATTAGTGGTGCCTGACAGACATACAGGACCTCATCGACTCAGAGGCCCGCGATCGTTACAAACGTCCCTCTGACTGGCACGTGGGGGCCCGACCCTTCAGCCCAGCCCTTCAGGCACTCAAGTCGAGCCATTCATCGTCGGCCGTCCAATCGTCCAATCATCGTCCTAGGGGCTCTTTGGGACCTCGGGACCTAAGCGTGCGGAGGGGCACGTGGCCGGTTTCCTGGACCCCTCTCCCCGCGTGCGTCAGTCTGAGACAATTATAAAATAGTCTATACGCTTTGCCTTGCAGTAGATGTCCGTTAAATCACTCATTCCTTAGTGGCCCCAGTCATTTTTTACTTGTCTTTTAAACTGCATCAGCCACTCTCCGCCTTCCGGCCACGCCTCCGGCACGCATCCACCCTGGTTTGCGTCACTTCAAGTTGTCCTGTCTGGCGAGTGGTGCAGCTGTTCTGGGCGGTCTGAAATATTTATTGCAAATCTGTCAGCTGTCCTGTATGGAATATGAAACATCGACTTGGCAGAGCCAATTGGTAAAATTGTGTTGATGTTAAACTGACGAAATGCCTAAATGTTTTGCTTCCTCAGACGTACTTTTTCTTGCCTGAAGTGGCTTGGGTGCAAAAAAATATCCTTTTTTTGTACCCTGTGACGATGTGTTCTATAAATAGGCGTGCAGCATTATCTCTCAACACTAATTATGTCATTTCTTATCACTGGGTCATTCTCTCTAAGCCAACCATTCAGATATCGCACTCCTTTGCTGTGCCGTTTTCGCAATCCCCTTCATGATAAGTTACCTTGGTTCAGGAACTAAGGGAGCATGACCCTAAATCACATTCTTCTTATCGTATCTGTCATTAAACAACGCCAAATGCAAAAAGCCTTATCCTCAAAATGGTGTTATGAAGACTCATCAACCACTTTGAGAGCAAGCATTCATTTCTCTTGTGTGAAATTTGTCATTACATTTCGTGTGAAAGTTCCATTCCTTTTACCTCGGATGTGCATGACCAATCCATGAAAGCTTCAAAGCGCCTCCGTGAGAGTTAGATCCCCTACGCCACACCATATTGGACCTGGAGTTTTATCAAATTTATGCCGTCTTGCGACTCTTCCCGGCCAATAGTCGGAACACTGCTGTATTTACTGAGGACATCCGGCTAGGGCGAAGGGACCGAGGAGAAGAAACTGTCTTAGACAATGCGGCGTTCCCCCTGGTTCCAGGCACTTGTTGCGACCTCTGCCGCTGTTAACTTGAGAATGTGGACCTGCGTGCGCATATCATGAAATTATATGTCTCAAACCAGGGCGGAAAGCTTCCCGTCCTCGTTCTCACACCAGTCGCAGCTGAGGGTATGCAACTGTCATATGTTTCTGGCGTGCCCTATTCCCTGACTCCTTCTTTTATTTGTTTGGTCTTCTCTTGGGCACTGAGAAAAGGCCACAATTCGCTAAATAGGAAGGGTATACTGTTCCCATCAATATCTGATAGACATAGGGATCGTCTGCGAACAAGAGTATGGCGGCATTTTTGGTGTTTAATATGCATTTATTTGATATTCTCATTGTTACTCATCGTTCAGCTGGACATTCTATATGCAATCAAACGAGGTCAAAAGCTGCCACAAAGTTTGTTCAGCGGTGCTTGCGTATGAAAAGCACGACAATCCCAGTAACGTTGCACGCAAAACATGCTTCATCAGATCCATATACGTGCCACGCCGCCGACCCTCGAGCCGGAGTAGGAGTGAACGACACAGCGAGTCTCACTCCCACTGAGTCCCAACCACGAGCACTCGCACACCCCGGGGCAGCGGCGGAGGCTCACTGCCACTGAGCCGTCCGGCAGGGTCTGTTGGGAGGGACTGATAGCACCCTTCAGGGCGTGCTACGAGCCGTCGGCCACGCCACGGCCCTGACCTCGGTTCCGTCCCGGCAGGCCCCGCCGCTGAGTGACCAGACGCTGGAGTCCCGTGACTCACGCCGGTAACACGTAGCGTTGGCGGTCGCGGTGCAGGCTCAACGAACGCCCAACATGCGACGCATGGGGCAGGCACGTCACCTAAACAACACATACCAGTGGTGGATCCAAAGGGGAGGGCATAGGGTCCCCCCAGGCCGAAGGGACATCAAAAGCTCATGGTGAAGGGGCATAAAACCCTTCCTTTGGATCAATATAACCTTTATTTTCAAGACGAAACAAAGGTCAGGGAAGCCATAGACGGCCCCAAATCTTGAAGTTTAACATGAACATCGGAAAACCAGCCTCTAAAAATAAGTGGATTAATTCCAGCTGACCATTCCTGCGGAAGGTAAAGCCGGCCGTAATTCGGGAACTTGCCTCTTGCGGAGGGGGGCACCACAATGAAGCGGGGCCCCTCCCTTGACGAAATCTTGGATCCGCCCAGGCGCGTACGCACCGCCGCGGCACCGCCCGTTGTCCCCTCCCCAATCAGTTTTTAGCCTTACAAAAAAACAGCACCTAGTTACGTGCACGGCTCTGAACTACAGAGGCACGCTGCAAAAAAACCTGACCGCATCAGGGAGGAGAATGATGGATACGCTCAGGCTTGACCCATGCGGCAGACGACTCTGTAATTGCATGACGTCCTCCACGCAGCCTGGAGAGTGCCCTGCCCAATGTGACGAGTGCTACCTCCCATGGGTGCACCGCATTAGTCACCTCTCGGCGTGGAAAGTGAGACACTGTCCCCAGGTAAGAAAAACGCCATTACGCAGTCTGAGCGGCGGGTCCAAGATGATCATGTTATAGTGACGACACAAAGTGGCGGCACCATTTTCCCCTACATTTTGGCCCATCTTGTCGGAGTTCGATCGCACACAGACTCCACACTGCGGATAATCATTATTCTCAGACATCCAACTGTCGGCCTCACATGATGGGCCGCGGAATGCTGATGCTGATGCCTGTCCCATACGAATATCCTCACCTACAGGCACTGAAGCGAGCCGCTGCCGTGAGTCACCGCCACACACAGCAGTCCACCCACCCCTCGAAACAAGAACAATAATGCACAAAAATGCGTGATTTCGTTCAGACTGCCATGGTACGAGGTAATCTATGGTACAAAATCATTAAAATGTGTTTGTTTCCTTTAGCCGGCTGAAGCGCACGTTTGCAAAGATCAGGCATCTAATTTCAAATGTTTGCTCGTACTGAGAGGATGCAAAACTGCGCACACACTGCATTGTGCAAGCTTTATAAGTCGTCAAAACAGATCTGATCTGATGGTCTGATGCCAATTCTGTCGGGCCTGCCGAAGCGGAGATTTGTAGAGATTGTGAGTCCATTTTGAAGTAGTTTTACTCGCACGCGAAAGGTGCAACCATGCACATCCGATGTCAGTGTGGGAGTGCTTTCAGCTGGCAATACCAATCGCCAATCGTGTGAAATTATCTATTTTTCAATCGCCCCTTCACTGCACATTGCTGGATGCTGCAGCCCTGCCTGTAGCGTGACGACCAAACTCGGCGGCCGGGACAAAGTGTTCGTAATCTCGCGCAAACCGTGCATCTGTGTGCATTTCATAGCACTGGAATAGACCTATGAGCTTTCAGTGCAACACAGTTGTCAGGTTCTGTCTGAATCTGAGTCTTTGGCATGGTTGTCAGATTGTCAAATCCTTGCCACATTCTGGTTTCCACTGTATTCGCTCGTCTCCTCCTTCCCCTTCCCCTCCCCCGACGGCATGTCACTAAATTCTGGCCGGATGGAAACAGCGGCGATTTCCAGTGATATTTAATCCAATCAAAACACACTTACTGGCGCGTGGAGGGCGCACCCACGCCCACGCTGGTTGCAGGCGAAAGTCTAGTTTCCTGTGGTAACACGCATCTCGTTACCAGAGAGCCCGCCAAATCCTCGATCTTATTTTGGTCCCACCTAGGTCCCTGGGTGGGCTCCCTAGTTCCCTGGTCTCTCTTGTTCTTTTCTAAGACGTGTTTTACACGGTGCTTACGAAATATTTCGTGTGTTTTTATTCATGAGAAGAACTTTAGCAAACAATGAATTGGATATTGCAAACTCAGCATTGTGTTCAGTACCAATGAGAGACCCTTCAGCATGCCAGATGGATGGTTTGTGCCACACGGTTGGAAGAACTCCATTCTTAACTGTCTACACCTAGTTATAGCATCAGTTTCCTAATGTCATCAACAAACTGGTGGCTTCTGATTTGGGCTATACAAATTGACCACCAGCAGCCTCTTTTAGCAATTTTTCAGGGATTTTGTGCTGCCCATGCCTTCAGCGATGCCGAAGGGTTTGGCAGAGAAGGTAGACCAAAACCAAGAGCGTGATGGTATATGGAGGTATAATTTAGACACGGCTTATGCTAGGGCAATTACATTTGAATATTCTGATACTCTTGAGAACTTTGCACGAACACGATGCGATAGATCAATTTGCCCATTTCCCCCAGTGGACTGGAGGTCTCGGGCTCTCACTGAATTGAAATCCTGAGTACATATAAATGGGATCAAAGATGGCACTACATTATTGCCTTATAGAAATCCACGTCACGTATCAACCGTAGCTCGTGGTCCTGCTCGCAAATCTCTGCTGACTGCGATTCAGCTGAAAAACCGGGGTCCTGATTCCATTCAGTGGCCAGTTCACGTACCTCACCTCCCCGATAGCCAACGGCAATCGCCGGAATCGCCGGACGAACGTTCTCCGAGGTCGAGAAATCGCAGCCAGACTTATAAAGACGAGCGCTGTTATCGATTTCGCCCCTAAGATACGGAGCACATGCGGCGCTCTGTTCCGACCGCCGGGGCCGAGTCGAGAGTCGGCGAAACGGAGCGCCACCGTCGGCGCGCCATACCCGACTTCGACCTGCTATTCGGGCCCGACGGCTGCAGGCCGGCGGCTGCTATCAGCGCTAACAGCAAGCTCGATGGAAGATGGATTGCGTTGGCCGGTGCAGGCAGAGCGCGGCCAGCGCTGGCTTAATCTAAATCGGCCAGAGGCGGCACGGCGTTGCGATGCGTTGGCGTGCAGAGCCCGGATCTCCCCCGCCGAGCATTGGAAAATGATTATTGAGGGCGCCCTTCTTATTTCATTTCGGGCATTGCCCCGGCAACACTATTGTACGGAAATCAAGACGGAGAAGTAGATTGCAGTCTCGAAATTGTGTGGATCCCGTGGGTGGGAAATTGTGTGGATCCCGTGGGTAGGAAATCCTTTCGAGCGAAAACGAATCGAAGTATGAAATAGTCAGGTCGTTGGTGCAAGCAGAAAGGCGCAGTTATACGTTCGTTTGCTTTTGGTCGCGATTTGCACCACGATATGAGCTATGCAGACACATTGTGAGCGATACAACAAACGAGTTTTGATTTTAAGTTTTGTTTTAAGAAGCCATTTTAGCGTGACTGTGACTTTTGATACTGCCGTGCATTCGTTTGCATCGGCCTTAACGAGAATGTTTCACATTCATATGATGTTTGAATTGAAATACCAGCCTTGAGGACTATTCATTGCAGTTCGCAGCCCTATATCCCTCTTAACACGCAATTCCCACTAATTTCTGAGCAGCATGCCCGTGAATATGCGCAGACTTTTTCAAGGTCACCCAGGCGTCCGTGACACCATAATGAAGTCATTTAAATCCTGTCATTTCATTCGTCATGCGGGACTCAAGAGCAATAAAGATAGAATGGTCAAGTCGTTAATACCTGGTATTCGTGAGCTGATTTCCACATACCTCGACCGTCAATTGGTTCTAAATCAATGCTGCGCCGGGTACGATAATAAACTCAAACGATGACGTATTTAGGAGCAAGTTTGTTAAACCGAGAAAATGTCTTGTCTAGACTAGTCCTTTCCGCATAGAAGTATACCAATAGTTGTAAGTGAGCTCATCTCATTATATGTGATGATTGCTTTAATATCTTCAACTTTGGAATATTCCCTTTAAGTCATTAGGCGACTTACGCTGTTTGGCAATCTATTTATTTAAGAAGCATATACATGCCTGCATTTATACGTGACAAATTGACAGGGCACCGTGGTTTAAAATGACCAAGATCACGGCCAGTATTATCGGAAGAGACCCTCAAAATGCCAATATACGGGATGTAATCAACCACATTGGCATTGGGCCGTAAAAGACCGTTCTTAAACACGGTAGTAGACTGGTATTTGCATCACATCCTTGGGTATGAAATTTCGGGGGCCATCTTGACCACAGACGTATGGATGCTAAAAGTCAAGGAGACGTGATCGTATCAGCCGCCAGTACCCGAGTTTCATGCATAGGGAGTGAGCAGAGGCGAGACGCCGTGGAAAGCCCGTAACAGCGAGCGTCAACATACTGATCCCTAACACAGTCTCGCCCCAAATAGTACAATCGAGGCTTAGTCTTGAGCGTCCCTTGACAGCCGATATGGAGGGAGTATATCAAATACCAAAATAAATTGTGATTCTGAATGTCAATTTCATCGCTACTGTTCAATCGAAGACAAATATCACACCTCAACCAATCTAGCATATAGATTGATTCAGGAAATATATGTCATGAAAGACGAATAATTGGAGGACGCGTGATGCTTTCTCACACAGTCTACAAGTCTCATTTCCTGTCATATTTTAGACGAAAGACAACATTGTTTACAAGGTAGCACATTGACCTCGCATCTGCTACGCCATGTTGAAATGGCCGCTGCGATAGTGCCTTCCTTCGTTTGGGTGGCAGGTCAATGAATATGATCATGGACCTGCCGCCCAGTGAGCTTGCTTTAGGTTCAGAATTCACAATTTCCAAAAAAAACTGACTAATAGAGAGTACATATGTGTATTCTCAGGACTTCAGCAAGATATGACATGCCCAAAATGACTTAAGCCCGCTCTTCGTATGACGATTCAGATCTGCTAATCAAGCGACTAGCATTAGGGTCATAGCCAAGGGAAGGGAAGGATAGCTGCCCAAATGGATTGGAAAGGGCTGCAAGGAACAGTTAACCAGCATTCGATAGCCCGTACGAAACTTAATAGAATTTACACGAGTTGTTCTGATGTCCGAGGTAAGGGCAAATGTCATATCAAGCCAAGCTGAATATTTTCATGTGCCATAACGTTTTCTCCGAATAAGGCCTCTTCAGCTTATCTTTGTGCGAGCTTGTTTCTAACTATTCAAAGAATTTTACGCCGAGAAATCAGACGCATTCCACCCAGAGAGTTTACACGCAGCCAACACCGAGAAATAAAAGGCAGTTTAAACGGAGAAATTAGACTTCGTCCCCGCTGGCAACGCTTGGAAGACAGGATTAACTACGCACAAACGTTAAAGGGAACACGAAGCTGCAGCTGTTATCAGCTTTGTGAGAGACATGCCTCAGTTGCAGTTACATCAATGGGAACATCTCATCTTACTTCGAAAGCAATCCTGTTAGGAACAAATGCCGCGTAATGCGTTGGGAGTGACGATTTAGTCGTTCATAACAGTACTCGCGGAGTAACATGAACAGCCAAGGATTTTGATCTGCCTCTTTTATATTTTTATTTGCATCAACCGACATGATCAGCCACTTGACAGGGACGACGACTTTGGAACTGAAGATACATTGCTGCACACCATGTCGTTGCGATAGAATTTGACTGTCGTATGTCTAACAATAGGGATGGATGACTGGTATGTAAGGTCGAATGAAACGCCCTTTCCAGCTCAGCATTGCTCTGGAATCCCGGTTGGGGTCAAGGTCACGGTCGCAGCCACCAACGGAGTGAGCTGAGTGCGCCCCGTCGCCCGATATACCGGCCGATCGGTCGATGGCGTGTTGACGTGCGTGATCCACCAATGTTCAACTTGGATTTGCGACCAATAGAATTTGATAGAACAGATCTCATCGATGTATTTTTAGGCGCTTTTGCAGTGCATTGGTTTTCAGGGCCATATAGGTATAAATAAAACCGAGGGAACATTTCCCAGAACAGGAATTCAAAGGTAAAACTAGGTCACTGCATGTACCTAGCGGACCTTGATTGTGATATTGACACAAGTTTTAGGAAATACCTTTATTCAGTTTTCCGATGCACTTTTCTCAAAAGTTATATTCCATAATCCATCTCTTCTGGAGTAAAATGAAACATAGAGTTCGTGACGTCATCGTGTATTTTCCCCCACTCCCGGCACCTTATTGGTGTGCGCACGGCTCTAAAACTGCTCGAATTGCGCATTGAGAGGGCTCTTTGAGCATGTCCTCGAAAGAATTGAAGGATTGCCGTGCAATCCCGTGGCCAACAATTTAAGGGCATTGTTTGTGGAATGACCATTGAGATGTTATAATCTGCGCATGCAGACAATTTCTGTCAACGAAGGGTTCTTGACTCACTTCCGCATAGCTCATAAGGGTCATTTGTTTTTTTCCTACGAGCTATCTTACAGTTTCAACGTAGACATCACCGATATCCAAAGACATGAAACCATCACTAACGAAAGTTCATCCTATGTTGACCTTTCTGAGGCAACAGTATTGTATCTTGTATCTCGAAAAAGTGCATTAGACTTCAAGTTAACAGAAAAGAAACACGAAAAAACACGAACTAGGAAAGATCATAGGAAGGCATGTAGGGTCAATGAGGCCACTACCTGACATAAAATGTTTGGCTTATCGCCATCATTTAGAGGCGTGAACTTGACATTATGCAGCGAGAGGTGAAATCGGACTTACCAATCCCGGTCAAGGTGCATGAGTGCCCTAAGGCAGGCCTCCTGGACAAGGTACATTAGAGGTTTCATTTAAGGTAACATTTCATTCGCGGGTGACATAGCAGTGCTGTTGAATTAAAGGTCACTAAAAATGACAAATTACGCAACTGTGGTAGATTTCAACACAAGTCAAAGCTTAAGGCCGAATTGGTTCATTAACGTATGATGACTACATCACGTCATTGGAAGGTGATATATTAACATCATAAGATGCTATGAGCAAACTACGAAAGCCGCTGAAAGACCATATCGCAAAGCACTGTCGGAGTGCCTCAAATTCTTCCACACCTCAGTCTGAGTTGCTTAGACAGGAGTTGCACTAAGTAACTGACCTAACATGACCTTGACTTAAAGCTGAAATAAGTGACAAATTAGTGTGAGACAATGCACTGAAAATTTCAAGTAGCTAGCGTAAGCCATTCTTCAGCTATTCCCAAGAGAGCTATTGAAGGTGGATGGCTTACCCGTCACTAATTATAGATGGGATGTTTTTCAGTACATCACATCTTCGGACATGTAGAGCGACACCTCATCAGGGAGTCCTGGCCACCAACCTTGACACCGGACAAGCTGACGACAACAGATGAAGAACGATGAGGTCTGGATGTCGTCAGCGCAGAGTAGGAGATGACAGCGGGTTGGGAAGGGAGCAGGTCATTTGTGAAGATGAGGAAGAGTGTTAGTCCCACGATGGGTCCCTGGGCCTTCTGTGGGTCAGAAGATAGAGGAACTGGCTGCCATAATTGAACAGAGGTAGAGGGAGTGGCGTTCATGGTTTGTATACGATCACACAGGCAATTCCGGAACGACGCAAACGGCACGTCATACCACTCAAGCTCCTTTAGGAAGGCGTCATGGTGGACGTGGTCAAATGCTTTGCACAAATCTAACGTGCTTAACGACGCAATTGGACTCACATCGATCTATTTTTTTAATTTAGACGACAGCTTAGAGCATTTTGACTCCAGTGCAATGGCACGGTCGATATCCGTGTTTGAAAGGGTAAGGATATATATACCCTTGGGCTCATCGCCGACATTGATAACTTAGGTTGCACGATTAGATTGTTCATAGTTTGACGTTTTTGAGACGTCAAACACCATCAAAAATAAAAACGGCAACATTTTATGTATTTTATCATATCCTTCTGAATATACTCATTACAATAACGACGGCAGACGTCAGTCCAACGTCGGCCTCTAGTTCTGATGACACGATACTGACGCATCAAAGCCATTCCTATTGGTCAAGTAGCGTTTGCTTTTTCAAGGTAGAGTTTTTGCTTGGTGGTTTGATTGGTCGTCATGGGGGCTAAATAGGACGCCTTTATATGGTAGGAAGATAACATGGAATATGATACAGAACGCCTTGGGGACGATGGGCTGCAGGGGGATGGGGCAGTGAATGATAAGTAAAATGATAACATGATGGGTAAATATGAGTTGTAAGCAGGGTACGCATATGATATGGAACATGGTTAGGTCAGGTTTCGCTAGGTTAGGTTAGGTTAGGTTAGGTTAGGTTCTAGTCCATTCCTTTCTGGTATACTTTCGTAAACTTACGTACACGCGATATTGGCGCTGGACAGGACGAAGAAAGTCTGCCCACAGCTGCGTCTTGAAACGTTCCTTCCACTTAAACTCATCGAGATGACTTCGGATGTAGCTCAGGCTTAGGACGTGTCGTTTCCAAAGAAAACGCCCAACTCGGCTGAAAAAGCCTTCAAAGGGTTCGTGTTCATGCCGTCGTCTGCTACAAATGTCTGAGAATGGTCCACCGTGTGGTGGATGTGGTGTGGCGGATGTGGTGCGGTGGATGTGGTGTGGTGGATGTGGTGTGGCGGATGTGGTGTGGTAGATGTGGTGTAGTGGATGTGGTGTGGTGGATGTGGCGCGGTGAATGTGGTGTGGTGGATGTGGTGTGGCGGATGTGGTGCGGTGGATGTGGTGTGGTGGATGTGGTGTGTTGGATGTGGTGTGGTGGATGTGGTGTGGTGGATGCGCCACCGCAGCTACGGCTTTCCAACGAGCCGTAGCTGCGGTGTTCATCGGTGTTCACTTTACTGTCTAGCTCTCCGCGTTCTGGCATTTTTGGGATCATCTCTGCCATAGACCCGTTCCCAATGAACTCCAGAACTCCGATTACACTTCCCGTGCTGTATTTGTCCCTCCACCCTCCGCTCAACTTTGACACGCGTTGGCCGCGCAATGAGGCGTTTTCGCGGAGGACTTGCTGAAGGTCACCCGGGCCTACGGTCTCGAATTCCAGGTTTAACCTGTCCCTGAACGATCATACTTCATACGGCTCCATTCTGTATATGGCGCAATAAAAATAGTGTATTGTGGTGCAAATCGCTTGCCAACACTGACTGACGAAATATATTTGATTTCACTATTGTTACGTTAGGCCGGCACACTTTTGATGGCTCTTGTTGCGCAAAATTTGACCACACCGTAGCGATGGCAACGGCGGGTCGGACGTGTTGCATGTCTGGAGCGCTCGAGTGCTCGCTATTGTAATAATTAACATTAAACTTCGAAAGTGAGGTTAAAGATGTGCCTGTTTTATGAGTATTTACGATATTCCCTGCCTGCAGGAACAAGTTCAACGTCACGTCCGGCCCGCCAGCGTGTGCAATGAATGACATTTTGTTACACAGGGTGCACATGTCCGCTTTGACCACTTAAGGACGAAGCAAGACGCTGGTTGAGTGGACATGATTTTTTCAGCGATTCTTGAGACGTCCGGCAAGATTTGAACTGGATCGAAAATTGTGAACATGTCAAAAGTCACCGCATTTGTGGACTGGTATTACAAGTGTTTTTCTCAGGTTATGGGAAGGAAGGTCATCAGAGGTCAAAACAGACGAAATACCTCGCTACAGCGTGCAGAGGCGTACTGTTCACACCAGCCGCTCTGGAGGAGCTCACGCATCCGACAGTCTTGGAAAGTTCCGACAGGGTGACGAGGCTGGGAATTCGGGCTGAGGCGTACATACGAGGCGGACTGGGGTCCGGCGCCAGCGCCAACTTTGCGGCGGCTTCTGCTGAGACGCGAGGATCGATCTCCGCCAAGCGAATGTTGAACTCGTCCGGCCTGTCGGTGATGTCACGGTCTGATGGGGTGACACCTGCCTGCGAAAAACAAAGTTCTTGGACCGATTTCTGAAAGCTCGTCGGTCATTCAGTAGGCTGCTAGAAAAAAACTACGTTTGGCGAGAACTGAAGTAATGTTCAGTCGGTTGCGGCTCTGCTGCAACTCGTGCTGCATCTGAGGAGTTTTGTGTCTTCCCAAGATCATCTTGCCGAGTCACGCGCTAGCGACATCAATCGGTACGTTTTTTTTATTTTGTCTTCCCAATTTACTCAGTTATGACAGGGCTTTTCCCACATCCACCCGCTACCCACTCCTCATCAGCTGCACCCACCCGACCCGCTTGTTCCCATTTTCACCAGCATTTTAGTTCCAAATTGTGGAGAATTTCAGGACAGCTTACACA
This sequence comes from Pollicipes pollicipes, assembly GCF_011947565.3. Taxonomy (NCBI): domain Eukaryota; kingdom Metazoa; phylum Arthropoda; class Thecostraca; order Pollicipedomorpha; family Pollicipedidae; genus Pollicipes; species Pollicipes pollicipes. The sequence continues at coordinate 19,042,088 of NW_023596545.1, read as the reverse complement.
CAGAGTTTCTCTTTCGACGAGAAAGAGTCTCTCTTTTAGGAGTTTCTCTTTTGTGCTGATAATTGCAACAATAGCGTGAAGGGGGCTAGTTAGGACTAAAAGAAACACATGACGCAACATCATGTACTATGAAATGAAGTGGCATTGCATATGGATACGGTCCATAAGGTTTGTCCTATCCATGAAGTCCTCCAGGGCTGCCAGGTTTTTGGGTCGTCACGAACCGGCCAACATTCGGGACGTGGCTGCGTCACCGTGACACCCGGAGAATACTCGCCGATATCCACGTTCCAGACGTCCGTGAACACAGCAAGCTCGTCCACCAGTGCAGCGCTGCAGAGTGGGCTCCAGTCAGCGGTCAGGAGACGGAGACAGAGTGTGTCCCAGTTGGAGTGTCTCCAGAGATTCCACCGGTGCAGCGCTGCAGAGTGGGCTCCAGTCAGCGGTCAGGAGACGGAGACAGAGTGTGTCCCAGTTGGAGTGTCTCCAGAGATTCCACCGGTCCAGCGCTGCAGAGTGGGTTCCAGTCAGCGGGCAGGAGACGGAGACAGCGTGTGTCCCAGTTGGAGTGTCTCCAGAGATTTGGCGTAACGGGGCCTAGCGCGGGGACGATGGCGGCGGGCCTGGGCGCTGATGATGCTGGTGATCAGTGGCAGCCGGGTGGAGGACAGATCCAGATGATGGATGGTCAGTAACGCTCGTTAAAATCAGGTCGAGTAAATCGGGATGCTGGGTGGATATGGGTGGGCTGGTTAATTCGCACCATGGGATTCGAACCGCCGGCAATACTTGTGAGGACCCGGGTTCCTGGATTGCAGTCGTTCAGCACGCTGATGTTCACGTCTGCGATGGTGGCGACCGGCTTGCTAGTAGAAACTGGTGTCTGAAGCTGCTTCCCGATGAACGCCGGGCCTTCGATCATGGGCGAGTCAGGAAGTCAGTAAATGGCGCCCGCCAGGGCGGTTCGTCGAACGGGGCCAGTTCGAGAAAGTCATAACGTCTTCACTGTGGGATCTGTGCCTGCATTATTTACCTTCTTTGTTCTCTGAGCTGGTCTCTGGTCAGCATGGCGAAGCTGCCGCCGCACGGAGGTGTGCGGGATCCCGGTGGAGCAGTCTAGTCACATCTGGTCGCCGTATCACCAGGATAGACCAGCACGCGGGCTCGTGGTGTCCACTTGGAGCCGGTCTTGCGAGATGCATGTGGTGCAGTGTGATGCAGTGGTGAGATGCTGCTGGCCCAGCGCGACGTCGAACTTATCTAGCCGGGGAGCCGGTGACCCGGCGCTGATGTCAATAAAGTTGTACAGCAGAGACGGCCGAGTTGGGGTGACGCTGACGGCAGGCGCTCTGTGCCGGCGGGTTTATAGGAGGCTCCTGCGATGTTGTGTTCAGTTTGTGTAGTCAGTCTGTCGAGCTGCACCGTCATCATCGTCAGTCCCATGACGGGCCGCAAGTGTGTCCTGCCGCACCACGGCACCACGAGCGGCGCTCGGTACAGCTTCTGTCATCGATCGCCGCGGCTGGCTAGCATTTGCGGTTGTCCTACTGGCGATGATGGTAGGAATAAATCTCCATCACCTGGCTCGCCTGGGGACATCAAGTGCCTATAATCATGCGCTCTCCAAAGGTAGCGGTTTGGAGAGAACGCCGTCTTTGTGTATACACCACCGCCCTGTTTCGGCAACTTGTTGAGTTTCCGGAAAGCCTAACGAATGATGGTAGCATGATGATGATGATGATGCAACCTATCGCATGATGGTAGCCAGAAAATGGCACGACTTTTGTTGGGATCGAACTTCATGGCCGGTCTTCAGGCCATGTTGTTGCACGCCCGCCATCAGTACCTGCTATCTTCGCTCCAGGGCGGCAAGACCCGGCTGAGCATTGGTCTGCCAGTGCCTGGCCAGTAGCATGACTGGTGGCACGGTGCAACATGTGATCGTGCCACCGGATAATGTTTCAAAGGCTTTGAGAGACCGTGCTTTTCTCCTTTTTTTGAGCATTAAGTACTAGAAACATACGTCAGAGCATCATGACTTTTTATCACTTTCGTGTCGATACGACCGTGATGTATGCATTAGGACTAAATACAGTAGACAGCATCCATACGGTAATTTGGCATTATTTTCCACTTCCTGAACATTTGAACTTCCTCATCTTCCACTCTTGCAAAAACTTTTGTTTCCGAGGTCGCAGATTAACGGCTTAAACCCATAATCACTAATTTGTGAACTATTGCAAAGCCAATCCGTTGGATAAATTCCGAGAGCACCGAGTTGGGGAGCAGTTGGAAGAGCCGCCCGCCAAAGATCCATCTCTCCGGCAACTGCGCATGAAGTGAGAGAGAGAAATTTTCTAGCCATCCCCGCTGTTAGCCGTTTTTTTGTTCATACTACCCGGGCACTATTCAGAGCTACACGCGATTTACTCAAATGAAGTTCACCAGAAATCCGCTAAACGACCCAGTTTTGTAGTTTTGAAGTGTGGAGTAATATAAGTTCAATGTTTAGACGTTTCGATCACAAGAGTGGAACCTAGAACGCATCTTTAAGGCAGAAGTTTTGAGGTCGAGCAAATGACACACGCATTTTAGTTAATGCTCTTATTCTGACAGCTCGCATATTTATTCTGGAAAGTGAAGTGAATTGCCGGCATAAACTAGCTTCCAGTAACAGGTCCAATGATTCATTATCCGGGGAAATCCTATCGGAATCGGATTCTGAAAATGTTGGGGGAGGCTGGTAGGCACTAGACATTTATATCCTGACTTGGCTTCTACCAGAATGGTCGTTTTAGGAATGTAGGGCTCCCGAAGAATTCACGAGTGCTGGAGCATTTAACTCTCTCTTCATTTTGCTCACCTCAAAATCAGAGCTCTGACCGAATTTTCAAACGGAAATCCAAGCAGAGTTATTTGGTGCGAAACAATGCGAGGTGTGCGAGGAAAGGATCGTATCTATCGTATCTGTATCGCGCCTTCGCAACTCAAGGCGATAAGGCTTTCACATGGTGGTTATCCCTTTCACTTTAAGTTGGCTTTTCCCTTGGTAGATGTCGCTGTCATAAATTCAATAGTCATTTCGCTCTGGATTCTCTCTCGAGATCCTCTCTGACAGCGTAGCATGAATGGGATAAATTAGTGCCTTTCGCCGTTTGTTGATGTGTTGCTGATCACTGCGCTGACTTTCATAGACAGTCCCAAGCGATCCAGCTTCCGCGCATAAGGTGACGGGAGACTTCGCTTGTGGAGCAGACCGTGCGGAAGGCAACAGTAAGGATGGATCCAGGGGGGGGGGGGGAGGCGAAAGGGGTCACGCTCCCCACTCCCCACCCCCACCCCACCCTTAAAGTTCGTGAAGCCATGATTTGGCTGTTAAAACAACCTTTCCCAAGGGGCGTAGTTTCCTATTCAGTACGGGGCCCCATATTCACCCCAACTTTGAGAACAAGTGAATCTTAGCCGTGGAGAAATATTTCTTGTGTATTTTAGGGTAGGCTAACAGTTTTTCTCTGCTCTCTCATCCGAAATATTTGGCCAAACTGCATCTATGTGTCTCCGTCATCACACATGTGACAACATGTAACGTTTGTCACTATGTACATTTGAGGCGCTTATATCATCACATTCATGTAGAACAGTGTGCTTCCTTGCACTTGTGGGACCATCAGCCTGAAAGGGAGTGGTCATTGTGCCCCGCCCCGGTCTTTTTTGAGAACACCTCACTGGAAAGCTGCCCAATCGTGCTTTTCACGAAATTGGTTTCCTTTTTAGTTTTCTATCAAATTTTGTTTTTTTCATTTATCCTTACTTCACGCATCCACGGTGTAATCAGCAATACCAGTTTTCTCGAAATTCTTCTGATTAGCTCAGAGCTTCGATTTGAAGTAGCCGACTCCGCGGGTGAAACCTCCTTTGACTCCCTGCTCACCAATAAGAAGTCAATAGACTTAAGTTGCCTTTTTCCAACGTATGTGTTCTGTAATGTTTGCAGCACACTAATGTGCCAAAATGCTTGTGTAACAAATCATCGGAAAGCTTGAAACACTCAGCTTAGACAAACAAGTATGCGGACATGAAGACATGCATCTGGACACGCAGGCATTTTTCCGCGATTCCGTGGAACCTTATACTATTGCTTGGATTTCTCCCCCATGGCGCTTGCGGCGTCTGCCACGGTAGCTCTTTTCGAGGCGCACTTTAACTTTGGGAAACGGAGTGTCACATGATCCATGTAACGCACTGGTTCAAAATTCAACCAATGAGCCCCTCGGTAACCAGGCTCTGTCCGTTAGCCAACCACAAACATTCTTTTATTCGTACTAGTAGATATGTGCACAGTCGTTGTCATGACGACGGTGGTCGCGACTGCAGGAAAAGGTTAAGTGCTGTTACAAGACGTTGACAGCATAATTTGGTCACGAAAATGATGAAATTGAAATCCCTCTACGTCTTCACTGTGCTGAAGTGGCACTACCCAGTGCAATTATTACACACAACCAGTACTGAGGTTTCACTAGATTAAGTTTTTGAAACGTGCCCGAACAGTGGAACACTCCCTTTAATGGAGACATATATGATGAATATATGCTCAAAACACATTAGACACCACTGTACGCAGAATTAAACAAGAAGCACGCCTCTTTGTGGTCTCGGAATTTAACGAAACCGTTCAAGGTTTTGCGTCGCAACGAGGCATGGTCTCAGGTGTCTAGTGCAAAGCTGACGGCTAATGTGCGATTTTCTTTTAAAGAATTACCTCTGACCAAGCATAATGGGGTCAGCTATTAACCTAACAACAGCAGAACTGGCACCAATTGCGAGATCATGTGTCGAGATCCACTGGTGGTCTTTGCTACGCTTTGCTAAGTGTGGAAACGCTAGGTGGTCGCAACGACCCCCCCCCCCGCCCTTCCCCAACAGTTCGCGCTATGAAAATGGAACATCAGAGCGAGGGTTAAGACTTGTAGACTGGTAGATGAGTGAAGATCAGCAGGAGCCTAGTTGAGGCACGAATTTCCAGCATTCGCCATCATCAGGTGCGTAGAGAGGAAGAGAAGATGAAGAAAACGGAAGCGGCACAACTCTATATCTGCCACCGCTATATATATATATATATATATATATATATATATATATATATATATATATATGTATATATCTATATATACACATATATGTATATATTTATACGTATTTCGGAATATTTTGGCGGAATCCTTTCTTTTATACATGTTTGATTAAAAATAACTGCTGACCCAGCATTGACCATCTTTTTGACGCATCGTTTCAGTTCCCGTACCTTTGGCTTGGCATCATCGCTTAGATTAAAGATGTTCGCACAAAAAAACTTATATATTCCTCGCTCCCTACATTCTAACGTTTCGAGATCCTATCTCATCGTCGCAGAAGACTAAATGGCACAAGAAATAAGTTTTGAGTTTTAAAGGATAAAAAAATTGTGGACTACGGTTGAAAAACATCTTTTTGTACGGAGAACATAAATGAAGTATGACTAATTGAAGTGAAAGAATCCTATTTTCACTTTGATACATATAAGAAACACTCATAATGGGAACACTACAAAGACAAAATGAGAACATTATCGCCACAATCACATCAGTAGCACTCACCGCCCACCACCTAATAGTTCAAGAGTTGTGCAAGAATTTGTCTGTCTGTTTAGAGCCGGAGAGAGCCCGTTAATGAGTATGCTTTCCCAAATTTGGGGGTGCCTTCTGTCATTGCACGTCCGTAAAATGTCAGTGCTGTCTGTCGGTTGTTGTCGTGTTAATGTTAATGACGCCGTTGGATGTGCGTATCGAGGAGCTGCGCCACCACCTGCGCATCGAGACGGCCGTCATGGACGGCGCCAAGAATGCCATCCGCCTGCTCCAGAGCGGCAAGGTCACAGACAAGAAGGCCCTCCAGGAGGCGCAGCAGAGTCTGCAGGAGTCCAGCCGCAAGCTAGACCTGCTGCGCCTCTCGCTGGACCGGAGACGGAAGGAGCTGCCGCCCGGCTCTATCAAGGCGTCGGAGCTGAAGGAGGACCTGGAGTAGGTGCAGTCGCCGTCGTCCAACTCGGCCAGTCTGGAGAACTTCCGCCGCTCCAGCGAGGTCAAGGAGAGCGTCGCCGCCTCCGGCTACCGGCCCAGCATCAGCGTGGTGAAGACGGCCGCCATCACCGGCAAGCTGGAAGTGCGGTTGCTCGGCTGCCAGGGCCTGCTGGAGGAGGTGCCGGGCCGGTCCCGGCGCGACTCTGCACACAGCATATCTAGTCCGTCCGACCTGCGCTTCTTCATGAAGGGCGTCACCGGCCGCTCGTCCTACAAGTCCTACAGCGTCAAGGACGAGACGAGCAACCCGGGCCTGGTGCGGCAGGTGCTCAACAACCCGTGTCTGCCGCGCTCCGCCGAGCTCGCCTCTAACGAGATCATGGCCGTGCTGAAGCTGGATAACGTGACGGTGGGCCAGACCAGTTGGAAGGCGTGCTCCCAGCAGGCGTGGAACCAGCGCTTCTCCATCGACCTGGACAAGTCGCGCGAGCTCGAGGTGGACATCTACTGGCGCGACTGGCGGTCGCTGTGGGCCGTCAAGTTCCTCCGCCTGGAGGAGTTTATCGATGACGTGCGGGACGGCATCAGCTGGCTCGACTCGAACGCCCGGTCCACCATGGAGCGGTTCTCGCCGCTGGAGCTCTGCGCCACGTTCTGGCTCAGCTTGTTGATGCGCATCTTGATGTAGTCGATCTTGGCCTTAGCATCCTCCAGCATCTGGTGGGCGCCGGCCAGCAGCTTCTTGCTCTGCTGGCCGCCGGCCGAGTACATGCTGATGAGGTTCTCGGCACCCTGCTTCACCTTCATCTCGATGTTGAGCTGGCGGCCGAGGCTGCGCAGGCGCTCGTCGGTGGTGGTCAGCGGCTGCTCCTCCAGCTGGCTGTCCCCCAGCGGCGACGTGGGCGCCTCTGGCACGCAGGGCTGCGGCGCCGAGCCCTCGTGGCCGGCCCGGCCCTGCGTCAGCAGAATCTGCGAGTCCAGCTCGTGCAGCTCCGCCCGCAGCTCCTGCAGCTTGTTGTTGGCCTTCTTGACGATGCTGGAGACGTTCTGCAGGCTCTTCTTGTCGCTGGTGGCCGTGCACAGCTTCTCGGCGCCCTCCTTAATCTTGAGCTCCTTACGGATCTCGCGCTTGATGTACTCGCACAGCTCCTCCAGCTTCTGCGGCAGCGCCGCGTCAGAGATGTCCGACGCGAAGCCATACTTGAGGCCCAGCTCGTGGAACGCTGACTGGGTGGCGCAATCGCCCTGAACGCTCATAAATGAGTTACTCGGTCCAAGATCCGCCATTTTTTGGATGAATTCGCGGCTTCAACACTTTGGACACACAGTCTTGAAAACTTCAAACTATCGTTCCCGCTTCGTAACAGTTCAAACAACACCTCACGAAGCATCTAGGGCAACACGTCCATGGTCACACACAGTTTCCAAAAATATACAGACCGACACCCAACCCCACACACAAACGAAACAAAAAAAATGTCATGTCATGTTCGTGTCGCATGTGGTCCAAACTTGCCCCACCACGTTAGAGCATTGCCAGGCGTCGTGAGAGCGTCGTTGTGGTCACACCAACATAGTGTATGGAACGAAGTTTGCAGCTTTCGATGTTGCATTTGAATGGATACACTTCATTGGCGCATTTTAGTTTGTCGGGTTTGTCTGGACAATTTCCCATAAGAAAGTTCGATATTTTCTTATTACAACAGTAAATGACAATGTCTATTTTGTGGTCATTTTTGCCTTTAACATGTCGGGAGATAATTTCCCGTAAAGCCTTTTCGTCTTGTTTGTGGGCAGATGTCATTTGATTTCGATAATACAGTTTGACGTTGGTTGGATGTCTCGTCTTGGTTTGCCGTCAAAGTGTTTTGTCATATATCGTTGTACCTCGTTTTCAACGTCATAATTTGGAAAGCCGTTGTTCACCAAGATCTGTCTGATTCTTATCAATTCTGAATGTAGTCCTGTCCAATCAGAGCAGTGCTTGAATGCTCGTCTAATGAAGGACCTTGTAACGCTAATTTTGTAGCGTTGGGGACAATCACTGTCAGCATTTAAGCACCGTCCGTTGTTAGTCTGTTTCCGGTATACAGTCGTTTTGAATTGTTGTTTTTGTCCATCAGCAGTCACGTCAAGAGAGGGTATTACGTTCTGCACACTTAGCTCTGTTGTGAATTTTAAGCCAGACTACTCTTCAAAGACGTTTTTGAAACGTTCTAGTTGGTCAATGTCCCTAACTTCCACAAATATATCTTCTACGTAGCGGCAGAAAATGTCCGGTCTTATGTCATCATTTTGTAGAATGTCGGCGTCTACGTGCCGCATAAAGAAATTAGCGAATAGAGGTCTTATAGTTGAGCCCATCGTAGCACCCTCAATTTGGCAATACATCCGGCCATCAGGCCAGCGGAAAGAAGCTTCGAACGTACAGGCTTCTAGTAATGGTTCAAGAAGGCGCCTTCATGTGTTGAGAGGAGGAATTTCGGGATGATTTTAGACGCGGTCAAGGATGATGGATATGGTTCTTTCAATGGGCACGTTTGCAAATAGATTTTCAGCATCTAGAGAGGCTAGTAGACCCTTAGGTTGACGAGATTGTACTGTATCAATAAACTCATCCGTTGACGACAAGCTGTAAGACATGGGAAGATATGGGGACAGAAGACCATTAAGACGTTTTGTAATTCTATGGGTTGGTGATGGGCTCTGTGAAATTATTGGACGAAGGGGGTTGCCGTTTTTGTGAGGTTTTACACATCCATAAGCATAACCAGGCGCAAATTCATCCGTTGTCTTGGAAAAGTGTATGCATTCAACAGCGGCGCTGGCAGCAGTGATAAGTTTGTTAAGCTTGGTCTTGGGTTTGTCTGTTGGAGCTTTTGTGGTGCGCCGGAACTTCTTGTCGTCGTTCAAGATGTAGTTTAGTTTTTCATGATATCGCTTTTTGTCAAATATTACGTAGATTGGTGATTTGTCCGTTCGCCGAATGATGATGTCTTTTTCTCGAAGTTCCTTTGCCGCCGTTCTGAGTTATTGTGTGAATATCTTGCTCCTATCATTTCCACGCTTTTTCGTGCTCTTTCCCAGTAAGCTGTTCTTTAGATCCTTGTCCACGGTAACCTTGTAGTCCTTTTCCAGCACGAAAGCAGTAGTGGTAATACACAACGTGCATCCTTTAAAGCTAAAGACTTCTTTCTGATGCCACTTAGTCTTCTCCGACGATGAAACAGGATCTCGAGACGTTTGAATGTAAGGAGCGATGAATATATGAGTAATTTTGTGCGAACCATTTTTAATCTAAGCGATGAGGCGAAGTCAAAGGCCCGAAACCTAGAACGATGCGTCAAAAAGCTCGTCAATGCTGATTCAGCAGTTATTTTTATTCATATATATATATATATATATATATATATATATATATATACATACATATATATATACATATATATATATATATATATATATATATATATATATATATATATATATATATATATATATATGTGTGTGTGTGTGTGTGTGTGTGTGTGTGTGGTGTGTGTGGGTGTGTGTGTGTGTGTGTGTGTGTGTGTGTGTGTGTGTGTGGGGGTGTGTGTGTGTGTGTGTGTGTTTGTTTGCTTGTTTGTGTGTGGGTGTGGATGTGTGGGTGTGCAAGCGCTCAACAATGTGCTGATGGTGGCGAACGCCTGAGCATTCGTTCCCCCATCTATACCTGCTCTGATCTTCACCCATCTACCAGCCTAAAAGCCATCAGCAGCAGTGGGTCAGTCGGTATAGGTCATCGATCTACTCCCGATGTACTTTCAAGCAGCTCTCTTTGCTTAGAAAAGGCAGTAGAGAATGCAGTGTGTGTCACACATCCTGTCCGCCGACTCTCCGAAGGCTCCTCCGCCGCTGGTCGCGGCCACTTGTTTCGAACATTCAGCCAAACATTCGGATGCCGAATGGTGCGGAATGACGGATGACCATGCGTGTGACGTGGGACATTCGATGACGTGCGGTATGAGAGGAGTGTTGCAATGGATGACATGTGCAATAAACCACTGAAAGCCCGAAGAAAAACACAACTTAGAATGCTGTGTGCCTCTTCACTTGGCAACGCGTTGGCCATTGTCCATGACCTTCCGATGCCGGTCTATTCCACCGGACGGAAAAATAACTAAGTGCATAATTTCATTTTCACCGCTCGCCCTGACTATTGCCTCGTGCGTTAAATGACTCACAAACGCATTTGCATCCACCGGCGATTAGCCCCCGCACGGCGTGCGACCTGCCGGGACACTTGTGACCTCTTCGTCTTGTCGGCGCCACAGCCGGTGCCCGGCCCGCCGCGGACTGAGCATAGCCGCCCGAGACCTCCCCCTCCCCCCACCCCGGGGCCTGACGTTCGGCGGTGTGCCAGCGCCCAGAAGAACTGACATTCGGATAATGCCGTCGGCCGGCGTCACGTGAGCGCGAACGTAAGCCGGGCCAGGGTGGCCGACGAAGCACTCAAACCAGGGGCCGCTGTCAACCTGGCCGGCCGAACCGGCACTTCCGACTCGTACGGTCAGACGCTCGGCTCCTGTCGACCTGACCGGCCGAACCGACACCTTCGACACCTACGGCCCGACGCACGGCCTCTGTTGGCCTTACCGGCCGAACCGCCACTTGAGACACGTACGGTCAGACGCTCGGCTCCTAACGACCTGACCGGCCGAACTGTCACCTCCGACATGTACGGTTAACTCAGGTGAGGGGCGAAGGTCTGCCCGTAAAACGCCATAAGTTCCTGTTGATCCATCGTCATCCCAGATCTCCAGTACAGATAGTTTGTACCGGTTCCTCCAAATTAGTTATCAACATAGTGTGAGCGACTTACTTCCGTGTTGCCTGACCGCGCTTCCGTCAGACTAGTGCGTTTGTTGCAGCGTTTGAAATGGTGGACCGCGGCTCTCACTATGCGGCTGATGTCGTGCCGACGTAGCGGCCCTGTAGTTTGAAGTCATGCCATTATAATTCGGTGCCGCAGTCTTGTAAATGCCCGTCACAGATTGGTGCCAGGAGAACGTCCGGCGAACATGCGGACGAGAGTTGAGAGCCAACAGTTATAATGAATATCAAGCGAGCCGCTCCTGGTTTTTCCAACGTTCGTGTGACCTAGGGAAGCCAGGGTCCAGTGCAGCCATTACACACGGACGATTATTTTCAAGCAGTGACTTTTTAGCGCATTCAAGTGATTTCTCTCCGATAATGACGGTCATAATTCTCCTGCGATATCGCATGCCCCTCAGCATAATGATGCTCCATTATCGTTAATGGTGACGCCTGGCGCAACCGGGCCAGCCGTCTGCGGCCGGCCTGCGTCTGTGTCTGCGGCCGGCTTGTGTCTGCGTCTGCAGACGGCCTGTAACTGTGTCTGCGGCCGGCCTGTGACTATGTCTGCGGCCGGCCTGTGACTGTGTCTGCGGCCGGCCAGCGTCTGTGTCTGCGGCCGGCCTGTGTCTGTGTCTGCGGTCGGCCTGTGACTGTGTTTGCGGCCGGCCTGTGTTTGCGTTTGCCGCCGGCCTGTGTCTGTGTCCGCGGCCGGCCTGTGTCTGTGTCTGCAGCCGTCTGTGTACTGCGCACATGATGGCTGACCACGAGCTGGCCTGCCCCAGCTGTAGCACCATCTCCTCAGCAGACGCGCAGGACGGCGGCAGTAGAGCATCACCAGAGCTGACACGCGCTGCCAAGCTGAACAATCTCGCCGCTGGCCAGGAGTGGAGTGCTGTATCTCTGGTGTGTCTTGGTCCCCTCCTTTCCATGTGTTTCTTGTCCCTATCCGAAATTTGGCGTCTAACGGTTAGCGAAGATTGCGCGCTCGTGGGGCGCAGTTTGCAGGACATGGAGTGGAATGTGTTCTGTCCATGCAGCGGGAGACAGCGGACCGGCCTCTTACGAGACGTCCTGTAACGAGCCACTGCTACTGGGGTTCGCACGGCTTCCAATTGTGCGAACGGCACGGGATGGAAGACAGTCAAACGGTGGTGTTTGGCGAAGTGGAACGGCCACCTTCTCAAGCAGTACCTTTTCCGGCATTTTGTCCACACACTTCCTCCCGTCGTTCATTCGGCATGGTGGTTCTTTGTCCGTGACGTTTATCCTTGTTGGTGTTACGACATGGGACCCCACAAGAAGCAAACGTTGGCACATGTTTTGACGCAGACGACCGGTAATAACCCAACGACAGCCAGATCAGCTCTAATGCAGTGAGCTGGGGAAGGCAGTGATTGTTGGGTTTCAGGGTCATTGGCAGGCCCGCTCCCCAATGGCTTCGCTCCCGTGCCCACCTCGTCCATGTATGACGTCACACCTAGTCGACCGTATGCGCTTCAGGTGCCGTTCATTGTTTCGTTCCGACCAATTCCAGGCACTGGTGGTACTTGTCGCGCGCCCCTCGACATTTGACTTACCCCAGTCACACCACACCGTCGCCCTTCACATAAACCTCATCGGCGGCGACGATTGCCCCGCGGGCGTATCCGACCGTTTCCTGACGTGCTGGTAACTGGCGGTGCACGGTCTGTTAGCTGCAATTCTTACAACGGCTTTGTTAACTGTCGAGTTCTGCGTAGCACTGCCAATGCACATCAATGTTTGAATCGGTTGCTAGGAGGCCAAGAATGTGCGGAACATTCTGCCCAACACCAGGCTGAATGCTGCTGGTGAACAGGTTGTCATTTGCGGTACCCACTTTGTCACAGGTTATTGTCTCTCTCAAGGTGGTCTGGAAGGCCTGACCCCTTTTCCGACCAGTTGTGTTTTAAAGCTCGCCTGTGTCAATATGTAGACACAGGCCAACATGCCTGAAAATTCGTAATATATTTCCTTTTATTTCAATGCTTCGTTGCCACGTGATTGTTTTTCGCATTACCGAAGCCGCCGAGCAAGACGGCTGAGGGAAATACATGTTACTTACAGACATATTATGTCCAGCACATGAATGAAATTGATGGGGAGCCCAGGAGTGCGTCTCGCGAGAGTATCCAGAGGGTTGAGAAAGCATAGCTGAAGGGGAGGCGTGAGGTGGATCCTCCGAAAACTTGAAAACCCAGAGAAATGGGGAGCTGTAGAGCTGTAAACTGTCAATTTTCGAAGTCGATGAGGTTGACACAACCGTTATCAAGACAAGTTGCTAAGGGAGGGGTTGCAGCACTGGTGTCAGCATTTTAACTCAGAGATAAAGGAACTCACTGTTCGCACAATAAGAACGCACGGACAACGCTACTTCATCACTGTCCCTGCGATCGTACGCACGGACAACGCTACTTCACCGCTGTCCCTGCGATCGCTTAGTTTCGTGCAACCACCACCATTGAACTAACAGCAGACGATTCCATCAGTAATTGCGAATCTGGTAATTTCCGGTCGTCATTGTGACTTTCGTTGAGTGGGTTCCCATGACAGGTACGGAGTCGTGTCCGATATTTTAATACATTAACCCGATGAAAAGGGACTTCACCATTCCGTCTGCAGCGCATCGCTCCATTGCCGCACGCAACTTTGATTGTCCCATGTTACTCTAGTGACCGTCAAATGGGTACGTCACTAGGGATCGCCGCAACCGCCTCCAGTGCCAGAGACTGGCCCAGCTTCAAAACAACTGTATCACTCGCATGCTGTCTCAGATTCGCACGCCGATAGAGTCGCAGCATGCGATTCCATCAGTCATTGTGAAGCTGGTGGTCCAAGACCATCATGGTAATCTTGAAATAGGTTGATAACCATGGATGTCCTGGTCTGGGAACAAATTGGTCGAATTGTCATTAAACCTTTACCGTCGCACGCACTGCATGTAATGCCATCAGCTTGTGAGAATCTGGTGACCTCAGGTCACCATGAGGTCTTTATTGAGCTGAAGCTAGATTGCTGCATGGAAGCCGTCTCAGAGCTCAGAAAATAATGCCCTGTTTATGAAGACGTCACCCTTCGCTTCGGAGCATTTATTTGCATCTCATTCTTCAGCCATCGCGAGCCAGGTGATTTTAGGCCATCACGGTCGCCACGGATCGGAGGTTACGTATTGGGGGCAGTGCAACATTCTTCATCCTAAAAACTAACCAGCTGACTCATGAAACCTTTACCGCTCGAGTCATCGTGAAGCTGGTGACCTCGGGTCACCACTGTGTCCTTTAAATGAGGCGATGCGTGTAGGGATCATTCCAGCTGTCCCAACCTCAGGAGTGACCCAGATTCGATCAGTTGATGTGAATGTGCTGACGACCTCTAGGCCATCATGATGATCTCAAAAAATTTGGGTGACCATAGCAGGCAAGGCCACCAGATTTCAACAAAAAGGTGCAATCCTGCCGCTAAGAAACCCGATTATTATACTCGCAGCATCACTACACATTGCAGTCCGGTAACCCAGCAAGGTGACCTACAAAGTAGCACCTTACGATAACTCAGCAAGGTCACGTACAAATTCTGAAAAAATAGCAGGCCAAAAGCATTGTCAACTAAATCAAATATTCTACACTTTAAGATATTGAGACAAACGTCATATATGATTCAAAAAGCTCATACGTAGCTATTGGTATGCTTTTAAACGCAGTAGGCTGCTCCTGATAATAGTAAATATGTTCCATGGTACACCCTTGTTTGATTACGTCGTGGGTATTTTCATGACATCAGGGTGTTTGTCACACTGACCATGTCAGATAGGACACTGCAGCGGACGGAGTGGCTCACCCATAGTACCATAAGGTGGCTTATTAATTTATGCGCGTGACATTTACCGATGATCGTTTTGTGCGTGTCTTTCAGGCTTTTCTCGTAGTGTTCCTCTATATATGATTGTGATTGCATTTTTTCTTCCATTTGTGTTGTCTGTTACGGCGTCATACTTAAAGGGAGTTATTTATATTTCATGAGGTTTCGAACTAAGGTAGCCATGTTGAAGATTATTCAGTGTACCTCACATCCATGCCCTTTTCAAGAATAAAAACCCACTTGTTTGTGAGCTGGCACCCCCAAATAGTGCAGACTATTTCGTGCAGACTATTTCAAGGTCACCCAGGCTTGCATGATGTTATAAAAACGTCACGTGAATGCTTCCACGACCTCTTTGGCCATGTAGTAAATAGAAGAACACCACGGCCAAGCTCAAGAAAAATGGGAGCTTCAAATAATTTGTGTCTGCCGTATGTGAGCACGATTTCTAGTAGCAATCAAGGGAGTTCAGTTTACCCAACGCCATTGTAATGCATTCATTGTAAGTTTGGGCACGCCGTTTCTTTTTTATTAGAGCCGTCTCGACCATAAATGATCAGTTCAGGGCTTTGTGATGAAAGCAAACGGTTAACGGTGGAGCAGACTTGCACGCACCTTGGGGGCCAACCGCCGAGCTTTAATCCGCGCACGCGCGCTGGGTACCCGATCAGGGTCCCCTTCCCACGGGGCTCTTAGCCCGCTCGTGGCTGACGAATACAGTCTGCCCCGAACAAGTCGGGTGTCGCGAGGATGCAGGGTGATCCAAGGCAGGGGATAAGAGGAACGGATGTTCGACACGAATCATGTTTTGTGTTTCATAATGACGGAACTCGGACAGTGGTACGAGTTATGACAGAACTAAGACTGGAAATCGAATAACTGAAGAATGGTAAAATCGAGGATATGAATGCAAGTAAGCGATAGAGAAGCCTGGACAAACGTGCATTAATACTATGAGAAAGGGGAAAAACACGAGCGTTCGACAATATTGGACAATACAATACAATACGACATATTCGGGGTGCCGCAAATATGCTTCATTAAACACGATCGCCTCCCGGCAAGACGAATTACTATAAATGAGTTAGCCTGTCCGCTACATTGGCAATTCTAACACGGCCAGTCTAGCAGCGACTCTGACGTCATAAGGACGGTCCATAACATAATGAAACGATGAGGTATTGGACAACATATCTACTAAACAACGGAATGATTATCTAGGGCAGCCTTTTATAATGGAATGAAACCAAAAGGTACAAGTGAGCGTGTTTGGTATCCAAGTTATTGAATCGAACGCCAGAAATGATGAAATAAGCTCACTTACAAATTTTTGCGTATTTTTGTGAGGAGAAGACTGCCGTAGATAACACAGTTTGTTCTATTTAGTAAATACGTTCCTCAATACGTAACTGGTTGATTGCGTCATCGTACCATGCACTGCACTGATTGAGAGCCAATCGACCGCCTCTATATTTTCGAAATCGTGCTTACGAACGCCAGATATGAACGGGTCGATTATTACTTTTGTATTGACCTTGATAGCTACATGGCCAATAGCATGGCAAGACTTGAATGACGTCATTATGGTATCATGGATAACTTGCGACCTAGAAATAGTGTGCGCGGAACATTCTGCACATATTGGCGGGCGTGAGGCTCAGGAACTAAAGGGAGTTAGGTCTAAAGGAGGACAGGGCTGTGAACTGTCATAACTGATCATCAAAATCTCTATTTCATTGCAAAGTCCCATACACATGTGGGACACCCCTTTTAAAGGCAGTGTGCCGCCTTTTTGTTCATTCCACTTCTTGTTAGATCAGAAGCATCCATATTTAGCAAAAATGCCAATTTTATCGAAATACTCCAGGATAGGTTAGAATTTCGATATGAGGTAGTCGCTCCAGCGGGAGGAGTCTCATTGAACGCACTGCTCACCACCATTGCATAATACTTCCCATTTGCCTTGCTTTTCAACTCTCGTGTTCTTTAAAGTTCGCAGCACACTAATTTTTCAAAGTGTTTGTGAAATAACTGCTATGAAAGCGTGCAGCCTTGTATTTAGGGAAGAATACTCAAACATGACGCTATCTACGCGCGAATTCAAAAAAACGTTGTACAGTGTTTTCCCCCTTGCCGCTTGCGAGTGCCATTTGGCACAATCACTTTTTCAACGCCTCTTTTGGCTTTTGAAAACAGAGCATCACATCACATAAAAAGACGCGCTGATTCGAGTATCAACCGATGAGCTTCTCTGTAAATGGCATTCGTTGCCGCTGTCCCCATCACAAACAAGGATGAAAAAAGCGTCTGATTTGTCAGATTTATCCATGACAAAAGCAGACACTTCTGTTAGCCAATTGGTGAAGAAATTACGAAAATGTAAACAAATTACAACAAAACAGACCATGTTACAACAGAACATCCCAACGAGACAAAGCTCATCTTGGTGTGCGGCTTAGTATTGGTCTGTACTCGCTAACACTTGCAGCGTGAGCATGTGTAAAGCACAAGTCGAAACGTTGACGTTTCGCTGTATGAGCAGGTTGGGCCACAATATGCTGCAAAACATAGTAAATTTAATCAGGATGGTTTTTAGCAGGTGACAGAAATATACTGCAAATTATACTATATAAGCGTAAACGTCACAGATCAGTGGTGACACGGTGGTCGTCCAAGGCCTCTCAGATCAGTGCTTTTCACATATTTTTTCAGCCATCATAAACAGTATAACATTCCGAATGGCTAGACATATAACTAGTTGTAAGAGTTTTGGCTGGCCACGGCATCTTGCGAAGAACGCGACCAGCTTGCTGCGCAGCGTTACAAAGCGTCGTGCCATTTGAGACAGATGGGCTCGAATGCTCGCCACGCAGAACGAATCAGGCCCATTGCAAGGCTGTGGGCTGTCGTTGATTGTGTTCATGTCGTGAGAAGCTGACTGAGTTGAAAAGCGTAGCCAATCGTCATTTTTTGGGTGCTTTGCGGCTTTTTAAGGATCTATCATGAAGGGCGTCCCTGGTAATAGCGTTACAAAGCCCTGCCGATCTAGGAGGCTTGTTTGAGGGTTCCTGTAGCTTCACAGGTCAACGGAGGACGTTGGAGCGACGCGTGTCAAGGGTTCATCCGGGGCTTTCTGCTACTGAGGGTTGCGAGCAGGAGTGTAGTTTTTCAATATTAGTTTAGGGGGTCTAAACCCTGAAAATGATGATGAGTACAAAATGAAGAATAAAAATAATTAATTTAAAAGGAAACTAAATATTTGCCCATGAGACACAATTCCCTCATCATCCCCAACAGATCAGAAAACTACGCGCCTCTGGGCTGCTTATGTTACGTATGTCTTTTCCTGATAACTTTGTGTTCAGTCTCAACCGTTATTCAGTATTAGATGGCCAGGAAATGATACTCATGTGCAAATGAACCATCGCAACGAAAGTGTTTTATGGTTATGCCGCATTGCATTTCAGTTGTCTTTGTGCTTGGTTGCCGCATTGCATCATGTTTAGTTATGTTGCAACGGTTGTGAACAATTTGGCTCCAGATGACAATTTGGCCAGTTCCAAATTTCGTCCGTGGCAGAAAAGGCACTATTCACCTCTGATCGCAAATGTTGAAGGAAGTATCCCACTTTTTTGTACTCCTCACATATTTTTAGATCAGAAGCACACGATCAGCAATAACAGTTTTCTCGAAATCATTCTGAATATCTCAGATCTTCGATGCGAGACACCCGACCTTGGGAAATAAATCTCATTTGATTCCCTGCTCACCACTATGCGAGCAATACCTTGCCACTTTTTACCATCTTTTTGTAATATGCATATATATATATATATATATATATATATATATATATATATATATATATATATATATACCACCTGTGCGTACCACCTTTTCTAGTGTATGTTTCTTGTAAGGTTTGCCACGCTCTAACGTGTCAAAATGTTTCTGTAATAAATGCTACGTAAGCTTGAAATACTCTGTTTAGACAAAACATACGCAAACGTGAGGCTATTGCCCCGCGAATAAAACGATGTTTTATACTATGCCTTTGATTTCTCTCCAATGACGCTTACCACAATGGCTCGTTGCGAGGCGCACTTTGGCTTCGAGAACGGAGAGTATCACATGATCCGTGTGACGCACTGATTCAAACTCCAACGAACTAACTTCCCGGCAACGGAGCTGGAGCCATTAGAAACGTTATTTTATTCGCAGTGGCAGCGTCGCGCACGGTGTTTGTCATGACGACAGTGGTCGCGACTACGGGGAAGAAGGGCAGTAGCATTGGGCATTGCTTTTAGAAAGTGTCGACAGCCTAATTTGGGATAGAAAATAATTGAAATTGATAACCTGATTGTCTTGACGGTGCTGCAGTGGCATTACCCAATACAATTAAAAGACAAAACCAGTCCTGAAGTTTCACTAGAGTATGTTTCAGGAATATCCCTCAAAGGTGGGATGCTCTCTTTAAGTCGTACTGACATCATTCATGCCAGCAGAGATGCCGTTTTAAGCCCGCAGGCCCCAGTGTGTGGTACTTCCAGTTCGTGACAGCTGACGATGGTCCGTTGAAGATTCTGCCGTCATCATAACGACGGTAATGGCGACAATTGCATTGTTTGTGGACTACAACTATGCTCGGAGCTACGAAAAGGGAAATAAGTCTAGCACTGTGACAAAGGAGTGACAGCGTAATTTAGGCTTGAAAATGATTATAACAATATATGGCCCGCAGCCCGCGCGGGCCATACATGGTTATGCAGAGGTTCTCAAAAGCTGTCGCTGCTCCGATAGTAGAAATGCTAGGGGTGCCAAAACTGTTCATGCTGTTGATGCCAAAATACGCGCTATGGATGCTCCATGAACTACTGAAAATCTGGGCGCGATCGCACGACATGTCGGAGAGGCACCCTCAGAAAACGTCAGGGGGAATCGCATCGACCCCCCCCCCCCCCCCACCTCTGCACTAGGGCGAGGGTTAAGTTATTCCAGTGCCGAGCCAATTTTAGTCATCACTAGTAGAGCCGGTCAGATGCCTGCCTTATGTATAAAACAACGCGTCTCGAGGTCGACATTCGCGTGTAACGCATTACATTGGGTGATGCTATCTGTTGGTGCGACGGTTCGCCATGACATACTCCAGACGAGAATCAAGCAATGGTCATATTCTGCTTGGCCTTGAACACACAGCCATCGAGGAGTCCGTAATTCGTTTGGCGTTTCTACGACGCATATCATGGCAGCACGCAGCACACACATCACATAACACTCAGTTTTACATAGGAGGGCGGTGTCCAGTTGGATGGCGCGAAGTAGCCTGCACAAGTTTGCGTGTGCTCAGCTCAGAAACGAGAGGTTTTAAGTCTTAAAGTGGGCATAACTGTGAATTACAGGGAATAATCTCAAAGCGGCGATCATAGTTCAAGACATCTGTGGTTCCCTCTCTAAGAAACCAAAGCCTCACAAATGGGGAGGAGTGCTTTCAATGCAGATTGTATGCTTGCATTTCGTACACGAAGCCTTTTAATCATTAAAAACATCATTGTGTCTCTTAGCAGCCTAGTATTTGCTCTAGAGACTTATTTTGAAATCTGGTACATCCAAAGTCAAGTAAGTGAAAGAGAAGGAGATTATCTGCCACTCGAATCCCAAAACAACTGCATGACATTGCGGTAAGGTGGGACTCGCAATGGTGGTGCGTCAAGGTGCAATAATTAGAGGCCCAAGGGGCGAATCCAGAAGAGGGGGGTACGGGGCTATGCTCCCCCCACACTTGGACCTCGAAAAGGCCATTGGCTCCAAGGAGGCTCATAGCCGACCAACCAGGTGCATTTTTAAAAAAACGCAAAACGCAACAGTTTCTAATTTGTATCCATCTCATAAAATATATTCAGACATCCCTGAATTTCCAGGCGACCAAGAACCGTTGCAAGCAAAATTGAAGGGCCCATGAAAGGTATAAAAACTTCAGTTACCGAAAAACTTTTTAAGTTGAAATTTAAAACATCACGCTGTGCAGTGTTACGCATTACGCTATGCTGTTTTCGAGGACCTATATGCCCACTGGCAAGGTTATTTCGATCGTTAAGGAGCCTTCCACGTTGCCCTTGATTTCTTTGCATTTGCTCGGAGGGTCCAGCGCTGTTGCTGGGCCCTTCATGCCCGCGTGCCGGGGCATTCTCGTCAATCACGTGCCCTTCCACGGATTATTTCCATTCACCAGAAAGGCTCCGTGGGCTGTAGCCGGGGTCTCATATCTTAACCAACCGGGGTATTCTCGGTTGCTCTGGGGCCGTTTAGGTCGTCTCGGTTAGCCTACCGATACACTCGCGACACGCTCATGGGCCATCTGCATTGGTCTAGGGCGCTTTCTATTCTCTGTCATTTGCTTAGAGTCCTATGCTCTTGTCGGGGGTCCATCTGTTAACATGCTTGGGTACACTCAGTCGTCCGGGGCCTTCCAAATTGGGTCTTGGGCACTTTCTATTTGAATAGAGGGCCCCACACACTTGTCGGTGCCCCCTTTGCTTACCTGCTCGGGCACACTAGATTGTTTGAGGGCATTACAAGTTGGGTACTTTAATATAGGGCCTTATGTTCCTGTCGAGGGTTATCTGAAAGCGTGCTCAGGTACATCTGATCTTTCGGGGATCTTGCACATTGGGTCTTGGGTATCTCTTATCTGGTGGGGGCCCCAACACCCTTGTCGGAGGCTCATCTGTTAGGCTGCTCGGGCACACTGGATAGTTCGGGATCCCTCTATATTGGGTCTTGGTATTTGAATTTAGGTCCCTACACTCCTGTCAGGGGCAATCTGGCAATTTTCTCGGGTACACGCCATCTTTTGGGGACCCCTGTACTGGGCTTTGGGTACTTCTTATTTGAATCGGGGATCCTACGCTTTTGTCGGGCCCCTTCTGATCAGCTACCCAGGCACGTTTCATCTTTCAGGAGCCATTTACGTAGGATCTTGGTTGCTTCCCATTTGAATGGAGGTCCCTATGCTCTCGTTGATAGCCCTATCTGTTAACCTACTCGGTCACATTCGATCGTTCGGAGCCCTACACATTGCACAGCATTTTTTAAAAATTTAAATGGATGGCCTTATGCTTTTGACGGACTCCACCTATTGAGCTGCGCGAGCCGGTGGCGAAAACAGGGGGGGAGGGGGAGGGGAGGCACGGGACCATGCCCCCATGGACCATGCTGAGGGGACCTATCCACTTCAAAGCGGCCTATGACCGGCTGAACGGCCGGAGTTTTTTAACGATAAAAAGACAACAAAAATGGACGCCATTTGGTTTACAGACAACCAAGGACAACTGTTGGCAAGAGTAAGTAAGTTCATAAGCAGACGAAGGTCATTTTGTTTTTTTTCTTCTTTTTTGCTGATTGAGAAGCTGTTGGCTGGGGGAAGTTTTGTGCCCATTACGCTGTCTAGAAGCATTACGCTGTTGATTGTCCCGGCCCTACTTGTTCACTTGCCGTGCCAATCTGATCGCTAAGGAGCTTTCCACATTGCCTTTGATCTCTTTGCATTTTCTCGTCAGGCCCAACGCTACCGTTGAGATGCTATCTACCTCAGGCCTGGGCACTCTTTGATTGATCAGGTTGTTCTCCACGGATTCTTTCCATTCGCCCAAAAGGCTCTACACGGTTTTTCCGGGGCCCTACATGCAAAGTACACTCAGTTACTCCGGGGCCCTCCATATTAGTCTCGGGTTCTTTCCACTTGCTTGGAGAGCCTTGTGCTGTTGCTAGGGCTCTCACAAGGTAAGGCACCGAGCCCCTCGGTGTTCACGGTCCCTGTACTTCGATCGAGGGCTCTTTCCCTTTGATCTCATCCGCGGAGGACTCTTCATTTCCATCTAGGCTCTTTCTGTTAGCCTGCCCGAGCATTCTTGATCGCACAGCAGTATTAGTTCATGGCCTTGGGTAATTCCCCTTTGCTCAGAGGGTCCTGTGCTCTGGCCGGGGCCCTATTTGCCAGCCTGCCGGGGCACTACCGACCGTTTAGGGGCCCACCATGTTAGTCTTGGGTTCTTTTCGTTTGCTCTTAGTACCCTATTCTTGATAGCGGGAGTCACTTTGATGGCCTCCCACGGCACCCATTATCGCTCAGGTTCCGTTCCTATTGGCCGTGGTGCCTTCGCGTTAGAGCAGCAGTCGGATATGCGCCGCTAAATTTTTGCGCGCAATTATCAAACGTAAGTATATGTGCCGCAGACGTCGTACGTGCCATTTCCATTGACTACTGAGTGTGTGACACTCATTATACTAGTGCATCATGTTCTTGACATCTTTCGAATGCTCGGATATTTTGTACTCCCTTATAATAAAGGAACAACTCTGTATTAATCATCAGCCATCAGCTGATGACATCGCCAAGCCGGTTCGCCGTAAATAAGCTAGGAATCAAGTCCATGCTTGGTTTTGATGATTATTAGCAGCCAACTCGAGTTTATTTTGCATATCGTTCCGAATCACTTGGCCTCAGAATCACAGGATTTAAGACAATCTGCAGACAACGAATGATCTCCGTGTATGTGTGTACGTAGCACGCCTAGTTTTATAAGGCTGCCCACGGTAAGACGGATTTCCGTGTAAACAAATATATATATATATATATATATATATATATATATATATATATATATATATATATATATATATACATATATGTATATATATGTTTCCGTGTGTGTGTGTGTGTGTGTGTGTGTGTGTGTGTGTGTGTGTGTGTGTGTGTGTGTGTGTGTGTGTGTGTGTGTGTGTGTGTGTGTGTGTTAGCGTACATACTTTTTTCTATTTTTCTTAAAATGTAATGACCGAAGTGCAATAATATTTTTTTGAAGGGGCCCACACTCCACGTGGCCCCACAGCGTTGTGTCGCCCCCTTCTCCTTGATGAAATCCTGGACCCGCCTCTGTGAGGACCGGGCGGGCGCGATCGCAATCAGCTCCCGGTGGCAGCGGAATTGTCCCTGCTCTTGCTTGCTCACTGGGAGTGGCACAGTGGTATAGGTGATAAAGCTGCTCAATGCCTCAACTAATTGCCATTTCATGGCCTGGCTGCTAAGAGACTTGTGTTTGTTTCGCGAACATTTTTTGAGGCGAGGGCTTCAAGATTCTCCCATGAAAACATTCCTTGGATAGAGAAACGATCTGCCCCCGCTGCGTCCCCAGTCTCTCCGACACTGTCCAACAGGCTGGTACCATGGCCACCTTCGAAGAAACGAACATCTTTAGGAAGGTAAAGGCTATGAGGCAGTGACCAACTTATGTCACCAGATTCTCCATAGTTGTTAGGTTATGTGCCACGCATTGAATGGTGAAAAACTGCATGAAAATTGGGCCAGTGGCTCTTGAGATCAGAGACGTCGGCAACGTCCCCCATGGCTACATTTTCCCTTACATGTCAGCATGGTGTTAACCTGCCAGCATGCGTGACGAGCGCAGACTTGAGATGACCCTTGTTACTCCAGTGACCCCAGCGCCTGATAATGGTGATGTCGGGTCACCAAGGAAGCAATCTTTTAAAAATATGTTAGGGAATCATATGACATGATTTGGATGCTCAATTGCTACAAATTTGGACTGAATCGAGTATCTGAGACTAGAATCGAATGCGTTTTGATCTCATGGTATCCTCATCAGTTGAAGGTCATAAAGTGGACCTCTGGACACCAATTTCACTCGTTTCAGAACCTGTTTTCATGCGAGCTGAAATGTGGAGATTGCTATGAAATTCGACCATCTCTTTCATTTAGTGTTGAAGGAAAATGCAAAGCTCACCACGATTGCTAGCTGTTCAAAGGGGACCAGTAATTTAGAAAAGGCCACGCTCTAAATTTGGCCAAGCCGCATATCAATCCACCCAAATTTGAAGGACGCACTGACAAATGTCAATCTACCAAGCCTATAGGAGGCCTGCATAGTTCTCCCTGCACCACATGACCCCTCTGACCCCTCTGTCAGCTTTCTGATCGCCGCCGCCGCCGTCCCCAGCCCGACCGCTAATTGGTCCAGTCGGCGCAGGGCGGTCCCTCACCGCAAACCCCTCCCCCTCTGCCGAGCGCCGCGCGCCGCCCGCCAGTCGAGCGTTGAGCGCCGGGAGGTGGGCTGCGTTGCTGTCGTACCCGAGCGACGGCCGCGTCCGAATCGTCGCCGAACGGGTTCTGTGTCGCCCCCGGCAGCGATGGTGGGTGAAACGCTGCGGGGTTGCGTCGGGCTTGCGACAGCGGTACAGTGCTGGGCGGATGCTACCGTTTCTGGGAGCTGGTGCTGACGCAGGACCAGCCGGTCGGCGCTGGCCGGGCGCGCCTTCAAGGAAAACCCGACCAGGTATGTAGGGCACCCAGGCGTGCAGGAGCTGCCTGTGGGAGGCACGGCCCGGAATGAAATACCTTGCGGAAACTACTTCACCATGAGGTTCCCGTACAGTCCACTGCAGGTGCGATAAGGCCAACTGCTCAACGGTGTCCCCGCTCCAGTGCAGTGTGCCTGTCTGTCTGCCTGTCCACATGTGCTGCCAGGCGCGCTCATTTCTGCGTCGCATGCGTGGTGGAGCACTTCTCTTGTGGCCGCGCCCACACCAATCATACAGCAAGGGTGTTGTTCGTTCCGTTCCGGTATGTACGCTCCACTGATTCCTATGTTCCATGCAGGGGCGTAGTTTCGCAAAATGGGTTGGGGGGGCTGAACAGTAAAACATAACGCAACCTGCCCCGAAAATATGCCATCAAACACGTGTCTTTCTGGAATTTTCCCCACTTTCTCCCCAAAGTTGGGGGAAGGAACAAAAACTCGAGTTGGGGCTGAAGCTCCCCCCACCCACACTGAATACGAAACTCCATCCCTGATTCCAAACTCCATCCCTGGCTCCATGGTGCCTCAGCATAGCCCCGTGACAGGAAGCCTGTTGGAGACCTCAACTGACGCGGGGTGTAAGATTATACCGATGACGTTGCGTGGAAAAGTCTGAAAACAGGTCGATCTTCCAAACTTTTTGAACGTCCGCGTGGCCACCTCTCAGCATTTTCCCCCTGGCACGGCACGTCATCAGAATCAGAGTCAGATCGTTTCGCGACTAATCGATAGCGACACGATTTTTCATTGTCGCACGCGAAAGCTTGAAAGAGGGCGGCAGGTTTGAGCTAATAGACGCCACTTCAGTAGACACGAATGACATCAGAAATGCACAAACACGTGCTAACGCAACATTGGGGCCATAGCAGCGTGTGGTATCAGGCACAGGGCACCTTCCACCCCAGGCGAAGCCGACGGCACCTGTCGACTGCGGCGCCTCCACCGAGCCCGTCCGCACGTGCTCGGTCCCCGGGTCGCGTTCCTCGGCTGTTGGCTGGCCGGCTGGCTGGGCCGCCCGGCACCGATGCGGTCTGGCACCGTGCCAGCTCTCCGATAGTGCCGCCTCGGCCGGCGTCCTGGTGGCTCTGTTGATCCGGTCGTGGGGTCGCCGGAGATATGTGGGCTGGGGCCGCCGCCGGCGGACGCGGCACGTCTGGGGCGCGCTGCCGTCACCAAACACGAGCTCAGATGGCGGCGGCGCGTTAGAGGCAGCCGAGACCGGCTGGAGACGCCAGGAAAGGGCAGGCGCGTGCATGGTGTTGTGGCTGTCTGATGGCGACTGCGGACGTCAGGTGTGGGCTGTGGACGTCAGATGTGGGCTGCAGACGTCAGGTATGGGCTATGGACATCAGGTGTGGGCTACGGACGTCAGGTGTGGGCTGTGAACGTCAGACGTGGGCTGTGAACTTAAGGTGTGAGCTGTGGACGTCAGGTGTGGACTGAGAACTTTAGGTGTGGGTTGTGAACGTCAGGTGTGGGCTATGGACGTCAGGTGTGGGCTGTGAACGCCAGGTGTGGGCTGCGAACTTTAGGTGTGGGTTATTGACGTCAGGCGTGGGCCGTGGACGTCAAGTGTGGGATGTAGACCTCACGTGTGGGCTGTGGACCTCACGTGTGGGTTATGGACGTCAAGTGTGGACTATGGACGTCAGGTGTGGGCTGTGGACGTCAGGTATGGGCTGTAGACCTCACGTGTGGGCTGTGGACGCCAGGTGTGGGCTGTGAACGTCAGGTGTGAGCTTTGAACGTCAGATGTGGGCTGTGGACGTCAAACAAAAGCCGAGATCGTCAGAGGCAGACAGTGACCGTCAAAGGAGAGCTAAGTCGTCAAATGGCAGCTGTGGTCGTTAGAGGCAGACAGTAAGAGTTACAGGAGAGCAAGGTCGTCAGAGACGGACAGGGACCTTAAAAGAGAGCTAAGTCGTTAGATGCCAGCTGTGGTCGTCAGAGGCAGGCAGTTGCCATGAAAAGAAAACTAAGTCGTTAGAGGCAGACAGTGGCCGGCAAAGGAGAGCTATGTCGTAGAGGCAGATAGTGACCGCCAAAGGAGAGCTAAGTCGTAGAGGCAGACAGTGATCGGAAAGGAGAACTAAGTTGTCAGAGGCAGACAGTGACTGTCAAAGGAGAGTTACGTCGTCGGAGGCAGATTGTGACCGGCAAAGTCGCCAACAAGCGTCGCGGTCGTCATGTCAGATTTGGTGGCTAGAGGCGGACTGATTGTCCGGTGCGAGACCGTGAGAAGGCATGTTCGAGCTGAATAGTCTGATGTTGGATGTGGCCGCCAGGTCGGAGACGTTTGAAGTGCTCGTTCCTTATAATAATAATTATTCAATCATGCGAGTCAGTATGCTGATGGCTGATTATGGCGCTTTCACAATTATTGGTCTTATAACGGCTGTTACCTTTAGCGTGATGTTTGTATCCATGTTTAGTCGGCCTTCCGTGTATGTAAATTTTGCCTCACGCCCGTCGTATTTGGCCCACTTACGTTTACAATTTCCCCCGCGCCCTCCTTACTCTCTGCAGCCTTTGACCGCTATCCTGAACGGTTCGGCTCCCTCGGCCGCTGTTAGTTGCGTTGCCTTGTTGTGACCCTGACGTTTGCGTACCGGCACCACCAGGTCGCTCGGCGGCCATCCGCAGCGCAGGTGGCGGGGCGTCACATAGCGCCACTGCGGTGCGGGCCAAATACGTGATGGACGGTTATGATATCAAGTCGGGCAGACAGGTGCCTTTCTCCGTCAGTTCGGTGTCATTCATTAGTTTTGATGGCACCACCGGACCATCGCCGCGTGGCTGAAGTCCATCACGGCTGTGTCGAGTCATCGCCACTGCGAAAAGACTCCAACAAAAGACACAGGGATGACTGGAAGCCATACACAGTAGACAGGCACAAATAAACAGTGGTTTCAAAACGGTAAAATTACAATTGATTGCCATGATTTGATGAATTCTTAGATGGGCTGTAGAGGATTGGGAAAGGTGGCATTAAAATGGACGGACCGCAAGGGACTTGAATTGGCATGTTTTTTGTTGTCTCTGCGATAAATCGTCCGTTAGCTTGTATTGGAAAGCAGCAAGCCGACACCGCACACATTGAGTATGTCGTTCCATCGCACGGGAGTTACTGATGAGTTCAACATAAACATGATGTGTGTGATGTTATTAACGCAACCTGTGAACAGAAAGGGCTTTGATGGTGTGGTGGTCAAGCAGCGCGTCTGGAAAATCGAGAGTGCAGGTTCGATTCCTCCCGGAGGGCGCCCTTCGTGCCAGGGTGAGAGACAGCGACGTCACTCGCCTCAGCAGCTGATTATGTAGTGAAGTCCTAACCACACGCTTAAGGCAAAACCGCTTGTCAGGTGTTACGTCAGGGGCGTAGGTTCGAATCTCGGCAGGTCCCACATATCTCTAGCCGTCGCTATGTACGGAGAGGGTGATCGATGGTTCGAGCGTGCGTTTTGGGGTCTTGTTTTTTTGCTTGCTCGTCTGAAGTCTAATGAAGTGCAGTTGTTTTAAATGAGTTTAACCAATTTCTGTGCTTTGCATAATCAGTGTTATTCGAAACCGTCCTACCACTACACCTTTTAGTAAGATGTGATGCGTTTAAGATACGATATCCGTAGCACTATATATGCGATGCGATAAGATGTGAGCGGTGATGTTCCGGATTGTCTGCAGCAGAGCCCGCGGGACCTTCATCTCACCCTCCGTTGGTGAAGATGCGTTTTAATTTGATCGCTATCTTCACGCCCGCCCATGGTCGCGGTGGTCGGCTGGGAGGGCTTGTGCCGCCCTCGAGATTCAGGAGCCAGGGAGATTCGACGGCGACATGCTTCCCACCGCGGGTTTCTCTGGTCACGGCAAGACCACCCTGGAAGCGGTTCAGTTCG
Source organism: Pollicipes pollicipes (assembly GCF_011947565.3). NCBI lineage: Eukaryota > Metazoa > Arthropoda > Thecostraca > Pollicipedomorpha > Pollicipedidae > Pollicipes > Pollicipes pollicipes. The sequence goes on along the minus strand of NW_023596545.1, from coordinate 19,013,033 downwards.
TTTCGTCTGTACTTTGGTTGGACGCCAGGGAGCTGTAGCTTTTTGCTGTCAGATGTTTCAACTAAACCCGCAGCTATCGCGCTTAGTAGACTTAATGTTCTGGAAGGGATGGTTTCTTATAGGTAACGCATACCTGCTGCGAATGGTTCGCGATCCATTCGCTACCAACGAATGCCAGTTAGTCTGCTGTGGAGCATGGAATCGCCAACAAGGGACCGCTTGAATGTCATGCTACCCCATGGAGGCATCGCCTTGAACGCGAAGGTGAACCTCTGAACATGTGGTGTATCTTTGTGCATGTGGATCCCAAGTTCTGTGAACCACTGCTCATGTGGTGTGTCTTTGTGCATGTGGATCCCTAGTTCTATTTATGCAATTGTTCAGGCGCATACGTCTATTGTGGTGGAGCCATAAGATAAAAGCAAGAAATAATCAGGCGTGTAATCTCACATGGTCACGATAGCACAAGGAGCAAAAGACATGCAGCGTCTCACATATAAAGGTATATACAGGCTTTCTAAGAGAATGCCTCTGACTAAAAAGATTGGCTCTCGGAACTTTAAAATGCAACGCGTTGGTGCATCAAGGCGAGCGCTGTATCATTACATTTTGTCATGTTAACCTTGGAGAATAAGGCATGAATTGATGTTGCATTGGGTGAAGAACACATTGTGTAAGGAATACATGGTGTGAAGAGTCGTGCTGTCATGCTGCACAAGTCAATGCTAGTTTCGTTAAGCGGGATAGGAGTGCGCATAGTTAAAGAGTGTCAGTTGGTACACACGAGCTCATAGTCAGCTACATTAAAGCAAAACATGAGATTGTGCATCGCCCGACTCGATAATGCTTCCGACTCGATTACTCGTGATGTTGCAACCGTGGGTGTGCTGCTTTAATTTCGTTTAATTTCCTTCAAGGTGCAAGTACTTGCCCAAATGCATAGGATTTCCGGCTCGTGCTAAGGAGCTAAAACGTCATCAGGAGAACGAATTTGGATGCAACGTTTCAGTTCGCCAGCGCACATAATTTAAGTCAATGCGATCTGAAAGATTTTGTCGTTTGAAAGCAAACCAACCGGCGTTGGCCCGCAAATGCTCCCTTCTGAAATCCCTAACCTCATAAGTGTCGAGTCAGTAATGTTCCCGTCCAGCACAACGCGCTGTTTCTCCCACACTGGTTGGACTCAAACCACCTGAGGGGAATACCAGGCATGCCCTTGGATTATTTAAGATTCGAGATTAAGAGGTTTTTAAAGAAGAGTGTGCTCAAGAGCAATAGAAATTATATAGTTTGGGCCAGAGACGATTAACATTTTTGGACCATTTCTTTCGAATCAAAGTTTATAAGGCACGTGTTAAATTATCCTAAAGTTTGGGGGTCTAGCCTCCTCCAGCCCCCCCCCCCCCCCCGCCCCCATCCTCTGTACCCCAAGTTCCCGCGACCCTGAGTGTGCTTAACGCCGGTTAATGTGGAATAGTAATTAGTGCAGATTGCATCGGTGTGGTGAGATCAAGCTCCACAGGTGCTTGACGAGGCAGATGAGGTTTGCATCACAGGAGGGCATGACCACTTGCAACGGACGCTTGCAACGTTCCAGCACACGCTATTCAACTGCGTCTGAATGTGACTCAGTCGCGGCAGCAGCTTAACGGGCCTTATACAGCTGTATGTGGGGCTATATACATCCGCCCCATCCATTACAACAGTCTTCTCGTCTCCCAGCACGTGCTCCCTCTTCCCCCTCCCCGACAAATGCTCGGGAACAACGGCCGGTAGTCCAGCTAGAGGTAGCCCATCTCGTCCCTGCTTCAGACGCGCTATGCTCCAGACCTCGCCTCGCATTGTGGCTGTATTCAGCCTCTTGGGTGTCAACGATGTGGATAGTTTAATGTTGTTTCAGCTTCGAGCTGGGGTCCATTGCCCGCTGGCTGCTGGTAGCACGCCGAGCTGGACGGCGGTCAGTTCAGTGTCCGGGCCACATTTAGCAAGACAGATCGGGTGGACGGGGCGGAATGTGTGGAGGCCTGGGGTCGAACGGCAACGACTTAGCAACCAGCAGAGCAGGATGGGAGTGACCTGTACAACAGCCAGAACTATGATGCCATGAATTAACTTGTCGTCGCAACACCCAACTAGACGATTTATTTAGACACTCAACGATAGGACCTCATGGGGCTTGTAAGCCATGGTTCGGTCACCACATTGCATGTTCATCGATTGTTATTTTTCATGCAGAACTTGTCTGAAGCCCCAAACCTAGATTAGGATACGAAGAAGAGGATTTTGCTGAACCGCAAGGACACACCGCCTGCTAGTTGACTCACCCTATTCGCAGCAATTTCTGAGAGTTGGTTGCAACAAATTGCTGCAGATGATGGGTTATATCCTTAACGACACCCGCATGGAGCGTGATGTCTTCGAATTCATCCTGGATCCTCGAAAACGGAGGCCTGTGTTGCAGTGAGCAAGTCGATGATGTGCAAATACCAACTACATATGTAATAACCTCAACCGCTTGCGGACGGTCGTATGTAACAGAGCCAGCGGTCAAAAGCGTGTCGCCATGAGATCTATCGAGGGGCCTAGCTTTTTGCGCTTCAAGTGCGCACGTCCCGGGGTGTGTCGGACTGGTCAGGTCGGCAAGATATGTCGCTCAAACCACCATCCGCAGGAGCTCGGCCATGAGAGTGCCTCCCCCCGGAAGCCACCTCACTAACTGCGGGCAAGCGCCTCCAAAACCGACTCGTTGTGACGACCTAGGACGGTCAGCTGAACGTCCCGCCATCCCCTTGTTCCGCACTCGCGGGATAGGGGGTCTGTTAGGAGGCCAATCCGGTGGAGGGCCCTATCAGTGGAGTGTAGCCTGCTCTGAGCTGCGATAGCGCGGTCTGTCATCACTAGAAGGGACCACCGCGGTCAGGTGTGGGGCGCGGGAGAGGGTAACATCGCACGCGGACCTCGGCCCGCCTCTTGGTCTGCCATCGAGTGACCGTCCTGGAGGCGGGGACGTGCAGGGCGCGCTGCTCTGGCCGCCGATGCCGGCCGCGCGGCCGGCGATGCGGCCCACGACGCCGTTGTCCTTCAGTGCGGCTGTCCTGCCCACAGAAGTGCGATACGTTTCTCCTGGCCCCTGAGCTGTTGCTGCGTGCTCCTCTTCATCCACTCGAAGAGTGCTCAGGCCATAGCGGTCACTAGTCAGACGATAGCAGACAACATACATGGGCGGGGTGAAAGTATTGGACAGGAAACATCACTGACCGAAAGTGCATGAAGAACGCTGCAGATAGTCGTTCAGACGAGCAAGCACCAACGCCAAATTTATTAAGTGCCGACAAAAAATGCGATTGGATAGAGTGTGACGCCTGAAAATAACATTGATGTTGCAAGGCCTCGAGGCGGTGCAACAGCGTAATAATCTGCTGTGTTCCACCAGGTGCAAGGCGAATTTATGACATTTGCGATCACCTGACACTCCATGCCTAAATCATCAACATAGGCTTGCTGACAAGTCGTGCTTGGGGCAACACTGTACATGTTACTCCGACAATGTCGTTTTGGATTGGACAGCCCCATATTTCGAAGTGTTGCTTGATGCGTCCAATCGTAAGCTAAAGAAGGCTTTAACGCTTGAAGCAAAAGCAGGCAAATTACCTTGCTCTCTTTGCATTTGATGTATCAACTCTTTTTGTCGATGATTTTTTCAGACATGTGTTTTTGGGGATAGGGCTTTCGTTCTGATGCACTGGTAGCATGTCCTTGTAAACCTCAATACTTCGCTACCCGGAAGAAGGGAAGTTTGTGCAGAGGAGTTAAGCCTAATCTCTGTAGAAGGGCCCAACACTAAAAGTGCCATAATTATCAGCGTGTGATCTTAATCGATGCCTTTTCTCGTCTCCGTCATGAGAATGGAGGTTGTGTTCGATATGTTCGGGAATAGGACATACGATCCTGTTTTGTTGTATGACCATAGGGGCTGACGTTTAAGAGGTGTGCATGCTTATTTTCACGGCTTTTCTCCGCAGTGGGTATGGGCATGGCCACATGGGACTGAAAGGGGACAAGTCAGGGAATTTTGTAGAACTTGACCCTGTCCTTTCATGGGTTGCATTAAAAAATGCCGTAGGAGGTGTGATGACATTATCGACTCGACTTTGTTTTGACCCTGTGCCGAAGCGCGTGGTTCCCGGTGGAATCAAATTGAATACACATGGCTGACAGTCAACGGCATTGTCCTGCCCTGTCAAATTCGTGGGTCGAGGCTCTTTACGGATAGACCGTTTTTGCTGAAGCTTGGCGAGGCGCTTTTTGCACGAATCCATGGAGGCGTCAGGCAACTTAGGAGGAAGTTACATTTTGGACAAGGTCAGGTAAATCGCAACGTCGACTGTATGACATCTTGTGAAACAGGACATGTACGTCTAGGAACTCTAAAGTTATCAAACTTGTTCAGCAAATGCCTTGTTGAATCCTGTGTTGTGCGGTACAACACGCTGGCCGAACACTTTCCAACTTTTGGCGGGGACTTCCCTTTAGTGTTTCCAAACTTAGGCAGAACCTTTCCAGTAGTTTGTCAAGCTAGCTAGCACCTAGGAGCTCCAGTAGCTTTCTAGTAGCTTGTAGCTTGGGAAAGAACTTTCCAGTAGCCTTCCTGCACTTGGGCAGGGACTTTTCAGTAGCTTCTCCAAATTTGATTACGTTGCGACAACGCGGCCGGCAACCTTGCCTTATGCATCATAGCATTTTCCGTGTACAATACATTGAGCTTTGACGGATGTACATCGACCCTGACCAGCAGCTGTGACCCGAGCGGCTGTCGCCTGCGCTAGTGCTCCTATCGCACCGGTCGCGCCGGGAGGAAGGCGGAACACCCGCCGTTGAGCTCCGCGCCACTCCCGTGTGTGAGCGAGAGCCTCCCGTGCGCAGCGGCGGCTGGTGCTGGTGATGTGTGTCGAGCTCCGCGCCACTCCCGTGTGTGAGCGCGAGGCTCCCGTGCCCAGCGGCGGCTGGTGCTGGTGCGGGGTGTCGTGCTCAGCGCTGCTCCCGTGTGTGAGCGCGAGGCTCCCGTGCCCAGCGGCGGCTGGTGCTGGTGCGGGGTGTTGTGCTCCGCGCTGCTTCCGTGTGTGAGCGCGAGGCTCCCGTGCCCAGCGGCGGCTGGTGCTGGTGCTGTGTGTCGTGCTCCGCGCCACTCCGGTATGTGAGCGCGAGGCTCCCGTGCCCAGCGGCGGCTGGCGCTGGTGCGGGGTGTCGTGCTCCGCGCTGTTCCCGTGTGTGAGCGCGAGGCTCCCATGCGCGGCGGCGGCTGGAACTGATGCGGTATGAGTCAGGCAGAGCCGCGAGAATGGAATTTAAACATTGCTGTGTGTGCCCACATATGTTTCGACATATGAGGCTGAGGTTTGATCGTTATGGGATCGAACATCAAACCTGTATGCCCTCCATTGTGTCTGACAGTTTCCACTCAATGGTGCTCTGGGCTGGCTTCCATGAATCCGTCCATGCATGCACTAGGCTTCCGTCACATGGGCAAGCTGCCGGTCGATGAGCTGAGCTGCGAGTGACGGCGACCAAGGGCCTGCCTGTTCAAACATTACTGGTCCAGAGCAATTGTTCGAGGCACTCGCATGCATGCACTGTCGGCGGAGCCACTGGAGATGGGGTTGGGAGAGGGGGAGGCATTGGTTGCACCTCGTTTTTTTTCATGCATCGCCTTAGGGAAAGGCCCTGTCCGGCCTATGTCTCAGTGTATAGGTCCCCAGGTGTTTGTAGCTTTATTCCACCATTATTCATTATTCCTTCATCCCATAGCCCCGAAATGGTCATTGCTGGCCAAAATGGCTCTGGTACAAACCAGACCAAACCAAAAATCTTCGTTCAAAATGAGCTCGCTATAGCAGCACAGGTCGTAGCTGCACAGTGAAAGTAGAACTGAGCCGAAACGCGTTACAATTGTGATGTGATGCATTTTATTGCGAACATCCCTCTTTTGAAAGGTGAGTGTAGGGATATTTCCTTTCCTCCTCACATCAACCATGTGATGCAATGAATGCAACCCTCAGACAAATGCAAGACATTAACTTGTCATTTGTAACTTGTCAAAACTCGTAAAGCGCCTCGGATGATCATGCATGATCATGATCATTTGTAAGCTTGAACTTCTAAGGCACTTTTCGACGGTTTCATAGCACAGCAGTGCTTTCGGTCTTACCAGGCCGAAATCGCGAAATAAATGGATTGACTGCGCCTCCTTGGATTCGTCGCCGGCACAGTGGCTGTCTTCATGTCCAGCGGTGCGTTATCCCCGTTTTGTGCGTCCTCCGCCGGAGCGCTGCTGAGGTGCGTTACCCGCCTCTGTCGCGGCCCGCCGCCGGATAAGACCCCGGGAGGGCGGGGCGGAGGCGGGATGCATCCGCCTGCCCGCCGCCCGGAGGTGAAGCTAAGGTCGTATTAATTAGCGCTGCTTAACCCAATCGCGCCTGTTTGCTGGCGCACAATGGCTGCAGGTGGGGGTCCGCGGGGCCGACGCGCAGACAAGCAGGCCGTGATTGCGGCCCTGCCGCCCGCCCGCGCCGCGAATCCCTGATGCGACCTCAGCTCGCGGCAGAGTTGGCTGCCGCGCTGCCGCGGACGCTGGCGGCTGAAGTGATGAACGCCCTCTCCGGAGGACGTAAAGTTAGTTTGGCCCGTTGTTCGTTTAGGTTTGCTGCACGCTGCAGTCAGCGGTGGTAATAAGGTTTGGTCACATGAAGAATGCCTGTGGGCATTTCCTTTTCAGTCGAGAAATCTGCGTTCGGATAGAACATGTGTTTGAAAAGCTGACATGGGCGGCGATTGTTTTATAGACCACTGAGGCTCATTTCAAGGAATGTCATAACTATGAGCGAAAAAAGGAAGCTCCACATTTGAGTCATTTTTTTAGTTGCATAAATGCTAAAATGCCAGGAGTGGGTGGGGCCAGGAGTGGGTGGGAGGGTGTGGTCATCGTGGTCACTTTGTCCTTAAATTAATGTTTCATTCAGCTATCTCGTTGTTGAGACAATATTACATTTCCATCATGGGGTACATTGCCGATTTGATTTGTGTGCAGCCTCGATGTCAAGGGGTTAGCCAAGGGTGCCTGGACTCGTAGCTTGTGGGGACCTATTAGTGTACTGACCCGCACCTTACTGGGGATTCTCTCTTCGCATCTTTTCAGCGTCACAAACTAGCAGATTTCAACGCCAACTGACACTTGAAGTACCTTTGAAGGGGCACATGAGCCATGCTGTGAAAAAGGTTGACCAAATTTCGCCTGTTCCATGTCAAAACAAGGCACTAACACTATCGTTAGTGTTGCATTTTGCGGTTTTACTGAAGTCTCGTGCGGCTGGATACCAAACAACGGCCCTGTCGTAGACCTGACTTGAAACACGTCGCCAGAGACTGACCAGGTCCGCACCAGGCTACCACAATCTCATGCTAGGGGATTAGCCATGGAAACGCTTTGGTGATGCTTGTATTGCAGTCAACTTCAACCATTAAATTCTTGATAAGTGATATACCTTTTGGTCTATCGAACAATCTCACCTTTCTCCAGCGTAGGACTGGATAAGTCTAAAGGCCAGTTGTCTGATGAAGTCCAGCCTTTGAGGTGTTGACAATCATCGCACCAGGACGTGCTGGGGAATTTTCCGGTACTCAAGCTGACCTCTTAGGGACAAATTACAACTGATCACAAGTTCGTCGCAGGTTTTGAATTTAACTTGACACTTGATATTATCAGCGACACCGGAATCTCCGAAACAATCATTTTCGGGGTTGTAAGATACCGGATATTGCACCGATTCAAGGTGCAGTTGCGCAACGCGCAAGCCTTCGCATCGGTCAAAGGAGTCCATCGGTTCCATGGATAGAGAGGAAGCAAGAAACTGCCTTCACCAACGCATGGGCGGAGCAATAGTCCTGCCGACGCCAGGATAGTGCAAAAATGTGTTTTTTTGGATGCACTTAATGTTAATCTGGTAAACGTATTAGAGTGCCCTCAAATCCAGATGATGTATTTCCTATAGATGACGAGATATCCTTTGACTGTGTTCTTGTCTGTTGACGGCTGAGGGCTGGAGACGCTTGATCATGCTGTCAGGGTGGTATTGGGTTTCATATGGACGGTGCTTTTGGTAATATTTCAGTCGTATTCTCAACGCCCTATTCGCTTAAAATGCTAGTTAGTCGTGTTTTGTTCTTGATAATTAGATAATTGTACTCGCCTGTGTCATTACAGTATATTGGCGACAGGTTTATATGGCTATAAACCTGTATTAAGGAGGGCAAGTAAGTACAACAAAATCTACCTTTTGCAGGTGAGCTGTTACCAAATTGTCTGGCCCCGCGTACCAGAGCTGCAAAGCATGTGTTCGATGCTTGCCCAGTTGCTCCCGCGAAACGCCGTCCTGCAATGACTGGCGCTTTCAGCTACTCCTCGGAGGTGTGTGTGTTCGGCATCAGCGTTCTGCGGACGTCCGTATGCCGACGAGCCGGTGACTGGAGTTGCAGCCTGATCCGTCCGCCGACCAAAGGACGCTGTCGTGCTGTCATTAGCCGATCCAGTGACGCCAGCGATGCCGCTGCCGGCAGCCCCTGGGACCTCAGCCTTGGTGCTGTTTTAGCGCACACCCTCCCCGATCGCATTACCCTAACTACTAACGACTGCATCAGATTAACGGCCGCATCAGACCCGCGGCGCACCGTTCGCCGAATGCTGATGGGCTGAAGAGCGAGCCAGACGGAGCCAGCCGGCACCAGGGGCGTACCCAGCGCGGTGCCCTATCGGGGCCGGCGGCGACTGGCGACAGACAGAGCCGGTAGGGGCCCGCGGTGGCAGGGTAACGCTGCGCGCGCTGTGACTCAACCGCAGACACCGACGTGCCGGCATTTGGCCGTGTCAACCGTGTGCTTGGCTTCAAACCTTGCTTTGGCCTCGACCCGTACTTCGCTGCGTCTCACCACGCCCCTGATCATGGTGAAGGGCGGGAGGATGGACGCTAGTCTTCCCCGCAAGTGTGCCCCGTCTGGGACGAACCACGTGCAGCGTGCGCGTCACCCGCCGCCGGTCCAACGGTCGCCGCCGTCCGCCTGTTCGTCTCGGCCGGGTAGGCCGGGGCGTGCCGTCCGTCTCGCCGTCCGTTTTGCCGTCGTTTCGCCGTCCGTTTTGCCGTCGTTTCGCCGTCGTTTCGTCGCGTACACCGGAAAGACGTCTCGTAGGCCGCAAGCCGCGCCCGTGCTACATGCCTGCCGGGTCGCGAATCCCCCGGACCCCTACTCTCCTCTCCTGTTCTGGGCACTCATCCGTCTGTACCCGGGGCACTCATCCGCCGGCACCCGGGGCGCTCGCCTCCGGCACCCGGGACACTCGCCGCCGGTACCCGAAGCACTCGCCGCCGGTAGCCGAGGCACTCGCCGCCTGCACCCGGGGCACTCGCCGCCGATACCTGGGACACACCGCCGGTACCCGTGGCACTCGCCTCTGGCACTCGGGAAACTCGCCGCCAGTACCCGAGACACGCCGCCGGGGTCCGCTGCATTCTCCCAGCAGGACCTGGGACACCCTCCCAGCAGGACCTGGGACACATTAACTGGGACGCCCTCCGCGGGCGGGACAGTGGTGCGGCGCTAATTCGGCGTGAGGATGACACGGCACGTGGCGGCCCGACTGGCTCATTAATCACCGCCCTGCCGGCATTAATGGCCAGCGCACAGCCGTCATGGACAGGGACCTGGTCCGGGACCGGGGCGCGGATCGGCACGCGGGGCTGGGGTCTCGGCTGGTCCAGCACCGGCCGGGCATAATTACGTTTATGTTGATGGTTTGTTCTAGCGCGTTTTTCGTAACAGAACGTGTAGGCTATTTTTCATTATTTACTCGTGAGTGGTATAATGATGGGTGAGTTCGATTAATGCAGGGAGGCATAGAATCCACTTTGGTTCATGTGACGTATATTTTCGGTATTCTTTGATTAGTGCATAGCCCGCAACAACATTCGGGACTGTTGTTGCTTTAGAAGCACATTCCGTGCCTTTACACATTCGTGCTGTTCGGTTCTTGGCAGAACAAGAGTGGAATCATTATTATGCCACAACATAACTTTAGATGTTTGATTACTGGCTCACACAAGGTGTACCTAGCACATGTCGTGTCACATTCTCGCTGCATGACGTTTTAAGGCGTTTTAACATATGAAACTACCGCCTCAGTCGTCACAGCGACATCAAGCCCTAAAACATTATCCGCGTCCGTCATACACTGGAGATAAAGTGTGCCCCTCCCCCCCAAGCCCTGCGTAGCTGCTGCGAAATCACCTCTGCACGGTGCTTTTGAGAGAGTGGTTTCATGCACATACACCTGTTAGGAGGCATTGAATGTTTTTTTTTTTTAAGTCGCCCAGAATTACGCTTTGTACGGCGGCGGCTAAATTGCATATCTGCGCAATGTTCCCGTATGCACGGTATTACAGTGATATGTAGGTGAAGCAGCGTTATATATTTTTCATGGAGGGACAAGAGGTATTTTACACTATTATAGGGTGAATTTGGCCCAACGCTACATTTGAGACGATTGTAATACACTGTTAATCGGACAAGCTCAAATTTATTTTCGGAGGGGGTCGCGGTGCGCAAGATGTAGACACCCGCAAGTGGGATATACCCTGTAGTCATGTGCGGATTGAATGCCATTGTGCCAGACATGACGTTGATACATGCAGGAGCAATAAACTGGAGGTCCCGTCTGAGACGCCAGATTACCAAACATATGTAACGGTGGAGCTAAAATACCAAACATGCGTAACGGTGGAGCTAAAATACCAAACGTGCGTGACGGTGGAGCCAGAATAAAATCACTACTGTTTTAGATGTCCGTCAGGGGTAACTGCACTCTTTCAGCAATGCCATGTCTACCATGACTCTGTGGTTACCCCTCAACGGCGTCGCAGAACACGTACAGGACATTCTGTAGGTGTGTGATGGTCATGAATTAGTCGACGAGCGGTTTTAAGGGTCGAAAATGACTTGAGAAGATCCAAGACGTAAAAATGAAAAGACCCCTGAAATATACAGTTCCTAGGATCGTTGTGATACCTTGCAAGGGGATTGGGGTGACCTGCCCGAAAACGCCTTGGCGCAGGAATGTTCCCCTGTAGACTACATAACGTCGGTCCAAATGTTTGCCACTCGGTTTCAACGAACGGCAAAAATAGTCAGGCGACTTTATTTCTCCGTGATGTAGATTATGCGCTATCCGGGCCAACTGACCGACTCATTTGTGGGAGCATTTGCGATTGTATAATTTCAAGGGCGGCTGTCACTACCGACTGAAATGTGCTGCTTCTGCGGTTGGCCATTGCCTGGCCACAGGTCGTGCTAAGCTTTTCTCGTTCACTTTTTGGTTTTCCATATTTTTTTTTATTCCTCAAAAAAGCACGTCGTAGCGCTCATTCTACAGTGCGTCGCTTTCTGTTAATCATCTGTGGAGATCAAGTAGGCGCTTTTTATCGAGATTTTCCCGCCGTCGTGAGGAGATCACTGCGACAATTCGGCCCGGGTGGATAGCAAAACCGGCTGCAAATCAGCGGCCTGGTGTCTAAAGTAAGGTACTTTCTGACAGCGAATATCGTGAGAGCATTTGCCATGAGACGGTTGCACGAAAGCGGAAAGCTGTGTGGTTGCTGTGGTTGCCAGATCTTCACAACCACATGCTACTGGGACGTCACAGCCATGGGCCCCACCCACCCGCGGAGCCCGGCGGCGGAGCCGGGCAAATTTATGTCGCGTTATTACTGTGATCACCCACTGCCTCGTTACTGAATTAATGGTCTCGTGGATGCATTAGTAATGCACTGGTGGGGCTGCTTCCTGCACCAGCATTCCGAGGTGGCGAGGAATGGCGAACGAAAATGTTTAACATCATTTAGATTGCGACGGTTTTTTACTAATCGTGGCAAGTTTTCCTCTTTATTCACTTTCGCATATTATTTTATTGTAGGCTGCGTCAACTAAATGAAGTGTGAAAACACTGAACTGTGAATTGAGGCTTTCATTATCGTGTTCGGAATATTGCGAGCAATATACTTGAAATAATTGTGTTTTCAAGCACTTCTTATTTACGTCAGTCAAGTTGCTGACACTGTTGGCCATCTCGCGAACTTATTATTGATATTTTCCGTGCACAGAATACGATGCATAGTTTTATCGCCTAGAACACACCTCAGCAGCATTGCCCAAGCCGGCAGTGCTCCACAAATGACGCCGTTAGCTCAATGCGCCTTTCGCATCATGCCTGTTCGCAACATACGCTTTCCTGAAAAGGCCGGCGTCGCGTTGCATTTCCACGAATCTCGGACACACCTTGGACGCAGAGCGGGCACGGATCTGCCGTGCCGGCGCGCGGGCGCTGCTACAGCGCACCTGTCTGCCTGCATTCACTCGCCCGCCCTGGGGCGGTCGGCCTCGAATCGAACGCAGCGGGGTGCCGACGCCCACCGCCACCGCGTCTCTACGACTCATTAGCGCCAATTAGCTGTGCAATCAGACGGGGCGGGTGGGTGCGAGGTGGCGACGGCCGCTGGCTGGGCCGCCACGCGGAGGGTGCGCCGCGGCGCCGCCGGCCCGCCGCTGTGACGCCCGCCGAGCGCGTGACGCTGCGGCGGCGCCGAACCGTCGCTGTGACGCCGTCCGAGCGCGTGACACGGCGCCGCCGCCAGCCCGCCGCCGTGACGCACGTCGAGCGCGTGACATTGCGGCGCCGCCGGACCGTCTCGCCGCGCTATGTCGGCTGGTGGCGACGGCGTCCGTGGAGGTGCCTCATCCGGACCCCGACGGAGTCAGGACCCAGCCGGTGGCGTCTGCTGAAGTGTACCTCGAGGCGCCAGCAGAGTCAGGACCCATTCAGAAGCATCTGTTGAGTGTGCCTCCGGGGCCCGAGCAGTCAGGACTCGGGGCCCGGTCGGCGGGGCTGTGGGGGTGCTGGAATGTGCCCGCGGACCTGTCGCAGGTTCGCGTCTGGTCTGTAGCGGCCATTGCTGGCGCAGCCGCGGCGTTCACCGCGCCGTTTCACGTGCCTTCTGTTTGCCTTCAGCAGAGAGCCCTGCCCAGTCACTTAATCAGGACGGGGCAGGAATGCGGAATGTCGATGCCTTCTTTTATTCGGCTGGTGTTTACGAACTCAGGATGTTCCCTGGAATGTGTAGGCAGCCATTTGTAACGACTTTGTGGACAGTGAAAGGCGGCGCTACCGTAATTTAAACACGTCTCCGACAGTTCATATAACCTCGCTAACATGCCGCGGGGTTTGGGTTCACCTATCGGCTTACCCCGCCTGTGACTTCGAAGCGGGACGGGGGTAATTTGGTGTTCCCCGCTTTCCATGCGTCGTGACGTGAACGGCTGGACGACTCGCCGGCCGTTGTGCATGCCATCGCGTGAAGGCTGGCTGCCGTGTTTTAGCCCGAGCGCATCGCTCGCCTTTGCTGCTTTTCCAGCAACTGAATGGTGCTGTAAAACCCGGAGAAGCCCCAATTTGGTTTGCTGGCTTTTACGCACGCATGTGCAACGATATTGGCAAACCTCTGCAGCGTTTCTTGCAGGAAATTTTTTACCGTCACAGTGATTCAGCGCTGCGCCTTAAGCTAGCTGAAGCTTTTAGTTTTGTGTTATGAGGATGGGCGAGGAGTTTTGAAGTAGGCATGCTCATCGGTTTTGGGCTGCAATTCTCAACTTACAGGACATTCGTGCTTGTTTGTAGGCTTTGCCGGGCATTTTACTCGTAAACGACTCGACGGCATCCGTCCGTTCACCCCAGAGTTGCTGTTTTCGGGAAGTTCTTGGTCAGAGTCCAATCCAAAGTCCAACGTTGGACCAGCAGTCTGTCAAAATTGTCCAAAATCAAGTGGTCCGAAAGTTTCCAGTGCCATTATATGAAATATCTACATTCAGCATTCAGCCAATTACTCAATTCACCTCTCGCGTCGTTGTATTCTTCACTCGAATCGAATGTAAGAAAAGAACATTATCGTCGTTAAGTAATATGTATCTGCATTAAATAAGTTGATACGCATACCTATTTGTCACACGACAGTACGGTATTGGCTGTCAAAAAGTTCCAATAAGTCCTGTTCCTCTCCGTCAAATTTCCAAAGTGGGCTTCGATAATTTTTGGAACTCAAAAATTTGAGAATAAAATCGCCACTTCGAATGAACTATTATTTGTGTAATGCGCGCTATCCTGATACAGGCATGTAGCCAACGCATGGGGTCACGAAGGCAGTGCCCCTAGTCAAGAGGTTTTACATAACATGCTCAATAATATCACATTAATTTAGTCCAAAAACGTGAAAGTTTGGTCAAAATTTGTCATTCGGCACAAGTGAGCAGAATTCAGGCCTCGTGCCTGTCCTGGACACACGCAGGCGTTAGGAAGGAATGAAGTGTACATCGTTGCGCTCCGCTCCTGTCAGTTCATGTCCAAAGTCGGAAGAAATGAGCGAATGACTGGTGGCGGCCATTTTCCGGTTGTGTGTCTGCTGGCTAGGCTTTCCCGGCAGCGGTGAACGGGCGCGAAGTCTGACGGCCGGGCCCGCGGCTCCTGGCACGTGATCGCCGGGCGGGTAGGGGCGCGGCCGCCGGCTTTCACGAACGCTGACAGCAGAAGTTGAGCACGATCCAGCTGCCGTGCCACGCGTCCCCGTTGAAATCACTTCGCGCATGCTTCGCGAATTTGGCTGCCTGTTGCTTGCGCTTCTTCAGTGGACCGCCGCAGTGCAAAATGGATTGGCGCCCGCTTCCTCAGCTTGGAGGTTTCCGTGCTTGAGCATGCACCTGGGCGGTTGATTGCGTGCTCGAAAATCTGCCGCGGAATCCAGCATTGTGATTATTGGCACGGCTCTCAAACAATGCTCAGGTAAAGCCGGGTGAAAAACGCGCTTTCGCGTTCAGTGCAGACTACTTCTGTGCTACTCCCGACAGAAAGTTCCCGTACGCATTGCCGAAGCCACGCGTCCTAGCTCGCCTGGTGGGGATCCAGGCCTGGCAGTTCCAAGGGACGTTTGGCTGCTCGTTTCGAGCCGATTGCAAGCTTACGTTTGGCGGCGTTTATAATTACGTGCTTGGGCATGAATCATCGGGACTGTGGCGCCGCGCGTGCAGGTGATGGTTAGTTTATTGCAGGGAATAGGGGAGATTGGTTGGATTGAACAGCATGCAAAGTGGGGTTTGAAAGGCGTGTGGTTTGGCCTAGACAGATGGCAACTGACGCTGAGATTTTATGAAGTACATGCATTAGTCCCGTGTCCATGGACGCTCGGGCGCGCTGACGGCCTCCTTGATGACAACACGAGTGTGACGCCTCCCACGGGTACCGTGTAGGAGACAGTCCGCAGCGGGTACTACCGGCCACCGTTTGTACCTGGCATTGGCTCTTGGATTTGGGTCTAACGCCTGCCCGTCGAACTGTCCAGTCGGCTCTGGGTGTGCTGTGGCGCTGTGAACCCGGCTTTTTCCTGCCACGTAGACCGGTGCAGGTCAGGCAGAGTGCGCTTGCCGTGTGGTGCTGATTGTGCACCTTGTCAGGTTTGCACTACCAGTGCTATGCATTGTCGCCGCCTTGCTCTCCATGGTGGAATGTTGTACGGTTTTCAAAGTGACGCTGCTGAACTGTAGGGAACAGGACTCGATTCTCAAATGCAGGTCGCTTAAATTCTGGATATTCCTGCTGACGTATGCAAAGCTTCATCACTGTTGATACGCTTTTCCGATGCGTTGACAAGAAACGATGCAAAATGGCTTCCAAGCTCCGGACGCTGGTGTTTTTTGGAATCAGTCAAGTGTAACATCTACATCTGCATCTGCCTACCTACAAAGGACGCTAAAAGTTTTTTTGTGAAGAAAGGTAGCGCCTTCTTCTGTCGTCCATCTCCAGCCAGTTCTCATTCTTTGAGGCAGTGTTTTGAAGCTCTCTTGGGTCGGTTTGTACAGACGTGGGCTAGAATCAGAAAAAGTAGATTTGTTGCGCTGGCGGAATGCACGCTTATTTTCGCGTCTCTCTCACTTTCTCTCTCGCTTTTTTAAGCCGCCGTCATCTAGCGAAATACGAGATTGGGCGGTGACTGTGCCGTGCCTGTGCCCTTAGGAATGTGAAAGGCATCTTGGTCGAAAACACACCATTCCCATGTTACTCAGTGCGGGAGACGCTCGGCCATCACCTATGCTTATGCTTTATCCACTAGTTCGCTCGCAATCGGGGCGGAGGTCTTCTGGACACGTCAGTGAACAGCTCGGTCGAGATTTCTCGATAGCGTCATGATGTCAGGTTCCGTCCGGGCGCGGACTGGCTGGTCCCAGTCCGGGTCCGGGTCCTGCCACCACCGAAGCCTGTCAGCTGGTCCCAGTCCGGGTCCCGCCACCACCGAAGCCTGTCAGCTGCGGTCCTGCCTCCGCCGTATCCTGTGGAACGCCTCTGGAGCGCCTGCCAGAGCTCGCCAATGCCGATTATCCGCCAGATTGCAGGTCGTAGCCCGATCCGCCCGATTGCAGCTCAGTGTAGAGCCAGAGTTCAGAGGCCGCTCGAAGCTGGGCTCGCATCGAACGTCTGCAGGCCATCTCATCTACGGTGGACGGGAGGCGAGGGCTGTCGACCTGAATTGCATACCTTGGCTGTCGGTACGTCACAAACTGTGCTTGAAGCATATAGGTCTATTTGTGCCAAGACGTTTTTCTTCGCGTTTCTCAACTTTGATGCTGTGTAAAAAAATATGTTTTATGTCGCAACGTGCAGAGTTGGCGCTTGATTTCTTGGCTTGATTGTTACCATTGCTCGGGGATGAGCAAATTAGCCAGTTTGTGGGTCTAAAAAAAACAAGGTCGCATCCCCCCCGCAACCATTCTTGCACCTTTATGTGTGCATTGTCTCATACAAACGCCCATGTTGCGATATGACATCTCATTGTCTGCAACCACGCTCCTACCCTCCTTCTGTCCAGCCCATTGCTAAAGAAGCGGCACGTTGTAAGCCCCGCTTGCAAAGAACGGTTCAAAACCGACGCGTGTCTTGGCTCACACTCATCATTAGCGTGAGGCGCGACAAGGCACGTCTAGC
Source organism: Pollicipes pollicipes (assembly GCF_011947565.3). Taxonomy (NCBI): domain Eukaryota; kingdom Metazoa; phylum Arthropoda; class Thecostraca; order Pollicipedomorpha; family Pollicipedidae; genus Pollicipes; species Pollicipes pollicipes. The sequence goes on along the minus strand of NW_023596545.1, from coordinate 18,995,914 downwards.
TGTTGCCTGAATCCCCTGCTCGGCGGCCAGACGGGGAGACAGGGGCAGGCGTGGAGCGGCGGTATGACGTCTGCTTGCCGGATGAGCAGGCTAGGCGCGTCTGCCGCGCATCCAGTTGGAAGCGAATCACCGGCTGGGGGCGCCTTCCAGATTCACCACACTATTTCAGGCGTTTCCTGGCGTGGTGAAGCTTTAGTGGTAGAGTTTAACCTCTTAGCGTCCACGCGAGGCCTGGCTGGCACATTTCGCGCTGGTGATTTCATCAAGCTTTCGCGTTAAAAGAACAAGCCGTTGTTGGCCTGGTTGTGACGCTAGTACATCAACCACCGTGAGTCGTACCGGACTCAGAGCAGATGTCAGTGCCGTGTATTTTGGTATCCGCTTTGCATTGTACAGTACCATGTGTAGTGGTTGCCAAAGTGTATTCGACTCGAAATATGAATTATTTTATTTCGACGCCCACATTGGCCAAGTTGTCTAGCAAATGCCACGAATGCAATGAAAATGACCACGTCGATTCAGAACTCTTTCGCCCCTGCCCTCGGCAACATCTCGGCAAACGGCTCTCCAACATCGAGTGAGTTTCGCTATCTGCCGCATTGACGCAAGGCAGCAGGGTCGCCTCGAGGCAGCGCAAATTAGCCATCAGAGGTTGGCAAAATATGCAATGGTTCGCATCTCGAGAGCACAAATTTAGTAGCTAAAAGCTTCGAACGGCCCATTCTCATCGTCCCTCTCCAGCCTACATGCTCTGTCCTTCCCCACCCTCTCCCCCCCCCCCCCCCTCCCCCCGGTCTGGCGAGGCCGGCTCCGCCAGTGGCTTGCTATCGGCCGGAAGGTGGCGGCCGGTCGCCCGATAGGGCGCGCGCCTTGGGCGGCGGCGGCGGCCGTGTGCGGCCCCGCCGGCGCGCCCGGCGACTGTTCGGCGTTGGCCCGCGCAGCAGCCCCGCTCTCACGGCTATCTGGGACTCGCGCTGCACTATCTTATCCGTTGGCACACGTGGGTGTGCTGTGGGCCCGCTGCTTCAGTGCTAACAGACAGACTCACTCCAGAATACGGACCATCACTGCCCTGACAGGCTGGTGACTGGCTGATGGGTGAACGGACAGACGCCATAATATGTACTGTGTGAAGTGACCCAGCAGCCGATACGCCCTCAAAAAGTGACCACCATGGGGCACGCACGACCCGAAAACGCGCAACGAGCGGCCCTAGTGCCCAGTTTACCGTGCACCTGCCGCGCGCCACGCCGCCTGTGGGTGTGACAGGGACTGGAGTCGAGCCGCGACCTTGACCCGCGCCCGGCCAATGCCAAATTACGCCGGAATCAACGTCGATGTGGTCGGCCCCTGCCCGAGTTCACGCTGCTGCCCGACACATGAGGGATTGTGGGCGCTAGGCGGCACGTCTGGGCGCCGCTCGACTCGGATAACAGGGCGGTCAGCCGTCGGCGGCCGTTCCCTCGTCTGATCACACCGCTCCGGACTCCGGCGGCGGCCGCGCCCCATCCCCCTCCCCCAGTCTGATCACACCGCCCAGCCCGGCGGCGGCCGTTCCCTCGCCTGACCACACCGCCCCGACCCCCGGCGGCGGCCGCGCCTGATCCCCCTCCCCCAGTCTGATCACACCGCCCAGCCCGTCGGCGGCCGTTCCCTCGCCTGATCACACCGCTCCGGGCTCCGGCGGCAGCCGCGCCTGATCCTCCTCCCTCCCCCCCCCCCTCTCTGCCTGATCATACCGCCCCATTCCGGCGGCGGCCGTGCTTGATCCCCCCCTCCCCTCAGCCTGATCACACCGCCCTGGCCCCCGGCGGCGGCCGTGCCTGATCCCCCTCCCCTCAGCCTGATCACATCGCCCCGACCCCCGGCGGCGGCCGCGCCTGATCCTCCTCCCCCAGTCTGATCACACCGCCCAGCCCGGCGGCGGCTGTGCCTGATCCCCCCCCCCCCCCCTCCCCCTGCCTGATCACACCGCGCCGGCCCGGCGACGGCGGCCGGCCGGCCGGCCGGCTGGCTGGCTGGCTGCTGCGGTCGGGTTCGCGTGGCGGCTGTGGTCGGACGCCCTCCTGGGCCGGGCTTAGCCGGCGGGGTGAACGACCGGAGCGCTGGCGGCGTCACACCTGGGAGGCTCGGTCGCCGAGACCCGATCGCTCCCGTGCGAGATGATCCTGAGCTGGGTGCGCCGCCGCCGCTCCGCGCGTCGCGTTCGAAACCGGGAGCCGTCTTGAGAAGTGTAATAGGGCAACGAACGGCGTTGGCACCGCTGGTTCCTGAAGCTGTGGGGCTTCGTGATACTTGCGCTTATGCTGAGGTCTTGCACAGGTTTTCATCAGTTCAGGGGTCACGGCACTGTTAGGAAATGGCGCAGTACTTCAGAACAGTCCCGAAGTCGCTGTAACTTAATGTTAGACTTGGCTGGAACTCACGCCCAGACCTACAAAACTTTTGCGAACTTGGTCATATGTTGGCAACCAGTCGGTACTGTGGCGCCTCAACTTTCAAGACTGGTGTTTTCCTGGACTCGCACTGAACGAATGTAGACGACGGAGTGCAGAGAAATGTTTTGTATAGTTCGGACTGGAGACATGCACAGCTCGCTTTCCCACCAACCGGCCACAGCCGACCTGGCCATAAGCCCAGACGTTTTTGCCGGAATGTGATTTTACCAGCAAAACGGTCAACTTTGTTCAGGCGTGTATGTTAAACATAAGAATAACACTAAGATGCCAATTTCAATCAACCGCAGAGTTGAGTGTTGTTGAGTTCGATTTCCCTAGCATGTACGGAAAGTAACAGCTAACCCATGGTGAAATGATACCATATAATCAGGCTGACAAAGGAATAACGTTATGGAAGAATATCACCGAGAATGTTAATATCACTATTCACCCAACTTATCAAAGCTTAACCGAACTGATCGCACTGTTGTGTCGTGAGCACTTATAACTTATCATACGGGTCCGCTCTGTGCTTGGGTGCTGTCATGATGTAAATACGCACCTAAATTTTTCACTCGTGTGCACAATACACATGCTCTCGTGTGCCATTTTTTTCTAAAATATATTCAAGATGTTCGACATTGTTATCTTTGGAGCACATGAACACCAGTATTAGCAAAAGTCGCGTAGAATCGCTGCTTGTTGTTGGCCTACATAACGGCTAGTTCGGAGCCGGCTAGTTTTGGCCCATATTCAGAAGTCTGATCGTGGGGCGTTGTTGCCGCTGTGCTCTGCCCGTCTTCGCTGTTGTGAGAGGCCTTCCCGTCTGCCTTTGCTGATTCCCACCAAAGTGCCACGTTCCCCCCCCCCCCTTGCCCGTTCAGCGGGGTAAGCGTTCTGGAGGTCTGACGCGCGCGTCTGGTCGGCCTGCCTGTCACCCTGCCTGCCTTGCGCATGCTGTCTGTGTCCGGGCTGCCTGTCCGACATCTGCCCACTGTCCGGTCTGCCTGTCCGGCGCCTGCTGACTGTGTCCAGCTGCCCGCCGTGCCTGTCCGGTTTGCCTGTCCTTGTGTGTGTGTGTGTGTGTGTGTGTGTGTGTAGTGTGTGTGTGTGTGTGTGTGTGTGTGTGTGTGTGTAGTGTGGGGGTGTGTGTGGTGTGTGTGTGGTGTGGGTGGTGGTGTGTGGGTGTAATGTGTGTGGTGTGTGTGTGTGTGTGTGTTGTGTGTTTGTGTGGTTGTGTGCTGTGTGTGTTGGGGATGTGTGGGTGGCTGGTGTGTGCCTGTGTGTGTGTTGCTGCGACGGTCACGACCGCCCTGTCGCATGCAATCGTATTTACCGCGCGAGTTTCCCTCCGCGACGCGATTAGAAAGCAGCGACCTACCAGAACTAATAGGTCGCGTCGCTCCGGAAGTGGTGCTGCGCGTGCAGCGCCCCTCCCCACCCGCTCTACTGTCCACTGCTGGCCGCCACTTGCCCGGAACTGATGACGCCGGGCCGCTGTGCCCGGGTGCGCTCTTATGAGCCACCGCAGTGCGCCGGCGGACGGGTAAAACGGGCGAATCAGGCGGCCGGGCCGTGGGTTTTGCATGAGGCTGGTTGCGGAAGAGGCAGCAAAGGGACAGCAGTGAGGGATCATCCTTGTAGTGCTTTGTTGTTTGTGGTATGTGTAGTGATCGCTCAAAGCGCGAATTTTTTTATCTGTTGTTTTACTTGGAACTGCTCTCTGGGGAAACGTCGCTCCCAAAGACGGGGACCCGTTATGATTTCCTGTAGTTACAAACATTGCGGGCATGTTTGATGGTTTTAAGAGGCGAGAATAAAAACTGAATCGTGCGCTTAATTGGAACTTTCAGAAGCCATAATCATGCTGGAGTGCCATCCCGAGCAACCCGTACCACCGCAAATGACTGCACTTAGCTGGCGAGCAAGTCTGGCGACAGAAAACGAGGCAACGACACGAAACGAGCCGGGCATGCCTTTATCCAAGGCTGTAGGACCTCTATTCGTTGTCCGACACGACGTGTCCCAGCCACCTTTTCACTCTGATCGGTGTTTTCCTTTGCAGATGCTGGCAATAATCTCATAGCGGACGTGGAACGGTGAGACATGAACGCGCGTGCGGGGCGCTTAGAAAGACCCTGCGGGACCGCCGCCGCCGCCACCGCGTCCCCGAGGAGCGCGCCGGCAGCTCTGGGGCCGCCCCCGGCGCTCTACGCCTCCGAACCGCGCGCCGCCGGGGCCGAGGCGGCAGAGTTCACCGGCCAGATCGTCTACAACGGGGACGGCTCGGTGGCTGTCGTCGACGCCGACGTGCCGTGGGTGTCGGCACCGGACAGCGTCATCGACGACGGGCGGGCGGGGCGCACCGGTGCCGTCCCGCCCGCCATCTCCTCAGTGCTCTTCATCCACCGGCAGCGGATGCTCGGTGCGCGCCGCGCCGATGCAGGTGCCCGGCTGGAAACGAAAGTTCCTGATGGCTTGACTGTGGACAGATACAGGGTGTGCGATGTCGCCGAGGCGCGCGCCGCGTCAGATCGGGCGCCAGATACGCTGGACGCGGCGGCGGCGGCGGCGGCGCAAGGGGCCTCCCATCCCAGCAGGACCAACTTCATGTGCTGTGTGTGCAGGCTGTCTTTCGGCGCGGCGAGTTCGTTCGTGGCGCACTCGGCCGGGAAGCACGGCCTGGCGCTCTCCTCCGGTGAGGTCCGGTTCTTGAGCGGCGGAGGCGGCGGTGGCGGCGCGGGCGGCCTGCTGACGGCGGCCGGCGGGCGACGGCCGAGCATGGCTCTCCTGCGCCACTACCCGCTCGACGCGTCGCCCGGCAAGGGGGCTGACGCGCCGGGCCCGGTGGCGGCGGGCGAGGCTGAAGACGGCTCGTGTGCGAGGGAGGTGAGCGGCGGTCAGGACGGGGCGTCGGCCCTCCCGCCCAGTGTTCCTAGTGTCAGTGCTGCGGAGGATGTGCAAGGGCGCGTGTTCTTGTCGCACGGCCACCCTGCAGTGCTGCCTCCGGACGGCGAGATCCTGTCAGGAGCCACATCGTCACCGGGGACGATGGCGAGGGCCGACGAGGAGAGCGCGCCTTCCCAGCCTCAGGTCCACTCTTCCCAGCCGTCCGTCGCAGCAGTGGTTTCACAAAGCGCCTGCAAGACTCTGAAGTGTCCCCGCTGCAACTGGCACTTTAAGTACCAGGAAACGCTAGAGGTTCACATGCGCGAGAAGCATCCGGAGGGCGGAGCCATTTGTCTGTTCTGCGTAACCGGGCGACCTCACCCGAAGCTGGCTCGTGGTGACGCGTATGAGTGCGGCTACAAGCCGTACCGCTGCGGTGTCTGCCATTACGCCACCACCACCAAGGGCAACCTCAGCATACACATGCAGTCGGACAAGCACCTGAACAACATGCAAGAGTGGCGAAAAGTGCACGGGGACCTTCGCACGCGGCTCTCAACTGCGCTACACGATGTGAAACAAGCTGACGCTGGCAGCGTGAGCGCAGCGCACGACCAGCCTGCTTTCGATAGCAGCCGGATCTCTCACCCCAATGGCTCGTTTGAGGATGTGGAACGAAACTGCCATCTACTGGGCCTACAGACAGGTCTGGCCGAGGCCCTCCGGCAGCGCCTGGGCTCACAGACTGGTGCCATCGGGTCCATGCCTGCTAAAGGGCCTGGGTCGTCGGTGGACACCGCTCTAGACCAGTCCGTCCTCCGTGTGGTTGAGAATGAGGGTGAGATGTCGCCCACGGAACGAGACCGATCCCGAAGCAAGGGCCTGCCGTCGGAAGACCCGACTGAGCTCGCCGACCCGAATCCCACGCACGTTTTCAACTGCTGCACATGCTCCGGCTTCTCCACGGACTCGCTGGAGGAGCTGGGCCACCACGTGAGCCAGGACAGGAGCCGTCCTAGCGTCGCTAACGCGACCACTATGGAGGGAGGCAACCACGTATGTCGCCTGTGCGCTTACAAGACCCACCTGAAGGCCAACTTCCAGCTGCACTGTCAGACCGATAAGCATCTGCAGAAGCTCCAGCTCTTCAGCCACATCATGGAGGGCGGCGACTCCAACGCGCGAAAGCTGCGCCTGCTCCACTCGACTAGCTCCGGCTCTGTGCGCTGCAACGTCTGCGAGCTGTCCACCCGCAGCGTCGCCCAGCTGCGAGCGCACGCCGTCCACAAGGGGCACGACGTGCGCCGCGTGCTGTTTGAGCACCTGCGCCGGGCGGAGCGGCACGTGCCGGCGTCGCGGCGGAGCTACGGCTGCGCGCTGTGTGACTTCGCGGCGCGCCAGAAGCTGCCGCTGCTGCGACACATCGGCGGCGCGCGCCACCTAGAGATGGAGCGGCGGCGTCAGCTGCGGCGTCGGGCCGACGGGCGTCGGGAGCCGGACCATGTGGCCGCCATCTTCGCCGTTCGCGAGGCGGCCGACGAGGCAGGTCAGTCGGCACGCGCCACGCACTGTGAAGGGCAGAGCGAGGGCTAGAGGGACGCTGATCAGCGGAGGCAACCGGAGGCACTGTTCGGGACCCACAGGAGAGGCAGTGGTGACGACCCTGCGACGGCGAACAGTCGTGGGCGGCGGATCTTACATCGCTGATAAGTTGCATGTGTTTCACAAAGTGAGATGAACTGGCTTACGCCGGAACTCATGCAGTTCTCGCAGTGGGAAACTGGCTGATGATGTCACGGAAAAAGTTGGAGCATGATGCTAGAATGTGGCTTAACTCCAAAAGCTAGCTAATGCCCACAATTTAGGTTCAACACACCGCGTAGCATCGGCGACGTTTAAACACTAATGCAAAATAACATAACAGCCATAATATAGTTACATGTCCTAGTATAAATGGCAAGGAAGTTGATGTTCATTTTTATTGTCTTTTCGTATGAGTGCGGCCATCACTATTAATAGTTACATACCAGTGAAACATGCATAAATGTCAAGATGTTGAAAAGCAAAACGATATGCTGAAAGGGAAGAAAGCCTTATGAAAGCTTTATATTCATTTTAGGGCCATGAAATGACCGCTGCTAATCGGAACAAGCTAATCGCACATGGCCAAGCATATGCACGCCTTCAGTTATTCAGATCATGCCGGGCCGTGAGGTGCGTTGCGTTTTTGAAGGTGCTCATTCACATTGCATTACATACATAGCTGTACACCAGCCCACGCAGTTTGTGTTTGCCCCATCGTCTCCGGACAGTGCTCCCGGCACAACCTATTACCAGTACTGTGGTGTGTCTTACCTCCAGTGCTCCCACCATGACTTGTACCAGTGCTGTGGTGTGTCTTACCTCCAGTACTCCCACCATGACTTGTACCAGTGCTGTGGTGTGTCTTACCTTCAGTACTCCCACCATGACTTGTACGAGTGATCTGGTGTGTCTTATCTCGAGAGCTTCTGGCACGACTTGTACCAGTGCTTTGGCGTGTCTTACCTTCAGTGCTCGCACCATGACTTGTACCAGTGCTCTGAAGTGTCTTACCACCAGTGCTCTCGTATGACTCCGGCACCACCTTACTACAAAAAGCGTTCGTATGGCATGCCAAACCGTAATGCATGCAAACGAATACAGTTGTAGCATTGAAACGTTTCAAGCTTTCAGCTATTTCTTAGAACGCCTCAAAAACAGCATCGACTGACTTGCATTAATAAGATGCCGCGGACCGACATTTTGGTGTGGGGTGTCTTGTGTAAATCCCAGCTGTTGTTTGTGGGGTAGAGTCTTCTAATATAAGCATGGTCGGTGGTGTTCTCTCACGTTATCACTATGTCGTAGCCAGGGCTCTTCTCATCTTGATCCTTGACGTGGCGTAACCCATAGGAAAGCTGCAGTAAGCTGTGGCGTAACCCATGGAAAGCTCATTTCTGGGTTTTAGCTCTCTCTTTTGACCCATACCTCCGTGGGAAGATCCTTGAGGCCCGGGTAAAACTGTGTCTTTTCCAAGTACCTAGTATGTAGTTTTTCGCAATAAAATCGATTTGTTGTTGCTCTCTGCCTGCCCTTTTGTGACAGTGGGCAACAGTTTCGTCTGCTGCCGCGGATCGTGCGTGATCTTGTACACGTAAGTGCGGGCACAGGAAATCCACCACGTCGTCATCCGGAACACTCGCGGCATGCGCTTCTTTCTGTTTGCAGATGATCCCGCGGTGCATCCCGGTGATTCAGAGCCGACAAATGGTCACGGTGACTGGCGGCCGTCGGAAACCCCAGAGCGCCTGCAAAACAGAGGGGCATCAGAGTTGCGTAAACGTCCTGGGGGCCTGCTATCGGACGCTGACATGTCGGCTGCAGACACGGTTCTGACGCCGTCTGCTGAAGCCAGTGACATGAAGAAGCCCTCGGATGGGCGTCAATGCGCGGCGAAACCACCCCAGAACAACCACCGTGAAATTGGCGCGATCTCTCCTGTTAAAAATGATTTGGCGCTTGATCGGGATGTCACCAACACTCAGCAGATCCAGCCAAAATGTGATGCGGATGCAAAACACGATGCGACCGTGGCGAATTCAGTCGAAATATGCGTTGAAATGCGTAATTATGTTCCGCTCGGCCATGGCCTCAACTTGAACAATGGAAACAGTATGGTCCCGCCCTCGAGCGAGAAGAAAACACGTTGCCCTGGTTCAGATGCAGAGTTGCCTGCTCAGCGTTGCGATCAAACACACCATGATTATGCAACGGGCGCGTGCAACACCGGCCACTCCGTGTCTGAGGATCATTCCCGCCGTGCCGGGCTTTTACAAGCCGCGGAGTGTCATGCGCCCGCACATGGGAACGACAAAGACGACACCCGACCGTTCAAATGTGACACTTGTAAGGTAGCTTACAGCCACCCACAGATACTGAGCATCCATCTCCAGTCGGCCTCACACCAGTCGCGGCTGACCAAAAGCCTGGAGGCGGTGGCGGCCAGTGCTTGCAACCAGCCTGTCCAGACGGGGACTTGCGCCGGACAGCTGCCCGCCGAGGCGCGCGCGGAGGAGGTGGCGGCTACCAAGGGGCCGTCCCTATCGTCGCTGCTCTCGGCAGACGGTGCTGGCAGTATGCAGCGTCACGCCGAGGCCAGTCTGGCGCACTTCACTGGCTCAGCGGGCAAGGATGTAGGCGGTCCGAACCCCGATGGAGGGCAGCAGCGGCAGAAGATGAAGGATGCTATAGTGGAAAGACAGGTGGCTCAGGGAAGCATGCTGACGAATAACGAGATGACCGTGGTGCAGTCTGGTAGCGTGAACGAGTCCCAAAGTGTCCCGTCGTCTGGTAAGCAGCCCGTCACGCTGAAAAATCAGCTACTCGAGGCGTATGGGCTGGAGATCGCCATGCATCATTGTGAATCGCGCTGGAAAAGAAGAAAAAGTCAGGCCGATTGTAACAGTAAGCCAAGCGGGGCAGATGGTGGCAAGCACAAGCAAGCAGCCTCCAATGCGGCCGAGTGGGTGTGCCGTGTTTGTCAGAAGGAGTTTTCCAGCCTATGGATAAGGAGATTTCATGAAGAGAAAGTGCACGATAGATGCGTGCCGAAAGAGGAGTTGGAATTATGTGTTGAACGACTGTCGCGAGACTTTCGCACTGAGCGGCTGACGGTTGCCGACGGCGACGAGCAAACATCACCCACGATATCGGAGGAGACGCCGGCCGGGGATTCCCAACGCGTCGAGCACATTAGCGAGCTCTCAGGGAGCCGGAAGGTGTCGTCTCGATCGCATGTCCAGCCATCAGGCGCGCTTCCCACACCAATCTCGCGCCAGAGTCCGGCCGCGTCGGACGCCGTTCCGAGCGACGGAGCGAGCGAGCCCCTCAGTCACGCCCAGCCTCGCGATGCAGCCGAGTCGCGTGCTGCCCCCACCAGTCAACCGACGCTGCCCGACCTACAGACTGCGCTCGGCCTGATCCAGGCGGCCCACATCCGTTACCAGATGCAGCAGCTGGCCGCCATGGGCTCCCCCCTGGGCGTGTTCGGCCTGGGGGCCGCGGCGGACGCCGACGCGCAGGCGTCGTTGCTCTCACTCATGGCCGCCCAGCAGCTGCTGAGCCCCGGCATGCTGTGGGCTGCCCAGGCACAGGCGCTGGCGCAGCAGCGGGCACAGGCCTCGCCCGTCCTACCCGTGTCCGGGCAGGCGCCACACAGCCACAGCCGCCCTTCACGTGGTGACGGCCAGGCGAAGCGGGTGCGCACACGCATCAGCGGCAGCCAGCTGAAGGTGCTGCGCGCGCACTTCGACATCAACCACTCGCCGTCGGAAGAGGAGGTCAACCGGGTGGCGCGGTGCTGCGGTCTGGGGCCGAAGGTCGTCAAACACTGGTTCAGAAACACGCTGTTCAAGGAGAGGCAGAGGAACAAAGACTCGCCCTACAACTTCAGCGTGCCGCCCACTACTATTCTGGACGTTGAGAAGTACCAACGGATGGGAAGTGAGAGTAGCTCAGCCCCTGAGCCCAGCGATCAGCGCTCAGAAAAGCTTCAGAGCAGCTGTGGCGAAACCGTAAAGCATGCCGAGCGCGGAGCCACGCTACGTACGCAGGGATCACCAGCAGCGACCAGTGCCGAATCGCAGAGTATGGGTAGCGTATCCAGCTGGACACCGAACTTATCCTGTCATTTCACCTCCGCGCCTCGACCAGCTACAGACGTCACCTCCCGGCTCTTCTGCCACGCGCCGCCACCTCTCGCCCACAATGGCAGCTTGTCGTCCAGCGTGGCCTCTTTCCCGGAGAATCTGTCGGCTCGCCCGGACTGGCGCTCGCCGCACACCAGTGTGTTCGACGAGCTGACCATCAGCCTGTCCAGCAGTTCGTCCTCGCAGCCGGCGTTCTCCCCAGAGTGCAGCAGCCCAGCCAAGCGGAGCCCGCAGTGGTCGCAGGTCAGTCCGCCGGGCTCGTCCGGCCACAAGTACGCCGGCCGGCGCGCCAACCGCACCCGCTTCACCGACCAGCAGGTCAAGGTGCTGCAGGACTTCTTCGAGAAGAACGCTTATCCGAAGGAGGACGACCTGCGTCGGCTGTCCAAGCTGTTGAACCTGGGACCGCGGGTCATCGTTGTCTGGTTCCAGAACGCGCGGCAGAAGGTGCGCAAGGTGTACGAGAACCAGCCGCCCTCCGACCGGGCGGATGAGAACGCGAGCCGCTTCCAGCGCACAGCCAGCCTCAACTACCAGTGCAACCGCTGTCTGACCGTGTACCAGCGCTACCACGAGCTGATCCGCCACCAGCGGCAGCACTGCTACCGCGAGGAGGGCGAGAAGCAGCTGGGCAAGGCGCAGGAGTCCGGCGGCGACGTCACAGTGTCGCTGGCCAGCAGCCTGCCGGCTCTGGGGCTTGCTCCTCCGCAGCAGGAAAGCACCTTCAAGTGCGGCAAGTGTCTGCAGCAGTTTGACCGCTTCGACCGCTGGCGCGAGCACCAGGTGCTGCACGTGATGAATCCGAGCCTGGTGCCCAGCTCGCTCCAGAACCAGTCGTCAGGCGGCGCGCCGAACACGCCGAGCGTGAGGCCCTCCCACTCCGCTGAGGAGGCTTCCGAGGATGACGAGGCCGAGGGTCAGTCCTCCTGGGAGAGACTCGCCAACGACAAGCGTTTGCGGACGTCCATCCACCCGGAACAGCTGCAGCACCTACACCGGCAGTACCAGGCCGACCCCTGTCCGAGCCGCGAGACCCTGGAGGCAATCGCTCGCGATACCGGTCTGAAGAAGCGCGTGGTGCAGGTCTGGTTCCAGAACTCGCGCGCGCGGGAGCGGAAGGGTCAAGGCACTCGCCGGTTGTCGGTGGGTGACGCGTGCCTCACGCCGCTGGTGACACCGCTGAAGACGAGGGCGGCCGAGTCGGCGCTGCTGCCAGAGGTGTCCATCGAGCTTGTCAGCACATGCCCTGATCCGGCGAAGAAGGACCTAGTCCCCACGCGCAACGGCGCTCACCCGTCGCAGGCTGGGTTCCCGGGTCTGGTGCGTCCTCCGCCCGAGCGGCCGCTGCAGATCTCATTCTTCCCGTCTGCCGACGCTCCGCTGGACCTCAGCAAGCCTCAGCCGTCAGCGGCGACCGGCGGCGGCCCTGCGGAGCTCGCCACCGCTGTGGACCCGACTCGAGGCGCGGCCGCCGCCCGAGGCGACGCCGCCTGCCTCAGCGTGCCGTGGACAGCCCGCGACGCTACCGACGCGGACGGCGCGCGCTCGTCCGGCGCCGCCAGCCCGGCGGCGGCGCGCCAGCCGCTCACTACGTCCAGCAAGCGCTTCCGCACTCAGATGTCGGCGGCGCAGGTGGGCGTGCTGCGCAGCGTGTTTGCCGCCTACCGCATGCCGACGATGGTCGAGTGCTCACGGCTGGGCGAAGAGATCGGTTTGGCCAAGAGGGTCGTGCAGGTGTGGTTCCAGAATTCGCGCGCCAAGGACAAGAAGCGGCACCTGCAGAGCGGCCGTCCGCCGACGCCGCCGCCGCTCGGCTGCGACTACTGCCAGGTCCTCTACGGCGTCAAGTGCAGCCTGCAGGAGCACCTGCTGAGCCGCGCTCACATCGAGAGTGTGCGCCGCGCCACGGAGGAGGGCAGGACGCCGCCGGCGGCGGGCGGGGCGCGCGAGTCTGTGCTGCCACCCGGCCGCACCGCTGCGGAGGAGGGCAGGGCGCCGCCGCCGCCGGGTGGGGCGCGCGAGTCTGTGCTGCCGCCCGACCGCACCGCTGCGGAGGAGGGAAGGGCACCGCCGCCGCCGGCGGGCGGGGCGCGCGAGCCGCTGCCGCCGTCCGGCCGCACCGCCTCGCCGCCACCGACGGTCGGCGACGGGACGGCCTCGGCAGATCGCCTGGACAGGCCGCGGCCAAGCCTGGGACGCAGGAAGACGACTCCAGAGGAACATCAGGACGGCGCACGGCAGCCACCGCATCTCCGAGGTAGGTGGCGCCAGTGGGGACGGTTCGTAGGCACTGGTGCCGACTCAACAACCTGCTCATACGCGTCTCTAGGAAAATAAGCAAAAGGACGTATAATCCGGGTCTCGGTGTCACGTGTATCTCTGTAACAACGCTTGGGTCCTGCTGAGCCATATTATCCTCGATTTGGAATGCGCAGTAACCATAGCCCTGTGTGAATTATGTGTCTCGTCAGCACTGGTGGGAAACACGTCACCCTGGCCGAATAATTGTTTGGTAATAGAGCGGAACGCTCAGCTAATTATAATTGGCCTTCCCGTTCAGTTGTCTAGAGTAGCAATTAAGCCCTATTTCCAAACTGCTTCTCATCAACTGGCTCGATTTGTGGTAATAATGGAGGCCCCGAAGTTGTCTTGGGATTTGGTTCGCAGCCGTTGTTCTGACATCCGTGGTCAGAAAACCGATTTTTAATAATAAAAAGACCACAGTAGCCAAGCACAGAAGCCGCCGATAGGTGCGTGGACGATGTTTTTCTGGGTGGCGGTGTCATGTCCTTTCACTTTTTAGGTTTGCCTTTAAGTGTGATGTCTTGAACTTGTTAGAAACGGGTCCTTGACATTTTTGCAGGCTTGATATCTCACGCTTCTTATTTCCATGATGACATAATCCCGATGAGGCCGATGAGATAACACCGAAGCACAGTGCGACCCCATCCGCGGAACTCTGCCGCATTCCACTGAGCCTCGAAGCATGAAGGGAGCGCCACCGGCCCTCCCCACGTGTGTGCCACACGAGACGGGAACCACATGCTGCCTGTGGCTGGCAGATCTGGTTATTGACAGCGCGGGGCCGGTCCGGCGCGTCTGGATGATCCCTGGGCCGCGGCTCCTGCCCGTGTCCGCCTGCCGCACGCGACGCCAGCTGCCCCCCCCCCCCCCCCCGCTCCGGCCAGCCATCCTGGGGATTAGCACCGTCCGGTGCGCGGGGCGGCGAGGCGTTCGTTCCGAACGGGGAGGCGTTCGACTGGATCCAGACCGGTTCTGGAGCGGGCTCGGCGCAACGGAAGTCCAGGAGAAGTGGCACCGTTGTATTTGAGCATCTGGGACATACAAAAGCGTGTCGCACGCCCCTCCCGCGCCACCAAGAAAAAAAGACGAAAGCTTGTGTTGGCAGGTCGATTGCCATTAGAAAAGAAAATTGAAGAATTGATCAGACTGAAAGTCTGTTAAATTGAACGTCAGATTTGACTGCGAGGTCAGTGCACCTCCCCGACGTCAGCCACCCGTCGCCCGTTGGTGCGGTGCTGCGCCCAGGCACCCGCCGCTCGTTTGGGGTCAGGTACAGCGCTCGCAGGAGTCGAGCTCGTAGTCGGCCGGGTGCTCTCGCTGCTTTACGGCCCCACCGCCTGCGGTGATGACTCATTGGGGCGGGCTCATTACCGGCCGGCGTCAGATCGGCGCCCGATGCATTCCTGGCGCCTGCACCGGCTGCGGTGGCCCGGCAGCGCGCTGCTGACCGACCGCGCGCCCAGCTGACCTCCCGGGACCCGCTCGGTCTGACGTCACGCCCCTCGGGCGACGGTGTGACGTCACGCCTGAGGCGGGGGTGTGACGTCACGCCCCGGGCGGCGACGTGACGCGCGGCGCTACCATACACGTGTTGTGCGATGGTGCCGGAGCGGTTGGAGTGGGCACGGCGGGCGGCGCTGCACATGCTGCCGAGGCCAGCGGGGCACGTGAGTCAGCGCTGGTCGCCAGTGCGCGGGTAACCGGGACACATCGGGCGCAGCGGCTACTTTACACGTCGGCACGGCCTCATTGACCGGGCCATCCGTGCTCGATGTATATTAGCCGTAGATCAAGCATTCGACTCAAAGGCCGCCAACGATTACGTCGATAATAATCGACTTTTAATTACAGGCGCGTCGCGCTTATAAATGACTCTAGTGTGTCTGGGCCTCATAAGCCCGGACTATTAATGGCATACCGGGACGGCAATTAACCACTCCCGTCGATCGCGGCATTGTAAGGCTAATCTGGCGCCAGCGCTGATCATTCGATGCCGTAATTGCATTTGGCAAACAAACCCCGCGTGGGAGGGCACCATGGCAGCGCGGGCTGATGGGGTCCGGCGTGGGCGGCGCCGGTGGTTCGCTGAGGATGTCTGATAGCTGGTGATGACAATGGTGATGATGACAACACGGCTCTGTCGCGGGCTGCAGTTGGAGCGGGGTGCCCACTGCAGGGGCACTCCATCAACGGCCGCCCAGTGCCGCCGTCAAAACCTAACGAACCCCAATGGGACGGGCTGCTTGGTGAATCCAGTTGGGCTCAATTGGTGCCGGCGCGGCGGCCCAGCCCGCTGTGGAGAGGCTTCTCTCCCGGTCTCCTGTCTCGGTCTCTTACCCCGTGGGCTCCGCTGCTCGGCGACTCGTGCGCCCCCCCCCCCCCCCTTCCCCGTGACCTGCCGACGTGGCAGCCTGTCGCGGAGAGGCCTGTCACCCGACCTCCTGTCCCGTGGGCTCCGCTGCGCGGTGGCTCGTGCGCCCCTCCCCTCCCCCTCCCCCCTCCCCCTCCCCATTCCCGTGACCTGCCGACGCGACGGTCTGGCTCGCTGTGGAGAGGCTTGTCTCTCGGTCTCTTGTCCCGTGGGCTCGGCTGCCAGGTGGCTCATGCGCCCCCGTGACCTCCCCGGGTCGATGCCGGGCATTGGGACCTGGCGGAAGTGTTGCCGGCCTGGCAAATTGCTTGCCGCTGGAAAATGAAACACCGGGCTCTTTTAATTGCGCAGGCCCCATAAGTGTTTTAAGTGGCAGAGCTAAGTAATTTCGCTCATCGATTTTGGTATCAGCTGCGCTAGCCACGGCCCGAAGCGCGCCGACTTTGGCTAATGATGGATCACGTAAAACCGCATTGCATCAGCGGCAGAAGATAATGGAAGTTGCAGGATTAAGTTTGCCGAATTCCAAGGCATTGGCACCGGCACCACCCATCTCATGTGGGTAAACAAAGAACGTGACGTCAGAGGAGGCTTGGGGTCTTGGAAGGATTACATGAAGCCATTTTTGAGTCGGATGGGTTGGAAGACCAGTGCAATGTTGCGTAATGATTTGTGATAATCGCCTTTCACTCCTACCAGTTTTGTCCTTTGTTCACTAGTCTACCTAGCCTTACAATGATGCCGGCATCTTCTTCAGCTGTTTTGCTCGTGCACTGCAGGCAAAATCTGCGCTTGAGCTTTTTTCCGTCTTGGTGTGCCGTTCTTGATGGACCTGACGGCTCTAGGAGTATCGGCTCGGCCGCTCCATTACCATGGTGGTGCCGCCGCGCTGTGTGATTGGATGCCATAACCCAGTTCGTCGGCGCCGGGCCGCGGTGACCGATGTCGCTCGTAAAGAGGCCACAGTCGGCCGGCGTATCGACCCGCCCGGCGACGCTCGGCCGCGCCGGGCCCGAGAGCAGGGGCGCACGGCCGCGCACTCATCATCATCAGCTGCTGGCTGCTTCCCGTACAGAGGAGATGAGCCCATCAGCAGCTGCGGTCTGTCCTCCGTGCAAAGGACGAGCTTATCAGCAGCTGCGGGCTGTCATTGGTGCACAGGAGACGTACCCATCAGCAGCTGCGGGCTGCGTTTCGTGCCGAGGCCGAGTCCATCAGCAGCAGCGGACTGTTCTCCGTGCAGAGGACGAGTCCACGGCAGATGCGGGCTGTCCTCCGTGCAGAGGAAACGAGCCCGTTAGCAGCTGTAGGTTGTCCTTCGTGCAGAGGAGACGAGCCCGTCAGCAGCTGCGGGCTGTCCTTCGTGTAGCCATCAGGGCAGGGTGTGTGACATACACACTCACCGATGCAAAAGGGTACGCGCACTTCAGTATTGCCCGCACTTGTAGCGCATCACATTTTTTCTTTGCTGATGGCGATTTTTTACTCTCAACTCACCGTTACTGGACGTTGGCTTCGGTGAACATTGCTATTGGCTGTAAGCCATTGACACGCTTTCTAGAAGTTGCTGCAGATTATCGCAGCTATTTACGGACCTGATGAAGCCAGCCGCACAAACATGCTCTCATCTTGAGCTAAACACGTGGGCGACACATCAGATGCTGGCGTCCACATTATAGATCCTTACTGCAGCGCGTCCTGACCGGGTTTCAAAAGCAAAACTTTGCCGTTACGTCAACGTTGAACAAGCTGTCGGCCAAAGTCTGAAGCGAAAGCTTGTTTGTACCAGTCATCTGCGTGCACAACGTGCGTCCTGATGCGGGGCCGTGCTTTCTCTCACTCTGTTGGATCACGTGATAGTGGTCATTGTACTGGTGCACACGTTGTTTTGTACAGTTTACAGTTTTGTTTCCAAGCGAGAGGAGAGGGATGCGTTCAAAGACTGCTCAAGTGTTCTCCGACGAGGGTGTCATCCGCGGTCACCGCGGACCGACGCCCTTGTCACCATTAGGTGATGGCACTGCGTATAGTCGACTCCAGATCAACAAAAAATCGAGGAGTCGCAGCGGAATCGATTTCTTTCAAGCGTAAACCTGAGGTGCTACAACCACATTGGCTGTTTTCCTTTATGGTTCGTCCGAAACAGAATGCATATGAAGGAAATGCCATTTTAATGGAGGGTGTCATGTGTGGAGCCTATGCAACGATGGATCTTCTGCCGTCTTGCTGTTGAAGTAGATGTCCAGTGCAGACTCTCTTTGTAGATTATAGAACAGCTATATGCTAAGCCATTGCCGCCGAAATCGTCCATAAAATCAAAACACCTCCATGGGTCGGAATCGGGGTCGACTCAAACCGACATTGCGCTGCACGGAGGCACAGCCGCTATCCAGCCAATGCTCTGTGAGCCCCAATCGGAGTCAAGTCGGCCTGACCTGGGCTCCTGCCGAGCTCCAGTTACGGCCGGAGTGGGGTCCTGCCGAGCTCCAGCTACGGTCGGAGTGGGGTCCTGCCGAGCTCCAGCTACGGCCGAAGTGGGCTCCGGCCCAGGTCCAGCTACGGCCGGAGTGGGGTCCTGCCGAGCTCCAGCTACGGTCGGAGTGGGGTCCTGCCGAGCTCCAGCTACGGCCGAAGTGGGCTCCGGCCCAGGTCCAGTTACGGCCGTAGTGGGCTCCGGCCCAGGTCCAGTTACGGCCGGAGTGGGCTCCGGCCCAGGTCCAGTTACGGCCGGAGTGGGCTCCGGCCCAGGTCCAGTTACGGCCGGAGTGGGCTCCAGCCCAGGTCCAGTTACGGCCGGAGTGGGCTCCGGCCCAGGTCCAGTTACGGCCGGAGTGGGCTCCAGCCGAGGTCCGGTTACGGCCGGAGTGGGCTCCAGCCGAGGTCCGGTTACGGCCAGGCTGGGCTCCAGCCCAGGTCCGGTTACAGCGAGGGTGCGGCCCCAGGGTGAACGGCGGCTGCGGTCTGCATGCTGCTTGGTGCCGATCGGCGCCAAATTACACGGCGCTTGGTGCCGCGCGTGCAGTATGTCCGGACTGATTGGGCCCGACCGGCCGGCGAAAACGAACGGCGCCTCATGGGAAACCCTGCTGCGGCCAAGTAGTGACGTACTTCCTTTGTTGTAATTTGTAGTTCTCGGGCCGTCTTTGTCGGCCGCGACCGACTCTTTGTAATTACGGCCGGCGCATTGAAATTAGCGGCGACGACCCTCAATTTAGTGGAGCTATTGGAACGGGGCTTGGCGGCGCGTCTGTGTGATTATCAGACTAACTGCCAACGTCTAGCGCTGTCGAAGCACTGACGAAATCGCTCATTCGCTTCGAAAACTGCCAGTAAGGTCCCAGATTGACAGGCCCGTGCCCCCTTCTCCTCTTCCCACTTCTTCATCGGCGCGATGCACGCTGCGCGCCAAGAACGTCTCGCGCGCCTGTACCGAATCGTGCGAGCGTCGGATATGTCTCAAAGGTGTTGGTTCTGTGTCAATGGTGACAGCGCGTGCTGCGCGCATAAAGGCTTTTATCTACCCCATGTACTTTTGTTCTGCTGTACCACCGCCGACGGCTGGGAAAGAGGCCAAGCGATCCTGAGTGACTGCTGCATTTGGCCGTAATGAATTTATAACAGCGGTAACCACACCATGTTTCATGATTGAGCTCATGGCGTGTTTGTGCCTGTGTAGTTATGGCGGCTAGAAATGTCCAGGGCGCATAGTACGTCACACCGTGCCAGCTCGTGTTGCGATGGAAATTTAGGGCAAATGACATCGAATTGGGCTAATCCATTAAGGTGTCGCACTGTGGCCGCCGTATCGCTGGGTCATTGGAGGCCGTTGCGAGTTAATGCCGCCAACATCGGCTGGTGAAGGCGACGCGGGAGCGGCCCGAAAGACCAAAATGCTAAAAATGGATGTCTTTCGAACATCTGTTGCGGAAGGGCAAATAGTCCTTCCACACAGACGTTTGGTCTACCATTTTTTATGTTCTCTGTTGCTATTTGGGATATTGATTACCTGACGCTTGAAATGTCGTGGCAGTTGTGGCCACCTTGGTGGGTGCTTTATTGGCGCGAAAATCAAGCATCCCTAGCTTTCATATGCATCAGGTGCCCTTGGGTACCCTCCGATGTCGTGACTGGCAGGTGTGCTCACCTTACCGGTGAGAGCGACATTGCTCACCATGGTTTTCCACTGTCTGAAGTAAGTCCGACGAGGCTGCAGTGGACAGGCAGTACGCTCAACTGCTGCTGCTGTATGATCCGCAGTGCACCTGAATAGGCGTTAAAATGGGGGGGAAGAGCAGCGAGAATTGAGCGTAGCAACCGGAAACGCTCCAAACCAAGCATCCAGGCGTTGGGCACAAGAGCTCACAAATCGTTAGGAGAAACTAAAAAAAAAAGCTATTTGGATGCAATTTGGCCACAAAATACCATGAGGGTAGTGCTAGTTTCTCCACAAGTTGCCAGGCCAATGATGGCCTTTGCTGCCAGACGGGGATGTACCAACGTCTTAAACCACCGGTTCCTCGAGGCCTTGTCGTTTGCAAATCAGTTCTGTTGCTGTCCGGGGGTGTGGGCGGAGCAGCGGTAACGTGTGAGGAACGTTGGCAGATGATTATTCTCTGTCCGCATTGAGATTCCTTTTGATATTTCATATTCGAACAAAGTTGCACCAACCATGCGCTCCGCTGAATCTCTCCAGCACCAATCCCGCTCTGTCTACCTCGTTCGGGCACAGACGTAACGATAGATTAGCTAGTAATCCAACAACAAAATCTGGTGTGCTGACCAATATCATCTACATGTCACACTTCACGTATTCAGTCTTAAGTGCTGAAGAGAGAAGCATTGTTAAAGTGCCATGGTTTGATTGCTGCTGCTCGTTTCCATTGGAAGTCACTCAACCGCACCATCGACGAATTGCAGCTGCGAAAACGTCTGACGTTTCCTCCTCTGCCGCCGTAGAGCAGCCGCCGCGAAAACGTTTGATGTGTCCCCCTCTGCCGCCGCAGATTGATTCTGAACTTGGGCTACCTTGCTGATTGCTCTGTCGACCTGATGACAGCCATTAAGTGTCGGTTGCCGAGCTCAAGGACAGTTTTGGCCCGGGATTAGAAAGGGAGACGCGCTGCGAAGGGGATATGTCTGCTATTGGTATGGAGACTGATGCAGTCCGCTGGTCAGCCTACCCTCTCGACAGCTCTTGGATCCCATCCTGTCAAATTCGACTCAAGGGAATTTTGTCGGTTGGAATCCGCATAAATGCGCTTTTAGACTGTAGTTCAACAGACACAAAATGCAAAGTATAGCATCAGAGAGCCCGTTTATGTTACCTTTGTAGGAAATGCCGTTCACGAATGCATGTGGTTGAAAGAATCTGCTATTGAGTTCACCCATTCTGCTGCATTTTCAAGGTGATATGAATGGCTTGTGGTTTTCAAATGCCCACTGGTTAAATGTCCTCAAGCATGCAATAAAATCTGCCTCCGTACTTTCTTTAATCCGTGTCTGATATCTCCTATTCAACAGGTTTTATATCTTAATGATCTGGCTTTTGTTGTGCTTGACCCTAAGAAGCGCATAAAACATTATTAAACCAAAAGCCCTTGTGAATTAGTTCGCAGCTTGTGTGCTAGCGTGGTGGGGAGAGTTGATTAATAACTGCTCATTTAAGCCGCATGAGAACCATGGCCAACTAAATCTGGTTATCCGTGTGTATATCTCGCCAGGTCATGATCAGACACAGCAGGGCACATGTATGTATAGGACTAGAAGCGTTTGCGCTCCCCCCCCCCCCCCCCCCACATCCTCGCTGAGGTCCAGGGCCTTCAGCTGCCTTCAGCCCAGTAGCACTGGCCACTGCTCCCATAACGGCCGCATTGTTTGGCTCGGCTGATGTGGAAAGGTCATGTGTCAACTGGCCATCGAAGCTGAGCCTGGCCCCGGGTGGCCGTGTCGCGGCGCTGCATGGTGCGTTAGACCCTGCACAGCGCTGTCTTGGAGAGAGGCGTCAGGCGACACTATTCGATGGACTGAAATGGTGCAGCTGGGCTGGCTTCAGGCTGCAAACAACGGGCCCTGCATTGTAACTGCTCGGAACAGCCACCAATGCAAACTACGTGAAACGAGTTGTGAGATAATATGAAGATAAGCAACGTTCCATATGCCCTAAAGCACTACGTACATTGTGAGCTCAATGTGTAACTCACTTATCTCTTGGTACTGTTTTTGAGCTTTTTAGAAGGTCTAATTTATTTCATGTGCCATGCAACTAGCAGCAGACTTATGTCCCACTAGGGGCTCCGTAAGCCCGAGTACAGCACAGCTCAGATCTGCATGTATGACGAAACATATTGTACTAGCGTTGCTGCCTTCCAAACGTCCGGCTGGTACCTTGGCCCCGCCACAAGGCAAGCTTCGTCGATTGTATTTATTGAATTTTAACTATTGCGATGGCGTTCAAAGTCAAGGTCATATGACGGATTGTAAATCGATGTTGTACGGCCAAAACTACTGCAGATATGTTTACTGCCACATGATTGACTTTCAAGGTCCAAGGTATGAAGCAAAGCGGGTTGACACGTGCCAACCAACCAATGCTGGAGGTAGGCATGCAGATCTTATGTTTTTGACATCAAGGAAATCTGAGTATGACAGTTCAGTAATAGTATTATACCGCACCATACTCCGTATACCGTATACTCTGGACTGCAGTCTAGCACTCGAATAAAAGATAAACCGTAAAATTGTCTTTGGTTCGGCAGACGTGCCCTCTGTTTTTGAACTGGACTCGGTCCTTATCGTTATGTTCTGGGTTGCCTTAACAGATTTAATGGACTTTGGGGATAGGTCCATGCATCGAGGATATATCCTTTCTGTGCTTTGCTCTGCCTCGTGGGGTCATTTCAGGTCTACTTTGCATTTAAAGTCATCATTATTTATCACTTCCAAACCAAAATATCCGGATAAGTACAACCTGCGAAATTGGCTATCATCCATTCGTTTGTGTCCAAACGGTCACCCGTGGTTTTAACCGTACGTTATTTGTTCAGCTGGTTCGTTCCCTGAGATAAATTAAGACGTTCGTGTCCGTCCGGGGCACGATACTGGAGGGGGGGGGGGGGGGGGGGCAGGGGCGCCTGATCCCGTAGCGCGGCCGTGGTGTTTCCCGCCGCTGTTCCTCGGGTGGGAAGGGGGGAGGGTGGGGGACCGTCCTTCGGCGGACGGCGGTGTCGGGTCGAGCCAACCGCTTCATCCCGGCACAATGGCCGAGACAAATTTGGGCCGTAAGTTAGCCGCGGTGACTCCACCCTTTGCCGTCAGAACAAAGCCGGCTCACTAGCGGAGGCGCTGGGGATTGCCGCCGGCTCAAGATGGAACGGCTTGGCCGTCAATGGCGCTGTGCTAACCAAAAGCTTTTTGCGTAAATAATGTGTCAGATAACAAGGGAAAATTTGTGATATAAGAAAATGACATTTTGACAGGTGCAGGTCAGGACAAGAGAAACGGTGGCAATTATGTCCCTTTTGAGCAGCTGGCGGCGCCGTGATGCCAATGCTGGAGGGACCACGTTAATGCCAGTATTACTTTCAGATTCGGAACCTTAGTGAAATCTTAGTGAAACTCCTTGCGATTTGTTTCAGAGTGGAACGTACGATAACAGCTCATGTGTCCGTATCATACAGCGCTGTATGATGATACGCACGAGGAACTCAACCCCAATGGCTTTTATACAAACACACCACCACGTTTGTCCAAAGTCAAAGAAGCGGATGAAGCAGGTGCAAGGTGGTGCGTAGGCTTCATACATGCGGTATGTCAAGTCTCGCACACAATAAACGACCCGCGGAAACGTGCCAATAATGAACATAGCCACGCTGCTCGTAAGATTACGGGAGGTTTTGGCTTCGTCGATTGCTCTATGATGAGGTTTTGCATTTAAAGGCCGCTTCGATTAACGCTGAGGTGATGATGTAGCAGCGGGACTTTTCACGTAGCTTACATTCGTCGAATAATTGACGTGGCCAGCCCACGGCTTATATTTACCCGCGCCATTGGTGGCGAGGACGGTGGGGCACTCTTTGCATATTTTACTTCGTAATTTCTGTCGATCCGCGTTGGTAAGTGCTTCTCCATCCAGTTGTGTGTCGCAATCATCCAATAAGGTTCCATTGCAGCGAAATGGTTTTATCGACAGCCCACACACTGCCGTCATCATTCAAAGCAGCCGGATGGCGTGCGTAAATTAACATCGGAGGCATCTTCTAGCGGTCCGGGCCCTGCATTTCACGAGCTGCCACGCGATAATCAGGCCGGTCGGAGGCAGTCGGGATTCGACGTGATTCATGGCGCGGCGCGGCGGGCGGCGCGGTGGCTCGAATTACGTAGCGCACGCCGCACGACATTGATGGCCGTTGGTGGGTCAGGGGGTCCGGACGGTGATGGTGATGGTGACGGTGACGGTGACGGTGACGGTGACGGTGGCGGTGACGGTGACGGGGACGGGGACGGGGATGGGGACGGGGATGGGGATCGGGGTCGGTTTAGGGATCAGTCAGCGGCTGATCCCGCTATGCCCGATCTCGGCATCCGACGGGGGTTAGTCCGACGTCGATGGCAGCGGATGGACTCCTGATCAGTGGGCACAATATTTTGACGCTAACGTAATAATGTGGAACACGGGGCACCTGCCAGGTATTTGTGACAGCGCTGCGTATAGTACAGGTAGATCCGCGGATACTTGTCTTATAGTGCAGGTAGTTCTATGGGTGCTTGTCCATGGCTTCACGTCACGATATGGAGGAGAATTATCAGCTACTTTGGCTCACAGCAGCGGAGGAACCCCGTCAGAGTTGGTGGGGAATGTCGGGTCATTTATTCATATGCAACTCAGAAGTGTTGCGTTAATTTTTCCGTATTTTGAATGCAGCTGCCTGCTCTGCCACACCCCATCAATCTGCCCCATGTTGAATCATCATCCTTGAACTCCATCCCAATTAAGTATGCGAAAATAACTCAACATTGCAAGGTCATTTTACATAAGCAATCCTGTTGATTCTCACTAGCAAATGGTGGAAGCGACACAGCCTGGTTTTGGTATGAGACGCGAAGCCCGCCGACCGTCTGTGCTTCGGTCGGTGTGTCTACCACCGTTTCTCGCATCTCGTGCGCCGTGGTACGGGCGGCCCGGGCGCTGGGCGACCCTGTGTCGGGCGAGCGTCGCCTTCTGCTGACCGACTGACGTCGGCCAGCGCTGGGGCCGGCGCTGGTGCCCACTTCCTTGGGGCGTCGCCTTCTGCCGACCGAGCGACGCCGGCCAGCGCTGGGGCCGGCGCTGATGCCCATTTCCTTGGGGCGTCGCCTTTTGCCGACCGAGCGACGCCGGCCAGCGCTGGGGCCGGCGCTGGTGCCCAATTCCTTGGGGCGTCGCCTTCTGCCAATCGAGCGACGCCGACCAGCGCTGGGGCCGGTGCTGGTATCCTTCTCTTGTGGCCGTGTGTCGCTCGTTGAAGGGAACGGGCGCCTTTCCCAGCGGGTGGGAGTGCACATGCCTTTGCTGCGACTGGTGTGGCCGTTTGTCCATCGCCCGTATCGTTTGACGTCCGTCCTCAGATTGTCTACACATTCGTAAATAGATCGTGGCCCAATTTTTGCGTAACGCCGTCGACACTTCGATTGCTTGTTTTGTTGCCTGCAGCCGTAAGCAGATCAGAGAAGCTCGCTTTGGATTAGTTTATGCAATGCTCGATGGCCTCGGTTGGCAGCAGCTGGAAGTCGGACGATCTGGCTCACAACAGCCCGATCTTGTCAGTGGCGTGCCCCTGAGTTATTGGTCTCAGGCCCGTAACAAATTCGGCGGCTCGGCGGCCGACCACAGTTGTGCCCGCATGACTGTGTGATAGGAGAGATTAAGTGTTCGTCACGACCATGTACAGCTAGCTGGCCGTAGTCGATGTTAGCGCTCTCGGCCGCTCGAAAGTGTGCTGCGCTGCGGTCGTCCAGACGGCGAAGCTGCCTCCGCCGCTGTCCGATTGCCGTCGGATTTTCCAGGCAGTTATCATTACTGAGGGAAGTGGTTCGTGGCTTTAGAACGAATGCCTGCCTAATTTGCTGGGAAAATGATACGTTCAGCATGGACCCGCCGCCGACGTCGATTCTGGGTGCGTTCATGTGGTTGCTGCGAAGCTCGCGTTCTTGGCAATTCACATGGCATGTGCGGGTGACGTTTGCTTCGGCCGCACTTTGAGCCTGGGCTGCACGCCGTAAACAAACGAAACTGCGGGAAATCGTAACCGGCAGCACGTCCTGTTTCCTGTTGCTTTCGTTAGCATATACGCAAGTTCCATAAACGTGAGGCTCCGGAATGCTTTAGCTGTCGAGAACCTTTACGGAGAGAATCGCACAGCGCTACCCGTTCATCATGGTATCACTCGCAAAGATGAGCAACAGTGCGTTGCGATTAGTTCTGACCGGAGATGTCTTTAAAGTAACCAGATGTCTGGTTTGGCTTGAAATATTGTATCGTGCCAGGGATGACAGGGCTCCAGATGACAGCGCTCCAGATGACAGCGCTCCAGATGACAGCGCTCCGGATGACAGTGCTCCAGATGACAGGGCTCCGGATGACAGTGCTCCAGATGACAGGGCTCCAGATGACAGTACTCCAGATGACAGGGCGCCAGATGCAGTGCTCCAGATGGCAGGGCTCCAGATGACGGGGCTCCAGATGACAGTGCTCCAGATGGCAGGGCTCCAGATGACGGGGCTCCAGATGACAGGGCTCCAAATGACAGGGCTCCAGATGACAGGGCGCCAGGGCTTGGTGGGAAGAAGGGCAGCGGAGAGTGGTGGGGCAAAACCACATTTATCTGGGAGTCCTCGATTGTCGAGACTTCCCTGCGCAATGACTCCCCTTCAGGATTTGTGCGGGAGTTCGTGCGGAGGCCTCGCCAGGGGAGGGGGCACTTCCGCCCGATCAAGGGGTATGCAGGCACCTCGCCCAGCACGGACGTTCGCTGATTCAAAATTGAGCGTGAAAGAGGACAGAGGGGTGGATAGACCAGGTGTCCCAAGGTGAGCGCTCCACATTTGTATGGGGTTTTAAACTGAAGCTGCCATTTTGAAGAGCATTCAGTACAGTCCACAGCCCTGCCGTTCTGAAGGCCTAAAATCCCCTAGTTACTGAGTCACATATCCGCATAGATGTGCAGACTACTACATGCAAACTTTTTCATGCACGCCATTTCAAGTAAACTGTGGTACACAGAACGCCATAGAAACATACTTCAAAGTCTGCCACCCCATAGGCTTTTTCAAGGTTAGGATGAATATGATCGTTGAGCCGTTCAAATCACGCGGTCGTGAACACCACTTCCGGACAAAGCGGGCATCAGTTGGCTCTCGATCAGTGTTGAGCAGCCCGTGCAAGTATCAGTCACAAATCACGTTTTGTGCTGCATAATATAAGAAGTTGGACATGGCTACTAATGATGACGGAAATGAGACTCGCAATCAAAAGCCTTATAGCGTTATAAAGGAGTATCTGAATGCAAGTATTTCATCAAATCTGATGAAATGCTTGATTCAACATCTCCAACTATGGAACATTCCATTCAAGTAGCTAGTAGTGATGTTCTTGTTTTGTTACCAGTTTTGCTCTCCGAGATAATTCACACGGTATGAAAACGTTAGCTAAGAAAAGAAGATCAAAAAAGGACTTGCAAGGGGATGGCCCTGACACATTTTTTTTCAGCCGGGCCGGCTCATCCAGCTGTCCAAGTAACTACTGATTTCGCCGAGGACAAAAATTGGACCTATGATGGTCGGTTTGTTTCTAGAGTCTAGATACGAATGAACCTGGTTTGTGTTGATGGTTGTCGGCCTGTATGCCGTGTGCAATCGTGTCCTCGGTGCTGCCAGCACTGAAGAGAGCTTGTGGCAGAATCATCTGCTGATGCCCGTGCTCTGACAAGAGCTACATATCTCTCTATACGGCACCCTGGCAAATAAGCACCAACAAAACCTTCAGGACTGTCGTACACCACCGTCAAATGGGCTCTTCGGGAACTCAGATTTTTTTTTCTGTAATACGAATGGCTGGCGTCTGTAAGCGAGTTAGCCTCTGCGCGTGCCACGTCCAGGTGACGGCTCTGCTTGAGCCCGCGGCCGCAGTCACGAACGGTCCCCGCCAAGTTCACGGCACTCGTTAGCAGGCCCATTTAATGGGCTTGATTAGCGGAGGAGGTTGATATATGACGACGGCGTGATGCAGTGGGGCTTCACCGCAGTAGGTCGCGTACCCGCTCCGCAGTAATACGTCTGCCAGGCCGCCTGCAGACGGCGCCACCGTGCCGGAATGCCAGCCGGCAGCTAATTAGCGATATGACGGCATGAGGATTTCATTAATCTGTTTTTTTTTTGTCCGCGGCCCCTTTGGGCTGGCAATGTTTATGTTTAATTATCTGTCGTGCACATCAGGGCTTGCGTCTGTCTGTGCGTCATACGTGGGCTGTATCAGGTCTTCCTCCGCTGCCAGCTGGTCAGTGACAGATTAGAAGATCCCAACCCATTTATTTGTGGTTTTCCTGGGCCCGGCTTCTAATCTCCCCCACATGGCATGATTGGCTCAGTACCGGACGTGTATGGGCCGTGGTCTTCCGATGCATCGGAAAATGGGCCCGTTTGATGTCCGTCTTGGACGCAACGGGCTGTCCGTGTTTCGGAGGCCTGTGTTTGAGTGTGCTGGTTTCTCTCTCTCTCTGGATGTGTCTACCTCTGTGCCATTGAGGTGTTAATCGCGGTTGAGCGTTCTGAGATAAGAACGTATTCTGCGGAGGCCATTTCTATATGTTTACACGCGCCCGGGTAGCCGGTTGTATACACTTCGCTCGTGTTGGGGTCAGTTTGGCCCCTCTTCAGATTTCAAAAGCCAAGAGAGCTAGAAGCACCAAATTCACAGGGTATGTTGGCCTCTACGTAGGTGAACTCATTGATGTAAAAGTTAAGGCTTTTATGGCATGACCTTCGGGTCAAATAAAGGCAAACAATGCCAAACTCTAGGCTGGTGCACAAAGTGCCCAGAACCTAGACACTTGTTCTAAGAAAAAGGTATTTAATGGTCATTCAAGACTGGAGACTTTGTTTGACCTTTGAAAGGTCATGTTGTCCAGAATCGTACAAGACTGCTTTGAGTTTTGCAACTGAATAAACATTTCAGATTGCACTAGGCGGTATGCGTTAAAAAACGAAAAGGTTGGCCTGGGTTATTGTCACTGATTTTAGGTCAGTTACCTTTTCTGACGTTAAAGAGTGTCATCTAAGGTATATAACACGTTTCCTTGTTTAAACAAGTTCGAAATGGGCACCAGAAACTACCGCATACAGCAAGGTTTGGCGTAATAAAACAGGTTGGTTTTTGACCTTGGTCTGACCGTCATACCTGAACCTATGTCAATGGAATTTGCTCGTTCAACGGTTGTGTGTACTAAGAAGCTATCTCAGAGAAATGTGGCTTTGTCTGACACTCCGTTGTTACATCAGATTGAACGATTCCTGAGGTATTGTCCTCTCTGCATCCATGGCCTGACTTTGGCCTGTTGTAAATCAGTGACCTGGCATGGTGCATCTAGATTTTCGATACTAAACGATCCGTTTTTCCATTGTCCACAGCTATGCAAAATTTGCCGTGGCCACACCTCGCCATTCGGAACCAATGCCAGAAAACCTATGAAGGGGGTCGAATTGACCCCCTCCCGAGCGCGTGTGAATCCCAACAGCAGCCCGATCGCTTATTTCCTGAGCATGCCAGAGAAGCGAGGCAGCCAGAGGCAAGCTGACGACGAAAGGGTCAGCGAACAGGCCCCGCGGTTTTGCTCAGTGCATTGACATGTGGGAGGTTAATCAATCGAACAGGCAAGGAGCAGCAACCACTCTTAGAACGTAGGTATAATCAAACTAAAACATTTGCATCTTTTATCGATGACCTCGAGTTTTGCCAGTTGAGAGACCTCTGATTTTTTTAACGCCAGGCTCTTAGTCTCGCAAACAGTCGTTTCGATTGACGTTTTTGTAATGAGTTACAAAAACTATGTCTTCCTAGCTCTTCCACAAAACTCGGTGCTAGTTTGTGCGTTGCATATTACCTACCTGGATTTTCCTTTACCTTCTTTGTTCATCTTTCACCTCCTCTCTTGAATATTGCATGTTTGGGATGTGTATGTTCTTATTGTTAGCCTTGTGCTTCGGTGTCTTGGGTTCCCGCAAGAGACGTGATACCGGGATCTACGCGATCCCTTACACGTTTTGCACCGACAGAATATTAGAGTGCAAAACATAGCTCATTTTAGGGCTGGAAGCTGTACGAAACCTGGTGAGTATTTCATGCTTATCGAGAAAGCGCTTAAACGGCTCCATTTCTTCTGACTGCAGCCCAAGACCTCCATGTGACTGTTATACAAATTTCATCCAGATCCCTCCGGCCAGTTTTGTGCGGAGTTACGTGACGTTCTCCAGTGCCCGCTGACTTCGGTATGCAGCAGCGATGGCAGCTCTCGGCGCGCGCTTTAACTAGTCACAGCCAAAGGTCAGCAGTTGTGGGTGCTGTCAAAGGTCGCCGTCGAGTTTTTGGTGATGGCCTTTGTCGAATTCACTGTCACATTTCGGAGCTCTCATCCAGGCTTTCCCGCCTCTGCTGCATCCGGATGCCGTCAACTTCTCTCATAGACGGAAGACATCGTCAGTAGTGTAAAGCTGACACGTTTCATCCCAGGGATGGCACGCTGGCGCACAAAGCTTTCCTTGTGTCTGCCTGCGTTGGATGCACTTTTCTCGATGCTGTCGCGAAGTGGAGGCGTGTGTTCTTTCCGTTCCGGCAATATAACCAGGGTTACTCTCCCTCAGATGTTTACTAACCCAACCAGTGTCGGCCAATTGTACCATAACCCTGTTTAAAGTAAGTACCAACTGGTAAAATTGGGAGAATACTAGTCAGTGCTCCCAAGACGAAAGAGCAGCTCCTTTTTTATGTAACCCCATATTTGGTAATTTGAGAAGCATCCGTGCCTTTGCCTCTCCACCAACCGATCGCATGTGACTTCCACTCCCCCCCCCCCCCCGCCCTTCTGACACTTGCGTCACAGTACCGCGGTTGCTGCCCCCCAGTGCATGACAGTTGTTTACCAATCGTGCATTTTGTCCAATCCCACCTTTGCTCCCCCACTCTAACAGCGGTCGTGTACTCAACCCAAACTTTCCCGAGTCCCTGGTGTTCCCCCATCCCCCGTCAATCAGCGCTCGACACGCCACTGGCAGAGTAACACGTCAAAGATCACTGTCTGCTGCTGCTGGGCCGCGGGACACCGACTGTCTTCACTGCACCATTAACAGGGTCAATGTTCAACATCAGGGCACGCTGCTGCCAAACAAACACCATCGGAAATCAACACAGGTCGATTGCTCAACCTAGGCACGTCGAGGGGCACTTAAGGCGAAAACGCATGCCTGGGCATGCATTTCTCCCCATGTAGGTATGTGTGTTGTGTTGTGTGTACCAAAATCACCTGGCAGCAATGGCAAAAAGCTTCATGGCCATGGGGGCTTGGTGGTTTGCTTCATCTGAATTGAGTACTTCCGTATGAAGTTATAAAACAAAGCTTCAGAAAAACTGCATGCGCCGGTCATCAAGCACCACATCTCAGGGTGAGCACCACAGCAGGCTTACTTTGATGGCCTCTGTACAAACGTGATCGTGGAGTCAGCGTCGAACAAAACATGTTCTCAAGGTCTCCCATCCGTCACTTCCCACCTGAACATGTCACGAAACCGGCCTGGCTGCGATGCATTCGTGGTATACCCGTTCTCCTTTCCCCCAAGCGCCGTTTAAAGTCGTAAAAATGAATGCCTGTACGTCCACCGGCCGGGGCTCGTGCTCGCCGCCAGCAGTCAGGGGGCCGTTGTGACGTCACACATTGTATGTCCCGCCTGCCGGGGCTCGTGCTCGCCGCCAGCAGTCAGGGGGCCATTGTGACGTCACACATTGTATGTCCCGTCTGCCGGGGCTCGTGCTCGCCGCCAGCAGTCAGGCGGCCGTTGTGACGTCACACATTGTATCTCCCGTCTGCCGGGGCGGGTGAGAGCTACTGCAGGCGCTGGCTCGACTGGCTGATGTGCCGCCGCTGAGATGTGCTAGGCAACGATACACCCGCGGCGGCGGCGCAGTGGGGCGGTGACACAGCCGAGCCGGTGGCGCGGTGCTGCGCGCCAGCCTGTCGTCGGCGACTGCACCCCGCCGTGGTTGACCACTGCGCCCAACCACAGCCGACGCTGTTATAGCTGACCGCAGCGGCTGGTCACAGCTGACCGCTGCGCCTGGTCACAGCGGACCGCTGCACCTGGTCACAACTGGCCGCTGCGCCTGGCCACAGCTGGCCGCTGCGCCTGGCCACAGCTGACGCTGCCCCTGCTGGCTGCTGTGCCCGGCGTACTCAGCAGGTCATCAATTACGGGATGGCACTCCTGGGCGCTATGCAGATGGAATGATGGCCGCACGGCCGCGGCAGGTGGGCGGCCGGCCCAACCAGCGGTGGCCCGGCGAGACCATGAATAATCAGGCGGGCAGACCCGCACCGGACTGACCGTGAATCATTCGCCCCGTACCTGGGTCTCCAGACCTCCGACACGGAGGCTCCGGGCCGCGCTGGCGGCGCCGACGTCAGGCGCGGCGCCGCCGCCGCTGTCCGCCGGTGTCGGCCACGGCTTGCCTCCGGGCCGAACGCCTCCCGCGTCCCGCTCATTGTTGTGGGCGGCGCGGTGGCGGCGGGGCGCCGCGCGGCCCGCTCCAGCGCGCCCAAACGTAAATCACGGCGGCCGGAACCCGGCGACGCGCGCCGTAAGGCTCAGCGCCCGCCGACCACGCGCGCTAACCCGCTCCTTACGGCGCCCGCCGGCCGGCCGCATTCCTGGCGCGTTCCGAGCGCGCAGCCCCGGTGACATGGTCAACACAGGAGCGTGCCAGCGGCTACCACCGGACGCGGCTACGGTCGGGCCGCAGCAGACGGTCTGACGCCCGCACCGCCGCGACGCTGTCCACCCCGCGCAATCCCCGCGGCTCTTTCCACCCCGTGCCGCCACGGTCCACGCCGTATCACCGTGGCTCTGTCCACCCTGCGCAATCCCCGCGGCTCTGTTCACCCCGCACCGCCGCGGCTCTGTTCACTCCGCGCCGCCACGGCTCTGTCCACGCCGCGCCATCGCGACTCTGTCCACCTCGCGCAATCCCCGCGGCTCTGTCCACCTCACGCCGCCGCGGCTCTCTCCACCCCGCGCAGTCCCCGCGTGTTGATACAGCGGGCTGGGCCGGGATTTCTGGCTGACCGTTTTTCCAAGACCTGCCTTGTTTTTATTTTTAATCTTTTGTTTTGCATGGATTCGCACGTTGCTCACCCCATGCCGTCTTTTTATTGAAATAGCTGGACTTAGTTCTCTGGACTCCGTCTTCCATTCTTTCCAGCTGAAGGGAATTCGGCCTTGGTTGAATGGAATTTGCTCTAGTGTCCCAACGAGCTGCGAGTCGGTGGCCATGGCGTCATTGGCCTGAGGCTGCGCATTGTTCTGTTATTGATTTTGATGATCGCATCCTTCTGTAATCCTGCAGTGCTGAATGTGCGCAGTCCCATAGTCCCATAAGCCTGGTCGTGGTGTCTCTCTTAAGGGGCCTCAGATCGTTCCGTTGCGCCGGCCATGCTGTTGTTGGAGCGGCAGTCAAGTGCGGGCCTCGCTATTTCCAGCCACTCGGACAGCCGACATTGTTTAAGCCCGAAGCCAGCGAGTAATGGGGGTCGTAATCACGGCGGCGCTGCAATTTTCCGGAAAAACAACGTTACCGGACGGCGGTTGGCCGTTGGGGACGTGGAAACACGGTGCAAATTGTTGCAGCGGAACAGCGCCGGGTTTAATCGGTGCGGGTGGCACGCCGTGACGTCACTGACTGTGACATGATTACTGCTTCAGAGTATCCGTTAACAAAATGCATCGCTCGGGAGCGGTGTTTATACACCTAGTAGAACGTGCATGCGTCAGATTGTGGGAGGAGCATATTGCGGTCTTCGAAGTGGCTATGTTTGAACGAGTGTTGTGTTCATTCCATTTCGAGACTGTCCATGTCGTGGAGTTGACGGCTGACGTACTTTTTGAGCATCGGAGGCCCGGTGCTTTGATTTAGGATCAGCGGGTAGGTACGGCAAATTCCGACCTGTGTGAGTCCCCCATGGGCACCATTATTTAGCATGCATTGTAGCGGTATCGCGGCAAACCAGCTGTATTCGTGGACAATTTGTCGTGTTGAGTTGTGATTGATGCTGCTTTCGCGATTCACTAAAGCGATCAGGGCGTGCCGTCCTCGATCACTGCCGTCGATGACCATCGAGGATTGCTTCGATACATGAGGACCCACGTGAACGCCAGTGCCTTTAGGCACAAGTCGTATGCTAATAATGACAGTGGTCGCCATCTCACTGCCAAATCCCCGCCTGATGCTGCTCGAGCGGCATCTATTCCGACTGCGGCACACAGCGCATTATCCCGACTCAGACTTTGAGGAGTGCGGCACAACCTGGAGTCGGCGCTCCGAAATCGATTCCGATGCAGTCGATTCAGGTACAGGAAGCGAGCTACAACTATGTTTGAGTCAGTTCACCGACAGTTTGGCAGACTCAACTCTGATTTGGGTAACTCTGACTCACAGGAAATATTTACAGGACTCGTGTCAACCTGACTTCACGAACATTCCAGCGATTCCGGAATCGGCTTCAAATCTGCCCAGAGTCAAGCACGTCTGTACGTGCTACTATTTTTGCTCCTGTTCTTCGAAGCACATAGCGTGAGCCCCCCCCCCCCCCCCCCCTCCTTCGGTCTCCCCACCCACTCCTCCCAAACGCCGACGATTACCCGTCGCTTTGACTGCATTCAGTTTTGTGTCTGCGCAGTTCGGCGGCTCACGACCAATTAGCGTCGTCGACGGGCGGCTCTCTAGAGCTGATGATTGCGCCGTCGGGCTGGCCCGGCTGGGCTCGTTAGCGGCCCGCCACCGCCGACCGGCCACTCGGTGCACGCCACTCGCGCCCGTAATTATATCCCGCCGTATTGATTGCCGTAGTGCGGTGCCCTTTCGTCCGCGGGCGGACGCGAGCGGCGCCCGCCGTGGGCACAGCGGCGCTGGGTTTGCACCTCCCCGGCGTCTCGTGTTTGAGTGCGGCTTTGTCCTGTTCGGCATATGAGTCAGGGGTGCGCTATTGGCGATTTTTGGTCGATGCGTACGAGTGGGGAGTCGCCTTGGGACGTCTGGCAACGAAGACGCATCGTAAGGGCCTCGCGGAGCGGCGCTTCGCCCCCCGATCGCTGTCGGTCGAGCGGTCAGCCGAACAGCCATCCTGCCACCGCTTCTGCGCGCGCCGCTGTACGGTCTCCTTACGGAGGTCTCACCCAGAGGCGACGGGTCGGCGACTGATGGCTATATTTTTTCGAAAACGTGTTGGGCCAGCGGCAAAAATTAAAAATTCGGATTGTACCGAAGCTGGCGTCCGTTGCTTGGTGGCGGACGAGTTTGGAAGACCACCGCCCGACAAGCCAGCGCAGGCCGACAGTTGTTTAGTCGGCCAGTACGGATGACAGCATGACATGGCCATGTTCCGGTGGTGGAGGGGCCGCTGGTAACACGAGCCCGCCGGCCCACGGCCACGCAGGGTGTCAGAGGGGCGTCGCAAGCGGGACGACGAACCCGCCCTCCATTAATCCTATTAGCGGCGCATCCGGTGGGCAGGCTATCAGGGTCACCACTCGCGCGAGATGGTGTCATGATTGCCATTTGGCCTACGCTGTTTCTGGGGTGGATGCGAGGGACTGCACAGTCGGAATCTTGCCCGAACTTTTTACCCAACATGATATCAATCACGACGTGCAGAGGCACGGCCCGCTGTTAGTTCTTTGGATCCACACCGAACCAACGGATTTCTGAGACTTCTGACTCGTGACCACCCCTTACTGCATGCACACCGCTTTTGTTACCCTTCTTGATCTAGTTCCGTGACCGGTTCATCGCCGCCGCCGCTAGCTGGTGACGTACTTTACGGCGAATTGCTTCCTTTCACTGCCTGCAGTTACCGGCACCGCACGATTGATCGCCCGTTAAGTACCGAACCAACTGCCGTAAAGCACTGGGTACAATGCTCAGATGCAGATCGGTCCTTATGTTCTGCCGTTGAGCTGCAGTACGCATCTCGAACACGTGACAGCAGTTCATGGACCCACAGGCTGCAGGGTTTGAGTGTCCGCTTCTTGAATGTTCTGGGCCACGGTGTCAAGGTTCAATCGAAGGCTGTGGTCCTCTTACCGGACCTTAACACATCTTGTATTAACGCCCAGGTAACGAAAAATGTGTTGCCGCATAGCCCTGGCCAAGTGCGTGCAGCAGCCGGTGGTGACTCGGCCGCAGCAGCTGGCGGTGCGTGGCCGCAGCAGCTGGCGGTGACGTGGCCGTGGCAGCCAGCCGTGCTGTGGCCGTGGCAGCCGGCCGTGCCGTGGTCTCAGCAGCTGGCGGTGCGTGGCCGCAGCAGCTGGTGGTGACGCGACCGTGGCAGCCAGCCGTGCTGTGGCCGTGGCAGCCGGCCGTGCCGTGGCCTCAGCAGCTGGCGGTGCGTGGCCGCAGCAGCTGACGGTGACGTGGCCGTGGCAGCCAGCCGTGCAGTGGCCGTGGCAGCCGGCCGTGCCGTGGCCGCAGCAGCCAGCCGTGCCGTGGCCAGCAGCTGGCGGTGGTGACGTGGCCGCAGCAGCCAGCCGTGCCGTGGCCATGGCGAGCCACGGCAGCCACCCGATCTGTCGGACGGCCCCGCCGTCACTTCCGCCGAGCGCCCTCTGTTTTGTTTGTGTTTCAGTCGTCATGCATCGGCCCCTGTTTATAGCACGTCAGCACTTACTGGGAGCCCGCTGTGACATCATTGTGTCAACGCCTCGCCATTGGCATATACAGAGCGGCGGCTGAGCCGACCTGGGGGGGCTGCGCTCGCCGTGTGTACACCCCGCTGCCAGGGCCCGCCTCGCGCGCGAACCCTCAGCCGGCATCGTTGCGCCTGATGCCAAAAGAAACGATCAATGGCCTCGAGCCTGGGTTTAACGCCGCCGGGCAGGCCGCTAAGGTGTCCGTGTCAACTGTAAAGCTCTGAATGGCCAGAGTCAGCGCTCTGTCAGTCCGTTTGGTCTAGGGAGGAGTCAGAGTAGACGCTGTTAGGGTCAAATGAGGTCATCTCATGAATTACATTAAGGGATCTAGTAAGAAAGGTCCATTGGTCTGTAACGTCTTTTTTACGGAAGCCTTATAACACGAAATCAGTGTAAATACCGGGACAATTTTCTACGAATTGTATATCTACACCTTGCACGATTCATACGGTATAGCTAGAGCCCAAAATATGGGTAGGAGATTCTCTGGTTCTTTGCGGCAGTTAAAAAAGGTATGGGCTCAAGATTGTGGCATTATGCTGTCACAGTCTTTTTTTGGAAAGCGTGGAAATGTGTCACCAGCAAAAATGTATGCCTAGCTTCATGATGTTGGCTAGAACAGAACCATGGCCATAAACATGTGAAGTGATGGGTTTGCGATTCAAAAATGGTGAACGGAGCATCAGGGACAAAGCGAGGTCTGGCAGGCCCCTGGGCGCATCAAGCCCTAATTGGCTGGCAAAGTGTACAAGCTGATCGAGCAAAACTGTCGGATCCATGTGCGTGATCTAGCTTGACAGGCCTGTTATAAGAGGTGATCATAAAAATCATTAATCAGCTGGATTGCTGCAGAACCTCCGCAAGATGGATTCCCAAACTGTTCACACAAGGACAAAAAAACACCCTTCTTGAAGCCGGCGTTTTTCTTTGAACACATACCAAGGCTTCTGATGTCACAGCTGGTAGCTTAAATACATCTTCTGCAGCCGCGTGCACCCCGTACCGAACTGCACATCCCGAAAACGGTCGATTTCAGTCTGTTGTTAAAAGGTACACCACCCTTGCGGTAATTTTCTCTCTAGTCAGTAATTTTCCATCGTAACGTAAACCTCTTTAAGGACGTTTGGCAAGGTATTTTTGATAACGCATTTCGGCGATTTAGATGCAAATTGTCATCAGCAGTGATATATATGCCCATAGCGAACAGGTCAGTTACTGTCCACATGAGGACCCGCCGTCTCCTGTTGATATCGGGAGATATCCTTGCGGTATTCGCAGAAGCCGCAAGGCGAGTCGATGGTCGCTCAATGTTCAGTGCTTCCGTGTGTGTTTTATTATCCACCTGGTCTATGCATTCATTGCAAGAGACGCTGCTTACTTCAACTGGGCTCGGTATTAACACGTGCTCGGGTGGGGGTCAAATTGACCCCCCCCCCGAAGGTTTTTCCAGAATGGTTTCCGAACGGCGGCGCCAAATTTCGCATAGCTGTAGACAATTGAATGGCGGGTCGTTTGACACCACAAATTTAGATGTTCCTTGTAAGGTAGCTGACCTGTGGCAGGTCAAAGTCAGGCCATGGTTTCAGCGAAGGCAATATCAAGGGAGTCCTTCAATCTGATCTAACAACGGAGTCTTAGACGAAGCCGTGCATCTCTGAGATGCTCTCTTAGGCGACACAACAGTTGAATGAGGAAATTACATTTATCTAAGTTCAGGTATAAAGGTCACACCAAGGTCAAAACCAGCCTATTTGATTACTTTAGGGCTCGCTGTATGGGATAGTTTCTGGTGCTTATTTCGAGTTCATTGATAGCAGGAGCCGCATTATACATTTTCCATAACCTCTTCGAGGTCAGAATAGGTCATTGACGTAAAATGAACCAGGTCAGCATTTCGTTTTAGGAACATGCTGCCTAGCCTAATCTTTGTCGCCTAGTCAAATGCAGAACTCAAATCAGTCTTGCATGATCTTGGTCACCTTGACCTTTAAAGGTCAAACAAGGTCACTGGCCGTGAATGAGGATATGACCTTTTGCTCAGAAACAGTTACCTAGGTTCTGGGGGCACTTTGGAGACCAACCTGGATGTTGACCTTCTTTGACCTTTTTGACCCGAAGGTCATGACCTATGAACCTGAAACATTGACCTTACCGATTTCACGTACAATTCCAAACACTGTAAATTTGGTGTCTCCAGCTTTCTTAGTTCCTGAGATCTCAGAGGGGTCAAATTGACCCCCGCCCCCACCCGAGCAAAGGGTATCTAGCCGGCCACCCGGGCGAGTGCTAAAGTGGAGGCTTCCCTCAGTGACATGTGTCGTCCTACGCTGTGTGGCATAGGACGACAGATGTTACCAGACAGGTATGGCTTCGTCGGTTTGGTCAATGGCATCTTATGTTTTCAGCCGAGTCTCCTTGCCTCGCGCTGGTTGTAAGTCAAACGTTGTTTTTGTTGGCTCGGCATGATGCGCCATTTCCATGTTAAGTCGTTTTTATTTGTTATGTCAGATTGTTAATCATCTGGTTTTCAACGTGGCTGCTGTCTCAAAAATCATGGACACAGTGGGTGCTAATTTGCTCTGTGTGAAGCTTTTTTTGCAACGAAATAAACATGCTTTTGAAATTAACCGTTAGGCGATGACCAAAAATAGCGTGCATGTTTTGACCGTTAGTTGGTTAACCATATCTGCCATAAGGGTATGCTCTATCGGCATGACAGTAAAATGACCGCACCATGGGACCGGCTGATGTATCAGTGTGTGTTCCCTGCAGGTAAGTGCGTCTAAGCGCGCGGCACAAGATGTGCTGGGGAACAAATTATCCGTTGTACAATAGATTCTGTGGAAAAACGTAAAGCTGTAAATGCACTTAGAACAGCTACGATATTGTCGGCATATGAGCCACTGTTATCCTTCGGTC
Source organism: Pollicipes pollicipes (assembly GCF_011947565.3). Classification (NCBI taxonomy): domain Eukaryota; kingdom Metazoa; phylum Arthropoda; class Thecostraca; order Pollicipedomorpha; family Pollicipedidae; genus Pollicipes; species Pollicipes pollicipes. Next base: position 18,956,285 of record NW_023596545.1, on the reverse strand, counting down.
GTAGGTGGGAAGAGAGAAATTGCAGTTATTTGTGTAAAGTGCAGTTCAATCCAGAAGTCATTCGCATGTCGGCCGTCTGCGCGCCTTATGGGTTCTGCAACACCCCGTAATGTCTTGTCAGCGTAGCTCTTCACACTATTCGGTTACGAGAATGTAAAATTAACGACGAGAGATGAAAAAGCAAATGGTAAGGATGGTAAGTTCCATGCGCACCTAGTCTCACAGGACTTCTCTCTGCGTGGTAAGAAATGTGGTATTTTATTGTCATTCGTTATTGTGGTTAGCGGTGGTAACCCCTCTGACTTTTCGGTGGAGTTTGTGAGCATAACAATGCGTCATAATGACTTTTGGGCTACCAAGTTTGAGTTCAACTAATGTCGAGCTCGAACTGACGAAAAGGCCTTCTTTCGTACCATGTCGGGTTCACGAGACATCACCTCGTCATCAAAGGTATCTGCGGGATTAACGCGCAAAGTTGTTTTTGTGAAGCGCTTTCGCGATGCCTTACGTACGAGCAGCGGCTCTGAATACGTGGGATAGTGTTATAAGCAATATCAATGCTGGTGATGTTCCACCAAGGCCGAGTTGGCTGAGCTGGTCACAATGCGTAAAATATTGAACTTTGCGTCAATTTTCTCCTCAAAGGTGTTATAAAGTGAGTAAAAACGGTCGAAATGTACCACTAGTAAGGTGTACCTTATATACCAGTAGTAAGAAGGTGATCACCGGTGTACCTTTATATACCAGTGGTAAGGTGATCACCGGTGTACCTTATAGGCCAGTAATAAGGTGATCACCGGTGTGCCTTATATACCAGTAGTAAGGTGATCACCGGTGTACCTTATACTAGTACCAGTAGCATGTATACAGTAGCATATGTTCAGTAGCATGTATATATATATATATATATATATATATATATATATATATGTATATATATATGTATGTACATATATATATATATATATATATATATATATATATATACATATATATATACATATATATATATACGTATATGTATATACCGCAATATCGTGTTGTACCAGTGGTGATGCACTTGAGGTCCAGGCCGTGACAGGGCAGACCAGGTTAAGCCTTGAAAGCCGATAAAAGTAATATAAGTAAGCGTTTTAGTGCGCAGAAATATTGTTTTGCAACAATTTGCATTTTGCGAGTGTTACACCATCCGAGGACTGTTCGACACCAGTGCTGTGCAGTTGAACCCGGCTTTTCAAATTAGCCGCACAAGAGAGCGTAGGATAGCTCTGCTACAGTTTGCGCAAGATCCGCTGGGTGTACCGTCATGTCTTGGCCTTAATGTAAGGCAAAAACGAGGGGCGGGGCAGGACAACAAATTTTGTTGGTACCTTTGTTTTGGCAGGGTTTTGGTCTATAACGTTAGTTCAAACGCAAAGTGGAAGTGTTAATATTTCAGTTTGGGGGGATTTGTTAGGTTTGAAAGGCTGCTTTGTGCGGAAGAAGGCTCGGCTCGGTTATGAAAGTCAAAGCTGGGAGCTTTTTTGACAGGTTAAATTCCCTTTTAAGCACGCTTGTTGGCCATGCGTAATTATGTTACAATGGAACTGTAAAATCCAGTAAACATTCTGCCACAAATTCGGTATTTGACAGGGCATACAAAGTACATTTTTCGCTGCTACAGAAAAAACGTATTACGAGTTGCACTGTATGTTCTGTGCGTTCTAAATCTTTCTCGCATACAAACTGACGCTTCATATGTGGGCCTAGGAGCCAGAAAGATCGGAAGTTAAGTGAGAAATCAAACACACAAAAACTAAGTTCCAAAGAAGTGAACGCTTTGGTCCGCTCCTATCTCCAAAAGTTCATGGCAAACTTCCATCCTCGCTCGTAATGGCGTAGGTTGGGATGAAAGCCCTTTAGGCCACCAATGAATATTTTTGGACTGCAGAATGAAGGAGGGAGCCTGAGTGGTGGGACAAAACGGCGGCCATTTGAGAGTCCTCCACCACCCAGACATACCCCAGCCAGGAAGCCTCTATTGGGCTACGTGGGCACCCGGGCGGCACTCGGCCAGGGGGCGCTGAGACCGGCCCATCAATGATCGCGGCACTTGCCTGGCAGACACAATGGTTGCGTGTTTGGGGGATTCAGAATAAAACAGTGAATGAGGAAAGAAGGGCGGGTATCGTTGGTAACGAATGGTTTAGTGGTGCTTTCAGTGCTCAGTTGGAGGGAATGTCCCACATTTGAAGCTATTGAGACCACCCGCTGAGATGGACGGGCTGTGTCTCACTTGTATATCAGCTCGCCGAGACGTGACGTGGTGACTAATGCTTGTAGTGAGCCCGAATATCGCTGTGTGCACGTGTTCTGGCTCTGTCTCTTGGTGTTCTTGTGTAGTTTTTTGTTATGCTTTTGCTTGCATTTGTATACTCGATACGGCGCTATTCCTGAACTATTCAATCCTTAATCTCATCTCCGTCGTGACTAGTTGTGCTGGTCAAATTCATCTATAACGCTTCACAAAACGTGATTCGTGTTCGAAACTTGCATGTTGCGCATTAAACTGGCTGGAGGCTAACTGCTGCCCGTTGATGCTACAACGCGCGCTGACGTACTGCAGACCCGACTCTATGACTCTATGACTCTATGACTTCAACTCTAGGTTATATACCTCTTGACCTTGAGCGCAATATGGCCGTGTGGAGGCGGGATTCGTGTGACGTTTCTATGACATCATACATTGCTGGGGAACGTCAAAATAGGTGGTGCGAAACAGTCTGCACAAGGTGGCGTGTACCTGGCCTGGAAACGAGGGGATTTGAAGTCCTAAAAAGGGCATGGCTGCGAACCGCAGGGAATGATCTTGAGAATAGCTATCTCAGTGCCGAACCCCATACAAATGTGGAACAGTCCTTTAAATGCACTTGGCAGCTGGGCAGCAGTGATGTCATTGCGATTCCCCTCGGGTCCGCAACGCTGAAAGCGTCGAGTGGAGCTGTTGTTGCCGCACGTCCTCATGCAAGTGTGTCCCGAGCCGCACCACCCCATGACGCTCGTGCTCCACTTGTGTGCTGTAAGCTACCCCTCGGTGTGGACGGCTCAGCGCCGAGAACTTTACATCCGAAGACGTCCACTGCAGCGTGTCGGGCGTGACCGGCGCCTCGTCGTCCCCCAGCGTCCGCGGCGCCATCCGAGCGCTGCGCCTCGGTCGCCGGCCAGCCGTGACCCGTGCACGGCCGGCGGAGAGAGCGGCCGGCCGCGCGCCATGCCCTCCTAACCGGTCCGGGCACGTGCCCACTGCCACAGCCGCTGCCGCCGCCGCTGCTGCGCTTTACGGCCCGTTCGAGAGCGCCAAGTGTTTGCACGCGGCGCCGTGCACGGGCCTCTCCCGACCGCGTGCGAGCGCTCTAATGAATTTATGTCGCAATAGCGGATCCGGAGCCGCGTGCAATTACAATAAATTGCACATGCTGGCACTGGGCGGGTGTCGGCAGCTCGCGCTGTTACCTCGTCTCCCGTTGAGAGGGGAGGGGAGCGAGACCGTGCCAGTCATGAGTTTCCAGCGCCTGATTTCTTGTGGCGCACGGGCGGCTCAAGGTGGACCAAACCGTTTAGGGCTGTTGCAGTTTGTTGGCGACCACGGCGAGAACGTAGATTAACGTTCTCGTTATACCTCATAAGTTGCTGGGAGGTCATCATCGGCAGGCAGTATGCTTATGCTGAGATACGTCCATATATTCTCATCGCATGCTGTCATGTGGTGAAAACGTTTTGCGTGGATTGAAGCAGCGCAGCGGTTACCGAGCTTCAGGAGCGGGCATTAGACTTGTAGATGAGAGATATTACTCTTGGTTTTGCGTGGTTAAAGTATATATTTCAACTTTGCGAATAATTTGACGAGAGCAAAGTCTGATTCAGCACAGTACGTACGTAATGGCTGCGCTATATGTTGACGCCAAAATTGCTGGAAAGCAAGCATTTCGTAAAGGAAACCATTTAGCTCCATGGCATCATGATGCACGTGACGTTTTATTTTAAGCAGTCACGTTCTTGCAGCGTTCGTCGCTCGAACATTCCGTTCAAGGGCGGTGCGACTATGCCACATGTTTTTGCATCCGTATGTAACATTTCAACACAACTGCGTTAACGAAGCTTTCGGCGATCGTCGGGTATTTTAGTTTCTAATCATCGGCGGTTTTTTAGATTAAGCTTTTTTATGCATTGTGTCGAACGTATGTTTGCGCTTGTTCATCCGTCTATCTGTTCTATATTCTTTGTTTATTGTTCTGTTCTATCTGTTCTATAACACACCTATGCCATTTCAAAGCCACACATACGTGAGAGACGCTTCCGCGACGGCTCACCCAGTTTCCAGCACTCCTGTGGGCTCCCGCGTACTCCATATGTAGCCAAGGCAAAGGCGAGGACACGGAGAGGTCCGTGGATGTCAGGGCAACTCTGCTCTTCAAGTGTGCTGAACAGCATTCCCTTTTCCACTTCATATTGTCTTTGTCACCTCCCCCCTCCCACACTTTTTGCGGCGTTGCTCTGGCTGTGAGCCGAGTGATATTTTGTGGGCGAAGCGCCTCACCATTGCGGCTATACATGGGCGTGCGAAAGGGTGTGCGAGATCGGAAGCATGACGTCCAGATATTCAGCTTCACAAGCTTGCCACCCCTTGATAGAATGCGCCGGCCTGTGCCCGCCCTCTTACATGCGTCTCGGCCGTGTTGGCCTCGGGCGATACCGCCAACAGCGCTATCGTTTTTGTTGGTTGTCTTCCTTCCATGTGTCGATTTATCCGGGCCCCTACCGACACGAATCCTCCTCAAACCTGGCACACATCACTGTTTTTGCGGCTAGTCGCCAGGCGTATTGCGCGTCGGTGGCCAGTTCCCGCCTTTTTCTTTGTTCTCCGGCGCCGTGTCGCTACTGAGTTACCCGCTATCGGAGACCGATCAGGCTGCAGCGGGCCGAGGGGATAAATCCTCGGCCAGGCTGCCAGCGAGCCTGTAATTGCGCCGGACGGTAATTGCAACAAGCAGACCATTTGCATAGTCAATGGACAGCAACCTGTGTGCCGCCCATGCGATGGCTGGATGGGAGAGTGGCGATTTGAGCGTACTTTCTCTATGAACGGAGAGCGGCATGCACAGGCCCTCCAGCGGCTGAAGGTGTTTGCTTTGGTATTATTTCTTAGCGTAGCAGCCCTTGGTCTTTCCGCGTACCGGTCATGTTTTCGCAATTTGCTTGTCTCTTTAGCGGCTTCGATTGTCTCTTAGTTCGTACCCTGGCGTGTCTCAATCAATGCTCGAGTGATGCGTGCTGCCCTCGTCGGCCCTGGCGGCGCCCGTTATCGGTGGGCTCTGCGCGGTATGGCTCGCCGCCCACTGCGCCGTACGTCGTGCCACGTCAGCGCCCCCTGGGCACATCGCGCGTCTACAGCGTGTCCCAGCCGCCTCTGCCCCGGGGCGCCTCTTTGGTCAGTGCTGAGCGTCCCAGCCGCCTCTGCCCCCGGAGCGCCTCTTTGGTCAGTGCTGAGTGTCCCAGCCGCCTCCGCCCCGGGGCGCCCCTCTGGCCAGCGCTGAGAGCGTCCCAGCCGCCTCTGCCTCCGGTGCACCTCTCTGGACAGCGCTGAGAGCGTCCCAGCCGCCTCTGCCTCCGGAGCGCCCCTCTGGCCAGCGCTGAGAGCGTCCCAGCCGCCTCTGTCCCCGGAGCGCCTCTTTGGTCAGTGCTGAGTGTCCCAGCCGCCTCTGCCTCCGGAGCGCCCCTCTGGCCAGCGCTGAGAGCGTCCCAGCCGCCTCTGCCTCCGGTGCACCTCTCTGCACAGCGCTGAGAGCGTCCCAGCCGCCTCTGTCCCCGGAGCGCCCCTCTGGCCAGCGCTGAGAGCGTCCCTGCCGCCTCTGCCTCCGGTGCACCTCTCTGGACAGCGCTGAGAGCGTCCCAGCCGCCTCTGCCTCCGGTGCACCTCTCTGGCTAGCGCTGAGAGCGTCCCAGCCGCCTCTGCGCCCGGAGCGCCCCCGGCTAGCGCTGGGAGCGGCATGGACCCAGTGGTCATGTGTCGCGGGTCGGGCCGCTAAGCCGCGGCGGGTTGAGGACACGTCACGGGCCGGCTGCTGCCCGGCCGTGTTTGCTCAGGTGCTGTGACGCCGGGACGGCGCGGACGTTCCGGAGCGTCTGAGTGGTCGTTTGGAGGTGATGCTGTTTTTAGGCCCCTCGCGACTAGGCAGCATGACCCACGTGCGTCATGTCGCCCCGCGAGCCGGCTTTGTGTGTTCAGGTTCGGAGTGAGGTCATTCGGAATGGTTAGCTATTGGAGGTTGTTTTGTCACTGAGATGGGGCAGAAAATCGTCGCTTCTGCCGGCGGTCCTCTCTGATACACGGAGCCGTGGGATCCAGGTCATTCACAATACCTATCGGCCCTGCGTGCTTATTCCAGAGTGCAGTTATTTTCGCGAAGTATCAGTGAGGGGCGTAGTTTCCAACACTGATTTTGCGCTCAGCCCTGTTTGAATCAGTCGAATCAGCGTGCGATGCCCAGCGCGAGTCACCATATTTTCTTTCTCCGCCAGTCGTAAAAAATTGATACATCGCTAGATCATTTTGATTTTTAGCACGTCTGTTATATCTTTTATCTAAGGCTGGTAGGGTACGTCGTCAGGTTCAGTGAACTGAGCTGCAACTTGGGTGGGGAGCGGGCTCGAACCCGTGCAGCTGAGCTCTTTTCGCCGCTCCGCCTCCGGCCTTCATAAGGGAACGTTCCTGGCGAAACTTGTTCTGTAGTTTCTAAACACGTCTCTGTCGATGAATGCTGTCTGCCACCCACGCTGCTCGCATCAATGTGAGTCGGGTTTTAGTTATCGCGTCGCCACGGCCCCCTCGTTCCTCTGCCGGAAGAAGTTCGTACTTCCTATCTCGATTTGCGATCATATCGATCGATTATCTATATCTTTTTCGGTTTTCCTATTTCAGTGCCTGTTCACCTGGTGCTGCCACACATATCTGACAGGCGCAGGCGCGCGGTGCAATGTTCGGCACGCGCTAGCTGAAACCTTTTGCGAAAATAATCGACCAGTGCGCGGTGGCACGCATGGTTTGCATTCGTCCACAATGCCTTCATTTGTGGTTTTTTGCATAACACGTGAAATGTCTTGGAGCTAAGAGCATTCCAGACAGCAGTAATCTATCACTCGCGAACGATGCCAAATGCGGTCACTCACTCCTGATGGACAGACGTTGAAACCGGACGTTATGCATCAGCTGAACTGTTTAACGTGTCGTCAGGGCTTCCTACCAATGTCTCACTATTGTCCGTCTGCTTGACCACAGAGCTGGGGGCAGGCGATGGAGCTACCTCTGCTGAACATCACCCCGCTCCGACGTCACCCCAGCCTCCAACGACGGCCGAGGACCGCGTTGGACGCGCCACGACGTGTCCGGCAGATGGCTCTGGTGACGCGCCTTCGGGCTTTATAGGTGGCGCTGTGGGCAGCCAGCGGGCCGGTGCCGCCACGCCGGTGGTGACGTCGGTTGGCTAGTTTGATCCGCTGACTTCTTCATGTGTGACACAGTCCTCGCAAGATCTCGGCCTGCATGTACCGGATATGCAGGCTCTGTCTCGGCCAGCAGCAAAAGTGGACTAGACTAGGCTACTCAACCGGCAGAGTGCGTCTCAATACGCGTCATGTTGGAATGTGAACTCAAGTTACCCTGTTTCGAGAAGCGGGCACATTGCTCCGAAGTGCGGAGCAGCATTACAATGGTATACCGTCAAGTTTGTTCCTAATATTTGCAGTTGTAGCCGTGCGTGTACTTGAGAGTGAGTGTTCTAGTGCGTAGTGTAAGGTTAGTGTTTCATACGTCTGTGGTCAGGCGTGCCCAACCCGTGTCGTGATTCAAGTGATTGTCGTAAGCAGTGTTGCACCGATCATAACAAGAGTGCGGTCAGTTCAACTGAATAACACTAAAGCAATTCGAGAGTTCCTGAGCTTGCGTGCCTTTATGATCCTCGCATTGTAACAGATGCCGTGCCGTGAGAGCTTCGCTCGGGTGGGCGAGTGCGTGGGAATGACGTCACTATACTAACGTCACAACCCTGGCAGCAACTGACACCGGAGTTGCACTTCCACAACACATTCCTGCATTTGTAAACTAACAGATGTTCCTAACGTCTATGCTGCCGCATCAGGGCCTCACTGCTGCGTTGTTGAAAGTGCATAGCTAAAACTCGCGCGATGTGTCGTGCTCATTGGCTTTGGTGCCTGCGCCATGTGTAAAACCCTTCTGTGCAAAACCCCACTCGAGCTGTTCAGAATAGACGGGATCAGCTGTTCCGGTCTCGATTGATGGATGGTTGTGAGTAGCCAGGGCTGCGGCCACCACGAAAACTTCTGGGAAATTAATTTATGCTTGTTACAGTGCGGTGTGTAACATCAAATTCGCAACCTTCTCGTTCTCATTTGTCTCTAAATGATCAGAAGTTATGGCGACGTTTCTGCTTTGTCTGCTGTGATTTGTTTTAATTTGTAGCGCGGATGAGCTTGATATGAGATGGTCGTAGCTTGGCGCATTGAGAACTCGCTTGTGTGTGCATTTAACCCCAGATGGATGCCTGTATTTGGAGAGCTTTTGATCAGCTCCCGCTGGTGCGGAAGATGTGTAGCAGACTACGATATACACGTGATATGAGTGCTGTCCGCGCGGACAAGGACTAGCCTGGTCGTTTGCACAGCGTCCGTTTTCGCTGCCACATTTGCTATACTGTCAGTATTCTGGACGCCTGGAGAAGTTCCTATCCCTTAGGCGGTTCTAGCGGGCGACGCTGACTCCGTATCGGCGGCCGTTGTGTAGCGGCTGAGGTGTCCTGGCCCCCGTGTTATCGCAGATAGCGTGGTCACCGGACCGTACGGCGAGGCGCGCTTCCAGGACACCGACACACGGCCCATGCACATGTCTGTCTGTCTGTCTGGGGATGCACTTGTTGTGGACTGGTGCCTGATGGCCCTCCTCTGGCTGACCTGCGTCGTGCTGACCCTTAAAACACTTGCAATGGTCTGCCCGAGCCGGGACCCCGAACCGCGTGGCGGGACGCGGGCATCACACCCATTTTCTTACCGCGTGGGCCTGGCTTAAATCAGAATAAAGACTGACCACTCGCCACCGACTTTTGCCGCCGTCTTCACGACAGTTTCGGCCCCGTCCTGCTACCCGGCGGCTGCTCGTGAGCGTCACTTTGAGCAGACTGAGTCTGGCATCAGCAGGGTCGGGTCTAGCCACCCCGCTCCGAGGACTCGTCAGAGGATGTACACCAGCTGCCGGCGGCTGGTTGTCAGGAAATATATCAACACGTTTTGTACAGCTGGTGGTCAGGTATTGTAGGTTTCCATAGATCGCTTATCAGCTACCAGATTTTTTCATTTATGTTTACTTCTCCACACATATTTTTGGCGGGAGCTAAGTATGCGTCGTGGTGGTTATTGGGTCAATACAGACCCAGCGTTTCATCTCTCAGCCAGTTTAGGTGATTTAACAAAATTCCTCAGCGTTATATCGCTATAAACTTGAGCATAACGCTTCATTTTCGTTTTAATGAATCGACATACTGAAGAAAATTCCCTCACTGCACGAAAGGTATAGCCCAGTCCCATAGTTCACCTTAAGCGGCATGATGTGATAGCTTCAGCTAATTACGTTTAAAAAGACAAGTTCGAATACAATCAGGCGTTGTACTCATTTCAAAGATGGCCCGACATCACTGGCGGTAATTCAATAAATTTTATCCAACGTGTCACCACGAGCCAAATATGGTGTCAGAGGTCAAGTAAAGGAAGAACGGATGCTTTAACGTTGCTGCCATGCAAACCATATAGTCGTGACAGGTATTCGGCGCACAGGTTGCACTTCTAACTTAAGAACATCTGAATTATGTCGAATGCAGGCCATAGAAAGAAACGACTTGGTCTATCGTGCGCATCACATGTAAACAAATGGATGCTGGATGGGGACGTAAGCGCCGCTGGCCATCGGGGTTCCGGACGCCTGGATGGGGACGTAAGCGCCGCTGGCCATCGGGGTTCCGGGCGTCTGGATAGGGACGTAAGCGCCGCTGGCCATCGGGGTTCCGGGCGTCTGGATAGGGACGTAAGCGCCGCTGGCCATCGGGGTTCCAGGCGTCTGGATAGGGACGTAAGCGCCGCTGGCCATCGGGGTTCCGGGCGTGGGTCCGTGACGATACCCACCATCCCGCGCCTTTCCCACACTTTTTAGGTTCTAATCGGGGAAGCGGAGCTTCAGCTTGCCTTACTGGTCACGTACAGCGCTCTAGGTATATCACTGAAGACTGAAGATAAGTCTGGGCTTGGGTAGCGGAATTTCCGCTATTTTGCGGTCTTTCCTGCACGCTTGACCGCAATTGGCCCTCAGCCGTGAGGCGGTAGGCGGTAACATTTCGGGCGATCTGACACGGAGTGAAAAGGAAACCTTAGCAGCAAGTTTATTTCCATCCTCATCACTCTTATCCCCAAAGCAAGTAAACCGTCAGACGAATGGACGGTTGGAGGCTGATATCTTTACTGAACGTCGACTTTATCATCATATCTGCGGTTACTGCAAACAGCCTTAAAGGCGTTATGAACGACCGTATTTCTCCCATTTATTCGGCATACATGGCGGGCCTTTTCAATGAAGAAAACAATAATACGACATTAATGATTCAGTGAATAACTTTGAACAGTCCGGTTTGATCGCAGCAGCTGATTTCGAAGCCGCATTTGAAACATGATCCTGGAGCTTTAACATAGCAAAATGCCTTCAAATCGGAATCGGCACTGAAACTTCGCAGGTAAATGCAGAATAAATAGTATTCGCTGAGGAATTAAAGCTGCTCGGCATTACTTAAAAAAAAACGACGCGGACATAACCAACACAAACCTTGTATCGAAGACACCACTTATAGGAGGAGATATTGCGATGAAAAATGCGACATTTAACTTTGGTGGGAGGAGTAAGTGTTACCAAATACTTGCTAATATAAAGGCTAGTACATATGTTTTAAGCTTTGCCTAATCCTTCAAAGGACATAGCCAAGGCAATGCATGTGCTGTTGTTCAAATTTCTCTGGAAAGATAGGCGACACCGTGTTAAAGGAACTAAAATGACACGACCTTACATACTTGATCTGAATATGATGGATATCGACTGTTTCATGGAAAGGTTAAAAGGTATAGTGGATTCGAAAACTGCTTTCAATACAGTTGCTCTTAAATAATCAGGGCGAAAATTGTCTGCATTAAAGGCCTGGCAACCTATGGCCCCACAAAAAATGGTCACTAAGAGATTTCAGAATCCGTTTTAGAAGAATGTGTTTCAAGCGTGGTAAAAGTTTTTCTCACGACGCGACCCAGATAAGCACCAGCTAATGTCCGTAAAACTATGGTTTTCGGATCTGACTAAGTTAAACAACACCATAGTTGAAGGTTAGGACAATAAAGGCCTTAGATTATTAGCAGATCTCATTGATCCACTATCTGGAAAACTGTACTCAAGGCGGGAGATACGAGAGATTTACAACATTTCAGTAGCATTCCTGTGGTACGAATCTTTCGTCAGAAACCTCCCGAAAATGATTAAGAACTCCAACCAAAGGGGGTCAGTATGGTACCCAATACTGTCTTGCCACATAAGGCTGGTAAATCCAGATGAATTACCATGAATGACTCCTAAACAATGCGTGCACTCCCTAACATCAAAGCAATCCTTGGTGCATCGCAATTAAGAAAACAAATGGTCATGAGCCATAGGCTTTGTACGGACAAATAGTACGTACGATATTTCTAGAGTAACAAAGAATAGGTGTATTCAATCCTTTTATTTCCGCCCCACCAACTGAATAATCCCAACAAATCTTTGTCTGCACAGACCTGGTCGATCAGAAAGTATTTAGTTCACATTCCATTCGCATTCAGTTGAAACATTAACACATTTATGTCGGGATTGCTTAAGAATCCAGGATTTCTTCTTACGCGCTTTCGCCAAAATATCCGAAAAATTTAACGTAATACTTAACCCTGACAAGAGGCGCTGGATATTCCCCAGTTTGCCAAGCACCAGTAGCATTAAAATTATTGTTATAGAATTGGCCAAATTCACGATTTACAAGGTGCATCCGAGGAAATTATTACCATAAATAGGACATTTCCTAAACCTACTGAAACTTGAAGCACGAAAAGAGCGCCCTTGCCGAATTACGTAATGAAACGAATAGCTTGTCTGTGGTGCGGTGAAGTGGTGAAGAACAATGTGGTGAAGAATAGGGCTTATTTTGCGAGTCCTGCCCGAAACCTCACAGCCAAAAAATTGCGGTGCAGAGCACGCGCATCTACCGCGCAACACACAAATAAATCAGATATACACGTATTCTCTAACACCCACATGCTTTCAGACCACAAACACGTACACCAAACGCTTGCACCTACATCACGCATTCACGTCTTTTCTGCACGCACCATTCGCGGTAAATACCGTGTTGTGTGTGGTCGCGGTGGGAGGTCGTAGTGGTACTCGTTCCAAAACGAGCACGCGAGGACTAGACATTGTGAGTCTAATGCGTACCGTGCTGTAGATATTCTTATGTGTGAGCAATTATTTGAAGCGATGTATCCGTATGCACGATAGACTGCGATGATGTGTCAAGTGTGGCTGGGTATGGGTACCGGGTATTTTTAGCGATCGATCATTGTACGCATCGCCTTCTTGTGATAATTCTGACTGTGCGTGTCGTGATTTACGGATAAATCGAAAAGAATGAAAAAGTTGTTTCAATTTTACGCGGTGATTGCGATCTGGAAAGGACTAATCAAGCACTCTAGCCATATTCAGACAAGTGTATATCTATTCATTTTTAGTCAAAGATGAAACACACTGTATGCATCCAGGGTTATATTTAAAAGACCATAGAGGTTAAATGTCGTCTAATGTCCGCATCAGGAAACGTAAGTTATGCAGTTGTACAGCGAAAATGTGTGTTGTACCCCCACTCAAAATTCTGCGCACGCCCCTAAATGCAGTGTTATACAGTGATATTGCATGACTTAACATGGCTGTTGCATGGAAGTTGCGCGTTTTGTGAGCGGCTTATGTCGACGTGTTAATCCAGCGACACATAGGCATTACAGGCTGCTATGGTTCATACTAACCATCGATATTTTATATCACTAAAACACGTATACATGCGGATTTCCCAAACACCACCACGGCCTTAGTCCACCCCAGCGGTGGCGGCACCCACAGCAATCGTGCGGGCGAACAGAGTGCTGCCGGAACGCGGTCGCAATACCTCGATAGAGACCTCGGGCCGCAGCATCCCTTGTGCGGACGAACGGAAATTAAATGCTGAAGTGCTGCCACCTATAGAGGATTCAGTGTGAGCTTATGGATTTCATTCACAGATGACACCCTATGCACATACAGAACCAGTACGTTAGCTGAATTACATTTATCGCGGCGGAAAATGAGAAGTGCAGAAATTCGGATCGTTTTATAAACTGCCGCACGCTATTCAAACGCAGCATCTCTTGATGTATTTGCTCTTGCGAGCAAAATTAAGGGGAATGTTAGCGCATCAATAGATAGACGTAGCGCGCGGCGCAATGAGGATTCGCCAGCTGCAGATGGTCAGGTAGGAGGACATTTCAGCTTCATGCCTCGATAGCTGCAGATGGTCAGGTATGGAGGACATTCTAGCTCCATGCCTCGCCGGCTGCAGATGGTCAGGTATGGAGGACATTTCAGCTCCATGCCTCGCCAGCTGCAGATGGTCAGATATGCAGGACATTTCAGCTCCATGCCTCGCCGGCTGCAGATGGTCAGATATGGACGACATCCCAGCTCCATGCGTCGCCAGCTGCAGATGGTCAGGTATGGAAGACATTTCAGCTCCATGCCTGGCCTACTGCAGATGGTCAGGTATGGAGGACATCTCAGCTCCATGCCTGGCCAGCTGTAGATGGTCAGATATGCAGGACATTTCAGCTCCATGCCTCGCTAGCTGCAGATGGTCAGGTATGGAGGACATTCCAGCTCCATGCATCGCCGTCTGCAGATGGTCAGGAGGGACGTCTTTCAGATGTTCAGGTATGGGGACCAGCTCCATGCATCGCCAGCTGCAGATGGTCAGATATGGAGGACATTCCAGCTTCATGCCTCGCCGGCTGCAGATGGTCAGGTATGGAGGACATTCTAGCTCCATGCATCACCAGCTGCAGATGGTCAGGTATGGAGGACATTCTAGCTCCATGCATCGCCAGCTACAGATGGTCAGGTATGGAGGACATTCCAACTTCATGCATCGCCAGCTGCAGATGGTCAGATATGGAGGACATTCCAGCCTCATGCCTCGCTAGCTGCAGATGGTCAGGTATGGAGGACATTCCAGCTCCATGCCTCGCAAGCAACGCTTGAGCGAAATACTTAATTTTAGCAGCAAAAATAAGGTATTGTAAAATGAGATAATTTAAATTACAATAGCTCGTCGAGGCCGCGGTAGTACCGATCCCAGCTTCATGTGTATCTTACGAATCCAACTGAACGTGGGAAATAGCGTTGTTTGCTGGTTAACGGCTACACATCACTTCAAATAAATGGCTAGCAAACAAGTGGTTACTTTCTTTTGGTTGTGTTGTTCTTGTAAAACTCGCTGTTTATACCTGACGTGACCGGTATAAACAACAAAGAATAAATCGCTCTGAATTTGAGCTTTTCCTTGTTTCCGTATGAATTGCAAACGATTACAGTCTGACGAACAGAATGTATAGCGTTTCAATTATTGTAACATTGTAACAAAGCTTACCTTTTCAAAGCATCAGTTGGTGTTTTGGTGATTCTCACTGTGTTCATTATCCAGACAGAGGAAGCCCTTACAGATGGCATCACATGTTTGACGAGTTCGGTGTTGTCGGCCAGTCACAACCATTCACCTACTCACAATGAGACGAGCCCTTCAGACACAACATGTTCTTGTTCGCGCTTTTGTTCGTCATCATTTTAGCATATGAGAAAAAGTGCGTAAGAAAAGGCAGCTGGAATCAAGACAAAAAGACTGTTTTTAGAATTTTGTTACGGGAGATGTGTTAGCGACCGTTTCGTGCCGTACGATAACGTGCTCCGTGCTCCACACGTGCTGGCTGTGTAGCACGGAGCATATGCGCGACTTGAGCGGAGTGTAATGAATCCAATTCAAACACCGAACGAGTGAGACGTCGGGGTTGTCCGCAATTTGAACGAATATTGTTTTTTTCGAGTGTTTTTACTGGTAGGTAACAAACGGCATCACAGTCCCAAGCACGCCAGCGCTAAATGGCCATTCACAGGATCGTGAATAATGTGACATTCACCTGTCGCACTTCAACGACGAAACCTAACTAGCCGCCACCATGGCAACCCACGCCCTAACATCGAAGCTAAACTTGCGCTGTCGCCTTCCGCGCTCGATGATATTTATCGCTTAACTGCATTATGGAAAAGACCACATTATTACCAGCACAAAAGAACCAACCAGTGCAGCGCAGTGAACTGATGCAAAACAAAGAGCAAGACATCTCTACCGCCAGCACGTGCCGCACCGCCTATCGACGACTGTGGGTCGTGGATAGGCGGTGTGGCAAACGCCGGAGCTTCACAGAGGCTCACGAACCAATGGAGGCTCACCGGCGCGGCAAACGCCGGAGCTCCACAGAGGCTCACGATGGATGCTCACCGGTGTGGCAAACGCCGGAGCTCCACAGAGGCGCACGAACCAATGGGGGCTCACCGGCGCGGCAAACGCCGGGGCTTCCGGTGGGGTGGGAGGGCTGATGGGCGATGGAACATTTTGCACTTGAGCCAGGGGCGGGGGTCTAGAGTACTCGTCTACGGATGTATTCTCTCCTCAGGCGTGCACTGGTCCACGTTTATCTGTGCAACTTGAAAGGCCATGTTCGATCTCATCAAATCGAATATGGTCTTTTAAGAACACGGCTGGAGCCAGAACCGTACGAGAGATTGAACATGCGCAACTTTGTTTTCTTTTGTAATTGCTTTAAAAAACAAAAAAATGTTGTAAAAAACAATAAAAACCAGTTTGCCGACGCTAATCATTCCGCACCACTGAGATATCGACAACTTCGCGTTAAGTCCTCGTTTATGAAACGTAGAATGAGACGGCGCTATGATGAATGTTTCACTAGCATCACCATCAACATATGTCACTTGTCTTCCTTTAGCCGTGCTCATGCTTCGCAATACGAAATATCTCTCCTTATTTATGACTTGGTTAACAAGATGGTTGCTGCGCAAGAGGTAGTCCTGGTAAAATTCTAGCACCCAGGCGGTAATTCTGACCAATTGAAACTTGCCACATCGTGAGACAGTGTGGCGCAGCCTGTGCGGGCTAATTTTGTCTGCCTCTTCACTTTTTGGCAGGCCCAGCATTTTTTGGTTGGAAAGAGAGGTATGCACTATTTGCATTGTTCTTTTTCACGCAGTCGTGGCGACATCGGGCAAACATTTTCCCGGCGCAAGCCATCCGGTATCCAGCCGTTCCCGTCTTCAATCACTACCCAGCCCGGCGCGCCTGCACACGAGTGGAGCACAAACAACGTGTTGGGGCTATCAACTAGACAAACTGAAGATGCAGGCCCGGACAAATGCGTCGCACGTGATCTGCACCACAACGGCGCCCCTCCTCCTCCGGCCGCTGCTGGGACAACGTCCTCGCGTCGGTCCGGTCCGGTCCGCGCTCCTGCCCGGCCGCAGACAGAGGCGGGTCCAGGCGGCGTGACGGGGGCGGCTCCAGTGGAGCGTGACAGGGTCGGCTCCAGTGGACCGTGGTAAGGGGGAGGGGGGCGTCAATGGTATCTCCTGCCAGTCTGGACTGAGAAACAGTGATCGCAGACAACGGAGCGGCCCAGTCCATGCCCTGATCGGTGTCAGTCGCGATGCTTCCTCAGTTTGTGTAGTTCTAGAATTGTTTGGACTCCTCATGGGCATGTTTCTGAGTCCCGAGACTAGAATGAGCTCGTCAGATTTGAGGACTGAGCTGCCAGCTGGGAACTCGAGCCGCCTCCCACTGATTACGATCCTGCACCTCAGTTCCTGTGCCGCCCCTGTCCCTCTGATGTCCCACCTCTTTCTTACCAGACGCTACAACAGTCTCCGATGCTCACTCCCTTACCTTCTTGGATCACCCCCTCACTCCACACCCTGGGGTCGCTCTTCTCCCTCTTTCGCCCCACCTCCGCAACCAGCCTGCTCCCCACTCCGCCCCGTCCCCTCCCCAGCTCTTTCCCCGTGCCGCCTGCGCGCGGCCAGCCTGAGCGATGGGGCCGGTCGGCGGCAGCGCCTGTCCCGCCTGCTAGCCGCTGACAAACGCCAGCCTCGCCGGACCGCGCGCCGCTGCCCGGCCCGTGGGAGGGCAGGAAGGGGGCGGGGTGCAGCGGCCCGGCCGGCCAGCTGCTGCTCGGAAGGCCAGCTCGGGCACTCGCCGCCGCTAGCCGTCCACCGGCGCACGCGAGGATTAAGTCGGCGGTGTGAGCAAGAGGTGTCCGGCCGAAACGATCCAAGCTGCCGTTGCTGTGGTGTTTATTAAAGGAGATTTAGTTAGATAGAGATTAGATCGTCCATTTATTGGTTGGGTCTGCTGAAAGGGTTTGTTACCTGGCTTCTATACAGACGATGCATATACGTTGCGATAGAGACAGAGTTCCCCGGAACTCAAAGAAAATCACGCTGCCAAAGAGTGCTTCAAGCGCAACAAATGTACTGTAGGTGTACTCACAACCACTCATGACTACATCGACAGCTTGCAACGTTGATCACGAACTCAGCTTTAAGTTTCAAGTTTTTTCAACAGACACAATGCTTGCTTGGTGACGTTTAACCAATAACTCCTAGTTTATGGTAGCCGGCAAGTAATTTGTTCATGCTAAGAACCCAAACTCATGATAAAGATCAAGAGCTCAAAGTCTTAATTCATGATGATAATAATCACGACAACGTCCACTTGATATTGTTGCATCACATCGCATCAGCTGATTGTAGGTAAAGTGAAGTACCCTCTCTGGAATTTCTGGACGATGCGTTCAGCAAAACAAAGTAAGCTGTAATCCAGCTATTATCTACATGTTGCATAGTACGGACTGAGATCTATTGGGCCGCGAAATGCTGTCTTGCAGTTCACTGCCATCGTCAAGCCTGGGCGCTCGTCTGACCGATGAGACGCCCTGATTTGTGGGTTGGGTGCTCGGCGGGGCCTGTCGGATCTTCAGTGGTCCTGTCGTGCCAACAGCTGGAGACATTTTGAAGGGCAAAGCAGCCGTGCGAGTCTGAAAACAACCAAACCAGGCACAGTTAAGCGATTAAATAACGCATGTTTCATCGTCATTCATCAAAGGGAACGTTCTACATCTGAGCATATTGAGGCAGACATCAGATATGATGAAATAAGCTCACTTACAACTTATGGTATGCCCTTAAGTGGAAAAAGACCGCCCTAGACAACACGATTTATCTATTGCTCTGTAAATATGCTTTTCAATGCGTCTTTATTTGATTACGTCGTCGTTCATTACACATTCTTAATTGAGAGCCAAGTGACTTATTACATCTGGAAATCGTGCTAATTAACGCCAGATACAAACGCCATCACAAACGCCATACAAACGACAATTACATTTTGCCTGGCCTTGATCACCGCATGGCGAATGAAATGGCAAGATTTGAATGACGTTATTATGACGTTGTGGATGCCTTGGTGACCTTGAAAAAGTCTGCGCGAAATAGTCTGTGCAACTTCGCGGCACGCAGCTCAGGAACCAGAGGGTTTAGGTCTTAAAAAAGACACGACTGTGAACTGCATCGAATGATCCTCAAGATGGCTACGTCAGACCAAAACTCCATACAAATGTGAAACACTTTCCTAAGTCGGCGTGCCCATAATGCTTTAAACACGTGTGTAATGGTGGGATAGGCCTATTGATATCATAATCAGAGCTCATAGATCAGCCCTTACTCCCCGGAATAAAACAGCCGGGAGGGTCCGCGCCCAACTGGCAGTGGTCTTCACGTGTTCTGCGACTGATGTTCAGAGCAGCGCACACTCGTGACAAAATCACCTTGGCTACCTGATGATGACTGTCAGCGGCGCTCATAGAAACGCGAAAAATATTAATTAGGTCAGGATGATATTGTTATATTTGAGACGACAATCCTTTGTCGGAAAGTAGCATTTGTCTGCCGATTTACACGTTCTGTATACCTATCTGGAATTGTTGTGCTTCTTTGAGTCTGTAGTCAAGGTGCTCCGTGTATAATTAAGTATGAATCACTTAAAAGAAGAGATAACACTTACTAGAGACAAATTGTCGTAAAACCCCAGGACAACCTAGCAGTCGAGTCGACCCACTTTCATCCTCGACCAAAGGCTTCACTTCGAACATAGCATTCCTATCACGGAAACAATAGGAGCATGCGTTAAAACGAGGAGCGATCGTGCAAGAGTTCTTCCGAAAGCGATCACTTACGAAACGTCGCTGCTTTGTTTGGGTCATCGGAGCATAAAAGTCCTTCCACTCCTGGCGTGAAACTCAACAAAGAACTCGCTAACAATGCCAGGAGGGCCCAGCCGCGCTTCCAGCGTACAGCTTCTGATTCTGCTGCAGTCATTCAGAGCCGGTTAAACAACGAGACAATGGCGCGCGGTGGGCCGTCCTGACAGCTGCACCAGGCCGGCTGGGGCGGGCCGCCGCTCGGCCCCGCTCCGAGTCGGCGGCGCTCGGTGATCACCGCCCGTTCCACCCACCCCTGGTCCTGGCAGCTGCACCAGGCCGGCCGGGGCGGGCCGCCGCTCGGCCCCGCTCCGAGTCGGCGGCGCTCGGTGATCACCGCCCGTTCCACCCACCCCTGGCCCCCACGCTCCCTCCAGACCAGAGTCAGTCGAGACTGAGGTCAGTCGACAGTCAGTATAAAGCACCGGATCTGGGGCTCCCTGCATGCCGCGCATAGCGCGCCTGAGGCGCATAGATCATACCATACGCGATGCTTCAGGCACGTGCTGTCTCTGTGCCTCACGTAGGGCTTTTGTAACGCACTTGCTACTCAGTGCGAGAAGCGAGGTTCTCAGACGAGCTTACTATACTATACAGCTTGGAGACCTCAAACAAGCCATCCGTGATGCACGCAGATCATGTGTGCAGCCTCTATGGTGCATAGGCTTGGTGTAAATGCAGAGCTTTGTTGATTTGAGCCACAATGGAAAAGCCTAAATGAACAGCATTGAACTAGTGATTCCATTAACATACCGGCATGGGAATGACATCTGTTACCGGTACCGCAAGGTCATAGAATAAGCATGGGCGCAAAATAAAGAGTATCGTGTCGAACAACCGCGGCCTATACCACGCATGCCACGCCACGCAGAATATCTGTAGTGCCTTTCCTTAAGTGTTTTGAGGTCATCGCTCAAGACCTATCTTGTTGCCGAGATGAAAGGCAGACGACGCCATGTAGCCTCAGCAGCTGAGTGCGTCGTGAAGCACCAATGACGACGACACCAGACGGACTGCTCCTGTCTTCAAAAAGCCTGATGCCCGTGCGGACACGACGGGTGACAAGTCCCCGCCACCCCGCCCCCCCCCCCCCCCCCCATCAGTGGCTCAGGCGCGGTCGGCGCGGTCAGGGTCGACCGTCACCAGACGCGGTCGGCGCGGTCAAGGTCGCCGTCGCCCCGGGCGATCGGGTCGCGCCGCCGCCGGTCGGACCGTAACGCTGGACGGACACGGCAGCGTCGCGCCCATTAGCGCTGGTTCGCCGGCCTCAGCTGCACGACACCAGCATCGATTAGCCGGCGGTGTGGCGGCGGCACGTCTGCACAGAGGCGCCGGTGACGCACGGCCTGCCGACCGCGTCACGGCCGTCTGGCGGGGTCCGGGCCCTGCAGGCCGGCGTCCCCTCCCCTCCGGCCACGGCTGTCTGCAGCTGGCGCCGAGGGGACCCCGGGCAGCGGGGTCCACCCTACCACTGTACAGGAACGGCTAGCAGTCACGGAAACGTGCGCCGCCTGCCGTGGACGGGGTATCTCTTCCGCCGATGGTTGTGCCATTGGTGTTGCCCAGATGGATAGAAAGCACAGCTGGTGCCAGCTTTGGTCGTGGTTTTGTAATTGTGTGTCGCTGCGGCTGTCCATGAACAGCATTGATGACCAGCAGCTTCATCAGAAGTTCCTCTTGTGACGAAGAAGACTATGGACTGTCGACTCAAGTGTCGATCAAACGACCAGTCGTGTAGCATTTCCAGGGAAGGGATTTAATCGCTTTTAACTATGAACGAAGCTGCACCAGGCACCATTGTCATTCCCGCCATTTCAATCATGATAATCTACATCCAAGAGGAACCAGTGGCTGTGACCCTGACCGCACCAACCAGCGGGCCTTGGTTTTTCTCTCTCATACGCGTGGCGCGCTTCCAAATAAGGCGGCCGTGGCCGCCTGAGCTCGGCCTCAGAGCTTGGGCGTGCGGACCACCAGCGGCCTCGACACCGCCCACGGCGCGCCCGTCTGCGCCTCGCCGCCGTCGGCCCAACAGCTGGGCACACCTGGCCGTGGGTGCGGCGGTGGCATGCTGTCCGAGCCGGTTACCACAGGGAAGCACCGAACGGGAGGACTTCGTACACGGGGGCTTCAGTGCAGGCTGCTGCATTGCATCGGAGAGCAAGCACTGGTCGGGGTCTTGCCGGAACCAGATTCGGACCAGAATTCAGTAATTTTGGGATTCGGATTAAATTGAACCAAGACATAGACAAATTCGACACGAAATTGGTCCTGCGAATATGAAAATTGTGAATTTTTACACGGCTTGAGGACGACGGGAGTCCGACATACCTCTTTTCCTCCTGAAGCCTCACCATGGGGAACCTAAACCTGAACCTGAACCGTGGCGGAAAGGTGCATCGTAACAGGAAATTATGTGGTGTAAAGTATATAGTGTTTCGTAAAGCGTGTGGACAGACGTTTCCGCCCCCACCGAGTTGTTATGGTTTGGGTGGATGAGGCTCGTTTCGGTCGCTCTCGTTTGTGTTCGGTTGGGTCTGGTTGAGGTGAATTAGTTAGGGCCGGGTTGCGTAAGATGTGACGTTGGCTGATGGAACTCAGCACGGGCTATCTATCATCAGTCCGTAACATCAATTATTTAACTGTCCTGAAGATGGCGCAAGACGACGTTAAGCGATGTCTATGGATGGGTTAGGTCTTATCTAGTTTGTGTAAGTTTACCAGTCATAATTCTTCCCTAGACCATCACTTTTTCTAATAATCTGGAGATTAGATTTAATTCGTCTTGTGCAATCCTGCAAGTGATAAATCCAGTTATGATCAATATTATAGTACGCACGTATGACTGAGGCGCATACTCAACATTCAAGAAACCAGACCCATAATTTGTGTAAGTGATTGGACCCGGGCTCGTATTCAGATTCGTGAAAGGACAAGGCGCTGCTCCGGACCCAGATTTGGACTCCAGTTCTTGAACTAGAGCTCCTGCCTGCCGCAGAGCGGCGCATGGGCGCGCTCTGAAGCGAGGTGGCGGCACCGACGCTGACCGGGGTTGAGGCGGGGTTGGCACTGGCGAAAGAGTGACATGAGCGCATCTGGAGAACACGAGAGATCGAAGACCAGATTTCCTCCCAAACATAAACGCCACTTGCTAAGGCTTTGACCATGTTTTCAAACATCGAGGAACAAAAACGGAGTTGGGGTAATCCACCCGACATAATCCACCTCAGGCCGGCGCTGACGTGCCGGCTGGCGGTCCTGTGGTAGCAAACTCTTGCATCTCTAGTACCTAACCCCCGTGTCTGCGGTCAGCGAGAGAGCTGTACCGAGCCGCTGTCCGCCGAAGGGCATTTCTGTAGATGCGCAGCACCGGTCGGAGTCCCTCTCGCCACCGATCGGAGTCCCTCCCGACACCGGTGGGTTCCCCTCTTACCACCGGTCGGAGTCCCTCTCACCACCGGTCGGAGTCCCTCCCGACACCGGTCGAGTCCTCCCGACGCCTTTCCCTCACCACCGGTCGGAGACCCTCTCAGCCACCGGCTCGAGTACCCCTCGCCACCGATCGGAGTTCCCCTCTCGACCACCGGTTCGGATTCCCCTCTCACCGACCCGGTCGGAGTACCCTCTCACCACCGGTCGGAGACCCTCTCACCACCGGTCGGAAACCTTCCCGCCACCGGTCGGAGTCCCTCCCGATACCGGTCGGTTCGCCTCTCACCACCGGTCGGAGCCCCTCTCGCCACCGGCCTGAGTCCCCCTCGCCACCGATCGGAGTCCCTCCCGACACCGGTCGGTTCCCCTCTCGCCACCGATCGGAGTCCCTCCCGACACCGCTCGGAGACCTTCCCGCCATCGGTCGGAGTCCCTCTCGCCACCGATCCGATCCCCCCTCGCCGCGCTGTCATGGCTGCCGTCCGGTTCCCGCGGCGCAGAGCCCGGATAGCCCAGGCAGCTGTTGCCACCTGGCCCGCTCTGGCCCGGTCTCCAAACTAGAGCCGCAGATGTCTCGTAGAGACCGTCCCAAGCGCCGGGTCGGCGCATCTGTCGGACAAACGACGCGAAAACTGCCATCCGCCGCTACCACCGCGGCTGAGCCCCGCTTACACGTGACTCCATCCCACAGCTCTCTCCGCACGCACTGGCGTGACTCTGGCACCACGCCCCGCGCTTCCGCAGCGGGCAAGCGGGCCCAAATACCCGCCTAATTCCGCAGCGCCGCGACACGGCGCCGGCCGCGGCCGCCTCCCCTCCCCCAGCGGCGCTCACACGTGCGCCGTGGCTGGCGAGGCCGACCGGCTGGCGCCACGCTGTACGACACGGCCGCAGAAGCTGATGACCGATAGCCATGTTCGGGCCTGCATGCCGTGAGCAGCCACAGTTAAATGCCATCCGGCGGTATTTAAGTGCCGCCTGCGCCCGTGCGGCGATCGTGCCTGGTAGGGAGGAACCGGTCGTGGGTTGGGCGTTGTCGAGAAAGCGTGGAATTTGAGGCCGCGTTGGGCGCTGAGCCGTTTGACTCGCTGATAACGTCTATTATCGCTGTTTGCCCTCGCACATACCGCAAGCGCGGTGTGGAAGTCCCCCGCGGCATGTCTGGGAGTGGCGCTTCGACTGTGATTCAGACCAAGAACTTCAGTTGTTGGCATGCATGCACTTCATGACAAGGAGTGTGCAGCACAGCGCGATGACAGGAAGTGTGCAGCACAGCGCGCGTGGCAGCGTAGCGCGGCGCTCGCAACAGTAACACACTCTCAGCTCTGAAAATGCTTAAGAGCTCATCCTTGTTCGAAAGCCAAGAAAGTGTCTTCCTCTTACGCTGCAGCGCAGCGGTCTCCCCAAATCTGACCTTGCTAGCTTACACGGACGAAGGGCCGGTGTACGACAGCTGTTTCACGGCGTCTCGCTCGGAACCCCTGGACATTCGATGCCCGACAGGTGATCATGAGCGCCGGCTCACACGAGCAGCGCGGCCGGGGACGGTCATGCCGCTTTATCGTTATCTCCATGGCTACCATCGATGATGGCGCGCTCCGGCCGGATAAACAGTCCCGTTGTCATGGCGACCGCGTAACGGGATGGCAGACTCGACAGTGCGTGTCGTGGGAAGGAAGCCCAGCTCACACCTCTGGCTTCTACTCAGTTCCCACCAAGCCCTGATGGCGGGCCACACGAAGAATGGAAGGGGTCAGGTCGAGAGGCAAAAATCCTGATGGCCGGCGACACGAAGGCTGGAAGGGGTCAGGTGGAGGGACCAAAGTCCTGATGGCGGACGACACGGAGGCTGGGAGGGGTCAGGTGGAGAGACCGAAATCATGTGCAGGCTTAACTGAATCGGCCACTGAATTCATGACATTCGTTCTCACCCGTCGATATTGATCGTCCAGTGGACTTTACCAACGGAACTTATTTTTATAGTCGCCGTGCACGCGTAGAAAATTCCATCTCTTGCTATTACTTGCGTTTCCTCGAGATAAAATATCCTTGCTGTTCCTTCCCCAGACCGCATTATTTCTGCACGATTACGGCTACAAAATACAGTTAATAAGACTAGCACCACCGTTGCAGTATTTTGACCCAGCGTCCATGTCATTGGCTACGGCGCGGTGAGTCCGACCCTCCATGGCAATACACGACATTCCTGCCATTCCGCACTTTCAGCGCTGAAAACTTTGACAAGGCTATTTTCTCCTCGCTCTGGTAAGATGACTGAAAACGTTGGTGGCCCTGAAGCCTGCAACAGACGTTTGCCTCGTTGGGCCGTTACAGTCGGTGGGAAACTTCTTACAGCAAACAACAAACATGTGGGCGGAATCGAATAACGGATCCTAGGAAAAGGATCCATTCCGTAAGCTTATGAAACTTGGTGTCCACATTTGTAATTTGTCAACGCTTTTAAGAAGGTGGATACATTGTGACTGTATTACTGTAAGGCAATTCGTCCACAACTTCTAGGTGCTCAAAGCAGGACGCCTTCCCCATTTCTCAGTCCCATATCTAGCCTGTTCTTTACGACACCAGTAGTAAAGGGAGTCTTCCACATCTGTGTGGGGTTTTGAACTGAAACAGTCATCTTGAAGATAATTTCCTGAAGTTTGCGGCCCAGCCCTGCTTAAAACCTAAAATCCTTTTGTTTCTGAGCCACACGCCCGCGAAGATGAGCCGACTATTTCGAGCAGACTATTTCAAGGTTACTCAGACATTTATGACACCATACTAACGCCATTTAAATTCTGCCATTCCGCTGACCGGGCAGCAATCAAGATCGAGAAAATAGTAATTACCGAGACGTTCGTGGGCACGACTTCCAGACATAGCGGCCGTCCATTGTATCTAACCCAATGTCGTGCAACCCGTGCAAGATCTAACACCATTGATTAGGCTATTGAGATTAGAGACCTTTTGACCGGTATTGACCATTTCAGGCCTATTGGGTGAATAGGACTGGATAACGGTAAGGCAGGAGGGCTAAATGCGTCTGGGTGCTAACCGCCGAGGTTAAGCCCGCGCAGGGACCGCTCTGTGGGGTATGCCTCCGGGCGCCCGCTCGGGGTCCCCCTGCAGGGGGCCTCTCGGCCCACTCGTTCCCAGCGCCTGCAGTCATGCAGCCTGCCCCTGACAATCGGGGCGTCTTCATGATACTGAAAGCACGGCAAAGGATAAGGGGTCGGATGTACAACATTAATTACTTTGACTCTGTTTGGTTTGGGCGTTTCGGCCCGTTCAAACCATTTCACGCCTGGAAGAAGGGAAACTAAACAGGCGTTATTTACGAGTTTTCATATCACTTGAAGCATGTATATATGTCTTGAAAAAATCGGACATAGGGTCTAGGAGATGTGGGTGAAAATCACCTAATAAGTTTTTTAACGATAATTCCAGGTTGTGCTGACGGCAATAGGTCCGCAGCATATTCCGTTGCTGTTGGTATTATCCACTTCAAGAAGCATATGTTTGGCTGTAAGAGGACGACCACTGGTGTGCTGGCCGGCCGAGGGCGGACTAACCTTCCCCAAACGGTATGTGCGGTTTGCTGATGTTTGAGGTGCAATGTGTGATTTGATGTCATGAAGTTGGGTTCTATTACTTGCTGTCCATTGCTCTTACCAAAGTCGTTTTGTCAAGTCACGAATGGATGTCTTCATTGTGGCATGGTGAACAGGGATGGGTGTAATGTGAAGGTCCGTTAATGCTTCCTTGGCCAATTGTTCAGTCCGTTTATTCCCTATGATACCTTTTTTGGCCCTGGATCCACAAAATATGTGATGTCTATGCCACGTGTGGCTAAAGAATGACGAGGTTCATGATATTGACGAGCGGTGGTGAGTTAAGTTGGGTGAAAAGAGACTGCAAAACCGTCTTTGAATCGGAACATGTCATCATAGTCCTGGTCCTATGTTTTTGCCGGTGCACATGTTGCAATGAAAGAAAAGGAGGAAATCATTTTTGCAAGGTAAGCCGATATGCCATCTGGCAGTCTGCATTTTTGTGAATGAGTGTGGCGTAGCATCGCACATCCTGTGCGGCTTTCGGTGCCGAGATCATCGGAATAAAAAGTGACAATTTAACTATTTCGCAACCATGCGGTTGAATTTATGCTGTGCGTGGGCTTTTGACAGAACTTTTAAGACTTCTAAAGAGCAACAAAGCCTTCCGTAGTGTTGACTGCCAGGGAGGCACCATTAGATTGCTGGTAGGGGGGTCCGCGGTAGAACGTAAGCTGGGTTCTGGCAGAAGACGGTCACCCGAGACGCGATCGTGAGGCCCAAGCGACGTTCTGCACAAACCTATGTGCGTATGCTCAAAACTACGTTACATAAATTGCTCAGTTATCGATTCTGACTGCATATTGAACACTTACAGACACACATGGCTTGTCCATGCTCATGCAAATTGTTGACCCGTTTTGATCTTCAATCTATATTCGCGTGGTCCTTGATACCTCTGTACATCCCAGATACCAATTTTGACAAACCTGAGTTCGATTGGTTTAAAAAGAGCTCACTGGACCATTGTAAGGCTAAGTGGGTCGGTGCTTTATTTCATGTAGTCGTTTCACGCATGGGTTTTCCAGTTTATTGACAAAACTTCAGCCAGTATAGATCTCGTCATAGCTTCTGGCATCCATTCCAGTTACAGAGGGTAAAAATGAACAAAAATGTGACAGAAAACAAACCCACATTAACAATGAGTCATATTCGGTAATTTGCTTTGCGAGTCCTATTACTATCAGGGGGCCCTTTGTTAACCCTATGCCCCTCCCCCCCCCCCACACACGCACCTTACCAAGGCTCTGACTGCGTGCAAGAATCAAATAACTATAACATCAGAATAGCGCTAAACCCGAATATGCGAATGCAAGAAAGCACCACACAGACAGTGCTCCACATTTATATGGGGATTTGAACTGAGAAAGCCATCTTGAAGATCTTTCAGTTCGGTTTAGAGCCCTACCCTTTTTATGACCTAAAAACTCCTCCAGTTTCTGAGCTAAACACCTGCGAAAATGGGAGAAGTATTTCGGAGAAAGTACTTCAAGGTCACCTTGGTATTCATGACGTCATAATCACGTCATTCAAATCCTGCCGCTTTAAAAACCATGCGGCGGCCAAGGCTGGAAAACTATAATGGTTGAGTCGTTCATATCTGGCGTTCGTCGGTACAAGTTCCAAATGTAACGGCGGTCCATTGGCTCTTGATCAACGTTGTACAAGGAAAAGATGACGTAATCAAACAATGACGTATCGAGAAGCATACCTATTAAACAGAGAATGTGTGATGTCTAGAGCAGTCTTTTCTACTTCAAAGTATGTCAATTGTTATGAGTGAGCTTGTTTCATCATATATGATGCTAGCTTCAAAATATATTCAAATGTAAAACATTCCTTGTAACTCACGGATAAATACGCAAGAACACTACGCTAAATGCCAAAAAACACGAGTACAAAACGGTATTTGGTTTCGCACAAAGCCAGCAACACCGCAGTGAGTAGCAGTTTTACCAAATATTGGCCTTTTGTTGTCTAGAGCATGCTTCTCTATTAAAACGTGTACTAATGATTATAGGCGAGCTTATTTCATCATATCTGATGCTTCGTTCGATACCTTCAAATGTGGAACGTTGCCTTTATGGGTATGCGGGATGCATCACAAACACTCCAACCAATCTGGCTCATAATTGAATGTGTAGGAAAGGTGTCGTACATATTTTCCAGAAAATCATCGAGAACCGTGATTGGATGCAAGATGACTCCCCTTAGACTTCGTCACTATCACCGATACCCTGTAACGTTTTGTGCCTCATAACAACCGCCAATCAGCAAGCATGATCATTGCAAACCGCAGCAGACTTCCAGCAGGTTGACCTCTCTCAACACCCGCAACATTCTGTCGTGCAGAATGCGAAGGCGCCCCCAGGGAATGCTTCGAGATGCCAAGCCGTTTGCTCGAACTATTCAAATTCTGCGGGCGCTAGACCCGATCACGAACGGCGGTTCACGCATAAACAACGGCTGATAAGAGGCGCTGCTGAACGAGACGGGCGCGGAGTTGGCGGGAGGCCATCTGCTGACGCAGTTTAAAACTTCAAACGTCCATCCGCACCTGGGGAGAACAGGAGCGCACGCGCAGCCCTGCTCGGAAGCCCGCTTGCGACACAAGGCATCCGTCCGACATGCACATCACGTCGAAGCGAACGCAGGCAGACGGCCGACAATGCGCCAGTGCTCAGGTGTGACCCGTCCCCCCCCCCCCCCCCCTGCCGGTTCAGGAACCGGCTTTACGCAACTGCGGCCGTTGTGGGGCGGTGGCCGCCGGTTGTAACGAAGCCCCTGATTGGACACTGGTCGGCCGGTCTGCGCGCGCCAGACGCATGGGCGGCGGCCGGCGGCCCCCTGGTGGCGGGGACCAGGGCAAGAACCGAGCCGCTGGCGCCGCGCGCGAGAGCCGCACCAGTCGCTGACGAGTCGCCGGTGGAGAGGGTCGGATCACAGAAGATTACAGTACAAAATGCGTGAGATCGTGCACCTGCAGGCCGGCCAGTGCGGCAACCAGATCGGATCCAAGGTAAGAATAGACGCAGTGGGACGTCAGGTGAGAGAAGATCTGTTTCTTGCGTGGACCAGTTAGGTGGGTCCACTGATGACGTCAGTGCAAATGAGCCTTATTGACTTATTTGTCTGGGTGTACTGGGGCATGTTTTGAAGAGAACTGCAATGTGGTGCCCACGGGAATCGTATGAATGAGCTAAACGTATGATTGAGACTTGGATGCAGGTCAGCTGTCCTCTGGTGGTAAACACACAGAATTGAGGCATTAATTGTAATTAACGTTTTCGCGGCGTCAGTCCCTTCCTGTCTTGGCATCAGTCGCTTCCTGTTTTCTTCACGGTGGTTCGGCTCCTGGCTAATCGTACTGGCGGAAACCGGCGCCGACGTCTCGCTCGGCCGCCGCCGTGGGAAGGGTGTTCCGTCCCGCGTCACGTCCGCCGTGACCGCATTCTGTCTGGGCGGGCGGCGCGGCACGAGCATTCCAAAGCGCCGGGTCTGAAGCCGCACCTCAGGTCACGGCCCCCGCGAGCGCCGCCGACCCGCGGCCCGCACGCTGCAGGACTGCGTGTCACGTCTGGGCCGGAGGAAGGACCTCCGCGCCGTGGTGTAGTGGCGTCGCCCGCACGGTGAACCCGTCCGGGGCAGTGGCGGCACGTTTCCCACGGCCTGGATCACGTCGGGGGCGTGACGTAACCCGGCCGCCCCTGTGCTCCAAAATGGCCGTTGCCGCCACATGTCCCCCGCAGGCGAGGGGAGGGGTGCGTGTGGGGAGGCCCCGTCGGCGCGCGCGCGCGGCCGTTGTCCCTTTTTGCCGCCCGATTTTGAATTCTTTGTCCACGCTAGATGCGTGGCGGGAGGGCGCCGGAGGAATGCGCGAGGCACTGATCACGTGACCGGCAGTTCTGGTGCCCTCAGCCGTGAGCTTATCGCTGCTCCTGAGGAGTCAACGGGCCAACATAGACCCTGGCGCTGCGTTCACTTGCCGCGGGCGCGTTTGGTCAGAGTTATAAAAAGCCGGCGGCCATGCTGGAGGAAGTGGCGCCGGCCGGCTGGCAGCGCGCCAAGGCTCAACGTGGCGATGGCGGGCGACGCCCCGATATCGACCGGTCGGCAACTGTCTGGTCGGACCGTCTGGCCGACCCCGACCTTCGCCCCACGGGAGTGCCGGCGCTAAACCCTGGCGGTAGCGGTGTATTAGGCTGCTGGGGAGGGGAGGGGGGGGGGGGGTGGAGCAGGTTTGATGACCGCTCCTCCACGCCGCACTGCGCGGCCGGCGATTCGGTCCACCGGAGATCCCTTCCTCTCATGCGGGTCCGCGGGTCGTGGAGGTTGGAGAGAGCCTGCCGCGTGGGGGGCCCACGGCACGGCGAGGGGGGGTGGGGTGGGGGGTGGCAGTTGGCAAGCTTAAATGGCAGATAGCCGCCCGCCGGCTCAGGCCGAGCGGTCCGGGTTACTTGGCTCCGGGGGACGGGTGGCGTGACCCGCACCGACCCCGAGTGGCGGACGTCCTGGTGCGGCGCGGCGCAGCGCGCGGTCTCTGACCCGAGCGGCCCGCTTCCGGTCTGGCGTCGCGGTGACGGGCGGCCGGGCCGGCGCGGCGTCAGCTGGCCGGCTATCCCTGCTGCGCGCCGCCGGCCGGAGCGAGCTGGCAGACCCGCTTCTGAGGACTTGTTCGCCGCTTACGCTCAGGTCCCACCGATGTCGTTACCCAAGGGTTGGCTTTCAGCAGAAAATTTACGAGAGGAATGGTGGACCACACTCCTCCCTGTCCCTCCCTGAGCGATTTGTTTGTTTTTTTGTTGGCGTTGCAGGCTTTTTCCTCCTTCAGTGTCTGATGGCGTTCCGCGACGATACCTCGGAGTGTGGGGACGTCGCTAAACAGCCCCGAGCCTGTCCGCCAGTGCTCTCCGAGCGTGTGCCTTAACGGGGTCTGTTTGGCCTTCGACAGTTCTGGGAGATCATCTCTGACGAGCACGGCATCGACCCGACCGGCACGTACCATGGCGACTCGGACCTGCAGCTGGAGCGCATCAACGTCTACTACAACGAGGCCAGCGGCGGCAAATACGTGCCCCGTGCGGTGCTGGTGGACTTGGAGCCGGGCACCATGGACTCCGTGAGGTCCGGACCCTTCGGGCAGATCTTCAGGCCCGACAACTTCGTCTTCGGTGAGTGGTGCTTGAGCGGTGTGCGGTCCTGGGTTCTGTTTTCTGCCAGTGCGCCCAGATGGGCGTTGTTGCTTCTGAGGTCATCAAGTGTCTTGTTTTGAACTGGTTAACGTGGTTCCGACGTCGTAAATTGACATTTGCACAAACGCTTCAATATTGTCGGTTAGTGATCATACCCAGCTGCACGAAAAGTAGCCATCAGACTGTGACGTTACATGTACCTTGGTCCTGTTTCAGGTCAGTCTGGAGCCGGCAACAACTGGGCCAAGGGCCACTACACAGAGGGCGCCGAGCTGGTCGACAGCGTCCTTGATGTCGTCCGCAAGGAGGCCGAGAGCTGCGACTGCCTGCAGGGCTTCCAGCTGACACACTCCCTGGGAGGTGGCACCGGCTCAGGCATGGGCACCCTGCTCATCTCCAAGATCCGGGAAGAGTACCCCGACCGGATCATGAACACATACTCCGTCGTGCCCTCCCCCAAGGTTTCAGACACCGTCGTCGAGCCCTACAACGCCACCCTCTCCGTCCATCAGCTGGTGGAGAACACCGATGAGACGTACTGTATCGACAACGAGGCGTTGTACGACATCTGTTTCCGTACCCTAAAGCTTGCCAATCCCACATACGGTGATCTCAACCATCTCGTCTCTTTGTGTATGTCCGGTGTCACCACCTGCCTGAGGTTCCCTGGCCAGCTGAACGCTGACCTCAGGAAACTTGCCGTCAACATGGTACCCTTCCCCCGTCTCCACTTTTTCATGCCCGGTTTCGCTCCTCTCACCTCTCGGGGCAGCCAGCAGTACCGGGCTCTCACCGTGCCCGAGCTGACCCAGCAGATGTTCGACGCCAAGAACATGATGGCCGCGTGCGACCCGCGCCACGGACGCTACCTCACGGTGGCGGCCGTCTTCAGAGGACGCATGTCCATGAAGGAGGTCGATGAGCAGATGCTTAACATCCAGAACAAGAACAGCAGCTACTTCGTGGAATGGATCCCGAACAACGTGAAGGTTGCTGTGTGTGACATCCCACCCCGTGGTCTGAAGATGTCTGCCACCTTCATCGGTAACAGCACCGCCATCCAGGAGCTGTTCAAGCGCATCTCGGAGCAGTTCACGGCCATGTTCCGGCGCAAGGCTTTCCTCCACTGGTACACCGGAGAAGGCATGGACGAGATGGAGTTCACTGAGGCGGAGAGCAACATGAACGACCTGGTGTCCGAGTACCAGCAGTACCAGGAGGCCACCGCCGATGACGAAGCTGAGTTCGACGAGGAGGAGGGCGAGGAGCTGGAGGCTTAAGCTCCCGCTCGCCTCCCCACTTCTCTCCAGCGTTCTGTCCACGTCACCCGCCGCCGGCAGTCGCACCTCTCCGCCGATGCGTCGGTACCGGCGAGCGAGGCGCGGCAGCCGGCTCGACGCGCTCACCGGTTTGTTTGGTTCGCTCACCGGACGGACTCACGGCGTGCGTCCTTCACCGGCGGCGCCCGCCCTCTCGTGGAGTCCCGGTGCCCGCGCCCTTCGTGTCTCGCACATTCCTGTATAATTTGACTCGTGCTGGGTACGACGCGAAATATAAATTATTTACTGTTGCTCGGTATTTGCGATGCGCAAGGAATTTTTGTAGACAATATCGAACCAGCAAACTCCAGTGCGGCTGGTTGTGAGGGAAGGGTAAAATACACAGAGGGTCGACGGCTGTAGACTTAAATTGCCGAGGAAACCGGAAGGAGATCTGGTACACTCAACGAGAGTACGAGGAGTCATGTGGACTGGGTAGGGGGTACCGCCTGTGGTGTGGCCAGAGGGGCGGACTGGAGGAGAGCTCGCCAAGCACCTCAGCTGAAGTCGTGTCAGCAGGAATCGAGAAATATTTTTGCGGAAAGATATCTGATTGAATGGACAGTTGGCTGGGCGGGAACGTCATGTCCTCACGCTCGAAAAGTATGTGGCGAGTCGTGTGGTTTTCACGTTCAGCCTGTAGTGGCTGCATGATTGCACGTTGCCGTAGCCTGCATTATTAGTCGCAGAATGGCTTGGGTGCGCGTCACCATGCAGCCGCCCAGATACACCTTAGCGCAGTACCAGTGTCACCGGCTGCAACGCCCTCAGACGTCGGCAAACTAGGCTCAACCGCGGAAGCCGCTCTACGCTTCTCAGCATGTACATGCGCAAGCAATTCGCGAATGTTCGCACCCGTTGGTGAGAGATTTGTTCCGCCTTCGCATTGTATTGCAGACTAGTTTTACGAAGCCATTTCGTTGGTCCGTTTTGTCTTGCACAGTTGGCGCACCCATGACTGAGGCAAGTGCACATCAGCAGCTTTGTGTCAATCCTCCAGATAGATTTGATCTTATCGGGTGATTTGATTGTCGGGGAGGCTGTCACATCGGCTGGTCGGAGCTCAAGGCTTCCAAAGCATTTGGCCGTTCTATGCAGGAATGTGACACGTGGACAGGTGCCTTTGGAGTGACGACTCAGTGACTGAGGGAATGAGGTGTGCCAATAAATCACAGTCGGGCGAAATGCGTGAAATACTGCATCATTCTTTCCTGATAAATGCGGTATATTTTTTCCAGGAGTCCGCCGTTTGTGCTGAGCGAATTCCCCAACGCACTGGTCTTGGGGGCTCTACGGTAGGCGGGTTCGGGTAATATTTTCATTATGCCACCGCTTTATGTCGCACCGTTGCGGCGCAGGCAATGCGCAAAGGGACGCTATTGCTTTTGGAATTTACTGGTTCGAAGAAGTTTCGTTAGAAATTAATGCGCTGTTTGCTCCATGAAAATTAAAGCTAGCATACTTGTAAGCATACTTCCCTTCGTGGTATTGGTTTTGGTTTTAAGGACCTGTCAGCGTGGAGGCTATTTTGGGCTTACGAGCGTACTACCCTTCAGATTTCATGAATGCTTACCAGATTACGCTAATGCCGAGCTAGCTCGGTTCTGACGCACCCACTTGGCCGCAGGGCCAGCACGGTGGTGGTGTACTGTAGGACCATATTCGTAATGGGTCCATGCGTTCACTCGTACGATGGACCGCGGGTCGCAGGGACCGGTTTTGCCAGATCCGGCGTGTCGTTTCCAGCCTCACATACCAGGCAGAATATGGCTTGTGCATGCGCTTGCAACTGTCGCCACGAGCGGACGGCCTAGGCTTGGTCGCGGCCGCGCCTCTGTCGCTGGCGAGGTCGTCGGCTCGTCAGGCTGAAACTCGAGGTGTGCAGCAGACAATGCACATTATGCGCATGCGCCGTGCCCACGCGGTGGCTCCCCGCGCGCCGTCTCCCCAAAACTGGCGCTGTTGGCTTCCGCCGAGCGGAGGTTCGTCCACGCCAGCGGCACATGCGCCGTGCCCACGCGGTGGCTCCCCGCGCGCCCTCTCCCCAATACTGGCGCTGTTGGCTTCCGCCGAGCGGAGGTTCGTCCACGCCAGTGGCACATGCGCCGCGCCCACGCGGTGGCTCCCCGCGCGCCGTCTCCCCAAAACTGGCGCTGTTGGCTTCCGCCGAGCGGAGGTTCGTCCACGCCAGTGGCACATGCGCCGCGCCCACGCGGTGGCTCCCCGCGCGCCGTCTCCCCAAAACTGGCGCTGTTGGCGTCTGTCGAGCGGAGGTTCGTCCACGCCAGTGGCACCGTTAGGAGCGTGCGCTCTGTTTAATCTGCGTGCGCGTGCTTCCGCCGGTGAACGTCTTTCGTGCCGCTCACCGGGCCACCCGGAGGCATGTGCGTCAAAACGGATTTTATGCGGATCCACGGCTTCAGGGAGATTAAACATATACACCTGACGGTAAATTCCGTTTTGATCAAGCGCTAGCATGGCCCGAGTCACAGGAAGCAAGGTGAGCTGTTTTGGCAGCACTGTTTACCTCACCTGGCCGCAGCAGCACACGGATGCACGAGAAGGCTGGCCGGGTCAAATGACATGAACCAGTCGAACGCCTTTCCGCTTTTGAAAGAGCTACGCTAGACTGAATGACTCATTGCTGCATACTTCACCGTAGTTTTTCTCCCATTGTTACGACCGTTCGCAGCTTGAATTACAGGCACACAATTATCAGAAAGGTCCTGTATCACGAAACCAGTGTAGGCATTTCGCTTGGGATGCATTTTACATCCCATAAAAAATCACGGATATGATTAAAACGGCTTCAATGAAACCAAGACAAGAACAAGCAAGAACAGTGTGCTAGTACAGCTTTGATGGTGCAGTGAAATATGAAGAGGAGGTAAATTAAGACTTTAATGCATCAAAATGGTATAACAGAAAATATATGTGCAGCGCTCCGATTAGGTGTGGGTGATTCTTATATAATTGGGAGATTATCGCCGCGTGCGCATACTTTCAGACATGCGCATACATTCAGGCATGCGCATACTTTCAGGCATGGGCATACTTTCGGGCATGGACATAATTTCAGGCATGCGCATACTTTGAGGCATGCACATACTTTGAGGCATGCACGTACTTTCAGGCATGGGCATACTTAACCACCTTAAAAGCTGCGCTCTCCGGCGCAGTTTGTATGAATTCATCCATCCGGGTGTGACTTGCATTACATAACACAAACAAATGCTTGCAAGATAATTCCAGTGCTAAAGATTAACTCTCGGTCCAGCGCTTTCCGTCAGCCTAGCACTCGTAAAGCCAGCGATCATGCACAACGCCTTGCACTGAGCCGGCTTATAGACCGGGGGTCTGGTTTGGACCCTAAACCGGCTCTTACGTCACCTTGCCCCTGAATGGCTGTACACCGAACGTGCCGGCGAGGAACTGCCGCGCCGTCGGCCGGTCGTAGCCATATCGCTATATAAGTAAAAAAAAGGAACGATGCGATGATTCGTCATGGGGAACAATATTTATGAAGTATGCCAGTAATTCGAATGCCGATCTCGAACCACCACCTCAAGAAACAAGGTCCCCTCGGTTACCCGCCGCCGCCGCCGCCGTTCGCTGTTGGCCGTGCCGTAGCCCGGGGTGGTGGGCCGCGCCGCATCTCAGCCCGAAATAGCGTTCTCCTTACGGGCGGGGCGGCAGGCTGTCAGCTGACTCAGCTGGGCTCGGCGTGAGCCCGCCTGGCCGCCGTCCCAGCGGCCAGCGGGCAGCAGGAAGTGTCAGCGGAGGCTGATGACGTCAAAGGTGCAGGTACACGTGTCGGCTCGAGCCTCGGCCGGGGAGCTGTCGGCAGCGATGGGGAAGTGGCTGCGCACATGTGAAATGCAGCTGCGTGAACGCGCCAGATCCATATTGATAGCAGTTGAAGCAAAGCGTCACTTGATGTCGATGCTGCTTACAAGACATTTGAATGCAGCAATACGAAACGGTTCCTTTAAGAGAACGTTCGGCCCGCACGTTGGCTTTTGGCTGTGCTAGATGATAATGCCCTTTGCTTGATAGAAAGCATGAGCTGCTTTTGTCTCCCTTTTCATCATTAATTTGTTAAAACTCCTTCATTTGTCGTTCAGACAAAGCCAACTTGAAGAGGACTTTCATCTCTCCGTCTCTGGCTATTCACGTAGCTCTGGTACGGACTCAATGCTGTCATTTAATTCTGGTACGGGTTCAATGCTGTTTCATACAATGTCTTTTGCAGCGCGATATGCTCACCATATGATACCATCGTTTAAGTCCCTAAATCTAAAGCATGCACTGTCAGATTAGCTGTACAGCCAGGAGAAAGCAACAAGTTCTCTGGCATTGTTGCTGGCATTATGGTCAAGGAACGCCTCACCCTCCCACGCAATGTCTATCTTTAGTTAATCCCATCATATCAAACAGTGCGGAGGTTGTGATAGTTTAAGCCGAGGCAACATACTCTAACAAACACTCCGGAGATTCTGATTATGAAAGCTGCATACATCAGTGGACCCATATCTTCCAGCTGCAAAGGTGGCAGGGCGACGCCTTCCCTATATGGAGCTCCCTTCCCAAAAATTCGAACAGCTATAACTTTTCTCATTCCTAGCACCATGCACTCAGTTCTGAAGTGGAATCAGCATTTCGTTGTTGAATCTGTAAGACGTTCTTTCCCAGTTATACCTCATCCACCACCCCTCAGTGCGTCTTCCTGACCTTGCGGTTTTGCCCACGCGTCTAGCGAGACGGTGAGTCATCCGACGGCGCACGATTGGCCCGGGGCGGTGGTGACCGGCTGATTCAGCCGTATCGACCTGCCTCTTCCCCCGCCGCCGTCCGCGACTCGCGTGCTTCGCCTAACTATCCGCCGCCAGGCGACGCTGATTCATGCCAACAAGCGGACGAATGCGTCACGCGGAAACCAATCGGCGCAGGGGCACGTTTTGGAACAACAATTATTGTGTGTTGAATATGGTTTTGTTCGTTACGTTTGAATGGGGAAGTACTGCTAGGTGTGCTTTCTGTGTCGCTAGGAAACCATATAAGAAGAAATATTAGCATGGGTTTAGATACGCAAAGTGTTAGCATTAACATTAGATTCCACATGTCTGGTGTGCGTTGGCTGCTAGATTTTAAGAAAATAAAAACGAGTACGGATACAAATCGAGGTTCTAACGCACATGAACATCGTTTTCTTAAAGCTCACAGTGCAGGCCCAGAGCACTGTACAGTGTGAAATGTTAACGGGACGTTTTCTTCCGCTGCGATGAGAGGACCGTTTCAAGTGATCCTTGCTGCTGTGGCAGGGACTGTGTCGCAACATTATTTGTAGCGGTGATAAGCCACCTAGTGGTTCGAAACATTCGTGCCAGAAAGGCTTAAAGCCTGAGATCAGTCGGACATTAACAATCACAACAAGATCCGCAGGACTGCTCCTGGCGCGTGAAGGCCTCCAGCAGCCCTTCAAACCCGAGCGCATGTGACCGCTCCCCAGATCTGGGTCAGATCTGCGCGTGTCTAGCACCCTAAGCATCCCTCGGCCTGTGGGGACTGCCGCCCAGCGTCGCCAGGCGAGAAAGTGGCCCCAATGAGAGGCCAGCCTCCCGCTGGCGGGGCCTCCTGCGCCCGGGCGTGTCTCGCTTTCGCGCACCGGGCGAAGGCTGCGTGACGCACAGTCACGCTGCCCACGCGCTCCAGAGTCCAGGGGTGGCCGCCAGGGGCGCCGCCGCCGTCTAGAGACCGCAAGCCCAGCAGCACGCCAGCATGTAGGCGTACCCAGCTATTCGCAGGACAATGACGCATCTGTTGATCAAATTAACCTGGCTTTAGCCTCTTAGCTCGTTTTTGGGAATACCAGGGGCTAGACCAAATACGAAAGCCTGGACAGTGATAGCGAATGATAATAAGTAAGCAGTGTTGATCAGTAATGCACATACATTAACGCACCGCCCACCCAGTGATCTTGCTCTCAGAGCGCATGCACACACCAACGGATAAGCAGTATGGTTTTCTCTAAGTGCACTACGTTCTCATTTTGCACTGCCGACGGTGTGCAAAAGTCATGCCACCGAAGGGCCTGTAATGGCACAACCACCTTGTAATATTGCCAATTGCCCCACATTGAGAAAACATGATGCCCAAATCCGTTACCAGACATAAATCAGGTGGGCCGTCTATGATTGGCCGGCCAGCGTCTGAGCCTTGCCCGACGGCAATCCTGGCTACGCCCTGGATCGGCCGAAGAGCCGCTCTTTCTGAGGCGGCTGCGCCGGGCGCCGACCGTCACCAACAGAGGAGCTATGTCGAGCCCGTCCGCGAAACGACGGCGTCATTAATCTCGACACTTGAATAAATTGCCAATTCGCTAACACTGTTACCGCCCTGCTGGCAGGTGTGCCGCAAGGAGCTGCGAGGTTGCGCTGTGTTTTGACGTGTCGTGTCAGCTCAGGAAGACACGAAACGCTGCTTCTCTAATGAATATCTAACAACCTAGTGTGATTGTTTCTCCAATATCTCGACCAACACGAGAAGTGAAATAAAACAGGACAGGCATTGTAAATGAGCTGTGACTTCCTCGCACATATGGACCACCATGCACCTCGTCATAGATAATTTAACAATGTCGCTCCATGCGCGCGTTTCGACGGAAAACCTCCTATTGCATGGGCCCGCAGTGTTCTGCGCCTCCTCATTCGGTTCGGAACCAGTGCTGGTGTGAGACCGCTTCAGCGAGGTTTGATATAGCATAGAACAGCCCTTTCGCAGCGAGAAAATGACAGCATTTCATATTTGGCCAATCAGACCGTTGACAGCTGCACCCAGTGCCTCCAATGTTCCTCCTCAATGTATGCAACCTAGCCCGATCCATTACAAGCGTCCAATGACCGGGACAGGAAATACCATGGGCTGGCCAGCACCCGTGGCCCCATAGCGCTTTAAGCTGCGCTGTCATGGCGCTTGACTTACAGCGCAGGCGACTCACATGCATCGATCACCCACCAGCGGCGAGTACCGACTAAGCCTGACTGGGCGATGCTGCGGCTGTTCAGGACGGGTTTGGCGACAGCGGCAGGGACTTCTCAGCGTCTGTCCGGATCGTAGAGGTCACAAGGTCAGCCAGTGAGTTCGCATTCGTTCCCGTCTGACAGCGCCAGACGCGGTGAGACGGCCCGGTGGTCACGGCCCGCCGCCCGTCCCAACGTCGGCGCCGGTGCGGCAACGCCGCGCTATCGTCAAATCGATTCCCCGACCGGAGGTGACTCAGCGCCTCGGTGCCGACGCGCGCGCCATCTCTGAAGCGCGGCGCGCACCACCGGGCGACGCCCGTCGCGGGGCCCCGCTGGGTGACGCGGCGGCCGAGTCACCGTCACGGACAGGGCCGGCGTTAGACGGGCGCCGGTCCGTGAACCGTGAGAGACCGCTCGAGGGTGGCTCATCACGCGCGCCGCTGCCCTGGCCTCTGTTTATGCGGCTCATGCGCGCCAGTTAAAACGTGGCTAATTAGGGAAACGGCACATGAATTGCTCATGTTGAGACACAGGAACGCGATGCGAGCTGGCGGCAACGCGGGCGTCTCCCTCAAGGTCACGAGGAATCACAGGCGTGGGAACAATCGACGTCACGGAAGCATGGCCGTATAACGTCTGGGGAAACGTAGTTGTGACGCTGGAAGGAAAGAAACGAATCGAAGTGAAAAACTCGTCCTCACTCAACACTGGCTTGAGGCAGCTTCACTGACAGTTCTGTGAGGCAACGATGCGCTTGGTGTCCTGATTCGGACTTCTGCCTTGTTTTCGTTCCGGCTTCTTCTCTCACTGGCTTTTCGTATTCGCTTCTTCCTGAATTTCCGCAACCATCCGTCTGTCCCGGGTAAGCTGCATGCATCAGCCTCGAGCGGGTCAAAGGGCACCGCCCGAGCGCCCGCACACATCCCTAAATATGTGTCCGGTGCTGGACCGAAATACGGAATGTGAAATGTGGAATACGGGGCCCGACGTCCGCCGGTCGGCCGAGCACCGGCCCGGTGTCCGGCGGTGGACCGAGCACCGGGCCCGGTGTCCGCTGATCGACCGAGCGCCGGGAACGATGTTCGCTGGTCGGCCGAGCACCGGGCCCGGTGTCCG
Organism: Pollicipes pollicipes; assembly: GCF_011947565.3. Lineage (NCBI taxonomy): Eukaryota > Metazoa > Arthropoda > Thecostraca > Pollicipedomorpha > Pollicipedidae > Pollicipes > Pollicipes pollicipes. The sequence continues at coordinate 18,915,030 of NW_023596545.1, read as the reverse complement.
CCGGTCGGCCGAACACTGGCCCAGTGTCCGCGAGCACCGGGCACTGTGTTCGCCGGTCGACTGAGCGCCGGACCCGGTGTCCGCCGGTCGACCACCACTCGTTTGCCGCTGTTCCTCGTTAGGGAAGGACACAAGACGGAGCCGTGTAATCCCGCCGTTGAACTGGACGGCACGCAGCGCCACCGCCAAAACAAACATGACAGCGGGCTGAAGCTCTAGTCACGGGCCTTTTCGAAGATGTTTCACTGGAGTTTCCTTTGCATTCTGTTGATCTAGCAGTTAGCTTATGACAGACTGCGGCCAAGATGAATAGACCGAGGAGAAATCCTGAAATATGTGCAAATCCAGCGACCTTTCGTGAGATAAGTAAGCCTATGTGCTTTCCGTAACGTGCTTCCTATATATTTTTTTTTTGGTGGGGGGGGGGGGGGCTTGCCGACGCTGCACTTGAGCGTGAGAGGTCTGGGCCCCGGGGGTCAGACCAATGGTGTTAACAGAACGCGGATCAACATTACAGCCGGAGGTGTTCGCAAACTGACTTGAAAAGTGCAGTTCAGTTCTTTATGACTGCCCCTTACACATTCCTGTTATTGATGAGCGCTCCTCAGCCAAGTCGCCGAATCCGAATTTTAATCAAAGCTGAATTTGGTATGAGACTTGACAGCAGGGAACGTCGCCACCAGTGCATCCATTTATCACCTATCATCAGCTTGTGAAAGACACTATGTGCCGTCTAGCCGAGCCTGAGGGAAAGGTTTGATCACCAAGAGTATCCAGCCACCGCAGCATTCACAGAGACACGGTACCGCTGCGAGGCTGGACCGCGCGAAAAGCTCGCCCTTGATTCGGCGAAGAGACGAATTTAGCTGAAGGTGCGCCAGGTCGCCTTCCAGTTGTAATACCTGAGCAAAGTAGAGCCTCTAAGACCTTAACAGAAAACATTGCCGCCTACAGCACGGCGTCGATGCTCGGATTAGGACTTGGCACTGTGCTGTGGGTGGGTGAGCTTCGGTGCGAATAAAGAATCTCGACAGCATGCAGCACCACAACTGGAATTTGCGAAAGTCGACACGGCGACTGTTCACGGACACACAGAGGTCCCCAGGGCCACGTGCCTCCCTCCCCCGCCCGAACAATACACAGAAGTCCCCAGGGCCACGTGCCTCCTTACCCCGCCCGAACAATACACAGAAGTCCCCAGGGCCACGTGCCTCCTTACCCCGCCCGAACAATACGCAGAAGTCCCCAGGGCCACGTGCCTCCAACCCCAGCCCTAACAATACACAGAAGTCCCCAGGGCCACGTGCCTTCCACCCCAGCCCTAACAATACATACACAGAAGTCCCCAGGGCCACGTGCCTTCCACCCCAGCCCCAACAATACATACACAGAAGTCCCCAGGGCCACGTGCCTTCCACCCCAGCCCTAACAATACATACACAGAAGTTCCCAGGGCCAAGTGACCCCATTCCCCGTCTTAGCAATGCACAGAAGTCCCTAGGGCCACGTGCCTCCTACCCCCGCCCTAACAATAAGAAGGTCGGGAACCTGTGATGCTGTCTGACGCTGCGCGAAAACAAAATCGCACGCCTGCGGCGCTTTTGCTCTTCAATGAGCCGTTTGAGTTATGCCCATCATATCGTGAAATCCTGCATACGCCCTTGCAACTAAAGTCTAGAATTATCCAACTGCGGATGAGGAAATGGCCAAGACCTCGTGCTCCATGTCATGTCATATGTGTCATGATCATGATGCCTCCACACAGAGCTCCTGCCGCACAGTGGACGGTGCCGTGACCGCCCGGCACTGCTGCGATACAATCCCCTCTGCATTAGTTAGGGGTCACCCCGCATGCTTAATCGACGCCGGTCGGCACAGGAAGCTCTGGCCTAGCGAGCGGCTCGTCCCTGCGAGACAGCGGCCCGGCTCGCGCTGCGCTTGTCTCACCAGGAACGAGCGGCCGGCTGGCGGTCGAAGGAGACGAGGTCAACCGTCGACCGACCGTACAGCGGCGAGGTCAACCATCGGCCGACCGTACAGCGGCGAGGTCAACCATCGGCCGACCGTACAGCGGCGAGGTCGACCGTCGGCGGCCGTACAGCGGCGAGATCGACCGTCGGCCGGCCGTACAGCGGCGAGGTCGATCGTCGACCGGCCGTTCAGCTCCACGTCGCCAGGCACTCCGACTGCACCAAATGCAATGAAAAGCTGACGACGATGCGGTAGATTGCAAAGTTGTCATCGGGATGGACACCAAACAACCCATGAACTGAGAACATGCGATGCTATTTTATACCATGCAACATATTTATGTCGCCTGTGACACCCTAACCTATGCCTTTAATGCACGGAGCTGTTATCCCAACTGCGAAGTCCTGCGCGCGCTCCTGCGCAGTTTTACCCACAAAGGTGATGGAGAGCGGTCGGCGTCCGGGCAGCACCGACCTGACAACGGAGATGTCAGGTCTTATTTGGTGTGGTCAACTGAGAGGATAGTTCGCACGGATAAATAGGTTGCCTGTTAGAAGAGGGCGATGTTTCGACTCAAATGGATTTTCGCGAACCGTTTTACATCCCGAAACTAATCTTAGGAGGCAGGAATCTCTGCTCTCTAGGGCAAAACTCCGAACAAAGCTCTACTGAGAACAAAATCTGGGCTCAAAACAGCGTGCTTACACATAGGACACTCAACGGTAAACAAATACAAAAACACGCCCAAGGTGTCCGTTACTCCCAGGCTACTCAACGCGCACTGCTGTCGTTGCACCCCTCCAACGTCTGACTAAATCACTAGCGCTACCAAATCATACCCATAGATGGCAGACAAATCGAAAGCCGGCTTTCCTTCCTGGTGCCCGGGAGCGCAGCCGAAGCAAGGGCATGGGGTAATAGGCCTGAGCCTCCCCACGTCAGGATCCACGTAGTTTTTCATGTCACCATTAAACGGCAATCTGGTGATAAAAAATATTTATTTGGTCTTCAAATTTCATTGGCTCAGGTGCGCAGCGATATATGCAAGGTATTAAGTGACGTGATCTTACGCCCTTCTGGCTTCATCCTGGCTTCGTCCTGCATCCTGCAGTGCCCCGTTTATCCGGGGCAAGAGTATGGTCCTTTCCACGCATCACCCACGAGAGGCCTAAGAGCCCCTGGTGGGAGCCCCGTCCGAGCGCCGAGCACATAGCCCCAACGGGGGCTCCTGTACGGCCCCGCACAGGAATGCCCCGGCGGAGGACTGCCAGGTGTATGCAGTTTTGCCACATCATGAATTAATCTCCTTCCTCCTATGATCCTGCAATGTCCAGTACTGACAGAATGGCTCTTCTCCAAACCGAACCGAAGACGATGAGATTGGCGGATGGAAGGGTGGGTATTTCGAAGACGATGAGGTCGGCGGATGGAAGGGTGAGTATTTCGGAACGCAGCTGAGACAATTTTTGCGCCAGGGTCAACCAACATAGCCAGCAGATTGATGCGTTAGGTGATGCACCATTGGCGTCTGTACGGTGTCTGTTTAAGGTGATTTGCCTGCTGCGGTGTAGGCACTGGGAACTGGGCTTTGGCCCTGATCTGATCCAGAAGAAGCCACTGTCTGCGACAGAGCCGAGGCGGTCAGGCCAGACAGGGGCACCTTCCTGGCTCACCAGGACAACGCCCCATCCCACAACACCTGCGTCGTGAACAGCTTCCTTTTCAAAAAGCATATCCGAGCCATCTGGCAGCCACCATATCCGAGCCATCTGGCAGCCACCATATCTTCTGACCTGACCCCGTCAGATTTCCGCGTGTTCAGAACCCTGGAGGACTGTCTCCGTAGGCGTCGCTATCCGCCCAGTGCAGGAGCGCCATTTTCCAGTGAGAGAAAGAGGCCCCAGAGGAAGAGCTTCTACAGATGGGGCGGAGTAGGTTGAATCCCTGGGAACAGTGTCTGGAGAAGGAGGAATATCATGTTGCGTAGTGAGGAAAGCCTCAGACATCTGCGTAAACAAATAAACTGTTGAGACCAAAGTCTGTTACTTTTAGACTGAACCTCGTATGCTGATTTGTGCGCATTTTATGAAACGTCAGAAGAACGTTGGTGTTTCAGGCAAAGACCAGGCCTAGGATAAAATACGTGGTGTGTCCGCACTACGTTTTATGTTTGATGCTCGATTTAATAATCAAAAAACGATCTCCATGATTTCCGTCCAACATGATAGAAATGCCTGCGCAAAATCTTTGTGACGCGCAATGGGCTCTGTGGTTTCCTGCCATCTCAAGCGCAAGATTTTTTTCATTCAGAGTACGTCTTCAGGATAGTGTCGACACACCCAAGCTTGTACCACCAGTCACACCAGCTGGACGGTGGGGCGGTTGCCAACGATCAGATAGCTATGACTTGGCGGAAGACACTCGTAAAATGGCATTCATTGACTTATTTGGGCGTTCCTGAAGTTGGGCATTTAGGGGTATCGATTAGGGGTTCGATGAGTGCAGCTTGTGTTTAGACACGACAAAAATGTCAGTTTTTTTAGAACGCAGTTGTTCCATTTACTTTTATATGATTTTCACTGTCTTTTCTCTTTTTCTTCTCAGTCGGAACAGTTTGTAGGGATAGCTGTTGGAGACAACCGCAAAGCCCAATTCAACAAACAATGCTGTCTGTACCTATAGAGGGAGCCCTGTACGTATCACATAATGCCTTGACACATCCTCGTGGTATAGCTGTGGAGACCATCTCACCACCCACCAATAAGCGTCTGTCGGACCAATCAGCCGCTTCTGAGACTCAAACAAATCTGCCTCACATGTATTGGATTTGAGAGTCTGATCCACCCGGGGCACAGCTCTGAAAACGTGAATCTATGGTGGGGTTCCGAGAGGAAATATCGTGTGAGGTATTGGATGCCAGTGAGATCCCGCCGACAGTTGCGGAGAGCTAAGCGGCGAACCCTGAGCCAGCGTCATAGCGCCATACAACCCTGAGCCAGCGTCATAGCGCCATACAACCCTGAGCCAGCGTCATAGCGCCATACAACCCTGAGCCAGCGTCATAGCGCCATACAACCCTGAGCCATTGCCATTAAACGGGAACGGTCACCCTCTGTGCGCGCAGTTACATGCATTTTTTAGAAGGCCCCCGTTTTTATTTTCGTCTACATAGGATTGCCGGCCGCCGGAAAGCAGCATCACGTTGTCAGGTGATAACTTAAACAGACGGACGTCGCCAGCTGATCTTGATGTCACGGTGTTGTTGGAGGGTTAAGCCGTTTCACGTGCGGGCGAAACTACGACGGTATATAAAACAAGATTAGGCTTATTCACGCGCCAGAGTAGTACCGTGCGCGTTTCATGCCACTGGCTCAGGACTTTCGAACCGCAACCAAAGATCGAGATCGGCAAGACGGGTCTGTTTTGTATATGACTCCCTGATGACATATTACTCAGGGGGCGTGGTCGTCTGGCGTTTGAACAAGAAAATACGCCAGTTGAAGACAAATTACTTCGGAGGGAGCGTGGTAACTTGCGCTTATTATGACCCTGATGCACGGGCATCGAACACACCCAAACATCGGGGTCGGGTTACTGGGACTAATTTTTACATGCGCGCGGGCGTCATGTTAATGATGTCTGGTGCCCACCAAGACGGTGGGGACGAAAGACAGAAGCCTTTTCAAACTTCCTCTGACCGTGTGCGGAGAGTGAGAGCGTGCATGAGTGGTACTACTGGCTGAGGAATATGAAAGGAGAGCCAAGCATCTAGGGTGACGGTCGGTGCCAACTTGAATAAACTTGATAATAATAAACTCGATAAATAAAGATAAAAATAAACTTGAACTTGGTGCTTAATTGAACGTGGACGGCTGCGAGGTGCGCAGAGACGAGAGCACAGAGGCGTCTAAAAATAATAACACTTACACGTGGAGAGTTGGGCGGTGCGTATTTGATAGCATTAGTTCAGAATTGTCATCCGACATACGCAACATATCCCAGCACCCAAATATTGAAATGGCCAGGCAGCTTCTTCTTGTTGGTTTGTCACCACCCAATAACGGCACGTAACTGAACGCGCGCTTTCGTCTTCGCGTGGAGACGAGAATATTGTAACGCAAATATCTTCAATCGTTCAAGGGGGATGGAACCATGTGTCTTTGATACCATTAGCACATGATCATGGAACGACAGCCAAATATTTATATCAGCAGCGGTGCCTTTTTTAATGGCCTGACGACGCATTACTACATGAGGGAACTATCGGACACTCGCGGACCAAATACGGCAGCGTTTTTAGAATGCTCAGCATCGCATGCAGAGCGCGAATGTGTGCGTCTGGCAACAGCTCTGGGCCATCGAACGACACTGAAGCGCCGAGATCGGCTGTCGGGGCTTGCTTGTCTGATACGCCTCCTGACGGCCGTATTGCCGGATGCGGACGGCCGCCCGGCAAGTGTTAGCTTGAGTACATAACTGTTTTAAAAATGTTCATATTCTCAGATTTTAAGCTTGAAACGTGCACAGAAACTAGATCAGCACTATCGAACGACACTCAATCATAAAGATGAGCTGGTGATGTCTATTTACTTGATATGACTTGTTGCTAATTGCGGAGTATTGATAAATGCGGCTGGCCATCAGTACGCTGACGTGGCGGCCGCAACTCGAAAGGAAATTACGAACTCATCGGAAAATGGGGCCGTGTGAGTTTCCTACTGCTATGATAGCTCACTGGCACAAGTTTATCGAGCCACGCTCACACTTCGAGACTGTCCGACGGTGCATTTTTGTGTAACATAATCCCAGACTGCGCATTACTTAATGAGGGGCCGCCACGCGCGCGGAGACGAAAATAAGGCAGTGATTTAAAGCTTGCATACGTTTACGTGGAGACTGGCGCTGTGCAGGATTAGTAGCACTGGTTCAGGAGTATTGAACGGCACCGAAACATAGCGCACGGCAGGCAACAGCTCTTTCTTCAATGCAATCCCCTTAAAGTGTACTGATGATTGCTGGCGGGCGACAGGAACAGGGAAAGGAAATTACGGCAGTGTTTGACATAACCGGTCTCGGAGCGCGACACTTCCAAATTTTTTCCAACTCACGTTTGATAACAGCGTCCCGGAACCATCCGGCGACACTCAAGCATCGTGATCGGCAGGGGGGCCTGTTTGTTTTGCTATGACCATCCGACGACGGGCTGCCAATCCGGGCGGCCGCGCTGAACGTGGAGACGAGGGTTTTTTTTACTACCAAATTTGTACTACCCCCCCTCCCTCACAATTTTGCAATCGTCACCATTTGTGTATTTTCATGTGGCAACGTCGTTGAGCATAGCGTTGTGCAGCACTCAAGACCTAATAACAACACAAATAGGCCTAATATAAGAAAACACAGAGCTCTCATGTTTGATACGCTTAGCTTAGCTTCAAACCGGCATGACTAAATGTATTTGGAACGACGCGCAAGGAGTGGGACCATGTGTGTTTGATAGGGCTTTCTAAGAGCCTTCGAATGGCATCCAAGTATCATGATCGGCAGGCTGCACCTATTTGTTGGATATGACCCCATAACAGCGTATTACCGAACGCCTGCGACCGTCACACCTGTGGAGACGGAAGTTCGGTGAGGTCTTAAGAAGTTCTCGCAATCTTTCTCGGAGGGCGGAGCATCCACATGCGCGCAGATCAAATAGTTATCTTGGAAATTTTACGATATCAGATCAGCAATGACATTGGAAAACATTTGGGAGCCGTCGTAAGTCGGTGACAAGTTCCATGTTGAATAAATCAGGTGTTACGCAACGTTTCAACCCACATCACACCGCCACACAGAGCACTTTTCAGGTTCCATCCTGACTGGCTTTCGTGCCGCCTAGCTTTCAGGGAAAGGTCTACTGACTGAAATCAGTCACCCACCGTTATCAAGAGGAACATCAATTAGTACTAACCCCCGGACCAGCTAACAGGAACCTGTATCCTAAGCAAACAATTAACTGTTAGTCTGAACTGCAACTGTGAAGACAAAACCTATTCCACTTATTCAAGTGCGCACAAGGTGGCAATTGACGTTATTCAGCTACATCTTTAAGAAAAAATAATGTTAAAACGCTCAAAGTAAACAAATGAAAAATGGTACATGATGAATATCAAGGATTTCGGTGAATATAATCAAACTGTCGGGTGGGTTGTTAAAGGTACAGATCGCAACCTGGTTTTGCCACTTGGGCGACGCAAAATTTATAGATAAAATGTAGAAGTCATGTAAGTTATGAAATGCAGAAGTCATGCTTAAATTTGCAAATTTTCCGGTAAGGCCTCTTTTCATAATCCACTGTATGCATTTCTGTGCAAGCACGTACGCAGTACGCTTATCACCGAAGCGGCATAGGACACCCCCAATTGCTTCACGTAGCAGTGAACTATTGCCAAACACTTACTGGGCTGCCAGCTGAAACATGTTGCGCTGTGAACTAGGCATCAACATCGAGAAGCCATTTTCAATACAGCGTCCTGGCGACAGCCCGCAAGACCAGAACACAACACATCACATGCAATCCCCCCCCCACCCCCCACTTTCGCAATGCCAGACGCGCTAGCTCCCAACTTTGAGGCGGGTCTGGGCGTGCGGGACCCGCTCGCTGGGCTCATGCGATTCTGTGCGGCGACATATGCTCTGTCCGGCTGATGAAACTCTCCAAACCTCACGGTTGACGAGCCTGACCGCCGCGCATGCCACCAAACGGACTGCGCACGCCGCATCACCTCTGCGGCGGCTGGCCGCTGCTCTGCAGCATCACTGCTGGGTCTAAGACCCGTCAGTGAATAAATACATATGGAGGCGAGCTGAGCACGCCATCCGCCGCTGGACGAACGAACGACGGACGAACCGATTGTGCCAGTGTCGTCGCGCGTTGGCGTTCTGAGCAGTGTTTGTGCAAACAGCTTGTAGTCGCGGTGCCAACCTCTAGTGCGATTGGTCCTGGCAGCAACATACCCAGGGTAAGTTGTCCAGCAATCGTTTGTGTCGTGCGCTGAGACATGCACCGCACACATCAATATTTACGCATGATTATACCAAGCACGACTGGCCCCAATGCTCACGGACGTCAATGGTCCGCCACAGCCGGCAGCAGGCCGCACCAGAATCGATTGTCCAGTCAGCGATGGTGAAAACTATGTTCTTTACTGCCGGAGTTTATGTAAGCAGATATCGTTCTTAGCTTAGAACGTTCATACACCTGCCATAACTGTTCAGCACGTGTTGGCGGACAAGCTCACAACGCGAAGGCCACGCTAGAAACGGATCACCTGACCGTTGGCCCACCGCAGCTGCCTCTTTCCCTGCTCTGCCCATTTGCCTGCACGCCGCTCAAGTGGCGATTCTTCGCTGCGCCACGCGCAAGGAGGCCGGCCGTTCCTGGTACACAGAGCTCCGTTTACCATGTCCTTGCGCGCCAGTTTCGCCGAAGGCGGTCAGACTGTTCGGCGACCGTCGGCAGTAATAATGCAGGCGCACGCGATGATTGGTGCGAGCGGTCTGTTGGGGTGGCGGTTGCCTTGCCGACGGCGCGGACCAGGGCTCTGCTGTCCCGGCGGCGTCCGCGGCCGCCCAGTGGACACTGGACAGTGACCCAACCACCGGTCAGTGGCGCGGTTAGCTCAGAGACGGGCGGCAGGGGTGGACCCACCGTGGAGGCTCAGTGGGACAGACTTCAGGCTGGAAAGCGCCACGCAGATCGCAGCTGCGCATAGCACTTCCTGTCGACTGCGCCTAGCGTCGTTGGCTTTTTAAGTTTGTTTTTGTGGCACCATTGATCGCATTAATGCCTATGTTGACGGCACCGGTCTACCCGGTTTGCGAGTACCTGCACATGCAAATGCTGATAAATGTTTTGAACAGGTGGGGAACAACGAGGCGGTTAACGGTCTCTCACATTCTCGGACAAATGTAGCATGAGTCTTGCTACGCTACATAGAAGGGAGTAGGACAAAGCTGCGTCTACCGCCTTAAAGTCTCTCAGGGATGCTGTCGCTCTGACTGTTTTGGCCCTTGTCACGGTGTCCCCCCACCCTGGCCTCACTGACCGCATCTCACACCGAGGGATGCTGTCGCCCTGGCTGTTTGGCCCTTGTCACGGTGTCCCCCCACCCTGGCCTCACTGACCGCATCTCACACCGAGGGATGCTGTCGCCCTGACCTCATCTCACACCGAGGGATGCTGTCGCCCTGACCGCATCTCACACCGAGGGATGCTGTCGCCCTGACCGCATCTCACACCGAGGGATGCTGTCGCCCTGACCTCATCTCACACCGAACGTCTTCCGACGCAGGCTCTCATCTCCAGCCACAAGAGAGGCTCACCATGCGAGAAATCGTGCACATCCAGGCCGGCCAGTGTGGCAACCAGATCGGCTCCAAGGTAGGCCAGCGGTGGATGGGTAGGTAGGTCGGCGGTAGGGAGACCATGCATGATCCCTGTTCTGATGTACGTAATGTCTGGTGGTTCCAAAACTCGAAGGGTAGGGGAGATGAGCCCCTTTAAAACTCTGGGAAGGCGTCATATCAGGCCTGCGTTGGTGCATGACTTAACATAATTAAGAATACCGTGTGCCCATCCACCTAACTGCCAACTGATCGTCGAATGGCCACTCATCCGCAAACACTTTGCAATGTTTTGGATGTTACATCATCTTGCTGTGCTTCTCTGTTTTGTTGTAAAACATGTCACGTGATACACAACGCAAGTACAATTGAATGGCATGCTAAGTCAGATGTCGTGGCGCCTTAAAAATTCGTTGCATCGCTCCCACGTTTAGAGTATGGCCGCGCTTTCAAACACGCATATACGGTGAATTTTTGTTTTGTTCTAGATATTCTACTTAGAGTCGGAGCTCTGCGTGATAAAATCGATGATTCATTTGGCCATTAAAACTGCAGCCATATACCGAGTCGATGGTACAGTTATGTTGAATTACTCTCGTACGTCATGCAAGTATGAAGACCACCCGACGGTTCAGTGAGTAAAGGAGTTCAAATAGTTTTTCAACAGATGCGCCAGGGCATGATGGCGGTGGTAGTTTTTGGCCATGAGTGCCCCATGTCAGTACCTCGCTTTTCATGCAGGATTAATACCGGACTGAATGTGATCCATGTCAGAAATTTACGGACAAAACGGATTTATTCCGTTCACTGGTTGGCCGTCCGAACGCCCATACTTTTTGAAGGCCCGTTACACAGCCTGCTGCAACCTAGCCATAATGTAATAGGCTGGGTACCTAGTTTGAGCCTTCCAAACGTTTTAACCAAACACAAATCAATGGGGTGACACACTTTGCTGCTCAATTTCGTCTCACAGCGCGCCGGCATTTAGGTGTGAACTTGCACAAAGACACACGGACAGTTTCAGTACAAGCCTTCGTCCAACCTTTAAACTTCAAATTATCTTTTTATACATGTCATTAAACGCATGAGCTATAGCATTTGAAGCATCAAATCAAAAAAATACCCACATTAAATTATATATTGCAAAATATACAATTTGTGCGAGCTTAGCGATTTAGACAAAACAATCCCTTTACGGCATTTAAAACAAAACAACTACATTCAATGTGTAATAATGTCTTCCGGTATGCTAGTGCGCTGGCGGATAAAAATGCAGCGAGTGTTGCACATAATTTGTTTTGACGCGCATTCCAGTGTGACGCCCGTCCAGCGGCACATGTTTAGCGGCTCGTCCTGATGGCAAACGCTAGCGAGCATGGCACGTGGCGTGACAGCGGGCGGTTTCTGGTAAACACACACACACACACGAACAGCAGCTGTCCATCCGCCGCACGAAACCGAAGCATTTCAAGCGATGACTTTTTGTGGCGTCTTCAATACATTAGGAGCAGCCGAAACGTGCAAGCTTTAATGCGGTTCAAAGGCCAAAGCGATGCTTTGTTTTTGTGCTCACTAGCTTTTGTAGAGAATAGTTTTTTATTGGCATTTGGCCTGGCGGCGTTTCAGCTTCCTTATATGGTACATCATCATGGTATGTATGGTACATCAGAATAGGTAATGCTTACAATATGTACCGAAATGTAGTCGGTGACAATAGCCACAGACCGTCAATACGGGCATTAACCAGTCGAAGGGACTCTTCATGAATGTAATTTCGCCCAGGTGCTTACGTCATGTGAGCTACCTCAGAGGACATGCGCAGTGCATTCTGATCAATAGCCGACGGGTCTGCAGGACAAAATCTAACGCGGAGAGATGATGCTTACCATCACGCAGCCGTGGCAAGCCCCGCTGACCTAGCTCACCCAAACAACATTTCAATGTAGGTATAAAGAAAATGTGTCAGTGTTGCAGGTCTTATCCCACATTTATCGCAGCCTTTCGTGCTTGAATGGTCGTGTGTCTAGATGTACGCGTCGGTAGTGATTTCTAAGGCGCCCTTGACTTGCCCTGGGGCTTCGATCTGCTTCACCGGCGGGCCTGACTCCCTAATATCGCAAACATTCAGATGGGTTCGCTGTCAGCCGGGCTAAACTCTTTATTGTCTGACGATGCGCAGGGGCCTAATGCCCCCTAACAAGCGCCTTATTGTCACGTCAAGGTATCTGGATCTGCTGTCAGCGGCGCTTAATTCTTTGTCGTCTGACGGCGCACGGAACCCAGGGACGCCGGCTGACTGAGGCTGGTAAAAGGTGGTAAAAGCCGGACTGAGGCTGGTAAAAGGAGGCAGAGCCGGACTGAGGCTGGTAGGAAGCTGGTAACAGCCAGGCAAGGACCGATATGAAGCCGGACTGAGGCTGGTAGGAAGCTGGTACCAGCCAGACAAGGACTGATATGAACCGCCTACACGCAACTGGCAGCCACACAGTGTTGGGGAGCGATGACCGGGCTGCACGCTCTCCCCGCAGACCAACGCTATGGGCGAGCTGAGACCACTGCGTGCATGTGACGGTCAAACAAAGGCACTCTCCGGATCAGCTGTCGCCTAACAGTTATAGGTTTTACTGCAGGCCTCAAGGGTGAATTAGAGGTCAACATACTGAACTACACCCATTCAGTGCCAGTGATTGGTACATTCTTTATTGATAATATGTTGCAGATACCTGGTTTGCATCCTGCTATCATAATCAGCATCTTGCATGAAATATGCATACAGTGATGGGCGTTTTACCTTCTAGGCAAGCCATCAGTTCTAAATCGTCGCAGAACGTGTTTACGTAGTTCTTGTAATACTTGGCTGCTGCTTAGCGTGATCGCACGTTGCTGACACCTAGCTGTCAGTTCTGACTAGCAGATTACGATCGACGTCAACAGAAGCCTTGACAGCTATGTATTGAAATGCAGTAGCAAAGGCCTCTTCATATTCTGAGTTGAGTGCCTTAATCCCACCTGAGTGTTGCCTTGGGATTGGGCCGTGGTTTAGCTGATTCAGGAAGGTCAGCTCAGCTCAGTCTAGCAGCCAGCCTGGTCTGCTAAACCACGATAGATGACTACCATGTTTGAGGCCCTTTGACACACCCTTCTTTGTCTCAGAGATACGAGCGCATTAATTTTGTACTGCATGACAACGTCATTGACAACGGTCAACGAGAGATTTGTTTTACAAGCGCTATGGGTCCGTTTCCTTTTTACTCGGGGCATACCCTTCTTACCATACCAAACACGTAGGCTGGGATGGGTTAGGGTGCTCCATTTAGTTATCCCATGCTCGTGTACAGGCGTTGGGGCCATCTTTTACCAACAGTTGCCTCCTTCACGTCCCAAACAAGCTCATTGCCTTTGGCCATCAGATTGAGTGCCCGCCCTGCATTGATCGGCCCCTGGACGCAGGTCCAGTCACACCAACACAGCCCGGTGGCGTGCCTAGCACGTATCGCCTCACTGTCATGCTTAATAGATTCGTACCAGCCTTGACCAGCGCTCTTAATTGGACGCCTCCCTAAGCACAGCAGTCGATGCAGCTAGTTAGTTCCATCGACCCATTCCCCACACCCAAATAACACAATCCTCGGTCAAAATCGACTATTTCCATCCACCGTTCAGCCTTCAAAGCAGAATTAGACCTTCCAATCAGAGAAAACGTACAGACTTCACACAGAGCGCATCACCGTCAACCACCGTCAACCACCGCCGCCAAGCGGGTGGCGTCTGGCGACAGGTCAAAGCAGCGCATGACGCGGCGCCCCCACCCCCTCTCCCAGGGGACTGATAGCCCGGTCAAAGTCCGCCCCAGACCTGCCCGCGCCGCCTACCTGGGCTCCTCCTACCGGTGGGTCGCACAGTCCGTGTCGCGGCCGTGGCCACCGCGTCACGTGACCCGACCGGCCGGCTGATGTATGCGTCGCTGCCATGGTACGCTGTCAACGGAGCCGCCACGGCTCGTGTGGGCCGACGGTGTGGCCGCCTCACCGGGAAGCTGCCAGTGTGTATTTGGGCCGACGGTGCGGCCTCCTCACCGGGGCGCTGCCAGTGTGTATCTGCGACCATTTCCGGGAGCGGACGAGAATGCATCGTAGTGTTTCTCGTAGCGGGGATTGTCGGTGCATAGTCAATGCATTTACTATGTATCACACCCGAAGACGGTTTCATGGCTTAGAAATTAATGTCAATGTGCTTGATTTATTGTCGCTCTAAACCCCATCGCAGCAACAGGTGACCATTGGCGTTACCCCCTCCGCCTCCCCTCCCTGAAAATGTCATTAGCAGTTGCTGTGAAATGTGGGACGTGCTGGGACAGACCGGAGAGTGCAAACACACCGTGGACAGAG
>NW_023596545.1:18740283-18895283 GCF_011947565.3 Pollicipes pollicipes | reverse complement strand
TGGTGGTAACTGAAATTAGTAACCCGAATGTTTAAACGTGATTCCCAAGGCAACAGGATCGTACTTTTCCGCATCTGTGAGAGCCGAGCCGAGAGGTCATAGAATTTAAGAATGGCACTTCAGCAAAACAAGTGCCTGGCATCCTCAACAGGGCCAAGCGAGACACTTTCTGTCCATTCCACGTGGTGTCTGCCCGACACCATTTTAAAGGCTCTCCTCTGCAGCCCTGCTGCTGAAATGGTGTTTTTACTTCAGATTCCGATTGTCATTTACCAAATCAGCCAATAAATCCACACCCTCGCCTTGTGACATGGTGCTGTCCAAGAGACATACGCCGACTAGCTAGTGTGGTCCGACTTAGCGATGCGGGGAACACATAGTTCCATTGAACCTTATCCAATACAGGCTTTGCTAATGAGTTGAGCTCGACACTGCTTGGCCATGCCCTGCTGCTAGGGAGGACGAGGCAAGCAGGATGTATCTAGGATAGCGGAGGGTTCACCGCTGATCGATGCTTTGAATGTGCCCTAATCGGCCTTTTTCCCTTAGAGTGAGTATTGGGATAGCCGTAGCAAAGTTGGCAAAAGGTCAGACAATCTCCTTCTGGTCGTATTCATGCACTTATTTATATTTGATGTTCGTCGTGCATAACAGAAAGAAGAATGCAGATATGATACCGGATGAAAACGTCTCTCGACAGCAAATGTGCACTGACTTAGCCCTCTGCTACTGTTGGCTGAGTGATGACGACATCGTTAAGGCTTGCTCTGTCTTCCTCAGGCCAGTCGGGAGCCGGCAACAACTGGGCCAAAGGCCACTACACAGAGGGCGCCGAGCTAGTGGACAGCGTTCTCGATGTCGTACGTCGTGAGGCTGAGAACTGCGACTGCCTGCAGGGCTTCCAGATGGCGCACAGCCTAGGCGGCGGCACCGGCTCCGGCATGGGCACCCTCCTCATCTCCAAAGTGCGCGAAGAGTACCCCGACAGGATCATGATGACCTTCTCGGTGACGCCATCACCAAAGGTGTCCGACACCGTGGTGGAGCCTTACAACGCCACTCTCTCAACGCACCAGCTGGTGGAGAACACGGATGAGACGTTCTGTATCGACAACGAGGCGTTGTACGACATCTGCAGCAAACAGTTGAAGCTGCAGAACCCCACCTATGGCGACCTCAACCACCTCATTTGCCTCTGCATGTCCGGTGTAACTACCTGCCTCAGGTTCCCCGGTCAACTGAACGCCGACCTTAGGAAGTTGGCCGTCAACATGGTGCCTTTTCCTCGACTGCATTTCTTCGTGCCGGGCTTTGTGCCGCTGGTGGCGCGGCCTAGTGAGGCTTACCGAGCACTCACAGTGCCAGAGCTGAGTCAACAAATGTTCGACGGCAGGAACATGATGGCCGCCTGCGACCCGCGCCACGGACGCTACCTCACCGCCGCCGCCATCTTCAGGGGTCGCATGTCCATGAAAGAGGTCGACGAACAGATGCTGAACATCCAGAAGAAAAACAGCAGCTACTTCGTCGAGTGGATCCCGCACAACGTCAAGACTGCCGTGTGCGACATTCCGCCCCGTGGTCTGAAGATGTCTGCCACCTTCATCGGGAATACAACTGCGATCCAGGACCTGTTCAAGCGGATCTCGGAGCAGTTCACGGCCATGTTCCGGCGCAAGGCTTTCCTCCACTGGTACACCGGGGAGGGCATGGACGAGCTGGAGTTCACCGAGGCGGAGAGCAACATGAACGACCTGATTTCGGAATATCAGCAGTACCAAGAAGCCACAGTAGACGATGATGGAGAATATGATGATGACGTTGACGACGGTGATGGTAACGATGGTGACTACCAGGATGACTATCAGGACGACGAATAGCGATTCACTCCTATGGGCATGTGGGTCTGTGGGGTTTAAATGCTAAATGCCTCGGCGCTCCACTAGTCTGCTCACTTCCATCGCTGATGCTGATAAGGCTTATAATCGTACACATTACGCCATTAAGTAGCACGGTTTATTGTCGCCCATGTGCAGTTTAACACTGTGAGAAGGCAACAATGTCTGCAAACTTGTAAGAGAGACATGCATTGTTGGAGGTTTTAACAAATCTACTATTGAATTAATGTCTTGAGCTGATACGTTACTTGAGCGATCCCCACTTTTGAATTTAAAGCAGCGATGTTCTCATGTACGTACATGCGACTGCTGCTTTTGTTCATGAACAGCAGCCGTTGGGGTTGAATGCCATGGGCTTGCATTGACACGTTTAGCTAGCAATCGAGTCATTTGCTCACATTTGGTGATTCTTACATTCACATTCACTTGTTAGCACTGAACGCATTATGAAGGTAGTATGTTGTCCAAAACAATAAACGTCTTGGAACGATGCAATACATATGATTGTTACCAATCCATCTCATCACTGCATGTCCTGAAAGACATCTTATTCATTTCAAGATCTTGGCAAAACGCGTCATCAAAACAAGAAATATATACGAAGGATTTTCGGAATAACGTCTTTCCAAACTATTTCACGGGAACGAAAAATATGAAGAATGACCCGCTACGAAACGCCAATATTCCAGCCTTCTTTGCAGCATCTAACGCGCACTGCCACAAACACCGCAGTTATGTTAACAAATCAGTGCCTTTCATAGAGTAATTTTATTAACTTATGAAATGTGTTAGCCTGAAAAGACTTCTGTCTGGTGGAAGCGCCAGCCAAAGCCATCACTCCTCTCAAGACGAAGAAGCAACTTTGAAAGTGGAAAGGCGGATATTACTGGTGTACGATGCTTCGTAATGATAACAATCACAGCACGCACAGATTACCCAGCACACTTGTCTAAAAATCGTTCCTTATTGCGTAAGTGGATATTCATTATTGATCACGTGTGTTCGCCAACAGGGCGATCAGCTCACTCTTTCGCAACGAAAGTTTAAGCGAAACAAACAGGAAAGTCAGATGGCACCAATATAAGCACATGCTTTTTGTTTGAAAGATTGAATTCGAACGTCCTGAATCCATCAATTTCTGAGATCAGAGCTCACGCCAAACGCTGCTTGTTGTGTGAGCTCTGCTTCCTGCCACCCGATCGCGCAATTTAAGGTCAACGTCATAATTTGGCAGCGAAAGTTGAACGTGTCTTAATGCTCAGCATGGTTTATCCTGCCCTCTGCCATCAAATGACCTTAAGCCCGACTGCTGCCACCAGCCGCAGGCCATGCCTGTCAAGGACATAGCGAGCGCCTGAAGCGACCCGAACCCACCCCGTCACGGGTGGGTGGATCGGGAGGCAGGCGCTCTAACCAACTGAGCCATCAGGAGGGACAATATAACAGAACCCTGTCCACCGCCTCAACAAAAAATAAAAGTGATTCAACCTCATGTCGTCGAAGTTCCACTGAAAATTCACCCCTAGCCGGTCGCTGCTCTGGGAGGCTATCTCGAACGAGCACGGTCTAAGCAGCGTGGGCAAGTATGAGGGCCACTCGGACCTCTCGATCGAGCGCATCAACGTCTACTTCAACTAGGGCGTCGAGCAGAAGTACGCGCCGCATGCCGCCCTTGTGAGCCTGGAGCAGGGCACCACTGACGCCGTGCGCCCCGAGCGCATCTGGTAGCTCTCCCAACCTAGGATCTTCCTGTCCGCTGCGTCCTCGCTTCGGCCAGGGTTGCGGACATTTTGCGTGATTTGGGGGCGAGCACGACGTGTCGAGTGGTAAAGGAAGCATGACACCCTTCTGTACTCTTTCACGCAGAGTGGCATCAAACGCATCCGATTTGCTGGGAACTACCAGCTTTCTCGAAATGCTTTTGAATAGTTTAAAATTTCAGTTTGAAGTAACCGCTTTGAGGGAACCATGTCGTCGGACTCCTTACCGGATGCTGTGAAAGTGATGCCTTCCGTTTGCATTTCTCTTCCCAACGTCTGCAGCATGTAATGTTCGTGATACACTGATTGGTCGAGATGCTTATGAAATAATTGGTGTGACAGGCTGAAACACTAGTTTCGTAAAGGGGAAACAAATATTACACAATTCTTACCCGAATTCAATGGAAATGTCATACAGTTTGCTGTGAGGCCAGTTTACAAGGCAGGTAGTGTAGACCAGCAACATGTCGCGTGGTAGAATGACGCAAATGTTCAAACTTCCACCGAGACACTTCTCGCCAAATGGCTTACGCCGCTGACTGTGCCAATCACAAATGTTTACTTTTACTAACGTCATTCATGCCAGCAAACGGCGCGACAATCACGAGATGCGTTGGTGAGATTTACCCAAAACTGTTTAAGCAGGATGGAGGACGCATCTGACTTTTATGTCAATGTTGCGTCCTGCACGGCACCCACAGGTCTCATGCTGGAAGCAATAAGGATATGGAGATCCACGTATTAACGATCCTGCGAATGTACAGCGCTCGTATCCATGGCTGATGCAGCATGTTTTCTTGCGGACAACCTCGCTGTGAAACGCTTAGACCTGACAGATTATTATCATGCTGACTTATGAAAAACAAAACAGTACAGCTACAAGTTCAGTATACAGATGGGTGCAGGAACGGAGGGAAGGGCCGGGGGTAGTCGAGGAGAATAAGCAACAGCGACTGACGGCAAAAAAATATGGGATTTTGAACTGAAATGATTACCTTGGAGACCTTTTGGTGCTATTCACAAACCTGCCCTTCTTAAAACATAAGTCCCTCTGGTTTCTGAGATACGCGCCCGCGAAAAGTGAGGGTATTTCTGGCATAGTAGTTCAAAGTTGCCTTGGCATTTATGACGACATAATAACGCCATTCAAATCCTGTCGTTCCATAAACCATGCGGCGATCAAGGCCAATAAAAACATTATTGTCGGGGCGCTTATATCTGGCGTTTGTGAGAACGATCTTCAGATATAATGGCCGTCAACTGGCTCTCAACCAAGGTGTGCAAGGTACGATGACATCATCAAACCATGACGCGTGGAGGAGCATATTTACTAAACAAAGAATTGTACTGCCTAGGACAGTCTTCCACTAACAAAGTATACTGATAGGTATGGTTGAGCTGGTTTCATCATATTTCATGCTTGCTTCAATATCTTCAAATATGAAACATGCTCTTTAAGTGCATGGAGTAGAAATAATAGCTTCCAGACAAAGTATTTTCGTAATACCACACTACACTGCCAATCTCACATTTAGATTGGTCGATATGCCCGCCCTCCCTTGAACGTTCAGCATTTCAGGCGTTCATCCCTGCTCGGAAAAACGTGATGGCGCGTTGGCCTTTACCTGATATGCCTAGCATTGATCTGAGCCTAGCATCGACCCGTCTGTTGCCGTAGCTCAGAAGGTGCGTTCAGTTTGTGTTGTCCATGACGCACAGGTTTCCTTAATGAGGTGCTCCGACTCACAAGCCACAAAGCAACAACGGTTTGGACCGGATCGATGGTCATTGCTGGCGCTGACACGTAGTCGCGGACGACCACGTCTCATACTATGGCAGACTTCATGATATGTCAGTTCCATTTCTTTCAAACATAAAACAAACATGAATTGTGCTCGTATAATCACTGGTTAGTTGAGTATCTGACTCCAACCAATCAAACTTGTTGTCACATCTTGACTCTCACCCCGTTATAGGGGAGGGGTCGATGCAATTCCCTTAGGTTCTACTGTTGATACCTCTCCGGCATTCGTGCAGCAACGCCAATTTTGAGGGGCCCCTAAGGCATTAATTGTGCGGATTTTACACTAAAAAGTGTGTCTAGCATTTCTGATTCCTGAAAACCAACGTTTTCTAGGACCATTACACGGCGGTCCCCGCCTGATGCTGGCGGCGGGCGGCAACCGACGAATCCGCCAATCGCGCGCTGGCCGACATCGTTACCTTAACGAAGTCCTGCATAAAAGTATGAAAAACACTTAAACTATACATCATTTTACTCGCAATTAAACAAGGAAAATTTGTATAGCCTTCATGTTGCTTTGTGACCTGGTTTCACAAATATGGGCACGCAAAAACCGAAATAGTCCGACTTTCAGAAAGCATTGGTCTTTGGCCTGATCTAGCAGGTTAATCTTTAATCAAGAAACATGAAGTGTTTCGAATCACGAGATATCGTTGAGACAAATACATTCTTCCTTTTTTGCGACGGTTCTATCGATTTAAATTCATCGCCACCGAATGTTACGTTGATGAAACACTATCCACACCTGTGAATTAGTAACGGATTTTGATGTAACACTATCCACATGCATGAATCCTAAGCGACATTTCTAAACGGACAGCAGGGGTCTCAGGTGTTTGACTTGATGTTTTTTTGTTGTTTTTTTTGGCGATCTAGCGTGACTTTGCGAACGCTGTGGATTCAATGTAGATCGTGGACCAAAATGGGGTAAAGAATGTACGGATATGACCGAGTCATATTTTCATAGGATTTAGTCCGAACCTTGTGAATACAAATATTTCTCGGGTGGTACCTCGCGCCAAGCAGTGTTTGGTGTGTGAGCCCTCACCCCACCATCCGATCGTGAAACTCCAGGTCATCGACAAAACTTGATGGTGAAAGTTTAACGTGTCGCAATGCTTGGAACGGTTTATCCTTTGCCGTTGACCGTCGCCTGACCTTCAGCGCGATGGTTGCCACCGGCCGCATGTCATGTCCGTCAAGGACACATGGCGAGCGCCTAAAACGACTTGAACCCACCCCGCCACGGGTGGGCCGGTCGGAGGGCAGGAGCTCTATTCAACTGAGCTAGTGGAACGGACCACGTTCGTATGGGAATGTTCATCGCATCTTCAGAATCGGTGAGTGAACAAAGTTATATAACATAGTTGTAAACATGCAAGATCGCGAGTTTTTGGCAGCAAAACCGGACGCCCAGTGTGGCAGTCTTCATATGCTTCGTGGCGTTGCCCCACCGGCGACATAGGACGGCGTTCAACGGGCACGCGGTAACGACCAGGCACGGCCAAATGTACCTTTGAACGCTGTATGAAATCAGCTTGTGTGCTGCAAAGGTAGCCTGGGCTGCATATTACATCTGTGTGACTTGCAGATATGATACAGGGAGGGAGTTAGTATTAACAGCATATCACAGGGCCCCACGAACTCTTCACGTAATGGTGTAGTCCCTTTGTTTGTGTTGCTGCAAGCGATAGGGCATGCAGATGACATTCTCATTATCGTGCGAGTGAGCAATATGCTCAAGTTTAACCCTGAACGATTCGAAATGGTTTCGAAAGCCTGTCAGAAGCAATGTTTCACGACACCTGGCCTTTTTCACGCGCCCGGAGCCGGCCGCCTAGTGTAAGCTGCAGCACCAACGCCGTCCGGTTTGACGGAGCTGCGGAGCTGTTATCGGTGTCCCTGCTTCTGTGGGTGCCGAGCGCACATGCTCAAAACTATGAGACATAGTCTGTTTCCCTAGAAGATTCTGAAAAAGATGGACATTTTCGAGAAAACATGGTTTGCAATGCATACGCCAATACAAATTTTGCCCCTGTTTCGATCCATCTTGTTGAACACTAAGGAGACCATTCACCTTTCCTGGACATGGAACACGGCGGGTAGAGCAGTCGGGGGTACATCATCTTTCCTGCTCAGGAGCTGAAGGCACTTGTGTCTCAGCCTGAGGTACCTGTATCGGCTCCCATTTCCGTAACATGAGAGTAGAGATTCCTGCTCGATCCAGAGGCCCCTGGAGGGATACATTACAGTGTCCAAAAAAGCAACTTAAAAAAAATCAGTTGCCTGAAGATCCACAAGGAATAGTCGACAATGATAAGCATCTAAAATCAGTATTTTGCTCCAGCACAATTACTCTAGTTTCCTCACATGCCCATTCGGATGCCGCCAGGCAAGAGCAAGACCGTTCTTCCGTGTCGATGAAAGAGACGGCATGCGATGCTTTTGACGGGGCTGCGATGACATGTATTGATATTTGGTGCCATTTGCAGTCATTCCCTTTGCGCTTTATCCCCTCGCCTTCCCCTCGCTCCCCCCCCCCCCCCTCTGCGCACAACACACACAACTCGTCAAGGCGGAGGGGATCAGAAAGACAATGCATTTAATTGGCATCTTCAAAAGAACGACTGCAATGAGCTTATAGAATGACCTTAAAAAGGACACTGTGTTGTATTGCATCGCGAATCCTCGTGTCGTCCGATCGTCGATTGGCTCTTACGCCCCCAACAGACAGTTTCATGTGACAGCGACCACAGCGCTGTCAGGAGATATCGCTTATTACTAACGACTTTACGCACGAGTGTGCATCGTACAAATGCATCGAAGGTGAATGCCCGCAAACTTATAAGCTTCATCATCAGGCATTGCTTAAATCAGAGGCGGCCTCAGACATCACAGTCATGCACTAGATCACTGCCTTTACCGCAGATTCGTGAGAACAGTTTCTACTAAACTCTTGCTACAGGAGGTGTACGAGCTTTAAGTCATGACAAGAATACTCGGGTTATACCTCAGGACCAGATAAGCCTAATAGCAGCACTGAGTATTGCAGCTGAAGCACGATAAGTATATCACGGGGATGTCATATTTATCACTGCAGCTCAATCACGCTAACGACCTTTTATCACAGGATTATAGCTTTCCTTCTCGGTAGCATCCGAGTGTAATATTTTCCCGAAACAACAAACTAAAGGTACCACTTTCCAGCTATTTTAACCCACACGCCACGGGCTTGCTGGCGCAAAAGTGACACATTTACTGGCATCCATGACGTCAGTACAAATGCTTGTTTGTGATTGGCACAGCGGGCGACCAAGACCATTTACCAAGAAGCGGTTGGTTGAAGATTGAACCAGTGCGTTGCCCTAGACCATGGGGCACTCTGTTTCCTTAAGCCAGTTTGCTTCAAAAAAGTCACCGTGCTTAAACGCGATTGGGGAGAAATTAAAGCCACATCACAACATTCCTTTAATTTCGTGTGATAATAACCTCATGTTTGTATATTTTTCCGTAAATTGAGTGCTCTACGCTTTCAGGGCACCCATCACACTAACGTTTTTAAGAAATGAGTGTAATGTAAACACAACAGCACAGGCGTTGGGAAAAGTACTGCAAAGTAAAAATACTACTGTTATGGTGGAGAGCAAGCAGTTTAAAATGACTTCTTCTGTCAAAGCGACCATTTCAGTTAGAAATTGTGAGCTTTTCCGAAGAAGGCCTAAAACGCCACCAAAAAATGGCGCTTTTTCAGAAGCGCCGGGGAGGTATCGTCTGAAAAACTGAGGGGGGTCGCATTGACCCTTTCCCCCCAATCAGAGCGAGGCTTATACGTGCCAGCAAGCTCGATTAGGCTGGGGCAAATACCCAACTACCCAATAATCAGATGAGCACCATTCATTTTTATCTTTGAAGGCAATGGAATCGTCATATCATGGAGCCCAGCATGAAAGGAAAACGTGCTCGCCCGCGAAGAAATACCATTTGGGTTCCCCTCTTTCGGCACGATATCACGCAGACCTCTCTGAACGTTCAGCCATCATGGGAAAGTCATTAACGAGTCAGCGCCAGCAATGGTCATCGATCCGGTCCGAACCATTATTTTTTGTGACTTGCTTAATTGGAGCACCTCATTAAGCAAACACCTGCGTCACGGACAACACGGCCCGAAGATGCGTTCTGAGTTACACCAGTAGACAGGTCGATGCCAGGTAATCGCCGTGCATTCGTGAGTAAAAGGTCTCCAGGCTCATGGATAGCTACAGATTTTGAAGAGTGTAATATATTTAAAACAGCCTCGCAAACTGATGCTGACGATTCCAGGTGCGATCAACTGCAGCCTCTCCACGTGGGGACGTCAGATACACGAGCTGAGGTGTTAGTGTTAAAAGCCAATCTTTTTAAGAGGGTCTCCCTAATAAACCTAGGCGTTCAGATGGAAACGGCTATCCTCTTTTACCGGATCTTTTTAGTATGGCAATAATGCAGTTTCGATATTTTTAAAGAAGCGTTCATGTGGCAAAAAGGCTACAATAGGCGTTTAGTTTCAGCTTGCACAATTCGAAATGAATCTCGCTGCGCTACTCGCTGCTTGCTTTCATCATTTTGCGGATCGGCGGCTCGTCCAATTTTATTTAAAAATCACGGCTTTCCCACATTGTTCACAGCAAAGCAATGCTCATTAACAAGTTCTGGCACTTTTAAACGCACCTTTGTCTTTCTCTTGGCATCTCTTACATTTCATTATTAGAATGCAATGCCAGTGATAAAAGTACTGATCTCAGAGCGGATTTTTAGGGGCCTCACTCACCCTGATTTCTCCGAGGTATCAGCCTCGATTCCATCTCGTTTATCCACTCTAGGAACTAAAAGTGCTCCACTATGACACAAGAGACGTGGTGCTGCCAAAAAATGCCTGCAATTTCTTGGGTACTTCGTCACGACTAGGATTGCCCGCATGCCTGTAGATGCATCACAGAGCGCGGCTCGTAATAAAGTCTTGTATTTAACGTGTTCAGGTGTTTGAAGGCAAACTGTCATCGGTTAAAGGGAATGTGTTTGAGGATATCTTTTCCAGAGATATTTGAGGTACATTTGAGGGCACCGAAGCAAGCATCAGACATGATGAAATAGGCTCACTTACCGCTATTGGTACACTTCTAAGAGACAACAACGCATCTACATCGCTACCTTGAGACAACGCCTGAAATATTCAAGCAGATGGCGTAATAACGGCAACTAAGAGATCCGTGTGAAGCAACGGAATTACACGAAATGCCTAGTGTTTTTCATGACATTCCGGACGGCAACAAATACCTACAACACACGAATCTTGAATTTCACGAACCCATGCCGAGGTTTCTAGGCGAGCAGGCAGAGAAACCAGTTTGTAGTTCCAAGCTCTTGGTATCAGCACTCTAGGTATCCACACCTACCGCACTCCATACTTTCGAAGCTTGCATCCTTAAACAGCCTAATTATCAGATAGTCCCGTATATCTTCCAGTCTTTGTAATGTAATCCAGAGTGATGAACGTGACATTAAGACCCACACCTTGCATTCACCCATTTGTTCCAGGTCGCAAAAGACATCTGAATATTCGCCCAACTGGTTCTCCCAAACCTTTTCAACGGGTGCTATAAAATCGTCCTGCACACCTTTAAGGGTTAGCCTGTGCTCTTCGCATAGAATGTGATTGTCTGCTGGTTGTATTTTAGCAATTTTACCTAATATCACTCTTTTTTTATTATCAACTAAATGTCCCGATGCCACGTCCTTTTCTGACTTACACATTCATTTCCATATCTGTGTTTGAGCTCATCATGGCCAGTACACCCAGCGCGATCGGGGAGAACTAGGGTACTGGGAGTGTAATGGTTTAGCTGCGCGTCTGGTAAACCAAAGGTGCGGGGATCGATCCTCGCGGTGACTGCTCATCCTAACAAGGTGACAGGCAGACGACGCGATATGGCCTCAACAGGTGAGTACGTCCTAAAGCTCTTATAACGCAGACTCGGTAATAACATAAATATCTCATCTGTGTTGCTAGGCCAAGTATATGTCCGTCAATGTCCTCAGCTTCTACTATGAGCTTACGTATTGTGGCAATACGGACGGTTTTAATGCGCTGTTCCCAAGTAACATCACCAGTCATTAGATTGCATTCCACAAAACCAGAGCGTACGTAGTACGCCGCCCGAGTCCGTTGGTCGTAGAGCCTTCAAAGCATCAAGCCACCAAGTATATATGGACTTCTCTCCGCGGCAGCACCCGCTGACCGCCCTCAGCGCGTCGTGACGTCCGTGGACCGCGCACGCGCGGAGGTATGTAACTACTGGCTTCTGCTTTGCACCAGCCCGACACGGCATGCGGTAGCGGTCAGGTCGGCGTGTTTATCATCCTGGACATCGGTTTTAAAGTCCAAGCTGTGCTGTGCAGCACCAATGTCATCAGTAGTTACTGGCAGTACAAGGCATGTCATGGCTCTCCTGCCTGCAGGAGATTTGCTGCAGCACTTATGTCGTAGAACCGATACACCGCCGAGACGATCGGACCAGGGGGTCGAGGTGCCAACGACTGTTGCAGATCTGCTCGACTGCACCCAGGCTGCCGCCAACGCCCTGCAGTCTACTGACTGGCAACTGGACCCACGAGCAGCCGTCCGTCGGACCATCAGCTGGGCCCGGGACCAGCCGTCCGTCGGACCAACAGCTGGGCCCAGGACCAGCCGTCCGTCGGATCATCAGCTGGGCCTGGGACCAGCCGTCCGTCGGACCATCAGCTGGGGCCGGTACCAGCCGTCCGTCGGACCATCAGCTGGGCCCGGGACCAGCCGTCCGTCGGGTCATCAGCTGGGCCCGGGATCAGCCGTCCGTCGGACCAACAGCTGGGCCCGGGACCAGCCGTCCGTCGGGTCATCAGCTGGGCCTGGGATCAGCCGTCCGTCGGACCATCAGCTGGGCCCGCGAGCCGTCGGCCCTCGAACCATCAGCTGGGCCCAGGACCAGCCGTCCGTCGGACCACCAGCTGGGCCCGGGCCCAGCCATCCGTCGGACTTTTTGCGAAAAACCATCAACACTGGCCTGGTCTAAAAAAACTGCAGTGTATTGTCCTGGTGCATTTAGTTTATTGTTTCTGTGGGAGTTGTCTCTGTGTGCCGTATGAATCTGGCTACACCTTCAAGTTGCTATGGGAGCTACGTCAAACGGATGTGCCCGAGAAGAACTTGGATTACTGCTATGCTGCGTTAGCCCATGCGAAGCTGTGGTTTGCTGCAAAGCAAGAACGGCGTGATTCGGGTATTTGTAGCTTCTATGGTAAGAGAACTGCTGTTCGTTCAACAATTGTTTTTTTGGAGGAAGCAAGCGGGCATGTCTGTGGTAGCCCCAATATGATTTATGGGCTCCGGCGTTTCCACACAAAAATACTAAGAGTCTGGTACACATCACCAGGCTCACACGTCAGTATTGGACAAAATGTCCAACTTATTGAAAAGCCTACACTAAAAGCCTACACTAACAGCCTAAAAGCCTACACAAACAACTAACAGTGCCAGCGTAAACCGAGAGCGGATTCCAGATCCAAAACACGAAAGAGAATATATATATATATATATATATATATATATATATATATATATATATATATGCGAAAATACGCCGATTCCAACAACCTTTTCCAAACCAGGCAACCCTCTTCCATTAACCTCAACTCAACTTCTCCTCCAGTAGTCTCAATTATTAACCTTCTTGTCCCAATGTTGACTATTTCTCCAGCGTGAAACCTGCGGCCCAGCATCAGCATTACAAGCTGCTGTGGCTAGGTTCAAAAGTGAAGCTGTAAGGTATGTCCTCTTCAAGTTGCATGACACAAGCCTACAAACCATATTTTAGTTGGTTTTCTTCACCTTTCCAGTAAAAATGTACGTAAGCACCAAACGGATCAGAGGAACGGACGAGGTTTCCTCTCACAGCCTTCAATAGGTGCTCTAAAAAATCACTTGGGCTGTGGCTTGGCTCATCGCCTTTGTGAAACATCACCGGGCATGTTCTGTTCTGCCCTCTTCATTGCATTCACGAACCATTCCAACAGGTGGCTTATTGCTTGATTCGGTGCACGATCACGCCAGTAGCATGAATGCAATGTCAGAACATGACAACAACGCGACCAAATTCTCAGGATATCAAACATCCAGTCTTTCACACAACTCCGCCGAAAACAAAGCGATTATTCAGAATATAAATCGTCATCACCTGTTACAAAACGACGAAGTGGACAATGGTAACACAACGCGACCGTCAGAATTCTGGAGCGTGGCGCGAAACTCATTGCGAGTGCGAGAGGCGGTGATAGTCGGCGGCATGTGGTCCCAGGGTGAGGTCGCGCGATATGAAAAAGACCTGCGTGCCACCGACAGGCGAAGAGCTGGCAGATCAAGAACGCCCGCCGATCCGGGTGGCGCGCTGGCATGCAGCGGTACGTGGGGTCAACAGGGACCGGATCGCCACCGAAGCCCGCGAGTCATTGCCCTGAATACAGTGAGGCACGGTGGGTGACAAAGCACCTTACAATGCGCCAGCCTGGCGCTTGTACAGTCGCAGGGATTGAACCTCGCCGCCGGGCATCGGTGACGGTCCCGACCCCAAATTTTACCATCCCGTGCCATCTGTTTAGGTGGCACGCAGCATGCCCATCCCAAACTGAAAGGCAGTGCAGAAGATTAGGGAAAACATGGGAATGGACAAGGAGTTTACGAACCGCGGGCGTAAGGTGATGACGTATTTTGTGCAAATAAAAGAGGACGGAGTTGCACTTTTTGACAACATGGGATATGTGTGTCTCCTAGGAAAGGGTACTTTTAATGGCAGCTGCCATCATCTTCACGGACGGCGAAGGGCCTTATTCGTATGTGGCAGTGTCAAGGTTATAAGATGGCGTTTTCTTCAGGGATTTTGGGGTGGCAAAAGGAGAACGGTACAGTGTTATTAGACACAAATACAGCGCACAAAAGGATTGCAGGTTTAGATCACCCGCGTGCATTAAGCCGTGCGGCAAGTTGTGACACTACAAGTTGAAGCACCCGTCCGCTGCGCTGGCAATTCTTACACAGCCAGACAAGCAGCGTCCCTGCCGTCATGCTCTGACGCCCATGCCGTAATGAAACAATGACGTATCGTTGAGCATATTTGTTAACTAGAGCTATTGCGTTGTCTAGACCAGTATTTTGTACTAAAAAAAAGCATACTGAAAGCCGCAAGTGAGTTTTTGGCACCACATCTGATGGTCAGTCCTCTAAACTACAACAATCAACAGCTGCAGCGCAGATGAAGACTTGTTTTGATGCGTAGCTCGTTCACCGCAGACTGTGCGAGGCTCACTTGCGATCAGAGATATTGGCGCGTAGCCCCGTGTGATGATATGAAATGGAACCAAAGTACTGTATCCGCAAGATGTATTCAGTCGTCTTAACACTTATCCTGTTAAATCATGACGTCCGTGTAGTCCATTTGGTAGACTATGCACACTGACCAGCGTGTGGCAGACATGTATGTTAGCGTATCAGAAACCTTGCTAATGTGGCTCGTCTTTTAGGCTGGAATGATTCATTGGAAATATAAGTAGAATGTATGTTATGTTCGCGAGATGTGGTATCTGATAATATATGACTCACCTTATGCCACCGCAGTGTTTGTATTGCGTGGTGTTAAATCTTAAAAGATATTACTATCCTGGGTGACCTACCAGCTCCGTCAGTACAATATCCGTGCAGATGTGGTAAAGGTGTAATTTTTGCCGGCAACCGAATTTTTAGAGGCGAAATTGTCGCCAGCAGCGTAATGTCATGTCATATGACACAAAATGGTTATGAAGTCCATGCCCAGTAGCGTCAACAGAAATCAGCATATTACTGGAAGTCTTTTTCATGACCACGACTTTTAATATCACGCACACAACCAAAACGATCCATTACATAAAGTCCTTTTACCAATCTTAGGATAACTGGTGGTCTCCGCCTCCGTGGTCTTGGGGAAAGATGCTGGACTCGTAGTCCAGCGGCACTGGGTACGAGTCCCAGAGTGGGCGCATTGTTTGACCCGACTGAAAAGGAAAGGCCAGCTGGCAACTGGCCAACGAGGTTCAACCCAGACCCGGGGCGGCCGTGTCGCAGCATTGTGCGGCACGTAAAACCCTCCGCATCCCTGTCTGGCGAAAGGGCGGAGGCAAAATTAGCTGTTGAACTGGACGGCACGCTTGGGTGGTGGGTTCGGGGTACACGCAACAAGCTACGCTTAGCAGGTACTCTGAATCCGAAGTCACCATTACAAACCATTCGGAATAAATTTATTTTAAAAAAACTGCTGCGGCTAGGAAACTAGGCGCGCCGGCCCCAAACTATGGACAGCCAAATCGCAACAGTAGTCTTCTTCTACCCTCGGGACTTGCCGGGGTCTCACGTTTAAACTCGCTCTACGGCTGGCTTTGGTTTCCTCGATCGCAAATAAACGATAACAGTGAACCCCGATAGCCAGGACAGCAGAATGCATGGCAGAGTTAGAACCGGTGGCAGGCAGCGCTAGGGATGATCTCTAATATGCAGGCCTCCTCGAGGCCATGCCCGCTTATGAAAATCACGCGTGCGCTTCGAGCCCCATCTCAATCGTCATCAAACTAACCATCGTACCTTAGGCGTGCTCCAAGCCTGACGCGACATGTGCTGCCTGGTGGGCGCCTTTCGCCGCACCCCAACGGGTAAATTGTATTTAAATTTGTTGATAACTTTACATCAGACCGCTAGTTCTTTCTGAACGTCATATTAGCCCTGACAGGAGGGAGAAGGGAGTTGGGGGTGACGCAACGTTCCCCTTACCCCTAAGGATTTCTGAGGACATCAGTCTGGCATATTATGCTGTCTCGCTCAAATCTTTGGTAGCATCTGGGGCATCCATGGCGCGTGTGTTAAGGCCAAAAACGTGTCCCTAACAATTTTGGCTATGGAGTAACAATGTTTTACGAGCACCGCAAAACTGTCCAAGGCCTACGGGGCGATTGACGGCAAAGGACGATTTTGCGGACCACGCGCGGAGGGCTGGCAGTGTTACATTAACGAAGCCCTGCATTGTAACTATAAACTCGAAACAAATAAAACCACTTACTGTTGAACCCATAATCAAACAAGAAACGCTGTGTCCAATGAAACGTTGTGTCCTTTGTGTCCAATGTTTTTACGCTGCATAGTTTAATACATTTAGGCATGCCTGGCTGAACATTTTTATTTTCAGAAGCATTGACCTAGGACGCGGTCCAGTGGGGACATCTAACAACAGGAGACTTCTTACCAACCGCGAGATCTCGTTAATGACTGCTCACCGTTTTTTTTCGCGAGTCTCTACATTTCGTAGCTTGTAAACGGCAAGAGATCCCTTCTCTATCAGTCCGCGTAATGGAAGCCGGCGGCGCACGGTAAGTTCAAGTTGTTGGCCTCCATCCTTTTTCAGCTATTTTATATACGCTGGTGTAGAAATATGCATCTCAGTTACTGAAAACATCAAGTGGTACAGCAGAATGACAAATTTTGTTACCAACATTCAAACATTAATAGAAATTTAATCAGCAAGCCAGAATTGCCCTTTGCGTGGTACATATCATGCAAATCTATGGGTAGCTGTGATACTTGTCATGTATAATGCCGGAGTGTTAATTCATATCAATCTCTGGGGCCCCAACCAACTTCCACGTTGAGTTGGACCCGCTCAGTGGCGCAGACAGGGGAGGGGCACAGGTAGTACGTGCCCAACGATTAAGGCCCGATTTGAGAGCCCGAAGGGCCCGAAAAGCCGCCAGAGGTCTCATTTAGGGGCCCCGGCCCGCAGGGCCGGGCACTGAAATGCCAGTCAATGGGCTCTGAGCGATGAGCAGGGGCCCAATGAGTTGATGAGAGCCTTTATTTCGGTCAGACGCCATCAGTATCTCACGGCTGTCTCCGTGGCGGCCGTGAACCGTGGCGCTTGGGAAATGGGCTTAAGGCCCCATTTCCCAAGCAGGGGAAAGGCAGAAACCAGCGATTTGCATTGATCGGGGCCCCACAGCACCTAACAGGGGCCCCCTGTTGTCAAGAGGCCCCGAGTCGACCAGAGGCAGTGTTCGAAGAGGCCGAAAGAGCTTAGCGGACCCAACCGATTGGAGGGTGTAAGGTCATAAGGGGCTGGTTGGAGTCTTATTCAAGCGCCCAGACCTGCGAAAACGGACTCACAAATAACAATCAGAGGACCCTTTGCGCCGATCGGGGTCCTCCTGAGTCGTTATGAGCCTGTATGTTGGTCAGGTACCAACGTACCACGTAGTCGGCCCCGTGTCGTTATGGACATGAGGGCCCACTTCCCAATCATTTATAAAGCTGGAGCCAGTGATTTACACTGTTCGGGGCCCTGTATCTGTCAGTGCCACACAGCGCCTAAGAGAGGGTCCTGTGCTCGCAAGGGCCCCGGCTCGACCAAGGGAAGCGTTTGATGAGACCCGAAGAGGGGCCCGGGCGGCCCACCGGAACCGACTATCAAAGGTTCGGTTGGAAGGCATAAGGGCCCGAAGGACTGGCTACAGGTTACATAAAGAATCGCGGCCCGTGGGGTCATGACCTCACATATCAGTCAGAGGTCCTCTTGTACCGTTTTAGGGAACCTGAGACAAAGCGGACGTTCTCTGTTCTCTGACGTTCTCTGTTCTGTTCGAGTTCTCTGAGACAAGTCAGAGAACTCGAACACCGAACAGTCAGGCTCCGTGCCCGTCTGCGCGCTTGAGACCCATTTCCCAAGCAGAATCGAGGCCGGGGTCCGCGTTTTGCCATTTGCCGAACAATGCGAACAGGCCCTTGTGGCGGCAAGTGACCTCGAGTTTGAGGGGGCCAGAAGGGGGGTCGAAGGGTCTCCTGAGACCAAAAATCAAGGGAGCGGGGATTTGACTGAAAGGTTTGAAGGGCTGGGCCAAAGGGCTGCAGCTCACATTAAGAACTCTCATCCAAAGGGCCGTGATCTCAAATGCCTGTACGATGATCTCTTGCACCAGTAGGGACTACTGAGACTGAGCGTTCCTCTATTTCGGCCAGAGGTCACGAACAAAGAATAGTCAACTCTGTACTGGTCTGAGCTCTGGGGGCCCATTTCCCAAGCAGGCACAAAGCCAGGCCCGCGATTTACATCGGTTGGGCTCATGTATCGTGCAGTGCTTAACAGAGCATTCTGTGTCAACCAGGGGTCTCGAATCGGTCAGGGGAAGATTCGTTCAGCAGGGACGGGAACGGGAGCCCGAGTGGCAGAGAGTCTGCTGCGTTGATCGGGGCCCTCTGACAAATAAAGCAAACAAGAACTTAACATAGCGCTTCCATTGAGATAGCAGAAGAGTCACATGCCACTCAGGACCCCCACTACCGAAAGTTAAGCCCTCCAACCATTTTTCAGCATGGGCCAGTTAAATGGAGTGTTCCACATTTGAAGATATTGAGATAAGGATCAGATATGACGGGAAAAGCTTACTTTTTACTATTGGTAGGCTTTCAAGCTTCAAAAACCACCCTAAGTAGCAAAATTTCAGCTTGTAGAAATGTGCCCTACTATGTCATTGCTTGATGGCGTCAGGGAACAGTTTTTTGACTACTGGAATACCTGGGAGCATCTGACAGCCAGACCTGAACAATACCCCGAAACGCACGAAAGCTGACGCCAACAAGCCGGTTCCGTCGCGGGCGCTGTGTTGGCCGGTGGATTAGTGAGTAGGCAGTTTGTGGATCCTTTGTATTAGTACTGGTCGTAAGGGAAGGTTTAGTGGGTTGGTTGACATACGCAACGTAGCGATCGCCAGCTTTTAGGGCAGATTATTAATATCAAGGCACGATATGCTGTGAAGGCTGTCATGAATCTCGTACCGAAACCTGCCAAAGACTGTTGAGGATGTGAATATTGTGTTGTCGGCTTATCCTTGCCTGTAGTGCTGTGGTCCTGGCATTGGTATCATGTGACGCGCTCAGTAGTTACTTTATTATTTGTCGCAATGCAGGTGCGTGCAAAAATGGATAAATTTGTACCATTGCTATGAAATGATTGCCAAAAACATTGCTATTTCTATGGTAAAGCTGGTAAGGTTGAGTTACCATTTTACCATAGTTACCATTCAGCTCGTCCCTGATCGCCGTCCAGGTCAGAGCTCACGACCCTCGCTCCCCTCGCCGGCCCGGGCCGTAAACAGCCGTGTCAGGCCGAGCGCCAGTCCGTTTCAAAGCCCTAAGTGTGACCGCTCGTGAGTAATAACCAGTCGCATGAGTAACAGGCGAGTAACACTTGGTTAAGGGTGACGTGGGGAGGAACGGAGGATAAGGGCATGTGAGAAAATGAGTGCTCTGACTGAGAAGTCACTGAACCGAGCCCTTCTTGCCTGCTTCAACGACAATGAAGTGCGCAACACTCTGCGAGATTTATTCAAGGAGTTCGAATCTCGCGATAAAGAAATCAAGGAGCTCAAGAAGCAAGCAAGTGAGCAGCAAGAAATCATCCGAGACCAATCACAGGCAATCGGCGATATTGAGTAGCACTGCAGACGGAACTGCCTCAATTTCAACGGCGTGGCTGAAACTGCAAACGAAAAGCCGGCGCGCCTGGCCATTGACCTAGCCAGAACTATAGGCGTCCAGCTTCAGCCAGGCGACATTGACCGCGCTCATCGCGTCAGTAGACCTCAGCCCACCCCGGACGGCGGCAGCCGCACCCGACTACTAATCGTCAAGTTTGTGTCCTACACAAAGAGGGAAGGAGGTATGGAGCGCCCGTAAGCAGCCGCGGACAGCTCGCCCACCTAGGCAGTCCTGTCTGACTCCAGGCTCCATCACAAGGTCGTATGTCACTGAAAACTTGACTTAAAGGAACCAGAAGGCGATGTATGTCGCTCGCCAGCTCAGACGAGACAACAAAATCTGGGCAGCCTGGAGCGATGACTGCGTAATGAAAATAAAAACAGTGGAAGGAAGCAACACTTATAAAATTAAAACAGAAGAGGACCTGCATAGGATTGTCGAGGCAGCTGGGGCGACTCGTCGTGGTACGGCATTCGGGGCAGCCGCCCCCACTGAGGACCGCGGACCGGACAACGCAGACGCCGCGAGTGCTGCAACATTTGCTGACGTTGCGACTGCCGGGGACAGATGAAGGTAAAATACGAACGGCAGAGGTTAACCTCACATGCCAGTACGAAATGTGATTTGCTTACACCTCAGCCGAAATCTGGTAGCTGTATGTAATACGGTGTCCGCGGCATTTGTACTTATTTACTGTATTGTACTTCCTTGACTGTATTTGCATTTGCTAACGGTAATTATGTTTCTGCTAGTTTGAGATCCATGGCCCACAATGTGATACGCTCATATCAGGTGTGCTTTGCCCCAGTGACATAGCCATGTTTAATACATGATTAGAGTAGCCATTTTCCTTATTTGTTTTCTGTTCTTCGTCATAGCCTTTTTGTGTAATTGCATTTGCCTTATTTTCCACACTGTCAATCGTGCGACCCTAATATCACTGTCCACTTGTTATCAGCTCCTGGAAGCTACTGCGTGCCCGCTGCCAAATTTAGCCTGCTGCTGCCAGGGACTTTTGCTGACAGCATTCAATCAACCTCTTCCGCTGGGACATTGGAGGTGGGCTGCTCAGCAGTTGCTGGTATTTTTCCTCTATCTCTTTCAGCCCTCATGCCGTACCATTATCCAGTTCTCACCCACTCTTTTCGTACAAGCACACATCTTGCCTTCGCTTGCTCAGAACATCCGTCCCTCTTATTTCCTACCTCGCTTCATCCTGCATCCTCGCGACACCCCGCTTGTCCGGAGTGGGACTGCATGCGTCAGCCACGAGTGGGCCGAGAGTCCCTGTGGGAAGGGGGACCCCGACCGGGTACCCAGCGCGCATGCGCGGGTTAAAGCCCGGCGGTTGCCCCCCCCCCCCCCTCCCCCCCCTCGGCGCATGCGGGTCTGCTCCACCGTTAACCATTTTCCTTCATCCCATAGCCCTGAAATGATCATTTCTGGTCGAAAGGGCTCTAATCCAAAAACCAACCATTCACTTGCTCAGCTCCTGCACACAAATGCTCAAAACTGTCACCTAGACTATATCCTGACATTGAAATGTGCTTAATAATCAGTGGGCTGAAAATCAACCCAGGACCCCTAGCAACCAAGCATGTCACAATATCAGATGTCAGCGTAAACAACACCACATCTCCAGGACGCCTGGACGAGCTTGCTCTGTTCACCACATATAACAACATTAACATCTTGCTTCCGACTGAAACCAAATTTGACTAACAGGTCCATCCTAGCTTGTACAACTTTACACAGCTACCACAACCCAATGACAAAGCACAGGACTGGACATGGAGAGGGAGTAGCAGCATACCTTAAATCAACACTCCCGGCAAAGAGACTACCTGATCTCGAACTGGAAGGTGTTGAATGGGTTTGTCCCTCACCAAAATCAAACCAGAAGTTATTGTGGTTTGCTGTGTTTATGTCCCACCCAATCTCTCTAGCAGTCAACTGACAGAGTTTTTAGATATCTTGTCAGATAATGTCGGCATGGCATAAACATATAACCCCGCATCGATATTGATATTGGGAGATTTTAATGCTGGCAATAACTATCTAACTAAAGTTCACTCTACTAAACACGGGGATATCTTTTCATTCGAAGTCAGTCTGAAACACACAGTTGAATCACTCAATCTGACACAACTCATTGATCAGCCAACACGCATTACACAAGACACAGCCAACTTACGAGACTTAATATTGACATCGAGCACAAACATCATTGAAGGTAGTGATATAGATCACTGATAGATCACATTCCTACGTTTGACACTATCAAGGTTACATTGCCACCCCTAAAGGCATCAGCCAAACAAGTATGGGACTACTCAAACATGGATGCAGACAAACTTTTACAACTTCTAGTAAACAGACTGGGACAGAGTACTTGATCATGACATAGACACAGCGACAAATAACTTCATGCAGACCATGCTCGCAGCAGGTGCTTAAGCCATCCCAACAAAGGTAATCAGGATGAGAAACTGTGACAAACATTGGGTCAGTGCTGTCCTAGAGAGATGAGGAGAAGAGACAGACTTTTCAGACTTGCTCAAAGGTATATGATTGATGACCACTGGGACCGCTCGCGACAACAAAATAATTTCACCAAATGCATGAAAAGACGACTTAAGAACAACCACTTGCAGCATCAAGTAAACAACCCCTTGCATGCAAAGCAAAACCCACATAAGTACCATCGCGTTCTTAAATAAATAGTAGCACGGACACAAGCTAGGACAGTGCCACCGCTGGTAGGATCTGATTCAACCGCATTGCCAGAAGACTTAGATATAGCTAACCTACAAGGTGACTTTTTTGCCAGACAATCACGACTTGCAACTGACGACCTACCTGCCCCCGAGAC
The DNA here is from genome assembly GCF_011947565.3 of Pollicipes pollicipes. Classification (NCBI taxonomy): domain Eukaryota; kingdom Metazoa; phylum Arthropoda; class Thecostraca; order Pollicipedomorpha; family Pollicipedidae; genus Pollicipes; species Pollicipes pollicipes. The sequence goes on along the minus strand of NW_023596545.1, from coordinate 18,872,335 downwards.
CGCGCTTGTCGATCCACCACCCACGTAGATAGCATAACCATTACGGAGGATGAAGCACTGAGCGCACTCAACACTCTCGATCCAAACAAATCATGCGGTTTTGACAATCTCCTAGCAAAAATATTAAAAATGACTGCCATATTGATAAAGACTCCACTCACTAAACTATTCAACATGTCACTAAGCCAAGGTATTTTTTCCTTCCACCTGGAAAGAATCAAAGGTTCATCCCCTTTTCAAAAACAAAGGGTCAAACTTGGATCCTGCTAACTACAGATCAATCAAATTACTTCCAACATTGTCAAACATCCTTGAAAGAATTATCTTTAATAATATCTATCAACACCCTGCTGAGAATTGGCTGCTCTCTGAGAAACAAAGTGGATATCGTCCATAACATAGCACACAAATTCGGCTGGTGTATCTAATTCACAATCTTTATGCAGCTTTAGACCGAAGTAATGACTTGACAGCCATTTACTTGGATATGAGAAAATATTTTGACAAGATATGGCATATGGGCCCCCTAGTCAAGTGCAAGAACTATTGTGGTTTGTCAGGAACTTTCCTAAATTGGCTGGAATCGTATCTCTCAGACCGTAAGCAGCTGGTTAACGTAGGCAACAGTTTCAGCACGCCTAGCACCGTACATGCTGGGTGCCCGCAGGGGTCTGTTATGGGACCTCTCCTTGCGCTTGTATATCTTAACGACCTAGCCGACAAGACTGACAACGACGTATTGTTCCTTGCCGACGATGCTATGCTGTACACAGCTCACTCACACGACCCAGCTACCGTACAAGCGACACTCCAACACGACTTACATATCTTTCAAGAGTTCGGCAAAGACTGGCTCATCACGTTCAACGCCACGAAAATAATTCAACAGACATTCACCAACAGAAACACACACAACCCACCGCAGCTGGCCTTTGATGGCCAACGAATTCCTTCCGTTACGAGCCACAAACACCTTGGCCTGACGATATCTACTGATTTGCACTTTCATCGGCACGTTAATAACACCATCTCTAAAATCAGTAGAACCCTTCGACCTCTCTACCCAATATCGCAACTTCTGCCCCGGCATATCCTCAACGACATATATACGACTTACATTCTTCCTTCGTTTCAATATTGTGACGTAGTATACGACGGACTTTTGACAACCAGCGACTCCCTTAGACTTGACAGACTACGGTACAGAGCAGCAAGACTAATCACCGGCGCACTCTACAGAACACACACTCGCGCACTGTTGGACGATTTGGGATGGAACACTCAAATCACGAAGAAACATGCACAAACTGACGCCGTTCCACACACTCATACACAACTGACATCTACTGCCAACAAACGTCACTGCACTTCTACCTGACACACGAACACTGGCAACAGGATGCCCACTACGCAATGCAATGACACTCACATCACAACCGAACAGAACCTCAACATACCAAAAATCCTATGTTCCACCAACTAGGAACCAGCTCCCGCCTGAGGTGTCATCTCTCCAGCCTCCTCGTTCCTTCAAACAGGAAATATACCAGCGCTGCGGTGTAGTCGCGCCTCCGGTGTATCACAGCTTTGGATCCAGGCATGGTAACATCCTAAATACTAGGCTGAGATTGGGAATGTCAGACCTGAATGCCCACCTCTTCGAAATTCAAAATCCAACTACATCTAGTCCCTCTTGCTTATGTGGCTATCGGTATGAATACCCTAAACACTTTGTACTGAACTGTCCTCGCTATCATGAAATCCGAATTTCAATGCTTCGTAAAACATATCGTATCATTCCAAACTCTTCTGAGCTCACTCACAACGAGCAACTAAGTATTTATATCAGAGGTAGCGGCTTACACGATCGCAATGGGCAGCACATAGCAAACATTTTCCAAATATGTATTTTTCAGACCAAATGATTCACCTAAAAACTTCCAGCGGGCTCGGGCAGCACAGACGGGCCACTGGGTGGCGTTGCCGGGCCGGACGTCCGCCGCCAGCCCGAGACGGCTATATGTGTAGACTGGAATGGCGGCGGGCGCCTGGCCCGTGCGGGCTTACGCATCGGGCGAGTGGGTGGTGTGCTGTGGGTTCCCTGGCGGCGATGACCATATCTTGTTATTGCTAGAAGAGGCGCTCAGATGTGAGCATTCCGACCGAGCAGCACCAGCGGTGGCGGCATATAACTTGCGCCAATCCACTCTTCATATTATGTACTGCTTAATGTCCATAATCGAAAATAAACATCAAATCAAAACATCAAACCAAAATTTTTTTCTGCTTAGGAGTATTTATACAACTATTATTGAGCCCCGATTTAGCCGTTGAGGTGCAGCAGCATTCTCACTGTTGATAATCCTTTGGTGTTGTTAAATCAGTTGTTACCAGACATTCATAAATTATAATCTGTTATGTTATAGGCTTGACTAAGAGAAATCAACCAATGTGATACATTGTGTAATGACACAGGTCAACAGAGTGATCGTGGCACTACCTCAGTGGTGTACTGTGACACGGCATAATGAATAACGATATGGTTTTTGTACTACAATCCTTGCTACTTTCGTAATAAATCCCAACATTAAAGGATGGTTCAAGCATGCATTCTTGTATTGACTCCCCATCTGGTATAGGACTGACCAAAAACACATGACACAATATACAAATCATTTTCAGCAAGCACACAACCAATAAGCGACACACTTGCTCAGCCTGTTTTGGAAATCCACAAAACATGGGTGACAAAGATGCAAACACATCTTCTGCTTCCACAGCCATGCAACATGAGGCAACCATCAGGCTTCTTCACTCAACAATGTTGTTCACACAATTAATAACGCATGTACAACAAGAAAATATTACATATGAAATGACACTTCAGACCTGCTGACTTTGCACAACTCTGGAGACATGACAAGTGCCCGCAGTTATAGGTAGATCAGCAAAATGCAAGGAAGTGGTGAAGCTGCTAATGCACACAAGACTCATAATAAAAACATTATTAAGTGGTATCCAAGAAACCAACAGCAATACTTCTCCACCTTTCTCAGCACCCAGCATCTCACAAGTTGCTGTGATTATGACGCTGATGACTCAAAAGCAATGCTTGCCTGCTTACAAAATTCGGAATTCTTAACGGAAAGACAACTTTGCAAAGCTGTATCACGTAAGCTTATACCGAGCATGTGCATTAATGAGCTGTGGAGACCAGCCCCTACTGACAAATTAAAGTGTTAATATAATGACATGTAATGGATTAATTGCAAGCTGTAATGATTCAACAGGTTCAAAATGTTGGCAAGATCATAATGAAGTAGCAAATTGCCTTTGCACACCCCTGCAGCATAGGTGCTAGTGCTTCTTTCAGTTTATGGGCATCACCACCTTGTCTTGTTCAAATACGAACATAAAGCTAGAGACAGGTATCGATATGTCATATTTTATTGGAAGTCTGTAAACTAGAAAATACCAAAAGAATGTTCTCCCTCAGAACTACAAACCTCACACGCACACTCCCCATCACATCAAGATCAATACAAACCACTGACACGCATCACCAGTGATCACACCCATTTCAAGCCCCTGATTCACACTCTTTTGTAAAATAAGTGTGATTCTACACTTGCACAGCTCGCGGGACTATCAACTTGCAGGTTTTCTCACAATTTCCGCACAAGTTTCCGGTCATAACACCATTCTTCACCACGAGCTCCCATCCAAACAATCCCATCGGGGGTTCATGGTAATGCATATCAATAGGTTGTACTTGAAATGAACAATTTTTTCGTTCACAATTTAAATTTGACGTGCAACATGTGTTATATACTATGTGTTTATACTATACATACTATATACTGTGTGTTTAACATGTCATATATATGCATATATGAGAAATATGTTCTCAACAACCAATGGGTCATATCCGGCGATTTTTTTCGAGGGGGCCTTTCACTATCAGGAGACCCTTATTATCCCTGTGCCCCCCCCCCCTTACGAAGGCTCTGGCTGCGCCCCTGGGCCCCCTCAATGACGGCTGCTCCTCCATCCCAACACTTTTAGCTTGAGGATAACAAGAAGAGTGAGAAAAAGCTAACTATAACACAAAACCATTTCCTCTGGGCCTGATTCATTCATCATGACCCACGAGTTGCTGCCTCCCCCTAACTTATGCGTAAAAAGGACATTCCCGTCATTATATCACCACCACACAAACAATATTTGTTTCTACCATCAATGAAGGCTGCCTATAAGGCAGTCTGTCTGTCTTCACAATTTGCATTTAATGTATGCAGTGAATGTGCTAGGGAATCCATCAGACCGATTTTTCATTTCGAGGTTAGCAAAAACAGCAATGAAATATGTCATGTTGGCATCTGTGCAAATGTCATGCCCACAAGTAAAAAGAAACTATGCATATGAATGAGCACTGCAGAACAAATGACTTCAAATGCTCTCCTGTGAGAGTAGGGGTGATGTTATCAGCGAATGATCAACATTGTCCTCAGAGACAACCATACGCCAATCATTTACCGAACTCATAGGACAGTTGAACTACAATACCACAAAGCCTCCTCCTACTTGCAGTAAATGTATTGGTAAAGGGAGAGATTACAATGGAAACTATACCCCTTCCCTCGCACCCGATTGCCTACCTTTGCTACACCGCCTCACTCCTTACTTTCGATTGCCTACGTCATTGGCCACGACGTAAGTTTCCAGCAACAAAAATTCCTGCTAGCACAAGTTTTAACCGTGAATAATTGTTTACATGTGAACAAATCATTGATGAAACAATTGCATCTCAAGCAGGGGTAGATATTTGTAAAGAAAGGTTGAAGGGAGCAGTAAAAATTTTGCAATCTTCCCCAAAATATGGATGCCTCCCAGATTGGCACACTTCTTCACAAACTGGGGGAGGGGGGGATTGAGTCCCAAACTGAACAGGAAACTAGGCACACCCTGATTCGTAGATCTATGTGGCCGGCAACCACTCTCAATCAGTACAAGAGCAAAATGGCATACAGTGACAATGCAAAACCATTATCAACTCTTGCCACTCCCTTTCGCGAGGAGTGCCCTCAGACTTAAACGTCGAACCCACGGTTCATTTCAAAAGAAGGCAGGCTGGTCGCTCGTGACTGCTACAGTGAGTAAACAGCCTTTTCTGCGTCTTGAAAAGATGGCTTAGATAATCACAGGTTAATTTCTACCTTGATCGGATCATCCCGCCGACTTACGCTGAACTGTCAATCGCTAAGGACAAGGTGCTGAATCGCGGCACCGCCAACGAAGTGAGAAGGGCCGAAAAATTGAATCCTAGACTGGCATTCATGATACTGCAATGCGAATGCTGCTTGCAAAGTCCCAGTGCATTAAAAGTCGCCACCCACCTCATATAAGCTGCATTGCAACAATTGAAATAATCCCTTGCGTCCAGATGAATCGCCATATCTTAATATTTTTTAAACAGCAAATCTGCCGACCGGCCGCCCCACAGGAAATACACTGATTTATCGCCGGCCTGCCGCCAAGGCAAGCGGCCAAATACAAATCACAGGGTAATCTTGTCGCCGGGTTGGAATGACCATGGGGGGCATATTATCTGGGTATGGAAATCTCATATTAGTTTTTGCAGAAAATGCTGTATTACTGCCGTGACTGCTACAAAAGTCTCTACCAAAAGCATTTTTGGCAGAAAGCTTCTTGTGATTATTGTGAATGTGATTATATGCATTTTTTGCCGCCGGCCTTATCCACCAAGTCGGAATATTTTACTACCCCTGTATTTGCGTCTCGGAATACGCTTGCGGTCGGCAAGGTTTGCAAATATTTGTACATGACACTTGTACTGGTTCGTGACTCACTGGGTTGTCATCACGGAATATCTAGTGACCCATTAACACTCAGAAAGCATATCAAAACTGGACCAGGGACAGTTTGCTGCATGGTCATGTTCTGAATGCTGGTTTGAGCAAGACAAAACCAGGCGTAGACACTCCAAAAGTGGCAACCTTGATGTCCGCTGGGACTGTGCAAAACGTGACAAGAAAAGAACCAAAAGAGCAATTATGCCATTGGTAGCAATGTGACAGGGTTTGCTTCTAGAGAAGACATCGTGTCCACATAGAGGCGTGGTACATTTTTAACTTAATTGCCAGCAACTGCACATTAACTACCGTCTTGGGAAATCATCGTCGGTGCAACGAAATTGTTTTACGGATGCTGCCAGGGTAAGCAGAAGCCATGACGAGTTTATTCCTACAAAATCGTGACGAAAACGAAAGGCTACCCTTAAGGACGTGCTTCACATTTGTATTGGACTTTGATCTGACGTAGCCATCTTGAAGATCATTCGGTGCAGTTCACAGCCCTGTTCTCAACACGCGCCAAGGTGGCGGGTTGGATACCCTTTGCTCGGGTGGGGGGTCAGTTTGACCCCTTGAGATCTCAGGAACTAAGATAACTAGATATTACAGAATGTACTGACCTGTACATGAACTCACCCAGGATAAATTTTCAGGTTCATAGATCATGACCTTCGGGTCGAATAAGATCAAACAAGGTCAAACTCTAAGCTGCTCTCCAAAGGGTCCCAAGAACATAAACAACTGTTCTAAGCAAAAGGTCTCATGCTCATTTGAGGCCAGTGACTTCATTTGACCTTTCGAAGGTCATGATGACCAAACCCATAGAAGACCGATATGAGTTTTGCATTTGAATAAGAGACAAATATTACGCTGGACAAAAAGCTCACCAAAAACTAAATCTTGACCTCAGTTATCTAAGGTCATTGCCCTAATCTGGCCCTTAAGAAGTCTATGGAAGATGTCTTATGCGGTTCCTGCTATTAATAAATTCGAAATAAACACCAGAAACTACCCCATTCATTAAGTCCTGGAGTAATAAAACAGATTGGCTTTGGCCGTAGCCTGACCTTTTTGCTTGAACCTAGGTCCGTGGAATTCAGTCATTCCATTGTTGTGTTGCCTAAAAAAGTATCTCAGAGATGCATGGTTACGTCTAACAATCGGTTGTTTCATCAGATTGAACGGTTCTCCAGCAGTTGACTTCGCTGAATCCATTGCTTGACTTTGACCTGCCGTAGGTCAGCGACCTTACAACCGTACATATAATCTTTTACATCACACAATTTGCTGTTCAACTGTCTACAGCTATACAAAATTTGGGACGGTTTCACTGCGGTGTTCGGAAATCATTCCCATAAGCCCTCGGGGGTCAATTTGACCCCTACCTGACGCGTGTTAAGACCTAAACCGCTTTAGTTCCTGAGCTATACATCCGTAAAGATGTGCATACTATTACGGGGAGACTATTTCAAGGTAATGCGGGCATCCGTGACGTCACCACAACGTCATTCAATTCCTGTCATTCCATTAACCATGAGGCGATCAGGGCCAAGCTGTTCGTTGTCGAGTTGTTCATGTCTGCCGTTCGTAAGCGATATAACGACCATCAATTGGCTTTAAATGAATGTTGTGCCAGGTACGATGACGTCATAAAGCAGTGACGCGTTAAGGAACATCTATGAAACAGAGACGCCGTGTTGTTTCGAACAGCATTGTCTGCAAAAAAGAAACCAATAGGTACGATTGTTCTTATTTCATCATACCCGATGTTTGCTTCAATATCATCAAATGTGAAATATTCGCTTTACGCTGGAAGCAGTCAGTGTCTTCAACAGACCGTTGTTTTGCGCAAGCGTGGCACTGTGAGCGAGATTCATCGCATCCGTGCTAAGTAGCCGCCTGTTCAAGTTGGCAGCCGCAAATGTGCCGCCTGCTCTTCTCGGAACAAATGGCCATGTTGCACTAACCCGATGGTCTGCAAATATTTCGGCAGCTTCCTGGTATATTTGCAAAGCCTGGGAGGCATGACACGTTCACCGCTGTCGAGGGGAGCCTTGCTCGTGCAATGGTGCTTTAGTTCGTGCCATGCTGCTGCTTAGGCGCTTCTGTCGCATGCTCGAGAGGCCCTGAAGCTTAGCCATAGTCAAACCAGATCTTAGCGCTGTCGTCGCCAGGTATGATGGGCTTCAGCCAGTGTCTCATAACGGCGAGATTATTATAGGGTTTTCCTCGTTAGGAGCCCACTACACCAGTGAACAACGACAGATATATGTCTGGGCGGCTTGATCTGGCAAAAAGCAAGCACTGGTCACGCAAGGACGACACGCAATTTAAATGCTGCATGTTTGTTAGGGACGGCTTCTTTGAAGGCTTAAAACATAAGCAAACCGAATCGTTTCAAACATAAACTTGGCGTACCGTTTGAGCGAGCTATCCAAACAAACTGTGTCACTAAACGGGTGGTCTGGGAAGAGCTCGGCAGATACCGTTTATTTTGGTAAAATCGAAAGGGCACCACCAATGAAACACAATGGTCTCGTTCGACTTGGGTCGTCTGTGAGACTGTGAGCCGCCCATCCTGACCGTTTCAGAGCCACCATGAACAGGGTGGCAGAGTCCGCCCGCCCCCATCCAGCCGGGGTCACAGTTGCCCCTTTCTGGCTTATTCACTCGGAGCTTACGGTCCCGGCAGTGGCCCGCGCTGTCTGCGCCACCGTTGGGCGGAGTCGTGCTGCGGCAGGTTTCGCCCACCTCCACCCAGCGGTGCTGGCAGTCTACCCTCACCACCGCCTTGACGTGCGGACGACGGGGGTAGCGGCACGCGTGCTCCGTTGCCGGCCCACAGACAGAGCAGCACGACCACAGCTGCTGGCCACGCCGCCATATCCCGAGGCGTTCGCGCACTGCGCTGTCCTCACGCGGACCTGACCGCCACCACTCGTCGTGAGCGTCTGGTGCAGATCAGTAGCCAGCAGCTATGAACATCTGTGCGTGCAGTCACCATGTACTCAAGGCTGGATGTGTTGAGCACGGTCGGCGGTGACCACCGATGAAGAGTGCAATCACCACGGGTCCCAACACTGAGGGAGGAGCGGCGCTATAAGTCCGTTGCTATACGCCTGAGCGACGCTACGTGGCGGCTTCTTGGCACGTGTTCTGATCCCGTATCACCAGAAATAGACATCCAGATGTGATCAGAATGATGGTGATGATAGTAAATTTTATCACCAAAAATATCACAACCTGAGTAGCCGTGATATTTCTGGTGTCATATATATTACATATATTATATATACAGTATATGTAATATCCCATTATGTGTTATATATAGTATTATATTTATAATATACGCTATTATATACGCTATATATAACATATTTATGTTATATATACAGTACTCAGGAGGTCCTCAAAGTGAGAGCCCTCACTTTGAGGACCTCCTGAGTACTGTGTAGGGAACTGACAGAATGTTAAAAACATGCAAGCTTAGGTGTCGTTGATTGTGTTGCCAAATTTGGCCTTCCTGCATCAGAATGTACGTTGTGGCGTAATTTTTGTGTGGCTACGAGAAACTAATGCAAGATTGTTTGCGTATATTTGTGTCGTAGATTGTACATCTTCTGTGCCATTTTTAGTGTCGTAGGTTGTAGTTGTAAGTTGTACATTTTGCTTTGAGAAATTAGATTTTACGATTGCACGCCAAAAATCTACGAATTTCTGTTTTGAGAACCTGGCTACAGAGCATACTCTCCACGTACCACTACCGACCAGGTGCTGCAAATGTCGACAAAGAAGGTACTCGGCTGGGCAGTGCGACAGCGCCGCACAAGGAGTCCCATGACGCGTACCGTGCACTACCGTGAAAAGTGAACGAATGCGCCGACCTCGCGCCTGGTACTGCTGATGCGTGCGCGGAAGCCGCCCGGTGTGGCTGCGCCGCTCTCAACACCTGACCTTACGTCGCGTCGCGGTCGCCGGCAGAACTGTGGATGACTGAGCGTGTTAACACACCGACCATATACCGGGCGCCAATGGTGCGCGTGCCAGGCCGCCCAGCGCGGCGGCGCGGCAGTCTGCACCAGGGTTAATGATGGCGTAGCAGGCGGTAGTCTGTAGCTGTAGTCTGTAGTCTGTAGGTAGTCTGTAGGCGGTAGCGGTAGTCTCTGGATATCCTCTCACGTGTTCGCGGTATCCTTAGCGGACGGTTGGCTTGTCCAAGCGCCACGGGACGCCAGGCGAAGCCAACCTTCACAGTATATCTCAGGCACGAGAAACACAAAACAATAGACTGATACGGCGCATAACAAGTTTATAAATATCATACAGTGACCAAAGATCCCACATTTGATTTCACATTGAAGTGCACAAAAGGAAAATACAGCACAGTCACTTGGGTCCGTATCCGCATAAAGTGCTTACATGGTAGGCGACGGCTGTCGGGCCCAGCTGTTGCCCCGAGGGCCAGCCGTCGGCTCTGCCCTGTACGGCACTGTCGCATTGCCCAGCTGATGCCCCGAGGGCCAGCCGTCGGCTCTGCCCTGTACGGCGCTGTCGCACTGCCCAGCTGATGCCCCGAGGGCCAGCCGTCGGCTCTGCCCTGTACCGCACCGTCGTACTGCCCAACTGCTGTCGCACTGCCCAGCTGATGCCCCGAGGGCCAGCCGTCGGCTCTGCCCTGTACGGCGCTGTCGCACTGCCCAGCTGATGCCCCGAGGGCCAGCCGTCGGCTCTGCCCTGTACGGCGCTGTCGCACTGCCCAGCTGATGCCCCGAGGGCCAGCCGTCGGCTCTGCCCTGTACGGCGCTGTCGCACTGCCCAGCTGATGCCCCGAGGGCCAGCCGTCGGCTCTGCCCTGTACGGCGCCGTCGCACTGCCCAGCTGATGCCCCGAGGGCCAGCCGTCGGCTCTGCCCTGTACGGCGCTGTCGCACTGCCCTGCTAGGTACCTTCCTAGTCAGCACAAGCAGGACGTGGTCGGGAGCGGAACGAGGTTAGTGTGCTTTGGTCATGGTATTTCTGGTGATTAAAGTCACTATCATCACTATTCTAGTGATACAGGATGAGAAAACAGATACAGGATAAGAACTCGTGCCGAGAAAACGTCTTTTGAGTACATTTACCACGGGACAGAAACGTTTGTCACTGTTAAGTAAGGGGTCATCGACATGACCTCGAAAACGAAGTCAAAGATCATGGTCGGTAAGTCAGAACCTTAATTATTACAGCATATATAAGCATAATTGTTGTGGCGTGGTTTTCATGTTAATTAACATGCTTTTTTGTGATATTATAATGAAAATAGCCAAACCCTGGGCGGAATTTTTTACTATTACGAAGGATTAGGAATTTGTTAACATTCGTTTTATGTTACTGAAGTGACTCCAGTCAGGAATGGCCAATATGGTTGTCATGGCTTATTACAGCCGATCAAAATTGAAGGTGCCGCGCTCCCAGGATAAATACCCTGAGACATTTGGCCGTAAAATTAATTAAAATTTTTCGCTTATACCTGCAGTACTGTCGCAAAGAAAAAAGTCATCTTTTTGGGGGAAAAACTCAGATTTTTTACATCTACGCGTTTTGTCGAGCTGACAACCTACCAGTCATACAGCATATGCAGGTTTTTGCATTTTTTTCTCGCACTGTCCTGAAGGTACCGAGGTCCCCAATAATGGGGCATTGCTATTGATACTTAGTAGCACTGGCTTGTGGATAAGAATGTTAATAGTCACATCACGGCAAGTTTTTAAAAATGTATGCTTGTTCAAGAGCAAAGACTCAATCTAGACGGGCGGACGGACGGGACTGGTCGAGATAAAACAATTTTGTTGAAAATACAATAAAGAACTTCCCAATGAACACCTCTGGAGTTTACACACAGTTTAGTAGGTCCTAAAGGGAGTGATTTACATTTGTAATGGAGATTTTAATTTAAAAAAAGTCAAATCAAAGATCATTCGGTGAAGTTCACAGCCCTGTCCTTCGTAAGACCTAATTTCTGAGCTATACGCCCGTAACAATGTACAGACTTTTTGGTGAAGACTTTTTCAGGGCTACCCAGGCATCCATGATATCATAATAACGTCATTCAAATTCTGCGATTCCATTAGCTATGCGGCAATCAAGGCCGACAAATATCGTTGCCGAGTCATTCAAATCTGGCGTTCGTCTGCACGATTTCCCGATATGACGGCCGTCGATTGGCTCTCAATCAGTGTTGGGCAAGGTTCCATGACGTAATCAAACAATGACATGATGAGGAGCACGTTAACAAAGCAGAGAAGTTGCATTGTCTAGAGCAGTCTTTTACACTTGAAAGCATACAAATAATTGTAACTGAGCCATAGTTATAAAAGAGCTTGTTCATCATGCCTCATGCTTGCCTCAATATCTTTAAACGTGGAACATTCCCTTTAAAAGAGGCAAAGTCCAAACAAACAACCAAGCTGTCGTTGGATACGCAAATTTAGATTTTTTGAACGCTACACAGTCTGAAGGCATCAGTTCGGGCCCAGCTTATGGTCCAACGTACGCTCTTTATATCTATGCGTAGAGGCACATATTTCCAATGCTCCTAGATCGGCAACACCCATGTTTAATTAATCGCAGACGTGTGCAAGCGAAAAAGGATCCCCAGCTGTAAAATGGTAAAAAATCATAGGCAAACTGGACAAACTATGGCAAACCGGACGAGTTACGCGCAGCACAATACAATGATCATTCCTTCGTGAAACACACGGGTTCATCATCCGAAATCAACGCTTAATTTGTTTTGATCGTAGACGTTATCGTTAGCCATACCCCGGCTGTTCACACATATGGGTAAAGTTTGATACAACGTACAATGCCCGTTTTTGGCCGGCCACGCTCTGGGCATAGCCGCTTCCTACCTATTAGTTATATATTTTTCTTGGTAAAACACTCCGGTCCCCACAAATGCCGGATCCAAAGCGATATGTACCAGGTGGTACCGTCGCGACTAAGCACTTCTCAGCGAAGTTCCCCATGTGATACCACCGAGGGTACACCTTTAACGCGGGGCGGCCGCATGCGTGGTGGGGGACATTAGTGATCGCACGGACCACAAGACGTGTGGTCGGTGGAATGGTTAGCAAAAGCAAGCTAAATGTGAATAAATGAGCAAACGTTACATTTGTGTTTACTTTGAACGTAAGCCAAGAACCGAGGTGGTAATATAGGACCAAGGACTCGAGATTTTCGAAGACGATCCGCCGCGTTTTGCACACGTTTTTTACGGGTTTTTAGAATTATCAGAATCGTAGTTAGAATTACATGTTTAGTTCGCTGTCATGCCTGGTAGCCAAGCACAGACATTCACATGCAGATAGGTACAGGAATCTGTGTGGAGTGCATGGGGATTCGAGTCACTCTGCCAGCAGCTGTACATCATCCTTTGATGCCACCGAAAAGGTCGTGAGAATGGATGCACACGGACTTGACGACGTGGAGAGGAAAACACTTCCTTGTGCTGGTGGAGCCCTACTCAGAATGGGCAGAGGTGTACTAAATGCAAGGAAAATCTCGCCGCAGAAAGCGGTCACTCTCCTGAACAGATTTTTAGAGTGCATGATGTGTGTGATAATAGACCACTTTACATGTCCGAGGAGCTCGTCGAATTCGTGGATAGATGCGGCATCTTTCACTCGTTGATCCCCAAACCATGTAGCTTCGAACGGGTTGGGTGAGTAAATGGTGAATGATTTGAGGAGCTGCTTGAAAAAAGCCTCCAGTGCAGCATATGTGGACTGCTCAGTTGTTCCATTGCTAACTAGTTTCAGAAACACGACGCCGGGCATAGCGGACATCTTGCTGAAAAGAATTCCACGGACCAGGTACACCATACTGAACGAAAACATGCAAAGCAGGCTGACAAGGGAAAACATCGAAAAGGACGGAGTCGTTGGCAGTCAAACACTTCTCCCAATGTAATCTGGCATGCTAAGGGAACTGATACATGGGGCACATAAGCAGTGGATTTATGTGGTAATATTGGAGCGAGTCGTGCCCCAGATCCTCCCAGTGGATAATGATGACAGACACCACCAGGCGTGCGTAGATCCCTGGCTCCTGCTACGGCGCCCCTCATCACACATACCACCCAGCCCGGATCACACAGCAGGGTCGCATCTGCCAGCGTGAGTCCGAAATCCATCGTAAGGAACAAGGAAGTGCTCAATGTGCTGCACCTCGTGCCTATGTAAGGAGGCTAGCAGGCGCTATGTGCCTTAGAACAGTTGATGAGGCATATAGCGTCGCCCCTTCCCCTCAGCGGTGGGACCCAGGGTGATGGCACTCTTCATCGGTGGCCACCGCCGGCCTTGCTCACTACATCCGGTCTTGCAGGCATGGTCACATGTGCAGGCTCTGCACGTACGGATGTTTATAGCTACTGGCTTCTGCTCCGCACCAGACGCTCGCGGCGGGCGGTGCCGGTCGGGTCCGCTTGTGGACAGCATCAGTGTGCGGACGCCTGTCGACATGGCGGCGTCGCCAGCAGCTGTGGTCGTGCTGCTCTGCCTGTGGGCCGGCAACGGGGCAGGCGCGCCGCCACCCCTGCCGCCCATCCAGTGTGCACTAGTCGACGGGGTGTGCCAGCCACCGGCCTTCTGCGTCAAGGCGGTGGTGAGGGTAGACTGCCAGCACCGCTGGGTGGAGGTGGGCGAAACCTGTCACAGCACGACTGCGCCCAGCGGTGGCGCAGACAGCGCGGGCCACTGTCGGCCGGGCTGGGTCAAGGTGGATCGATTCTGTCATCCTCGTAATCTCCGAGTGAAGAAGCCAGAAAGGGGCAACTGTGACCCAGGCTGGATAGAGGCGGGCGGACTCTGCCACCCTGTTCATGATGGCTCTGAAACGGTCAGGATGGGCGGCTCACAATCTCACAGACGACCCAAGTGGAACGTGACCATTGTCTTTCATTGGTGGTGCCCCTTCGGGTTTACAAAAATAGACGGTATCTGCCGATCTCTTCCCACACCACCAGGTTAGTGACACAGTTTATTTGGATTTGCTCGCTCAAACGGTACGCCATGCTTAGGCTTGAAGCGTTTATGTTTACTTATGTTTGAGGTTTCAAATAAGCAGCCCTATCAAGCATGTAGCAATCGAATTCCGTGCCGTGATTGCGCAATCAGTAACCTCTTTTTGCGGGATTAGGCCTGACGATATGTCTCCTGTCGTTCTCGGGCAGAACGTGATCCTAAATGAGCAAAGACAATCGTAATCTTGCTGTTTTTAGACACTACTGTTGGGCAGATGACCTTCAAAAGAGGGATTTATTGAGAAACCAAATCCCGCGGAAATAAACTTTTTGGGGTGCGGGTATGTTATAAATTGAATGGAAAACATTGAACTAACCGTTGTATTTTGATATTTCTTGTCACCTAACGGACAGGTGTCTTTCACATGCGAGAAAACGGGACGGTGAGCCATCAATTTTAGGAAGCGGGTTTGCCTATTGTAATGTGCCTTCCTGTTCACAAATCAAACCATGAGATAACATAAGTTATTTGAAATATATATGCGCACAAAAATAACACGTTTCAACAAGTAGAACAATTTGCAGAGGCTTGTTTGTAGGATGTGTAATGGGACATCGTTTTACAGAAATAAAGCATGGATATAGGTATCATATACAAAATGCTCCATCGAGCATCACGAAAATTTTGCCTTGGGTTTAATTAAAAAGCATTGACTTTCAACCCAGATGACAGCAAATAATTGTGCAAACGTGCGCAAAAAAACGCTATTGAGCTTCAACTAAACCACACTTCGGTGACCCGCCATCTGGTGGGTAGCGCTAACGATGCTGGCGGCTCCCTGAAGCTTGAAAGACACAAGAAGCTTACTGTTGTGAAGTGTTTTAAAACTTATAACTCGTCAGTTACATATATGACAGAATTTTCACGGGTATTTAGGTGTGTCCTTCATATGAAAGCAGGGATTCTCAACATCACTTGGGTTTCACCATCACTCTTCTTTCTTAAGACTTCCATCCTCCTCTCTCTCTCTCTCTTCTCTCTCTCTCTCCCTCTCTCTCCATCTCCCTCTCTCGCTCCTCATCCTCCTCTCTCTCTCTCTCTCTCTCTCTCTCTCTCTCTCCTCTCTCTCCTCTCTCTCCTCTCTCTCTCTCTCTCCTCTCTCTCCTCTCTCTCTCCTCTCTCTCTCTCTCTCCTCTCCTCTCCTCTCCTCTCGCTTCTCTTCTCCTCTCTCTCTCTCTCTCTTTTTTTCTCTGTTCTGTTGTGCCGTGTGGCTTACGATCTTTTTCGGTGTTATGAGAGTCAGAGTCAGCCAGGTATAGCTTGTTTCCATTTTTCATTTTTTCACATTTTTCACACGTTTCATTCATTTCACACGTAAGGCTCATTTTCCTGCCTGCCAATTGCGGGTCAAATGACCTTCGGGTTGCCTTACAGCAAGACGCACGATTGGAAGTTAGTTTGCGCGTGTACCCGGATCAGGGAGCGGTGTCACGTTTGCCGCGATGTCATGAAAATGCCATTTTGATGTCATCCAGTTGGACGAGGAATTCAGCGATGTAACAGTGAAAAATGTAAAAACCTAGTTCGAAGGCCCCAATGTAAGCGTAGCAAAGCTCAGACAATGCACGCCGTTACTGAATACAGCTATAATAAATTTTAAAAAGATAGATGAAGTGGGACGGGCACACTGCGAGGTTCCTGTCGGAAAACGACGAGTGGGTGACGACATTCGTCTTGTCGGATCAACCCTCAGCTGCAGACACACGAGGTCGGCGCGCACTAAGATTCAGCGGAAGGGGCGCCAGCGCTAAAAGCAAGCCGACAGTCACTCATCAGGCACACGGCAGATAAACTTCTTCATGCGGGAAAACAATGAGCTTGAAATGAAGGACGAAACGACCTAGCCTCCGTTATTATGTTGGTCTTGTTGGCATCTCGCAGTCGGTCGAGACGCCAAGAAGGCCGACAAAAGTTTGACGTCTGTTCGGAGACCAGTCAGCCTCGCCAGTCGAAGAAGTACCATGATAATGAGCCTCTGGCTGTACTCGTCAAGGGACATTTCGCCAAATCAATGTGGGAGTTTGCACAGCTCTCAGCAAAAGAGCAAGGTGCGGATATTTGTTCCACGTACATTGTCATTCGGTTGGGAAAGGCAAAATGTCAGCCAGCCAACATCATCGTGGGACCCGACCGTGCTAAGATGCCGCTGCAATCTGCTGGAACTTTCCGCCGGTGTTTGCATACTCCTGCAAGTGGAGGTGATATGGCAGACAGCAGGCGAGTGGGAAAGTGTAATGTTCCATCCCCGTTCCAAGTGGGCTTCGATGGGTACACACATCAAAGCTTCTGCAGGGAGAGCGGCACTTCGGAACCCGTGCAAGATAGTCAGGTGCTGCTCGCTTCCCTTGTGACATTTGAACTGACTTGTGGAGATAGCTTGGTGTAGCACAACCGCGCGGCGTCGTCCACCAGGTTCTGTCGGCCGATGGAGTTAGAGTACTACCGCGGGACCGCCGAACTTTGCAGATCTGAATCAGCCTACTTGACCCAGCAGATCAAAGACTTGACCCAGCAGGAGGTGGGCTTCGAGCGCCTCGCCATCAAAGTATTTTTTTTTTGCATGATACCATGATCGACGGCAAGGTGCTAAGTGGGATTACCGAGACCGGTTCAATGCAACGACGTCCGCTCTGCAAGTCAGCGCCCCCCCCCCCCCCTCCCAAAAAAACACGAACCATCTGCTTCATGCCCGGTGACTTGCAATCAACAAAAAACACTTACAGTTTTGTCCCAGTACTCCGTACGCCCAGATCCGGGTTTCCGGGTGCATGTTCCAAATCAGCTGTCACCTTGAGATAAAAAGGTGGCACGTCAGGTCGAAGGGTAAACAAGAGCAGATGCAAGAAGAGAAGAAATGGGTGCAAGCAACGTTTTGGGAGAGGCTCCATCTTCATGTAGACTAGCCGAGAGTTAGAGGAAGTGGCTCGTCAAACGACGGCGGTACGGCCCGGCGGGCTTTTGCAGAGGAAGCGACCTCCGCTGAGATTACCGGGATCGACGAAGGCCTAGTAAGTCACTATCACTATCACCTAAGTCACTATCCGTGGTATCCAATGCCCGTGTCTGCGCACCAATTACTTCTCCATGGAGTATCTGTCACTGTCACTCAGACTCTTCAGTGAAGAGGGACAAGTACCTCGCAATGGGGAAGTACGAGCATACGGTGTCGGACACGCTAGGAAAGCCTCTCGCAAGCATAACATTGCTGACCAGATCGGACACCTATTGGTCACCTGTGACCCCATGATTAACTCTTCGGTGATCAGTGTACGTAGTCAGAGAGCTGCCAGGGCAAGAGGACGCTGTCGAAAGACGCACTCGCCCTTCTACAACAAGACCCTTCCAAAGCCTCGGCATGTAGGCCAGGAGACGACACCAGTGATACCGACTACTTCTTTCACCATCATCGTCATCACGTTTATTAAACAAGACACGCAATATAGAGCGAACGCGGATCAGAAAGGCGCAAAGGTAAAAAAGCTTAAGCCAAAGCACCCCATTTGAAACACACAAAAAGAAATTGCACCCCAAGCACCCCATGGCGACCGCCGCCATGGTACAGCTCACTTAGCTGTTTAACTTAACTGGATGGTCAGTCTCCGAACGCCTCAGCGGAAATGCACATTCATGAAGTTTGGTGAGGGGGATATCTGGCAACACTAAAGGTGAGACATAGTAATAGCTTCACTCCTCGGAGAAAACCCAGGAGAATAGAGAAGTAGATGATGGAGATATAGATGATAATAGATAGATGGAGACGATGAATATATTAATGCGCGAGATATATACGTGTTAACGCATATATATCCTCCATTCTCCTGGTTTTTATCCGAGGAATGAGGCTGGTACTACTGTCTTATGTATGCGAACAAGGTTCTTTGCAAATGCACTTAACAGCTTACGTACCACTAAAGGTCAATCAATTGTCTACAACTGAGCAGAAAATTTTGGAATTGGTGATCCACCACCGAACCGTTACCGTCGCTGAGATTTGCGCCATGTGCTAGAGTTCGTGGCTGATATAAACGTAACTTATGTCTAAAATCAGTGTGTAACGTTCGAGATGTGCTGTCAAACAGATCGTTTTTTTTTTGTTCTAAGTACGTTTGGCACGAGAGGACAAAATGACAAATGCTTTCAATCTGTTACCCTTACTCGCACGCCTGCAATGTTGTTTTTCTAACAAAACAAAAAAGATGGGAATTCAAGCGGGACGTGTCCATTCTTGGCCTCGCGTGCAAACAATATCTCTATTTGATCGCGTTCTGCAATATTGGGGTGGATCGGGCAATCCCAATTGCTCTCAAATGTGTTTTTTAAGGCAGAGTGGGTGAGGTGTCGTTTGGTGTCGTGCAGTTTATTCCCTTGTTAGCTAGTTCTTGGGAAAACTCATTTGTGGTACGATGATGTGCAATTGTAGTGCGCGCGCCTGCATTTCTGATATTTCTGTTAGTGTCTTGAGTACGAGTGTCAGGATTGATTGCTGTGCTCTGGTTCGGAATGCGTTAGCCGGGGTCTTTTAGTTTGTGATAGAGCGTCGGTCGGTGTATGTGTCGCCTCGTTGTCAGTCTATCTCATCCTAACTCAGCTCGCAGTTTGTCGGGTGACGTTCTTAAGAGTATCCGGGTCACTTGTCTTATGACTGTGTTTTATAGTGTTTTGAGTATTTAGTGATGTGCCCGTCTCAGATGGCACCACAGTGGTCAAAAACAGGTTTAATATACACTTTGTAGATTTGGTCGAGAGATTACTGAATAAGCTTACTTTCGAGGGCAATGTAGCCTATAGTGTACTGGCTGAAGACCATAATACCTGGCGACAGTATTGTTAAAGTTTGGTTTGACTGTGGCTATGCTTCAGAACCTCCCGAGGATGCGACGGAAGTTCCTGAGCAGCAGCGTTACACGGACAAAAGCATCACTGAACGAGAGCCGCCACACCATGCAGCGGTGGTCGTGCCATGCCCCCCAGACTCCGTAGAAATATCAGGACGCTGCCGACACATTTACAGGCCACCGGGTTAGTGCACCATGCTCATTCTGCATGTTCCGAGGAGAAATGGCGGCACATTGTGGCTGCCAACTTGAATAGGCGGTTGCCAAGCACAGATGCGATGAATTTCGCTCAAAGTACCACGCTGGCACAAAATGACGGCTTTGTAGAAGATGATGATTCCTTGCACGTCGAGGCAACCTTTGGTGTTTGTGCTCGTTTTTGTGGGAATAAGCTCGTCGTGGTTTCTACTCACCTTTGCAGTACACGAAAAACAATTTCGTCCCACGAAATTTGACTTTCCAAGATAATAGTTGATGCTCAAGTTGCTGACTATTTGAGTTAAATATGTACAGCTCTTATATTTAGGCACGATGCCTTCTCTAGAAACACACTCTGTCACGTTGCTAGCAATTGCACAATTGCTCTTTCTGCTCTTCTGCACCGTTCACATTCTTATCACGCTTCGCAGTTTCCCAGCGGACATTTAGGTGACCACTTAACATTTATGGTTTCTACGTTTAAAGCCGCAATATCTTGCTCAAAGCAGCATTTAGAATATGGCCATGTAGCCAGCTGTTTCTGGCCCGATTTTGATATACGTGCTGAGCGTGAAGCGATCACTGAATATTCGCTATTGGAAACTCCTTGAGTGTTGAAAACCGTAAATGTGTGGCGAAACAGTGAGTGAAATGTGCATATATTTGAAAACCTTGCCAACCGGAAGTGTATTTCGAAACATGAATACAGTAATGACAGATTTAGAAGGCCACCCTGGATGGCAATGCCTTTTTAGACGTCACTTTTTACGATAGAATAAAGCATTATTTTAATATCCACCATCAGGTGGGCCATTTGTTATGAAATATCACACCTCACCAACACATCACAGCCAAATTATGTTTTCACCGGCCAATGCGTTTCGTGGAGAGCAAAATAAAACTTAATTTTAGTTATGTTAACTATTTTTCTAATAGCTGCTCTGAAACACCCCAGCCCGTGAAAAACAATTCACCCGAGCAAGGTTGCCCTACGCGAACGTACATGTCTGCGACACATTGGCCAGTGTGCACGGTCTACCAGCTGGGCTACAATGACGTCATGATTTGACAGCAGAGCTGGTAAGGCGCCTGACAACAACTTGCGATTACAGAGATTTGGTTCTGTTTCAGGTCAGTACACAGGAGCGTTTGCCAGTACCTTTGACCGTAAGTGAGCCCCAACAGGTGTGCAGTGGACGAGTTACGCATCAACAGGTCTTCATCTACCCTGCTGCTGTAGATGGTTACAGTTTAGGGGAATTCCCATTTGACATGATGGGAAAAGTCCACTTTCTGCTCTGGGTATGCTTTTATGAACTGTAATGAAGCATCCCATCCCGTGGAAGACGACTCACATGACCCAGGCTGACTACCAGCCTTGATATCAAGTGTGTTGTCTTGATTGGTCTAGACAGCACAATCTCACCATTAAGTAGCAGGAGTGACCTCGATACGTCATTGTTTCATTACGGCGTGGACATCAGAATGTGACGTCAGGGCAGCTGCCAAGCTGGCTGTGTAAGAATTGCCGCTGCAGCGGACGGGCTGACTCACATGCAGTGCTTCCACTTGCCACAAAGCTTATTCCATGTGTGTTAACTTAAATTTCAGTCGTTTGGTGCGCGCGTTTATCATTGTCTCTTGGTGTTCTTGTATATTTGTCTGCAACTACATTTATTTTACTTGCGTTTGCATTCTCGGCTACGGCGCTGCTCTGAAATATTCGATTCCGAGTCTCATCTTCGTCATAACTAGCAGAGCTGCCCAAATGCCTGAATCATAAATCACAGGACCCGGCTCGTGTTCGAAGTTTGCATTTGGCGCGTTTAACTTGTTAAATGCAAACTGCTGTGTGCTGATGCGATGGATCGTGTTGACGTATTCCAGACACGAGTTAGTCAATGACAGTATTTTTGTTTACGTTGATCACATTGTGGCCATTGAGGAGCTTCAATTGAGAAATGTTTCTGTGACGTCAAAATCTCTGGTTGCCTTCAAAATAATCGGCGGGATATAGTCTGTATAAGTTTGCGTGCGCGTGGTTCATATGCTAGATACTTCAAAGTCTTGAAGATATCATAGTTCTGAACTGCAGGATATCATATTGAAAAGGGCCAACTCAGGTCAAAACCCCATACAAATGTGAAATAATCTTGATAGCAAAGGTACTTCCCCAGTCGTGTCTCTTAAAGGCGATGGACGAAACCACAGCCTACGTGATTTTTTAGAGCACGTGTTGAAAACTGCGAGAAGGAAACTCCCAGTTTTCCTTTCGCTTATGATGTTTATGTAAACTCGAGCTGAAAAAGCGAGAGAAACCAATTGACATGCGTCCTGTAGGTTCTTGTCGTGCAACTCAAAGAAGGTATACGTTGCAACTTGACTTATAAACCTTGCCGCAAAACAGCGGCCTGTAACACTGATGTCGGTCCGCAGGCTTAAAGTTGCATACATCATTAGCATTGGCACCAGAGAGTTGATAGTTGGTTAGGAGAGCTAATTGATTTGGAAAAGATTGCTGGAATCGGCATATTTTCGCATTCGATATTTTGGATCATTATTCCGCCGCCGCTTTATGCTGGTATGGATTGTTATTCACTCCTGTGTTTTATGTGGCTGTTTTACGTGAGATAAACGATAGAGGCTATCCATTACACCAAATACTTTTCTAATGTTGACATGTTAGCGTTGTGTTGCTTGACAGGCATCTTTATATTTGTATGTGGAAATGCCGGTCACTATTAACGATATTGAGCTTACCGCAGAAATGTATGCTTGCTTCTCCCACAAAAAACGATGCTAATTGTACGAAAAGTACTTTCTTGCCGCAGACAGCACCAAAGTGCGACTCTTTGTTTCTTCTTTTGCAGCGAACCACATCTTATTGTGGGCTAACGCGCCAACGAAGTAATTCAAGTACTTTCGGCGCATCCGCTTGGTATAGAATCTACAGCAAACCCAAGATGTAGCCGAATTTATACGACTCACAGGGACAACTCACCACGACAATAACGGAACCAAATCACTTAAAACAACACGCTGTAGTTTGCTAGACCAGGCCAGTGGAACATTATGTGTCACAATGGCAAGCTCTGCTATTTTCGGTGCAACCCTTATGCTCAATATTATAGTTAAGCATATTGCTTTAAAATAGTGCATCATCACCAACTGCAAAGTTGGTGATGGTGCATGATGGTCACGATATGGTCCGAGGGCGACGGCTCCCGGGCCCAGCTGATGGTCCGACGGACGGCTGATCCCGGGCCCAGCCGGTGGTCCTACGGTCAGCTGCTCGTGGGTCCAGTTGATGGTCCGACGGACGGCTGATCCCGGGCCCAGCTGGTGGTCCGACGGACGGCTGGTCCCGGGCCCAGCTGATGGTCCGACGGACGGCTGATCCCGGGCCCAGCTGATGATTCGACGGACGGCTGGACCTGGGCCCAGCTGATGGTCCGACGGACGGCTGCTCGTGGGTCCTGTTGCCAGTCAGTAGACTACAGGGTGATGGCGGTAGCCTGAGTGCAGTCGAGCAGATTTGCAACAGTCGTTGGCACCTCGACCCACTGGTCCGATCGTCTCGGCGGTGTATCGGTTCCATGACATTAGTGCTGCAGGAAATCCCCTGCCGGCAGGAGGGCTATGCCATGGCTTGCACTGTCAGTAGCTATTGGCGACGTTAGTGCTACACAGCAAAACTTGTGCTTCAAAAATCCATACCCGTCATTACTTCGGCTGGAAAAACGTCTACTGTCTTTACTTGTACCGCAAAGACTTCTACGCGAAATTAGTGACATACCAGAACATTTGTGTATCAAAACCTTACATTATACCTTACTTCAATCGCAAAAATTCATACGCCCTCTATATATAGGCAACATTATTTCTAGCTCGATTTCGTATAAGCAGCATTAATAACTCATGACAAAACATATTTTTCACGAAATTTGTGTCCGTCATTACTTACGGTGATAACACGCGGACTAGCCTCACTTAGATGCGACTTTGCTTACACTGCGGTATTCACTTAACGACAGGGCATTGCATGGCATGGGGTGGTATGGATAGAACAGGAGGCGACCGGTCTGGTTTTGTTTGGCTCTGTCTTTTTCGCCGTTTCCTCAGTCTGAAGTCACACCCTTCTTTTCTGTCCATGTCCGAAGCCACATGCACTCCGCACTGCTCCGTTGTATGCCGTGCCCCATCCTCCATTATCCAATGTCCTCTGTCAGATTTCCCGCTCCACTTGTCAGATCTCCTTCCTCTGGCTCACCAAAATAGACGGCAGCTGCCGAACTCTTCCCAGCCACCCTGGTTGACGATGCCAGGATATTATGATTATTCGTTTAAAGGGCATACTACATTTAGGACTGTGCGCTCAGAACAACTCCATCTTGGAAGCATATCACATTTAACATTTGCGTGACAATAGGAATCCGTCGTTCGCTGGAATAACCCATCCAAACGGAGCAGAGGTCACCCCTGTCTCCCCGTCGGAAGGCACGAACCGAGGCGCGTGAAGCCTGGCCTCGACATAGGAACCATTTAGCTGGATTTCGGTCACATTTCAGCGCTTCCTCAGAAGCCAGTGGAAGCCTTTCAACCAACAGTTGCAAAAGCGGTGGTGGTCACACCGTGTTCCGCGGGCTATGCTGAAATCGCAACTGCCTGCGCACGCACGGACCGCTGGGTAAGGAAAACGTAATCATTTCGTTTTTACGAGAAGGATTGACTTAAATAGCTTCTTGCCCAAGAATGGAGTGCGCTTAGTGTATGTCACCAATATGAGTGCACTCGCGTAAAAAAGCTCATAAATTATGAGTGTTTTCACGTTAAGAGGACACAATTTCATTGGCTATAAGATGTTCTTGCCATAAAACTATCAAACTCTCCGTTTCACGTTGAAGCTACCGTAAAATCCATTTATTGTGCACCAACTTTTTCTCAAGATTATGTTTGGTACTCAGATGAAAATTACTTGCTCGGTAAACGTCCCAAACATGCGACGTTCCACATCCGCTGCACACGGTGTTATTCGCTGAGCAGCAAGAAAGCTCTGCGAGCTTGCTTGGCTCGCCTGGATCGCACTGTGGTCCTTCCGTACCGTCCTCCTGCAGAGCACACTTTGTATGGTCGCAGCTGACGTTTAGGTGATCATATTTGGTGCGTCCACTTTTAAGACCGCAATATCTGGTTCAACCAAACATTTGAATAATCATCAGTCTACAAGCTATCTCTTATTCAAATGTAGGCCATTACCTTTCAGAGGACCGTTCCACTTTTGAAGGTGTTGAGGCGACGACAATCATATATGATGAAATAAGCTGTCTTTTAACTATTGGCATACTTTTAAGTGGAAAAGACTGCTCGAAACAACCAAATTTCTCCATTTATTCAATCTAGTCCACGAAACGTCATTTTTTGGTTGTGTCATGGAACGTCTACGTGGCAACATTTTCTTGCAGTTTTTCAACCTCCCGAGAGATGGCAGTGCAAACGTTTGGAGGCTTTGCAGCTCATTAGGGAGCCTGGGCATAGTGGTAACGGAATTCAGAGGCTATCACACATAGCCTTTTTCAGAAAGCATACTATTAGTTGGTTCATGTGCCTTTATGTACAGCTATAGTAAAAACAAAGTCTCTTCGCGCTCCAGTGTCGCTTACCTTTCGAAGGTCAATCCTGAAGCTTTGGACTGGAACGCGGCACAACGCTGTTATGCGCAACAGTCCTAACCCAGACGTATGCCCCCGGCAGCATACGGGCCAGAGGGGTGGGATGATTGATGGCCGGCCCATTCGTGTGAAGATGTGGAAGAGGAGCTCGGTCCGAGTCAAAGTGTGCTGAAGAGGCCGCTGTGCGGTCGGTTCTGTCACATGTCAGGCAAGTGGGTGGTGGGCATTTATCACCCATTTCGCCCCATTTCCGTAAGATATACGAGAGAAAACGAAAAGATCGGGTGCGACGTCTTATTTGTTTGAATGCTTATTCCTAAGCTCTTGAGAGGATACATTTCTAGGAAGAGCGCCCAAGCTAAGTGGTGCTCTTTATGTGGCCCCTGGCACCGCCTTCTGATCCTGGAATTTCGGTTCAGTGGTACAATTTTACGGCGAAAGCTTAACATGTCGCAGCGTTTGGCACTGCTCATCCTGCTCGGAAAGTAAAACCCTCATATGTTACCTGACCTTTCCCGCAGCCGCTGATCCGACCGCAATCCATGCCAGCCGGGCCAAATGGTGGGCACATAAAACGACTCGAATCCTCCATGCCACCAGCAGGCGAAATGGGGCGCAGGCGCTCTAATCAATTAACGTATTCGGACAAAACACGTGAGCGAAGGGAAAGCAAACCTCACTTTTCATTTTCAAGCATTGAAGAACACCGCATTGACACTTTCGAAACATAAACACGACATATATACGAGGAAACGGAACAGCGCATAAAGAAGCAGGCTGTCTTTTTGTACGTTCCTAATTTTTCTGGCTTTCATTCAAGAAGGAGAAATATACCCCGAATATATATATATATATATATATATATGTATATAAGAAAAAAATAAAAAAACAGGAAACATACGTAATAAATATATTATATACCGTATATTTCTATATACGGTATATCAAATATACCGTAAGCATACTGAAAACTATAGTTTTCAGTATGTTTGATCAATTTTGCGACGCTTAGGGCATAACTACCTGACCTAAATTAAAGCAAGAGCAAAACAAAATTGACGTATTCAAGATGCTAACGTGTGGGATGCATCTGAAAAGATTGCTCCAACCAACTAAAGCACATGACTGGCCGTGCCAGTGTAGGATTTCAATGCTACTGAGGTTTTATCAGAACAATGCAATCAAAGATCTCAGTGTCGTGGTCTAAAGATCTCAGTGTCGTGGTCTAAAGATCCCAGTGTCGGGGTCTAAAGATCTCAGTGTCGTGGTCTAAAAATCTCAGTGTCGGGGTCTAATGACTCTCCTACGTGGGAGTAATCAGTCAGACTCAACTCTAAACACATAAATTGGTGTTCTGGAGTTGTATGGCCTTTTGCTTTGCATTGTAAATGCGTCGTTTTGTTATCCCGGAGGTTTCAATGTTTTATTTTCTCTCAAATGCTGAAGCTTTGGTTATAGCGCCTGCGTCTCGCTTCACCTGTTGGTGGCGGGCATGGTTAGGTTCGCTTTGTGCGCTCATTTGTAGGCACCGGCTGGTATTGACTGCTGCTGGTAGCAGCGGGTGCGGAAAAGGTCAGGTGGCGTCATAGGGTAGATCAGGTGACATCAGAGGGCTCTTCATGGTAGGACGGGCAGTGTCACGCGTTGCGGAGCGTTGAGCTCTTATACCGCTGACCCGGAGTTTTGCGGTTGAGGGGTGATGTCAGGGCGCACGCATTAAGCACTTCTTGGCGTTGGTGCTGATCCCGTACTTGTACCCGATGAAAAGTTTATATTAAGAACTTTAGAGCAATAATGAATGACGACCTCAACGGTTGCTGCTTTACTACCACACCGGCAGACGAGTAGGCCGGTTGCCACTTGCTCCATCCCTCTCACCTGTCTGCTGCCGAGGGTTTGCGGCTGGATCAGGTCTGTTCCGCATAACGGCTTTTCGCTGCGTTGCAGTCTTAGGTTCCAGGATCGGCCTCTGAGAAAGAGAAATAAGATGCGCTAGACCGCGAAGGGACTGTATCTTTGCTGTGACTACCATGCGTCAAGAAAAGTAATGCATATTTATTGGCTCTTCGTGGCAATCTTATTTCATGACATCGGGTCGATACATGGTAATGGTTAAATTGATTTGTTTTAACGCTAATTATTCTTTGGCTTGGCCGAATCGGAAAGGTCAACTGGCAAGTGGCCAACGAGGGTCAACCCAGGCCCGGAGCGGCTATACTGTAGTACTGGGCGACACGTAAAATCCTCCGCAGTCCTGCCTGGCGAAAGGACAGAAGTATGCAGGGTTGGTAAAAGTGTTTTTTTTTTGTCCCCGACCGAATTACCACGGACAAAATTGTCGCCAGCAGTGTGACACGATACCATGTGACAAAAATAGCGATGACATCCATGCCCAGCAGCGTTATCAGAAATCGGCGTATTACTGAAACCCTCTTTTATCGCCGCAACTTGCAACATAAAGCACACAACCAAAGCATTCATGCATACAACGTCACCCAAGTAATGCCGGGATAACTGTTACTGTGAAGAATGTAGGCACACTGACCCTACACAATGGGGACAGTTCAATCACGAAGGTTGTCTTCTTACACCCTCGGGACTTGTCGGGGCCTCACGTTTAAGCTCGATCTACGGCTAGATTTGCTATCCTCGACCGCGAAAAACGGCGAAAGGCTTCGACAGCCAGGGCAGCTGAGTACTTGAAAAATTTCAACCTGTGGCAGGGGGCACTGGGCGATGACGTCAAACAGGCTGGCCTCCTCGAGGTCATGCCCCCTTATGGCAACCACGTGTGCGCTTCAAGCCTCATCCCAACCATCATCATACTGTTCGTCATACCTCAGGCATGCTCCAAGCCTGGCGAGATATGTGTCGCCTGGTGCGCGCCTTTTGATGAGCTTCGGCAAAAGGTGTATACGGGTTCAGACTGGGTTTCTAAGCTGCCTGCAAAGGAAGGAGCAATATGTTGGGTATCGGGTCGGGCTCGGATTAAGTTGAAGGCGACTGCGCAAATGCCGGACAAGAGGTTTGTGGGGGCGCACTGAAAGAAGGGTGCATCGGGGTCACGGAAAGATGGGATTATACAAATATTTGAGGAAAACAAATGCCGGCTGTCTTATATCCTTGTCACGCAGAGTGAAATTAACAGAAAATCATTTACGGCTGCAGCTCGACTTTAGAAGACTGTTACATGCTTTGACGAAGCGAAGGGACCAGAACTTCCGCGCTCAAGCTTAATTATTTCCCGCCGTTTGAATAATAAAATGGCATGTGCTTCCACCGACACGACATAAGCCAGGTATCGCCGATCCTACCGTCTCCACTACCCTTTGCATCCAGCAGCTCAACAGTTTGCTTGTTGATTTGAACGCTCCGAATGCGCAAAGTGGTTAGTTTTGTTGAACTCATGCGTCTGTCCCTATCTGCACCATAGCCTGAAGATGCTTTTCAATTTCACGCAAATAAAACCGCACATAAATTCGCAGCTAAACATTGGCATACAATGCTCTCTTGATCCGCACTTCGATATATTTTCCGTGTAGAATGTGTTTAGAGTTTGCGTAATACATGACTAATAGCAGTTCCGTTTCAAACAGTAAAATGAAATCCAAGCTCCTCAAATAGAATTTCGTCGTCAGTGTTAATCTTTAAACTTTTCTGGGGGAGGGGGGGGGGCATAGCAAGAGCTCTGTCTGACTGCACTCGGGTCTTACTGGCAGATCCAGGACCCCAGCCTTTCGGCACACTTCCACGCAGGCGGCTACTCTCGACAGGGTGACCTATAAGATTGAACTGCTTTTGAAAGCAGCCGAGGAGCTCCGTGGTAACCAGGTGGCCTGTGAAAGGGAGAATATGCCCTGTGCAGCTAAAATGACCACAATTATACAGCGCACCGCCCGGATATCAGGGGCTTTGGGCTCTTAATAAGGTCTTGAGCGGACCGCGGACCCTGAAAACTCAGAGATCATCTCAGTGGTCAGCGGGCTCTTGAGTGGCCCCGGGGCGGTCCCTCAGTAGTCTGATAAGACCACTTCTTATCTTCTCTTCTTCTTCTTCTCGATAGCATTTCTCGCTTCCCCTAAAACAGGTTAAAGAAATGTCCAAAAAAGTCGTTTGATTATAGATATACGCTCTGGCGACAAGATGGGTCACTGAGCAGCCAGTGGGTCAGAAGCAACCAAACGAACACTTTGATGGCCTGAAGGGCCCGCAAGCTATGAAAAGTTCCCCTTCGTGACTAGAGGATCTAGGCGACCAGTTCAGTCCCTAAGCTGCGAGAGAGGGATCATCTGTCAAAGATGTATACTCATCTGACATCTGGCCGCGCCGAGCATTGCGGCACGTTAAGCTTTCGCCACTAAATTCTGCCATTGCCTGGAATTGCGCGATCGGATGGTGGGGGTCAAGGCTCACTCAACAAGCTCTGCTTAGCGTGAGCGCTGATCCCAGAAATCCATCCATTCAAAGGGTTCGGATCTCTTTTTTAATTGGTTCTTCAGAACCATTCTCGCCTCCTTTCATTTCCTTGACTGTGGAGTGTCATCAGCCCCCAACGCCAAACCCACAGTTCTCTTGAAAGGGGGAAGGCTCGGTGCTTGAGACTGCTACGGTCAGTCAACAGCCTTTCCGTTGCTTTTCTCTGTCTTTAAAGTCAGTCTGAATAATCACGGACCAATGTCTACCTTGATTGGATCATCACGCCGACTTTCCCTGAGCTGTCACTCAATGAAGTCAACGGGGCCGAAAAAACTAAAGTTAGATATTCATTCATGATAGATATCAGGGGCAAGGCGAATGCCGCTTGCAAAGCCCTATCGCAATAAAACTCACCGCCAACCTCACACATCTCAGTTGCGTCCAAAGGCTGAAACATGCATTTGCGACCAAATAAATCGTCATATCTTCATCTTTTTAATAATTTTTTACTATCAAGTTTGGGATACTGGAAATCGCCTGGTAAAAACAGTGAAGTGGCCTACCGACTGGGCCCAACGAAATACACTGATTTGTCGCCGACCTGTTACCGAAGTAAGCGGCTAACTAAAAATCATGGATATTTTTGGCATCGGGTTGGGATGGAGGCTAAAAGAGATGCCATGGGGCTGTAGGCTGCACTAAAGGATATTTACGAGAAAGCTTGCATGTGTTGTGGGGTGAAATGCATTACCATTCAAGCCAATGGAAGGTTGCAACAAACGCGCCACAATGTTTTGTCGTGGCCGTCACCAAAACTGGCGGTCAAAAGACCAGAAATATTTTTTGGGACCAAGCGGCGCGCGAAAAAGACATTTATGTCGCTGACCTTATCCACCAAGTCCGCAACTTTTACCACCCCTGGAGGCGTAGTCATGTGCTGAATTGGACAGCACAACTTTGATGGTGGGCTCATGGTACCAATAATGATATTTAGCCATGATTAGCAGAAACCCTGAAAACAAAGCAATTCATGCAAACCATTCAAAATAAATTTGAGAACAAAATGGGCGGACACGAATAACACACCTTTCCGTACCATATGTTACCAAACTATCATAAATGG
This sequence comes from Pollicipes pollicipes, assembly GCF_011947565.3. NCBI lineage: Eukaryota > Metazoa > Arthropoda > Thecostraca > Pollicipedomorpha > Pollicipedidae > Pollicipes > Pollicipes pollicipes. Next base: position 18,841,160 of record NW_023596545.1, on the reverse strand, counting down.
ACGTCTTCAGTGGCCTATGTAAATTCTCGTGAATAAGAGAGAATTGGAAAAAACCTTTTGTCGGCAATTAAACCACACTGTTATGAGAAAGACGCATACGTTTTTATGAGTATTTCACATCCCTGGTTTTAGCGGGAGCTGCAGGGAGTGCTCCACATTGGTATGGGATTTTGAGCTGAAAAAGCCATCGTGAGGATTAGTCAGTGCACTTCGCAGCCCTACCCTTCCGGAGACGTAAAACCTCTAGTTTCTGATGCACATGCCCGCGAAAATGCGCAGACCATTTCGTGGCGAACTATTTCAAGGTCAACCAGGCAGCATTGACGTCATAATTATGCTATTGAAATCCCGCCACTTCATTGGCCATGCGACAGTCAACGCCAAGAAAGGTATAATGGTCGAGTCGTTCATATCTTGCGTTTGTGAGCACGATTTCCAGATACAACGGCCGTTAACTGGCTCTCTATCAATGCTGTGCAAGGCTTGATGACCCAATAAAGCAATGCCGTACTGAGGAGTGTATTTAGCAAGTGGAGAAGTTGTGATGTGTACGGTATTATTTCCACTTAAAGCATACCAATAGTTACAAGTGAGGTTACTTCGTCATATGTGATGCTTACTTCAAAATCTTAAAATGTGGAACATTTGCGTTAGTGCCTGAATGCCTGCTGACACGATACACGCGTTTAAAGATAATTATAACAAGTGTTTTGCATAGACCAGGGGTTTTTCCATGAATTGATTATGCTAAAACTTAGCTGCAACACTTTATAAAAACTTTCCTTTTTTAATGGGCAAATTTTGCGGAAGGATTTATACCTGTCACCGCCATGGTAGACTTCCCTGGCGCAGCTATACTTCCTTGGCCATTGACAAACACTATCAAAGACAAGCCACATCAGCAAGGTCTCTACCACGCGAACAGACATGCCTGCCACAGATTGGTCAGGGTGAGCGCTCCCTACCAACTGGGCCACAATGAGGTCAGTCATGATCTGACAGCCGAGTTAGTAAAACGTCTGACAATATCATGTGATAACAGTGCTTTGATGTTGTTTCAGAACTTCCGTCGAGACCCCCTGCCAATATCTTTGATCGCAAGTGAGCTCAGAACAGGCGTGCTACATATCAACGGGCATCCATCTACACCGCGCCGTCGATGGCTGTAGTTTGTAGTGTAGGCACGTGCACGATCGGGTTTCATAAAGAACATGGACGAAATCACATACTTCTCCGTTTTAGAGCACTGTGTTTAAGTCTGTCAGAGGGAAACTGCGCAGGTCTGATAACACTTTTGTTGCTTATATACGTCACGGAATGGGTGTGTATTGAGTTCTGTCTGATGTGCCTAGCCATTGTACAACAGTTTGTAGCGGCGATCTTGTCTAGTTGAAAACGTTATGTTTCGGAGTTAGCTGGAATTTAGCCGGGTGAGTGACTGCCTGGGGGCGGAAGGCCTCCGGATTTCATAAGGTCTTTTGGAATAGGTCGGTGGTCGCACTTCGTGTTTTGGAGCTGGGGCCCGGTTTTGCTTTGTAGTTATGCTGCTTATTAGTCCTTTCAACCATAGTTTGCTTTGACTTTGTGTTTAACGATGATAAGAGCTGTCCAATAAATCTAGTATTCTGTACATGATTCGCGCGTATTCTGCACCGCTGATTGACAACCGGTTTCTTAAATAGGTTAGAAGCAAGCTGGCACCAACTCACGAACTAGCGCCTACCACCTTTGCGCTTTTCTGCTTTTACAGAGAAACAGAAGTTGTTCTACCGAAAGCAGTTCTGCCGCCGCAGCAAACAACAAACCTTAAAATTTTCGAGGTTGTACTTTACAGCTGGTCATAGCTTGTTACCAGCTTGAAGAGTACCACAAAAATACCAGGACTTTTTGCCGTGTATCCGCTTCGCATAGAGCCAATACCAAAATCAGCCAAGCTGTTACGGCGCCAAAGGCAGGTTCCGGGAAAAAAACAGAAAAAAACAAAAAGAAAATGGAAAAAACATCAGTTGAACCCAGACAGTCCATCGCAGCTTTCCGCAAGATTAACTACCAAGCTACTTTTCATTTTTCCAAGTTCTTTTAATTGACACGCTGGACTAACATTTCAAATTTAAATTCCCTCATTTCGACACATCACCCTTCGGAACTCGGAGTTAAGTGACAAGAGCAGTGGCGCAGGAACCGTTTTGAGATTGGCTGGCGAAAACCGCAACAAACCCACGGCCTACAACTAGCTTCTAATAATATTTTGACTACAGATGGCCAATGACCCAATAGCTGAATATGACCCAATGGCGGACCCAACATGACTTTGTCTAGCAGGTATGTACAATGTCTGATTTCTCCTTGCTAGGTCCGATTAATGGGTTACCATATCACAGACGAACAAACATCACGGGCTCCGTGCGGCTCGGTTCCCATGAACTGGTGTAGTTTTGTTTGTAAAGATGATTGCTGAACGAAATATAACCGCCATGTAACATTCGATGCGTCTGGTACTGAAAAAGATCCTATCTTTTGAGTGTCCTAAGACCCCGGCGCGCTTGCGGCGAGCTTCACAGGCACTGTGTAGTTGCTGAGTGAACGCGATCTGTTTCTCTTTTCGGGGGAGGGGTCTTCTTCCGGACATACGCTGCTTTGCGAGCCTACTGCCGGTCAAGCTGTGGTGTCACTTTCTACAATTGGGGGGGGGGGAGGGAGGGGAGCTCGGCCGGAAAGGTTGACCTCACAGACCCCTATACCAGATTTACCCCCGGATTTCGACCGCTCGAATTTGCTTCTTCAATGATTAAATTAAAAGCAAATCTTCCCATGTTTGATATCTTTAAAAATGGTGTTTCTGCAAATGAATGGCTACCGATTTCAAGTTGATGGGAGCAGTCTTTTGTTAAGGGTTAGAATGGGTGCGATTTACCGAAAAAAAAACATCGCAGTAAACCTTAGTAGGGAATCAATGATAACTTCCGCTGTCGCTGATTATGTTGTATAACCACCACAGGCACGATCATAGGACAAGTACATATGTAACTGTCGGTTGTCAACATGCATTCAGTTTTATAAGGGCTACTCGGAACTTTTAAAAGCTGGCACATCTTGCAGTTAATTGTTTTTTTATTCCAATTGAGGTGCTGCCATTTTAAACCTTATCAAACATTTACAGACTGGCTCAACATATGAAGAAGGTAGCATGACACAATCATTATATATCTGCAGAATATGATTTGATAAAAATGCACATGATACCAATAGTGATGTCTTTAGGTACGTACCACCTAGTGTACCAAAATTAAGATAATTGTACCGTACTATTTGACCACGTATCCCTTCTTTGCTCACATACATTGAGAGGACTCAATGGAGCATTGGGGGGGGGGGGGGGGGGGGGCTCATGTAAGCGTTGGGGACTCAGCTCCTGTCCCCGGAAGTATATAAAGTTACGGCCTCCCCCCTGCGGTCAAGTATTGTATATTGGTGTACTAATATCACGGAGTTGATGATGAACGTGACAGGCGGAGCCAGGGAAGAAATTCGGGGGAGCGTGCCAGGGCTCAGATTTTAAGGAACAAAACTCAAAACGGGTGGTTTAGTAAGCGTAAATATCAATGCCAGGTACATGCATAAGGGGACCCACTACTGCCATTTGCGTGGACGGTAAAGGGAGTGACCCATATTTGGGGAATATTTCAAAAACATTTTCTGGTGAAACCTCAGGACCTTTTGCGTCTAATAATAGCACTGGGTAGTCCATCGCAGCATCACCAAGGTGTAATAAGAAAGTGAACTGTACTTACTTTCGAGACCAAATCAAGCTGTCAATGCCTTCTAGCAGCACTACACTTCTTCCTATCTTGGAAGCCTCAGAATGCTCTTGCCCTTGCCCGTGACAGCTGCGGTCGTCGCGACTGATGTCGCGGATCCGCAGAATCTGCTTAATACCATCGTCAGCTGTTACGGTCTACAGGTACCACTTTTAAGCTGTTTGAACTCGCACGGTGCGGGTCTGCGACCTGAAAAGTGGCAGGGCTTCTGGAGCTTCTGGCATCCATGACGTCAGTACATATGAATGCTTGTGATAGGCACAGCGGGCAACGAAGGCTATTTAACCAGAAACGTATCGAAGGTTGAACCGGTGCGTCACCATAGACCATGTGATGCTCTGTTTCCCAAAGCCAAAGTGTGCTTGAAAACTGTGCTAAACGCCATTGGGGAGAAATTAAAGCCTTAAAAGGATGTTTCGTTGAGTTTTTGCGACGAAAACCTCATGTTTGTATGCCATTTCGGTAAAAATGCTACAAGCTTTCATGACACCTTTATATATGCGTTTTAAGAAAGTAGTGTATTGGAAAAGTGATAGAACGCAAGCGTTGGGAAAATAAAGGCAACTTAAAAAAATATTTTCAATGTGGTCAGCAGGGAGCCCAAAAGGTTTTCTTCCTCAAAGCGGCTACTTCTTATAGGAATTCCGAGCTATTGGAATATCGGATTTCGAGAAAACTGACATTACTGATCAAAATGGGAGCATTCGATCTGAGAACAAGTGAAAAACACAAAAAAGGCGGCATACTCCCTTTAACGTGCACGTGTTAACGTGTACATGTGAACGTGTTAGCGTGTACACGCGGACGTGTTAGCGCGTACGTGTGAACGTGTTAGGGTGTACGTGTAAACATGTTAGGGTGTACGTGTAAACGTGTTAGCGTGTACGTGTGAACGCGTAACGGTGACAATCTTCGGGATCGGAAACGATGACTTCAGGTGACGTGGGGTCGGATGGCTAATATTCCCCAGCAGCTGCAGATAGAGCATGTAAACAGAGTGTAATATTCCCCAGCAGCTGCAGATAGAGCATGTAAACAGAGTGTAATATTCCCCAGCAGCTGCAGATAGAGCATGTAAACAGAGTGTAATATTCCCCAGCAGCTGCAGATAGAGCATGTAAACAGAGTGTAATATTCCCCAGCAGCTGCAGATAGAGCATGTAAACAGAGTGTAATGTAATATTCTCCAGCAGCTGCAGACAGAGCATGTAAACAGAGTGTAATATTCCCCAGCAGCTGCAGACAGAGCATGTGAACAGAGTGTAATTGGGGCTTCAGACGTCTAGTCAGCGCAACATTTCTCTGGTCTTCTACTTATCTTCCAGCCTGGGGGCTGAAGTTGTACTAAATCCATAATGTTGCAACTTCTGACTACTCCGCTGGCGCCCTGAAGTCGTGACGTCATCACTAGCAGTTCCACTGTGATGGCGTTGTCCCCACCATTCTTGCTCATTCCATTTTATTGCGCTGATCTAAATGCATATATTGTCCGCACAACTCCTGCCATTTCGTGTTCGTTTTATAGATAATAACCACAATGGTCTCTTGATTTCAAATGTCTCGATGATCCCGTGAATGGGATGCTCCACGGCCTACCGCAGGTCACTATGGCGGCTGAAACTCACCGTGGCTCTAATACAAAAAAGCATGCATACGGCATGCAACTGCATACGGCATACAACTGCATGCAGACAACTAACACCGCCATGCTCGCGACTGGTCCGTGGATCGCTCACGCTCCTTCGAGACTAGCGCAGCGCATGCTGACTGCCCGGCGGTCGTTCTGATAACTAATGATTGGAGCAGATGGCGCCAGGTGCGTTCATCCAGTTCAATCAAGCCTCGAACACCGTGGCACTGATAATCTATAATGCCAAGTTGTTCATTCGATGTCTGCACATGTCTTGCGCGCAAAATTAGGATCTGGGGCTGCCTGGCATGCCCCAATGCCGTTTCAAAATGCGTGCAGGCTACTTGTTTCGAAGCATGGCAAATTGACATACTTCAAGGGTTATACCCCTTCTTGCACTCATGAATCAAGGCATATCGAGTGCAAGCTTGATTAAGATGTCAATACAATCAGGTTCCGATAGGTAAAGAATACCCCTGAGTCTGTTCAAGCAAGCAGTTAAGATATCAGCCGACTAGGCCGTCACATCCCGAGGGTAAAAACTGATTCATGTCATGTCGTGATCCGTGTTCCAACTCTGGGAGCAGGCTCATCACCGCCGTCTGATCCAGCCCATCCTGATCCAGTGCCTGATGCGGCGGGCGGTTTGTCACCGGTCTACCGGCTTTGACTAGAAGGGAGCATCAGAACCCATGCAGATCTCAAGGCAAGGTAACATCGTATTGCACATCACGAAATCTGCTTGGGCAAGTGATGCATGTCTCATGCCGGATGCACCCGACATTAGGATAAGCCTCATGCTTAACAAGCCTAAAGCCAACCCGCGCTCCAGACCGAGATACCCACCTGCAGAAGAGCCTCGCATTACAGCAGCACCTATATGGTTTGAGACATTCTTCAAGTTTGTGGAAGTAAGAATAGCGGCAGCGCCCGACCGGTGTTTTGAAACTCATACGAAGGCAGAGTGCCTGGAGCTAGTGTACGGCGAAAGACCCGCGTTAGTTTGGCTGACGCCGAGACGGTGTTACGGCGCATCAGGACACCTGCTGCTACACTATACCAGGAATCCGCACAATCCGGTCTAGCAGTGATCGAGTTGGTTGGCACTGCGGGCACCTTGGAGAGCCCATGAAACGCCGAGGCCCCCACTAAGCCTGCATACTTGATCGCGGACTCCGACCCAGCCGGTATGCTTAACTCGATGCATCGGCCGATGCATTCGCCCGCGCAGGTGCTTACGTCACGGAAAAGGAGCCGAGCACGGCTGAGCAGAGGGCTGACTGCCGGCGGCGTTGGCGGCGCAGCTTCAGCTGGCGGAGACCTCCGCCGCAGACCCCGGCGCTGGCGGGGCGGCGTCAGCCGGTGGAGACTTCCGCCGCATACCCCGGCGCTGGCGGCGCTGGCGGGGCGGCGTCAGCCGGTGGAGACCTCCGCTGCTTACCCGGGCGCCGCCAGCCGGGCCCCCAGCCGGGCCGCCGCGCCGCTGGCGTGGCCACCTCTCGAGCGCGGCGGGGGCGCCGCCCCCGCGTGCCACGTATGCAGAATGCCGGCCGGCCGCGCGTCTGCGCGCCGCTCGGCTGCGCTGTATGGGCGTGATGAGATCACCCGTGCCGTTCTGGACAATGGGCCGGGCGGCGACGGGCCCGTCTCACCACAACACAGCCATCGCCTTGCGCGCTGCCCAGCGTCCTGGCGTATGGCGCGGGCCCGGCTCAGCTGAGCCACGTCACGGGATCTCCGACTGCAGGCAGCGTCTCAGCGCGAGAGTTCAGAGGCGGCGCCGCAGCTGATGCCGAGCGCCAAAATTAATCCCAGTGGAAATGTGGAAATGCCAGTGGCAGTCAGTCTGACATCATGCTGTTGCTGGAATGGTTTTAGTTATCATGAACCTGGCTGTACGTAACCACGAGGAGACAAGAACGCGCGGGAGTCAGAATGTTGCAATGGCATTGTTGCGCCCCCACCTACGCTCCATTTCGCCCGGTAGAGGGGCAAGCGCGCGATACAACAGCTGTCCACTGCATGAGCCAAACGCTAAGCTGCATGCGGGAGCACTGAAGTGGCAGTTGTATCTCATTTGCCGCAATTACCAAATTTGCAATGTTTTCATCACAATCTCACCTTTTCTCTAGAAAACTGTCCAGTGCGTCATCACACTGCAAAATGTCGAAAGTAGAACGTTTTATGTCTGAAAGGGGACAGGGCTGTTAACTGCACTAAATGATCTTCAAGATGGGTGATTCAGTTCAAAACACCATACAAATGTGGAACACCTCCTTTAAGTTAACAAGCGCATGGGGTTTCCAGCTGTTCTCGAGGAGGCTCTCCTATACCGAACAAATAGTTATGGTCAAGGACATCATTCCACCAGCATCGGCGACCCTAACTTCGATATGTTTGGGACGCTTGGGCCGTTGGGTCAATTTTCCGTTTGTCAATGGCTGGTACTTACCGAATCCATCCGACATGGAGTTATGACGAGGGAGAAAAACCGACCTCCACACCTGGTCAGGACAATCACAGACCTTGGACGGTGCCCCTAAAAGCATACGGGCATTTTCGGGGATCTGTGGCATCCCCTACGATAATGCTGGTGGCGCGTCTGCTCCTAAGTATACATGCCATCAGGCAGGTAAGCGAAATGCTGTGGGCACACATGCGCCCAAGGTAGATGTTAAAATACTAGGGTATATACAGCAGCTCAGTCACATTCCATGCTCGTGACATGAAATCAAAGCAAATGGTGGCTTGATTCATGTTGCTTTGTACTTTTTACTGTGATTAAACGCCACGGATTTTCACCAGTTCCATGGCAAGGAATATTGACAACAACAAGCCGTGAAGGGGCAAAATGATACATGTAAAACAATCCGGTTTGTGACTGTGTCAGCTTGTTGAATGGCATGTTCGACAATGGCAATGTACGGTAAGACTCTGCACCGTACAAGGACAATGGACACCTTGTACGGTGATTTTTTTAGAACGTTTGTTGTAAACGTGTCTTCATGTTATCCATCTACCCGGTAAAACCGAGCTAGATTGCATTGAACCATCAGACTGCCCAAAAGATTTGGTCTGTTCCGTTAGAGTTCCCTAGAAAGTGTCTAGGACAATATTTGTGCTGCATATGAAGTTATCACAGGTGAGTTGACCTGTGATACGGACACGCGACCTGTGACCTGTGACACGCGACAGCTTGCTCCAGTCGAGCAGCCCCGGCCGTTTCAAGGAATCTCCCTCCTTTCGCTCGGTCGCTACAGGCGTGCTGGGCCTCCCCACAAACAAGCACGTGGTCTCTGATGCCGCTGATGATTCACCGAACTGTCACCCACCACCCACGCGTAACACGGGCCTCACTCGCAGCGAGCGCCGCTCACGCACCGGGAACGAGTGCCACCGGTGACGATCAGTCAGGTCCCACCCCATACCAAAATTAGCCCACAATCAGCTGACACCCGCAATCAGCTGACAGCCGTCAGCACGTCATCATTGTGCTTCGAGGGAAACGGAAGTCGCAGTCTGGCTGCTCTGTGGCTTGGCTGTCTTAAAAAGTGCGTGCAAGAAACGAAGGGCTGTGATGATTTGTTTTAAACAAATTCCATTCAGCGGTTAGAAATGCTTTATAGTGCTTTTATCTGAGTGTCACTAGGAATTCATGTATTTGTTATTGATTATATACTGGTGCCAAAATCAGGTGTCCATGCTATCTAACCAGAACTCGTAATCTAAACTACAACACACAACTGTATGCATGTATGGACGCGCACTAAATGCGCACATGCCTACTGATCATGGATGTCCCGACTCCAGAGCTCAGTGCCACAATGGAAAACATCCGATGCCACACAGGAGACCTGTCACCTGGTCTCTTCGTCGGATGATAGCCGCTGCTCCGCATTTTCGTCAGATGATGTGCCGGATGATCCGCATGAACCTGCACCAGTTAAAATCACCGCACATTTTGCTCGTGGGAACGTAGGATGCGTGACAGATAATGGCCCTGATGATTTCGCAGTTGACTGTTGATAAAAAAGACTGGGATGATGGAAGGCTGCCAATGACGTGCGTGGGTGCGTGGGGGTTAACAGCGTCATGCAACTTCCTGCAAAATAACCCCAAAACGTGTAATTAACTAATCAGAATGGGGCGCGCATTATTAATCCAGCCGCGCTCTGCTTCATCATCGGGCAGTCCGCGCCGCGACACCAACAGGGGTGGTCGCGTGCCAGGCCGTGTGATCCGAGTCCCTTTCCCATGACCTGTCCGCCAGAAGACCGACAGCCCCATCTGTCCGGTTACAACACACGCTGCACGCTGGCACAGTGCCGGCGGCCAGCACACTGCACAGTGACTAAAGGTGAGGGCTGGCCGCGCCGCGCACCACGTGCTGAGGCGTCGGCGGGCCTGGCAGCAGGCCGGCCGGGGATGTGGGACGGCGGGGCCCTTGTGTGGCGCCGCCGGCGGCGGCATGGCGCTCTCGGAAAGAAGTCGGCTCGTTCGCCGTGGGAACCCGTCGCCCGAGAGCCCGTCAACAACATAGGACACAGCACGAGGGAGGCTGGCCGCCACACATCGTGGCCACGGTGCTGTCTTGTTCGCAGCTGGCCGCCCGCGCTGGCGGTAGGGACGCCCACGGCCCCTTGCCGGCTTCGCGGCCCGCAGTTAGCCGGGTCCATCTTCTGCGGTGGGGGAGGCCATACGTCGCTCGGTGCAACCGGGCTGACCACCGCCGGCGTCTCGGCGTACCGGGCTGACCACCGCCGGCGTCTCGGCGTACCGTGACCGGGCGCAGCGGCCGCGTGGCACGTTATCGTCCGACACGTCGGCAGCTGGAGCCTGGCTCAGTTCCGCGCCGCCCCTTGCCCGGCCATGTGGTATGCCGGCGAGTCGGAGCAGATTTACACACATTCACGTTGTTTTTAAAGTTCACCTCGGTCTTCGACGCGTCCCTTCAGGGCCTTTCACTGGATTTGCACGTAGCACGACAATTAGCCATACACTTGCATGGGGCTGGCCGTCCGTCATCATAGCACAAACGGTAAATGTCCCAACCATGAAAACTCCAACATTTGCGCGGTACCTAACCACCTCTCGGCCTTCCCTGACATGGAGATACGCCTGCATTTGACAGTTTATTGGCAGTCTGTGCTTCAGCGCTTAAGGAACTGTAACGCTAACAAAATGATGTTTCCACATTGCTGCCAGCTTAACGGGAATATCGGGGTCTCCATAACATGGAAAGCAGAATGATGTCAAAGAGGACACTCAAGGCCACCGTAGGTTTTTCATTTTAAAAAAGGGATCGTGCTTTGCAGCCCTCTTTTGGAAAGTCTGATGTCTCACCTTCATACTTCAGGCACTTTTTCCCGATCGCGATATATTTCGAAATGTGATATTTTTCCATGGCGTTAAAATCTGCCATCGCATCAGATAGTACTGCTCCAAACAAACAACTTAGCTACATTTCTTACTTATGCTGAGAGTGTTTGTCTTCCGGGTCCATTTTAAGTGCGAAAGTGATCACTTTTGTGGTTGATATCTACCTAAGTGGCAAGTTATGGCCACGTTGTTTTATTTTTCAGACATATCTTGCATGAGGACCCGAAAAGTAAAAAGTAAAAAAGCCCTCTCCAGCTGATGCCGATAACCACTTTACATTTTAGAGTGTCTGCCCAATCAGCTCTCGCCAAGGAATTTCATTTGAGACTGCGACAAGTCCGCACAACATTTCTAATAATAAAAATTTGGTTTCTGTCCAACGGACAACGACTTATTGGCCACTACGTTGATCACCTTTCGATTTCGGCATATCCATTTGAAATCCGAATTCTCCGATGCCGAGTAAGTTCTCCGTCACAAACTTCATCAGCTGTTACCACAATGACTGTGATTGGTCATGAGGGTAGCTGGGGAGGGGATGCAGGTTCATGCTTGCGTTTGTGTCCCAACTATATTCACCCTAACCCATGATCCATGGTATGTGGCAACGCGTGGATGTGGCACCTAGGCAGATACCCACTACCCAATAGGCGTTTACGCTGCTGTGTTTCCCGTCGTAATGCTCATCTCCGTAGCTACAAAATTCAGAGCCTGTGATGGAAGTCGGACAGGTTTGTAATGCCACATCAGGATTTTGTGGTAGGCGTATGCTGATGCCAATCTAAAGAAAACATTTCAGTACATGTTGGACAACCAATATGACCGAAGGTAAAGGCCTTAGACATTGGCGCAACCATGTCTCTGAGATGGGGGAAGGCTACGGTGGAGATCAGGATTCAAGAGATCAACTGGAACCTAGGCTGTACAACCTGACAGAAAGTAGCACTGCGAACGGGGAAACTGTGAAATACGTACATTCCTCAGGCAAGTAAAATTACATTTCGGGAAATTGTGAGCCATATCCTGCCCCCAGTGGTTACACTCAAGGTCTTGGCTATGTTTACCAATCTACGTATCTTTTTGCCCACATGGGGCAATTAGGGCAGACATGGGCAAACACAGTTTATGTTAGAATGCCTTCGCATAAGTAAATGTACTTAAGGTCAATGAAAAAACTCATCACATGATACGACCCGTAATTTAACACTGCAAACCCTCACCGCACGGCGTTTACCACATGACTGTCCGACGTCTATGCTTGTTGGAAACAATTAGCTATCCTGTAGCGTTTTTAGCGACCTTTCATGCTTTAATAGGCGAACCCCACTTTCATACGGGGAGGCTTGCGAGCCCCCTCCCCCTAAGGTTTTCGGGGGGGAGGGGGGTAGCTCTCCAGTATCCTGTGCAATCGTGCCGAAATTTTCAATAGCCTCTGGAGCAGCCATTGCGCATATTTTAACGTCTAAAATGTGTCCATACCAATTCTAGCTTCTGAAAAGCGACGGGTTTTAGGAACCTTGCACGGCAGGTCCCTGCCGGCGCGGGCTGCCACCGACAATGGACGTTTCCGCGGTATTGCGCGGCGGGCCGACACTGTCACGTCGACGGAGCTCCACATTATAAGCGTATGCTTGAAACCTAAAATTACATACCATTGTACTCCCTGCTGACGTTTCGTGACGCCTCGAAATATGATACTGCATGTAGGAGCACGTAAAGCTGAAAAGTTATGATTTCTGGAAAAGTCGACCTTTCATCCGGCTGAATGGGGCCAATCTTGAACCTAGGGACACACAACTTATTACCAATCGCGAGGTCTCGTAAAGAAGAATATTGTGGCAACGTGGTCTGTGTGTGGTGTGCTCAACACGTCTGTGTGTGGTGTGCTCTTCAGAGCTAAGGTGAGAGAAGTTCGAAAGGCCACGTGTCACGTGAGGTGTATTTTAACCAAGAACGGAAACATTGCTAACGATCACGAGCAGCTGACTCACTGTAAAAATATGGTCTTCAGTGGACATCAGGTGGTGGGAAGTCAGGAATAGGACAATTTTCGTACTTGGGAAGAATACCAGACCAGCCGGACGGCGACTAGGGCCTGAAGAAGAAGGAATACAGAATAATTTGTAAGTGGTCAAATATGATGCGTTCCAACTCATTTTTGGGGCGTGAACATGTCAGAAAGCACACAGTTTTTCTACATCCTTGTAAATAGTAACATCGCCCCCCCCCCCCCACACCCAAGTGGCAAGCAATTTCAAGACACTGAACTGCACCGTTCAGAGTCGGTCTGGACCAGATCCTCCCTTCCCCGCGGTCACGTGGCAGCGGACTGAACCATGCCAACTCCCTCCACACCCGGGCATGCGGTCACGTGGCGGCGCACTGGATCATGCCAGCTCCCTCCACCCCGAGCATGTGCCCGTTTGCATGGCCATCACTCAGCGCGCCGGCAGGCCAGGCCAGGGCAGCAAGAGAGACGATGAGAATGGAGAATGCCTGAGAGATTCCAGCCATGTTTTTCGTGGTCGGTTTGAAAAGGCGTTGCAGAGAGGCCATAGCAGCGCAGCGGTTGCTTCCGTTTCTCCCCGCGCCTACCAATGTTTCATCTGGTGTCATCCGTCTTGGCAGCGGTAAATGCAGCCCAACGAGGTGGTATGTGCTCTGCATGCAGTGCTCGGCCCATATATCTAGCTACCAGCATGGCATGAAGCTTATGTCGCCTATTGGCCCAGAAAATAAGTCCAAGAGGCCGCTTATGTGGTGTGCTTTAAACGTTACGTCTGCATGAAACGTGAAAGTCATTAACATCACTACCTGTTACGTATTCGGAGCTCTTACGAGCAAAATGTGCAGTGATTCTAACTGGTGCAGACGACTTCGCATTCCAACATTCTACGCAAATCGGCGACTTTAATCTGACGATGATGATGATGGCTGGTTGTCATCTGAAGAAGAAACCATGTGACAGATCTCCTGTGTGGCATCAGATGCGGTCCAATGTAACATTGAGCTCTGGAGCTCGTACATATATACTATATATATATATATATATATATATATATATATATATATATATATATATATATATATATATATACGCAAACAGTATGGTTTATTCACATATTATAACTTGTTTCATGTCGGTATGGGTTTGCTCGTTGGAGCGATCGCTTTTCACACTGCTGGTGGGCTGTCGGCAGGTTTGCAAGCAACGCTGGCAAGCTTTTTCCTGCTGCAAGACGAAAGAGGGCATGTTACCGGTGCTGCACGAGCCGGGCGCGAGCCACTGCAGTCCAGTCCATCGTGCCGATCGAAAGGCTTGTCACTGGGCGCTGAGTCACCGACTGCGGGAGCCATATATGGCATAAGCGTCGTCCGACCTCGCCCGCTCCGCGGTCAGACGAGGCGACCAATGGGCGCGCCGTCAGCCGGTGACGTCACGCACTCGACAGTCTACTGGTGATAGGGCGGCGTGCCGGTCGCCCCAGACAGCAAGCAGGAGTGCAGGAGTCGGCTGCACATTTCCCGAATTTGACACCACACGCCCAAACAGACAACATGCGGGAGATTCTGCACCTGCAGGCCGGCCAGTGCGGCAACCAGATCGGTTCCAAGGTGAGTCGGCATCATGAAATCGGACGCGATTCGTAGCCTTGTCACTCGGCCGTAATGTGAATCCATTATGAACAACGCGTTAGCTGTTTGCGTATTTTCGTGCCTAGTCCTGGCAGGTTAAGTGTTCTATGACGTCAGTAAGTAGTCGTGCTTCGCCGGATGCCCTGTTTATGTCACGGCGTTGAGCTTCCATCTTCCAGCAACGCCCGATCTGAACTAGTTTTGGGATGCGTTTCACTCAATCGCTTTTCAGCTTTGATAGATCTATAACGAATAATTTGTTACCTGCCTTCGAATTCAGAACAGTGCATTTCAACTTTGAACTTGAATTGCAGAGCGGTCCTCCCCACACCCATGTGCAGGTGAACGTTCGCATGCATTTCGAGTCGGTGGGTGCCGCACCAGGCGCCCGCCGGTCTCGCCGGCGCATTCCGTGGCACGTCTCCACTCCGCTACCGCGCCGGTGGCTGACCCGGTGTCGGGGCTGCGCCCGCACCGTTACCGGCTGCACGGCGGCCTCGTCGAATGGCGCCGCCGCCGCGTCACATTTCAGCGCGCGTGCCCGACGCGGTCTAGACGGGGTCGGGGTAGCGGCGACCGGCGGGCGGGCTCCAGCTCGTCGCTGTGCTGCAGCCATGTCGCAATCGCTTGTGCTCCTCGCGTGCGGCACCACTTCCTGGCCAGATTGGAGCCGTCAGCGCCGACCGCCGCTCCGCCCCCCCCCCCCCCCCCCCCCTCTCCCGCCCCGTCCAACCGTTCACCCTTCCTCTGGGAGCAGGTGGAGAGCGAGTTGAATGCCCAGCGCTGCGGCGCGTCACACGCCGTGACTAATGATCTCGCCAGTAAATACGCGCTGGCAGCCGCGCAGCGCCTCAAAAGACGCCGCAGGGCCCTGCGCCCCACTTGGTCGGGGTCAGCGTGAGCCTGACCCGGGCGGCGGCGGGGTCAACGTCGGCGATGACCTCCCACTCGGCCTACGCCCGTCAACCTGCGGTTGTGCAGAGTCGAGCCTTACCGCGCGGGCGAGACCGCGGCCGCAGTATGTTTCCGCCTGGCCTGCGCGCTGACGGCGAGGGTTCGGTCGAACCGGCCGGCCGGCAGCGCGGCGGCCATGTTTTCTTTACAAGCGCGCCCAAGGCCGGAGCGTTCATCGAACCGTCCGGAAGACTGTGGGTTCTGCGCCTGCTGCCTGGACAGGCTCGCGTCCGCGGTAGCCTCTCGACCCGTGCGCCGTGGAATTCGCTGCCGCGCGCCCCCAGGAGCATGAGGACGAGGTGCGCTCGCGTGGAAGACGAACCGGTTGCCTGCACTGCGGCTACTTGCATGCAAAACGTGCAGAGGGTTCAAATGATGCATCAAACCGACATGTTTATGCACGCGCAGTGCTTCGGGACATTTTCTGGGGTTCGGTTACTCACATGCACTGCGGCTCCAACCCCTTCACCCTCCTACTAAACGTCTGAGTGCCAACGTTTAAACGCACGCTCCGATGGCGTGCTTCTCCCTGGCCGACACAGCGGCTGACGCGTCACGTGACGTCACTCAGCGGCACCGCCTGCGACTCGTGACTCGAGCCGGCCGCCGACTCGTTCCAGTCGGCCCGACTCGGCCCGCTCGCTGTCTGCGGTGGCGGCGCCGGCCGACCAGCTGCGATAACATTCCGCGCCGCTAATGGTGTGAATGCGGACGTGAGTGGGGCTCGGTGCGGACGGCGGCGGCGGCGCCGGTCGGTCGTCCCCAGCCAGCCCGGCCGCCGTCCCTAGCCAGGCACCTGCTTGGCCCGAACGCGTCGTCCGGTCCCTGACCCCACCCTCCCGTTGCAGCCCGTGTTGCAATGGTGCCCCGCCACGCCACGCACGCCTCAAGGGAGGGCCGAAGGCAGGTCGGCGTAGGCGTGCCCGACGTACCAGCAGCGGAGGGGGAGGGAGGGGGGGGGGGGGGGAGGGAGGACGGCCGCGAGCATCGGTGGAAGACTCAAAACCCACTGAATTAAGTGTCCTTCGGACCAGTTGACTGTGGGCATGACAGCCAAACCATGCAGCGTAATTCCATTGCTGCTCGCGGCTTCCGACACCGACAGCCTTCCGCCGAGAGTGGACTGTCACCCCGCCGGGAGCGGACCTTCAGCCCGCCGGGAGTGGCCAGTCGGTCCGGCGGGAGTGGGCAGTCGGTCCGCCGGGAGCGGTCAGTCGGTCCGCTGGGAGTGGTCAGTCGGTCCGCCGGGAGTGGCCAGTCGGTCCGCCGGGAGTGGACCGTTGATCCGCCGCTGTTCTGCTGTTGTTCTGCTGCTGTCCTGCTGCTGTCCCGCCGTTGTGCTGCCGTTGATCTGCCCGCCGTTCGGGCCCCCGCCGTTGTGCTGCCGTTGATCTGCCGCCGTTCGGGCCGGACGGAGGCAGTGGAGCGGCCGGTGGGTCGGGCTGTGTTGGGCGGACGGCCCCGCCCGAGACGGGCGCTGCCTCGCTTCCGCTCCCACGCGCATCAAGGCAAGGCGCCGGGCCAGCCGTCACGCGCCGCTCGCCGGAAACATGTCAATCGACGAGCCGGCGTCGCGGCGATCTCCGGCCTGCGCGCCTGGGACGCGCCAGCTGTGGCGCAGCTTCCTTCGGACGCCCGTGTAGTATCGCGGGCCGCGTGGTGGCTCCGAACGGTGGGGGCGGGGGCTCAACCGCAACTATATTTGTTTTGTCATTGGGACGCTCGCCGGGCTGGTGTGTGAGTTTGAGGTGGCTTTTATTTGGTGTGCCCACCTGAGCGGCAGCGAATAAGAGACAGCCTAGATTTCACGCGTGCCGGCATGGGTGCTGCTTTGAGTGCGGTGGGTGGTGGGCGTTACTCGATTGTACGCGGTCCAGCCCGATGACAGTCACGCCATTGTGGCATACAACTAACGGTCGAGGAATGGCTGGTGGAGTGTCAGTGAGCATACGGCACTCGCTGATGTTTGTGAATATTGGGGCGCCGTCTGTGTGAGGATTGCCAGCGCAGGTAGCGGATGAGTCACGAAAAATTTGCTTTGGTGCCTATCGTTTACTCCATACTCCATATATATATATATATATATATATATATATATATATATATATATATCGCCTCCCTCTCTCCCTCTCTCGGCACGTCCCCATGCCTCTGCCTTCACCCAGCGCCATCGCTTTCGTTCTCTGTTCTCTCCCTGTTGTTAGACGTCGGAGGCCGTGGCTGTCAACCCGTGATCAGCCTGACCCAGACGGCCCGAGCGAAAGGACCGCAGCGGCCTGGTCCTCTCCGTGCCGCCGACCCAGTTCAGCTGTACATCCCGCCCGTCATAAACACGCCGCCGGCTCACAAAAAGGCGCCCGATCTGTCACAGGCGACCCCGTCGCACTTGCGACAAAACAAAACGCCGTGTTGCCGCAGAGCGGCGGTGGCAGGGCAGAGCGGCGGGCCGAAGGCGGTCCGGTTCCGGCGCTCGCCGGCCGGTGCCACCGGTCAGGTCCCTAGGAACAGCCAGTCCCGTCGGCGCGATCCCTTGTGGCGGACCAGCCGGTCTCGCTGGCCCGGTCCCTGGTGACGGAGCAGCCGGTCCGCTGGTCCGGTGCCTGGTGACGGACCGGCCGGTGCCGCTGGTCCTGTCGCTGGTGACGGAGCAGCCGGTCCGCTGGTCCGGTCCCTGGTGACGGACCAGCCAGTCCGCTGGTCCGGTCGCTGGCGACGGACCGGCTGGTTCCACAGATCCGATCCATGACGACCGGCTGGCCATGGTCGGCGATCAATCTGCGGTATGCAGGACCGGTGGCGTCGAGGTCTCAGGTGTCGAGGTCGCAGCGCTCCGGCGTCGGCGTGGGAACGGCCCGATGTTAGTGCTTTTGAAGCGGCGGTCATCACCTGCATTGATCCACCAGCAATTCATGATTGTTTCGGTACCGCTCGAGGAGACTGAGTTTGGGACATTGGTTCTTCACCCGGCTTCTTTCTGGCGCACTTCAATACGCCAACAGAGATTTCGTGTGACCCAAAACCACTCGTGGTTGGGACTTTGGACCATCCCGGTATATCATCCTCATTCGCTTACTGATGACGCTCTGTGTAGGTTAAACCTGCACACAGATTACTGCACAAACGTAGAATGGCGGCAGTTCTATCGGCATCTAAGGCTGGCTCGCAACCTGTCCACGTCCAAAAATCTCGTGGTCCCTTAAATAACAGCTGTTGCAGTCGATGCGCCTCGGGCGATAACATTCTCTGGGCCTGCAGAACTCTCTGCGCGATATGTGTAGCGCATGCCGCGGTAATCGCACAAAGCGGCGTGCATCCTGTCGGGCGCGGCGAGTATTCGCCGAAATATGACCGGTGCGGCGGCCCGCGCTGGCACCCGGCCAGATCGGTGGCCGGGGCGCTCGGGGAGACGTGGGCCGCTGCGCCGTCACGGCCACGCCCCGGGCGTCACGGACCAGGCGCCTGATCACGAGACAGCTGGAGGGGTTCGTCTTCACGCGCCCACCGCAGCTGAACGGGGCGGTCCGCTGACGAATCGCGGCAGCTGGCGGTGGCCGCGGCGGCGCTGTCAGAGCCGCTGCTCCTCCACGCCCGTGACGTCACCCCTGCCGTCCGGGGGCGCCGGGCCGGCCCGCGGGGCGCCGTTCGAACGGCGCGGCGGCAGGCCGTTGGCGCCGGCGGCGTCAGCTACGCAGCGCGTCGGCCGCCACGCATATCATTAGCGAGGCCTTGGGCCGGCGCACAGCGATTCGCCGAAGCGGCTCGTCACGGCGTCACTGAGTCACGGCCTGGGCTGCACCACGTCCCCCTGTGCGGCGGCCGCACGTGACGCGCCGTCTCGCCCGGCCGCGGACTCACTCCGTGGTGTCGGTCGGCCGGCCGCGCCGCGGCAGCATGGTTCCATGCGGCGCGTCCGGAGCACCCCGCTCCGCGCGGCCGGGCGGCCCGCGCTGCATCCCCAAGATTCGCTACGTAACTGTAGCCAATCTTGGGGACAATCACTCGCTGGCCAGCACGGTCGGAAGACGGCGCGTCTCGGGTGTGTCAAGGTGCTCGGCTCGTGGTGAATTTCCACGTGCCCGGCTATCGCGTGGGCGGAGTTGTGGGCGTTTGTTGTCTCTGTTTCGAGAATAGGCGCTGTAGTTGATTAAAGGCAATTCACTGGTATTTATCTGCCTAGGCCGCATCTAAATCATGTAGTGAATGGCAAATCCTTAAAAGAGCTGCATGGCTGTTGCTTGGTGCCGAATATCGTGATATTAGCCTGATAATATCGAGGATAAAAAAACCCGCGCGGCCTGACAGTCGCCCGTTCTGTAAGCCAGCGCCGCGCCTAATTGGGGTCGCTCCGTTCTGCGTCAGGGCAGCTTGACCCGGCCCCGCCCCGGCCATTTGGCCTGCCATCTGGTGGGCGGAGCGGCACAAGGTCAACCCGCCCTCGGGCCGCCGACTGCCGCCCGACCTTGTGACCTTGTGACCTGGATCGGGCGAATCAGCATACAGCGGTTGGACGGGATCGTGCGCCGCCTCGGATGGGACCAGCCTGGTATTTGGAACAGCGACACAGCGATTCTTGCCGCCGACTCGCCTGTGGCAGCTAACGGCGGCAGGAATTATAGCGGCTGCCGTGATGCCAGTTGAACAGGCACTGAGAGTGCGATAATTTGTGCGGTAGCTCCGCCGTTATCATCAGCCCGACTGTGTGGGCGGCGTCTGCGAGGTCGCGGGGTTTGCTCCATCGTCCACCGCCTTCCACGGCTCCCGGTCCCAGAACGGCGGCGCACCGCACGTCCGACCCGATCCGACCCGACCCGACCCGACCCGACCCGGCAGACCTCTGACTGGGCTCCTGCTCCGCAGTTCTGGGAGGTAATCTCGGACGAGCACGGCATCGACCCGAACGGCAACTACGTCGGCTCGTCGGAGCTGCAGCTGGAGCGCATCAACGTCTACTACAACGAGGCCAGCTGTGAGTACGGAGCGTCCGGGGTGGTCACACTGCAGCTGGGTGCAGCCGGTGAACTGGCGCGCACCAGCGGCAGACTGGCTGGCCGGAACTCTGCCACCTGGCCTGTTTTAGTTTACCAATCAAATGTCACAGTGTTCCAATTCCGGTAACAAAGCGATTGTAACTGGAAGCTCTGAGCACATAGAGGCAGCTTCTGGCCCGTTTTTAGTATGTTGCCCGTTTTCGAGCATTTTTGGCCGTGACGCTTTTGATTTGCGTCAGTTTATCGACGGAGGATGTTCACTGGGGATTTGAAGCTAGGCGTCTCATGGGCCCGGTGTGTGACCAGTGAGCTGTAACAGCCTGGTGCGTGGTTGGGCTTGCACGCATTGTCAGCCGCCAGCCGTCAGCCATTTTCACCTAAGAACCACGCTGCGTAAGCAGAACGGCCGGGTGTTCGGCTCTTGTTACTAGTCTATGTCACGTCTGCTGTTGAACCTGTTCTGAGCGGGCTGAATGTTGTTAGACTCACCACGTCCTGCATGGTCAGCAATAACACGAGAATCGCGCCACTTATCGTGTGTTCGTCATCCGGCCACATATGTTCAGCGGGTCGGACTGAGGCGCTTATCTGCAAGGGCGATTGCATCATGTTAGAGCTTATGGTGCAGACTGTTTTCGCCGATGCGCTCCGGAGCGCCGTCCAGGCCTAGGGACGTGCTATCCGGCTTTCATCACGGCCTGCTACGGCCGGCCGCCGACGCCGCTCCAGGCACTTCCGGTCGGCGCCGCGGCCGAGTCTGATCTGGCGCGTCCGGCACCAGCCGCGCCACAGTTGGCCGCAGGGCGGCGGTGCGGCGCCGGCGGCGCGCCGGCGCCGCACCGCCCCGCTCGCTGGGCTCGGGATTCGCAGCTGGTCGTCAGCGAACGGTGCGAGCGAGGGATGTTTGTTGATCACTTCGGACGGGATGAGATGGATGGCATCGTCCAGCCGATTGCGCATCGGAGTTTGTTCCCACCCTGGGACTCGGCAGATGGGAGGAAGGGTGGAGGGAGGAGGCGAGGCGAGGCTAGGGGACGCCCACGCCCACTGCCCCAGACGGTGATGTCAGAGACGCGTCCGGAGCTGACCAGCGACCACAACCACCGGGCGTCTGAAGATTCCTCTGGCCTCGGGTGCTGCTGGCGACAGCCCCCGCCCCTGGCCGGCCCCCAGCTGCCGCCGGCGGCGGCTCCTCTGACCGGCCGGGCCGGCTCTCACTCGTAAAACTGCGGCATGCAGCCGACTAAGTGGCCGCTTTGAGGGCTGTTATTGGACGGCTACTGCTCGCCACGACGCCTATCCAATGGAACTAGGGCCGCGAGCTGACGTACGTGCAGTTACGAGCCAGGCTCTGGCCCTAGACTCCTGGCTCTAGCTACTTTGGCTCTGGCTTTTGGCTCAGGGCTCTACGTCCCTGGCTCTGACTCTGACTATGGCTCCGACTCTGGCTCTGGGCTTCGGGCTCTGGTTCCGTGGCTCTGACTACTGGCTGTAGCTCTGGACCAGCCTCTGCTGTCCGCGGACGTAGGACTTAACGATCTTGATGTGCGGGATGGTGCCGCCCGACGGCCCCGGTCTCCCTCGCCAGTTTTTGCCAGATTGCCGTCCGACCAAGCTGATAGCCAGTGACGTCACGGGCGCCCGCCTCGCGTGCGTTCAGCCATAGCAGCTGCGCCCCACATTCCTGTCTAGACGCCGCGCACGGGGCCGCATTCCAGCCGTCTGAAGGCTCTGACCCGAGTAGCTAGGCACTAATCACGGCCCGCGCCGGACTGCCGTGAGACCATGGGCGAGTCGGCAGCCGGCTAAACAGCGCGGCAGACGGGGCGGACAGGCGGGCGGCGCAGGAGTCAACTCGGGCCGACAGCTGGCGATAGCCGCGATGGTAGCCGCTCGACGACGACGTCAGGCTCGCCGACGCTGCTGCCGCCTGGTGGCGCCGGCCGGTGTTTGGCCTCCGTAACGGCCCGCCGCATGTGCCGAACGATCCAGCGGCGGCGCCGCTGCGGGGGCATCACCCGCGGACGCCGCCGGGCCCGGCCAACAAGCGCCACACCGAGCTTACTCTGCTTGAAGCTCCGGCACGCGTCGGCGGCGGACGGCACCGCCGGAGGCTGCGGCTACTCCCGCCACTGTCGCCGGCGCCGGGACGGCCGGGCGGTCGGCGACCGAAACCCGCGTCCGAGCGTCCGAAGGTCCCGCGCCAGATACGGCGCCGGGAGAGGGCCGGGCCGACCGAGGCCACGCCGCGTGGGCTGGCCGCCGGCGCGGCGCACGGCCAGCAGGCGGCGGCCGTGGGCGGCGTCGCTTTCGAGGCTGTCCCTCTGTCGGCACTGGCGCGGGCAGGATGGCCGTGACAAGCGTGCAGTGACGGGCGACGAGCGGCTCGGCCCGGCCGCGGTGTGTTGTAGCTGCAGCAGACAGCCCCTCCCATTAAGCCCGCCCACGCGCAGACTGCGTCCAGCCTGTTCCGAGCACTAAAGGCAATTTGGACGTTACGCCAGCGTTCAACAGTCGGATGCGTCGATTACCGCGACTGTGCCGCAAGTGCGGAGCCCCGCCCCCGCCAATATGTGGGCTGCCAGCCCGGCGTCGCCCCGTCACCATGGCAACGCCAGTGGGCGGACCGGCTGCAGCACGCGACCGCCCCTCGGCTGCACTTGTTCCTTGAAGGGCGATTTAAATGCCTCGTTCTGGCAGAGCCTGTGAGCTCATGCGAGCGACAGTGAGGGGGGAGGGGGAGGGAAGGGGAGGGAGGGAGGTAATCTGGAGGCCAGCGGGCGAAGAGCGTGGTCGGGAACAGACGTGGGTTGTGTGAGGGAGCTCCTTTGTGCCTTCTGGGTTCGGGGCTGGAATACTGAGTAGGCTAGTGTCTTCACTGTATCGCTGAAAACCAACGTCATGTAACATTCTTGTGAGGTGGAATGGGGTTGACGAATGTTCAGTCACGATTTCGGTCGTAATTTGTATGTGAAACCTATTTATTAACCCCGGACGACCTCGCTGCCAGGCTTCATACTAAGGCGCTCGTGTCAGCTGTGTGAATGGACCCGGACACGATCCAGGTCTCATACAAGGGGTATCCGCTGGGGTGGGATCCATGCCGACGACACTGGGTCCGTCGGACGCCGCGCACCACACGCCGGCAGCCTCACTGCCTGCCGCCAGACCCCTCCACCACCCGCCGCGCGCCGCGGCGGCGGCGCCTGCGGTCTGCGGCGCGCCTCCACGGCGGCGGCGGCGGCGGCGCCGCTCGGCCGGCCGCCGCCGGCGTTAGTCACCCACTGCTGCCTCCAGCGGGTTCACCGCTGCCCCTGGCATGAGTCAGCCGCAGGCCAGACGAGGCAGTGCAGCTTCAGCCAGCCAGCCAGCCAGCCGGCGCCTGTCGCCGGCTACCGCCGCCGCCGCCGTCGCCGCCGCCGCCGCCGCCGCCGCCGCCGCCCGCTCCGGTTGCTCCGTTTGTCCCGCCCCCTCCCTTTCGCGCCCCATTTAGGCGTGGCTGAGGAAGTCACCGGTGCAGCTGTTGTGCACCATGTTCGTCGGGTGGCGCTGCTCCGGAGAGGTGGTCTGGTGGAGAGAAAGTGCCGACGACGGCCGCGCACGGCTTATGGGCGAGTCATGGCAGAGGTAACTTACCTGGGTCGGTTCAGGTGACGTCGGCCCTTCCCTCACGCGCCTTTTGGCCGGCGCCGGCGGCACATTTCTGTCGGGCGGGCGTGTGCCGCCTCGGCGGCGGGAGACAAATCGCGCCGCACGCGGCCGGCTCCTTACGTCATCCGTTTCGATTCAGTCATGACAAGGCTCTATCGAGTCCCACGCGGCTCATGTATGGACAAGTTCGACTGAAAACGCGTTTCGGGAGTTGCGTGGTCCTGAAGTCAACAGCGCGCTTCTCACTCATGGGTATTCTTTGTTTGGGGGTCTTTGGCATTCATACGCTTCGTCCAAAGGCTCCCCTTAAACCATCTGCCGGGCCTTCCGTGACATTCCGCCGCCATCCGAACAAACCATACACATTCGGCGGGCAGGGAATCAGACAGGATGGTGTCAGGGGCAGGAGAGCACACATGACATCCTCAGGGCAGTGTTCGGCTCGGCTCGGCTGTTGAGTGTCTTGCCAGGGTGTTGGGGTGTCTCTGGAGTGGCAGTGCCGTGAGGAGAGCCTATCAGCCAGGCCAGTGCACTTACAGCTGTGCGACATCTGCACAATGACCTGTAGCTCTGTGACAGGGAAACTGAACCACCTCGCCTATGGCGCACCGTTTGAGGTCATATCTCCCTTCCACCGAACGGCCTGCCCGCCGCTGCCCCTCACATCGAATATCGCTGCAGCACATGCACTGGCTGCCGCAACAGGCCTAACAACTCGGAGCATCGGCCGGACGCCGGCCAGCGGCCCGCCTGCGGCACTGATTCGAGCCCGTCCTCGGCGCCGCCCCGGCCAGCGGCGTGCCTGCCCTGCAGGGTCCGGTCGGTCCGGTCCGCTCGGCCCTGCCGTTTGCAAATAACCGCCCCGAGGTGCGCCGGCGCCGGCTGTTGCCGGGTCACGTGACTGGTCGGGCCATGACGTCAGCCAGTAATGCTGCTCTCTCCCCTTATATGGACGAGTGACGGCCGGCCGGCACGGCGCGACGCCGCCGAAAAAGGCCAGTTTAAAGGGAGCGAGCCGGCGCTGGCGCGCCCGAGAAGGCGATAACGGTACGCTTGTCGCGAAAGAATGGTGGTGGCCCGCCTGCGAGCGGCAGCGAGGCCTCTTGTCGCGTCCCAGCTGCGGCTCTGTGTACGCCGCCGCGGCGCAAAAAGTGTCCCAGATCGCGCGCGATGCGGACCGCCGTGCAGAGGTTAGACAGGCGTGAAGCGGCAAAAACAGGGCTCGGTGCGGCGACGGGCGTGTGGTGGGGAAGCGGGCGGGGCGCTCTCAGCGGTCACTGTCGCTGCGCGCCGACCTGGCGGCCAGTCCGCGGCCCGGGCGGGGCCAGAGATCCGGCCGGCCACGGCGGCGCCCCGAGGCGGTCACGTGACGAGACCGGCAGGGCGATCTGATCGGGCGCCGGTGCAGGCCGCTCCCATGACGGCTTTAAGAGCCCACTTCAATGCAAAGGAGCGTCCCGCACGAATATGCCCCCTGCGGCACGGGATTCGGTGGAACTTATGTGATATGGAGTGAAGACTCGATACTCTGGCCCTCGGGCTCAGCTCCGACTGAGGCCACATCACCATACATAACTAAGTCAAGTCGCCCAGTGTCCTTGGCAAGTGACTGCAGTGATCACTCACGCGCTCACGGCAGGCCAACACCTGCGTGACAAACCATGCTCTTCCCTTTGTTGCAGCCGGCAACTACGTGCCCAGATGCATTCTGGTCGACTTGGAGCCGGGCACCATGGACTCGGTGCGGTCCGGCCCATTCGGCAAGCTCTTCCGACCCGACAACTTCGTCTTCGGCCAGTCGGGAGCCGGCAACAACTGGGCCAAGGGCCACTACACAGAGGGCGCCGAGCTGGTCGACAGCGTCCTTGATGTCGTCCGCAAGGAGGCGGAGGGCTGCGACTGCCTGCAGGGCTTCCAGCTGACACACTCCCTGGGAGGTGGCACCGGCTCAGGCATGGGCACCCTCCTCATCTCCAAAATCCGGGAAGAGTACCCCGACCGGATCATGAACACATACTCTGTCATGCCCTCCCCCAAGGTGTCCGACACCGTCGTCGAGCCCTACAACGCCACCCTCTCCGTACACCAGTTGGTGGAGAACACAGATGAGTCGTTCTGCATCGACAACGAGGCGTTGTATGACATTTGTTTCCGTACCCTCAAGCTGGGTAACCCCACCTACGGTGATCTCAACCATCTCGTCTCCCTCACCATGTCCGGTGTCACCACCTGCCTCAGGTTCCCCGGCCAGCTGAACGCTGACCTTCGGAAACTTGCCGTCAACATGGTGCCCTTCCCTCGTCTGCATTTCTTCATGCCCGGCTTCGCCCCACTGACGGCGCGCGGCGCCCAGCAGTACCGGGCACTCACCGTGCCCGAGCTCACCCAGCAGATGTTCGACGCCAAGAACATGATGGCCGCGTGCGACCCGCGCCACGGACGCTACCTCACGGTGGCGGCCATCTTCAGAGGACGCATGTCCATGAAGGAGGTTGACGAACAGATGCTTAATGTTCAGAACAAGAACAGCAGTTACTTCGTGGAATGGATCCCGAACAACGTCAAGACTGCTGTGTGTGACATCCCACCCCGTGGTTTGAAGATGTCTGCCACCTTCATCGGTAACAGCACCGCCATCCAGGAGCTGTTCAAGCGCATCTCGGAGCAGTTCACGGCCATGTTCCGGCGCAAGGCTTTCCTCCACTGGTACACCGGAGAGGGCATGGACGAGATGGAATTCACCGAGGCGGAGAGCAACATGAACGACCTGGTGTCCGAGTACCAGCAGTACCAGGAGGCCACCGCCGACGAGGAGGGCGAGTTTGACGAGGAGTACGACGACGAGCAGGCCGAGGTCGCGTAAACGGCCGCCCGCAACATCACTGGGGTCCAAAGGTCATTCCGCACCGGCGGGTCGGCAAGCCGACCGCCTCCGTGCGACACTCCTGCATTGCTGTCTCGCAGCGACCCGGCCCCTCCCCCCTCCATTTCTGGTACCGCTCCCGCTGTCGTCGCGTCAGTTGTATAACACCCTCCAACCATTCCAGAAATGTCCACATCTTTCAGCCTGCGAGGCGCAAGTGCTCTTGATGCTAAGCTCGTGAACCAGCTGCATGCGAGCTGAACTAGTGCCGTTTGCACATGTGAAATGCTTTACCGCTTGTTACAAACGTTGTGATCAGCCAATTTTATATATTTTTACTTTGGAGTCGATTGTAAGGAATCAAAAGGTCTGAGTCTGGAAGGAACTGTTTTCGAGTGATCCATGCTGTCTGGAGAACATGATACTTTTGAAGACAGCGTGAAATAAAGAAAGTCTTAACGATTATCGTGTTTGCTGCCGATTTTTCTTAAGAGGCCTGTCGTCGATAAGACCTTCGAAAAGCCTCGACGTCCGACACATGCCCGCTACGTCCACACCCCTTATGCAGCCGGGGAATCCTCGGGTTTAAAACCGGCGTACCTACCTGTTTGGCTCCCCGACCATGTATCCGTTGCCCTTCAGCAATCTGCACGACGAGGGCGTCGCCTTTCCAACTGAAGTGGCACCGCCCATGAGGTCCGACGCGGGAGGGGGGGGGGGGGGGGAGGGTGGAGTCGGGAACAGGCGGACGCCACAGCTTGCCGCGCATGGGCGTGCCCTGGACCGTTCCCACAGCGAGCCGTGAAAGGCTGATGAGGGGGCGCCGGTCAGCTGACCAGCGCCGGTCGCAGCTGGACGGCGCCGGCCGCAGCTAGACGGCACGCCCCCCGCGCAGTGGCT
Source organism: Pollicipes pollicipes (assembly GCF_011947565.3). Lineage (NCBI taxonomy): Eukaryota > Metazoa > Arthropoda > Thecostraca > Pollicipedomorpha > Pollicipedidae > Pollicipes > Pollicipes pollicipes. The sequence goes on along the minus strand of NW_023596545.1, from coordinate 18,813,341 downwards.
GATTGGACGATACGGACGCGGCGCAGAAGGTGTCCCAGAACCAATTGAATTTAGCCGAGCCCTCTCGGGGAGCTGTAAAACGGATCGACTTGGTGTCGACTTGGTGATGAACTGATGATGACTTAGTGCCGATTTGGTGCCAACAACTTGATAAACTAACCGGCGCCAGAACGCGCCGCCCGGCTGTTGTAATTCGGCAACGCTCCCTGGAGCAGCACGTTTCATGGCGTGGGGCGGATCACAGACCCATCCCAAATCAGCAGCTCACATAACTCCCCTTTTTGCCGGCTGGGAGCAGCGTCAGTGTTGGGAGCAGGGCTAGGACCGGATGTAACCACAGTCCGCACAGTCAGGACGGCCTACGTCAGCAGGATGTAACCACTGTCCTCATAGTCAGGACGGCGTACATCAGCAGGATGTAATCACTGTCCTCACAGAGTCAGGACGGCGTACATCAGCAGGGTGCAACCACTGTCCTCACAGAGTCAGGACGGCCTACGGCAGCAGGATGAAACCACTGTCCTCATGGTCAGGACGGCGTACATCAGCAGGATGTAATCACTGTCCTCACAGAGTCAGGACGGCGTACATCAACAGGAAGTAATCACTGTCCTCATAGTCAGGACGGCGTACATCAGCAGGTTGTAATCACTGTCCTCATAGTCAGGACGGCGTGCGCCAGCAGGACGTAACAACTGTCGTCATAGTCAGGACGGCGTACGCCAGCGGCACACCCGCCACATACGACACAGGAAACCCCACTGAAACGATAGACTGCGGCGCGGTTTGGCGCATAATCAGACGCATGTCTGAGGCTAGGGCACCGGAAGTGGAGAGGGTTAAGCTAGGCACCTGGGAAACAAGATGTACGGCGTTCGATTGTCCGCTATTTCCGCCCTGTCCGCGAGGGTGAGAGGCGGGCGACGCCATATAATCACAGCACCCGAGCTCGTCCTTACGCCTCGATTACGTTCAATGACAACATATTGATTAAGCATACTTTCTCATCTTCATGTATCTTACTAGAGCCTGATAATCTCCACCTTCCGAGCTCCATGCTCCTCTCAGTCAAAATTAGGGGGCGACATTTCTAGCACCAGCAGCCCATCGTGAGGCCCAAATCGCCGATGGCCAGTGGTTCTGCACTGCCATTTCTGGCTCGCGTAAGAATGTTAAAATGGCTCGCTGGCAACTGGCCAGCCGCGGAGTGGGAGGCTGGCAGCTGGCCAGCCGCGGAGTGGGAGGCTGGCAGCTGACCAGCCGCGGAGAGGGAGGCTGGCAGCTGACCAGTCGCGGAGTGGGAGGCTGGCAGCTGACCAGCCGCGGAGTGGGAGGCTGGCAGCTGACCAGCCGCGGAGAGGGAGGCTGGCAGCTGACCAGTCGCGGAGTGGGAGGCTGGCAGCTGACCAGCCGCGGAGAGGGAGGCTGGCAGCTGACCAGCCGCGGAGAGGGAGGCTGGCAGCTGACCAGTCGCGGAGTGGGAGGCTGGCAGCTGACCGGCCGCGGAGTGGGAGGCTGGCAGCTGACCAGTCGCGGAGTGGGAGGCTGGCAGCTGGACAGCCGCGGAGAGAGACGGCGGCTCCGAATAAGAGCTTGCACCACCCGGCTTCCAGATCACAGGACCCTTGGCAGGCGCCACATTGCCCTGGATCCACCAGTGGCCTAACAATCGACGGCTAGTTTGTGCAGTTTTGAATGTCATGCTGTGCTTGACGTCTAACGACGGCGCACTCGACTTTATCAGCTAAACCTCTATAGAATAAAGGTGGAATCGTTTTATCTAACAAATTCGGGGCAGTCGATCTGGGGGAATAGTCGGCAATGTCAGCTGGCGTGATTGGTGACCGGCCTGGCCTGTAAAATCATCAGACCACTACCTTCTTACATTGTTGTCTTGGTATCAACCTATATGTATTTCATGTGTCAGCCCGGAGCAGCGGTAGGTTGCCACCTGAATGCATTCAGTCAGAACTGATTCCGAACTATCAGACAATCGGTTAGAATCCGAGTTGACTCAATATCGTGTGCTCTGCTCTGTCAGAATCCGAATAATCGCTACCAGCTGCGATTCGGGTTTTGATCGGACTCGATTCGAAATCACCACGGATTGATTCAGCAGAAATAGAACACCACACAGGTCTTATGCATACTTATCGCTGCCCGGCCTCAGAAGTTACCCGAGCGTCAGCACACCGGCGCCGCACCCCGCACCTACGCGTGCGGAAAGGCTCTCGCAAAGCGGCCTCGAGACAACGTCGTCTTGAAGAAGTGGAAGAACTCGAGCCAATGCGCATGTCGGTTCAGCACGCCGGGGAGCCTGTACGTGCGACATGCCAGAGAAGTGAATGGTCAGACTGTAAATGGAGTGAAAGGCCATTCAGAGGCGGGCGTCAGGGGACAAACGCTCGGAAATCGAACGGACAGCTGGAGACGGCAGAACCCAGCGGAACTATGTACAGCCATTAAACCACCAGCCTCTCAAGACCGATGCAACCTCACTGACCAAGGCGTTGGTTGAAGCAACCATATTCGCTAAGTGCGTCGGAGAGCATCGCAGCATGCATGAAATCATGAAATCAGCATGATATCCCTTAAATTCCTGTTTACGTTGATGTCAATTGTTCGTTTGAAACTAGAACTGTAGTTAATTTGGGAGAGGGATTTTGGAGTTTTTATGCTGACGATATTGGCACTCCAATATGTACCAAGAAATGCTTATTGAGCATTAGTTATTGAGTCACTGTACACGACACATTATACGAAAGTCACTGTGACATTATTGAGCGAGCACTGGTTATTGACATTTCAAGCCGTGCCCGTGGGTTTAGTACTGGGCGTCGCCAGCATGGTGTGCCAGCGTTCGATGCCTGCACTACGTTACAGCCAACCAGCCAAAAGAGGCGTTGCTATTCCTCACACCTCCCGTCAGGGTCCGCGGGCAACGGAACCGGCGGTGGTAACTGGCGGTCGAAGCCATCACAGACGATCGCATTCAGATCGCCGCTACTCTCCTAAGCACTGCGCAGCTAGCTACCACAATTACGCAATGGTTATTCCCACATCTGAAGACGTCAATTAGCGTTTCAAAAGTCTCAGGAGTGCGCCACCTGTGAACATGACATGCCGAGGTTGAACGTGAGACAGAAAACAGCAGGCACTCAGTGAATCATTCAGCCGACACAGGTAAGTGGTGTGTGGAGAGTGGCATCATGACAAAGTCACTTCGAAACGTCGTGTGACTTGCTCATAACCCACCACGGACCTTACAGCCGTTAAACGCAGCCATTTTTGCACGCGAATTTTTCAGCAACCATGGCTCCCATAGGTAGTTATTAACATCCATTTCTCGTGTCTCGTGAGGAAGAGCCAAAGCAGCTCAGTTGCTATCAGGATGATCAGTAGCAGCCCGCGAATACCTCACATGCATGCACCATGTCTGGGGGCCCTCTTACCTGCCGCAGTATCAAAGCCATCGTGATACCCAACGTCAATGAGTCAACAATTGACCAGACGCTTGCTTGCTCTCTCCGCAGAAGACCGCTCGACTCGCCACTGCTTGACGCCGCTTGCCATCAGCATACCCAATCAGCGATGTCAAACAAAAGACATGACGCTCCTGGAAGGTTCGGGCTTTCGCCACCGACAAATTGAGGAAACCAACACCAGGACAAGTAATTAAACAAGTTGACTATTGTCCACGCGTCCAAACCAAGTGCATAGAGGGCCGTCCGTGCCTTGGTTGAGGCAGCCGGAGTCGCCGTGTGCACCGGAGAGCATCGCAGCATGTTGGCCAAGAGCCGCAGCACACAGCTCCGACTGGGTTTTGATGACTTCTGCTGGGTCACTGGCCTCCGAACAGCACGCAGCACCCCAGGACAGCACATTGCCGAGCCACCAGGGCATGTGATGGTAAAGGGAGATGGCATCTCGTCACCATCACTCAAACGACAACAAAAAACGTGGAAATATATTCAAACTATGAGGTCACCGCTGACCATGACTGTTCAGGCGCTGGGGCCTGAAGTACATTTGGACTAAATTTGCACTGCACCACGCCACACAGCGCTGGGTTCAGCCCGCCAGCACAATCCTCCGCTGCATTGTTACACGGTCTCGTCTCGCGCTCAACAGCTAACAGGCAGGGTCGTTACTGTTCCTCCAAGCAGGGTCGTCACGGATCCCCTTCCTCCGCGGCGCGCCCCATAAGCGTTAATATGCCACAGCCCCAAAAACGTTCCAGCCAGAGCCCTCTGCCAAACACGAAGCCAACGCCCCTACAGAGCAATACATGTCCATTTTTTTTTCTGACGCCGTCGTCGCGCTCACTCTGCGCCAGCGTCCCCCGTCTGCCAAACACACCGCCCCGGTTCGCGCTGCAGCCAGGTACCGCCCCTCAGCGACCCATCAGGAAGTCGGTCACCAGTGTGTTGAACTCGTCGGCGAAGCGCATGTGCAGGTTGTGCTTGCCCTCTGGGAACATGTGCAGCCTGGGGGACCGGCAGGGGGTCACAGGCTGGCACAGGGACGGCGCAACAGTCACGTGTGCCAGTGGGACCGGGGACGATGGATTGAGGTGTCAAACGGATCACGTAGGGATGACCACCCAGTGTCACAGGGGGCCGATAGAGAGGGGGGGGGGGTGTCACGGGGGCCGAAAGCCGGACGAGGCCGCAGTCACAACAGAAGTTTCCGGACGGCGGGCGCCAGGGGACAGGGACACGGTTTTCGGACGGCGGGCGCCGGGGGGCAGGGACGCGGTTTCGACGTACTCGCTCGCTGTCGGGGCCAATGAGATCGCATGGGCACGGTATTTGCCTGAGATGTCGCTGCGAGCGCAATACGGCGCTCATTTGACGAGGGCTAACGAGGCTATGGGAAAGGGAATTATTTATGCCTGAGGCATATCAAAGCACATACCATAGACTGATTCAAACATTAATACTGGAACCACGAGGTCACACTAATCTCTGGCCCCATTGACATCAGGTCACGAGTAATTCTGATCAGAGAGCCGACGACATAAGCCCTTTGAAACCACGAATAATACCACTCAATATTGCAGTGACGTGTTAAAAAAATGGAGCAAACCCAACATTCCAAGGAAATTCACCTCAAACCTGAGAAGTTGTCTTTCGGTTGCCTTCAAAGGCACACAGCTACTGATAACAGAATAGAGGAGCCCTACGACTTATTAGTGCTTAACTTACATCATCTGACATGGAGTAGCGTAAGTAGTTGGAGCGCTCACAATGCACCTTTTCAACTGTTATCATCTTTACAAACTTCACCATCCACTTGGGTACCCACTGCCAGCATTTTCGAAAGCCATTACCACATAATTATGAACAAGCCTCAGTTACGCATTACCTGGATAACATATCCAATGAGAAAAATAAAAATGTATCAGCACTTACTACAAACCTAGAACGAAATTTGGATATCCAACACGATGTCCCAAGAAATCACCAAAACCAAGCAATGTGCCACCTGACGGAAGACAAAGGCGGCAGCATGTTGCCATTGGCGTGTACCTGACCTAATGCCACGATACCCAGCGGGTCAGCACCCGCGCCTGGCCGCCCCTGGCCGGCGGCCTGCAGCCGGCGCCGTCAGCACCCGCCGCTGGCCGGCGGCCTGCAGCCGGCGCCGTCAGCACCCGCCCCTGGCCGGCGGCCTGCAGCCGGCGCCGTCAGCACCCGCCGCTGGCCGGCGGCCTGCAGCCGGCGCCGTCAGCACCCGCCGCTGGCCGGCGGTCTGCAGCCGGCGCCGGCAGCACCCGCCGCTGGCCGGCGGTCTGCAGCCGGCGCCGGCAGCACCCGCCGCTGGCCGGCGGCCTGCAGCCGGCGCCGGCAGCACCCGCCGCTGGCCGGCGGCCTGCAGCCGGCGCCGGCAGTCACCTGACGTCGGGGATGTGCTTGCTGAAGAACTCAGGGTGCTCGGCCGGCACCATGGCGTCCTTGGCGCCGTGCACCAGCAGCGTGGGGCACCGCACCTGAGTCGCCTCCCGCCGACAGATGCCGTTCCTGCGGCGACAACAGACACGGCCGTGACGCCAGACAGCCGGCGGCCGCTCCACGACACTGCGTCCTCAGCAGCGGGACACGGACACGGCCGTAACGCCAGACAGCCGGCGGCCGCTCCACGACACTGCGTCCTCAGTAGTGGGACACGGATACGGCCGTGACGCCAGACAGCCGGCGGCCGCTCCACGACACTGCGTCCTCAGTAGCGGGACAAGGACACGGTCGTGACGTCACACCACAGCGAACGGCGGACGACGCTACCAAACCCGCCAGCTGGGAGACGCGGCATGCTATCTCGGCTCTGTGCTGGGCTGTGGCTCCATCTCGGTCCTCTCGACCCGAGGCGCCCAGGTAATCGCGGCTCAAGAAGGCATCAACCATGGCGATACACAAGTGGCCCCGGCAATACTCAAGCCGATATCTGAGCGGGGTGTCGCGTCAGGTGTAAACCCAGGATGTTGCTATCTAAGCGAGGACGGTGTGGCTGTCGACTAAAGCCATCCAGCGGATCAGAGAGTCCGGACCCGATGGTGTGAGACGACTTGAAAGTGTTTACAGCCAGAATTGAGCTACGTGTCAACATTATTTAAGCCTCGTCCTGATACTTCGGGGTTGGTGCGATCCCCCCCCCCCCCCCCAAGTCACCTGAGGTATACTGAGGACACCCCTCCGGCATAGGCGACATCCATTGAGCGTGTTTTGCCACGCAAAGCGTGTCATTAGCATTTCTGGTTTCGGAGCAGCGGCGGTTTTTTTCGGAACGCTGCACGGCGATTTATGGCCGGCGCGGGCCGCAGGTGGCGGGCAGCAGCCGACGATTCCGAGTACGGCCCACGCCGGGCCGATATTGTTACACTGACAGAGCCATGCATCATTACAGACACCGAAAACATATAACAAGATACACCGTTGTGTTCACAAGTTCCAAGGTACATTCCTGTTTGGGTTTCGTGACGTTGCGGGTTATGGTCTCCTTCATATGGACATGGGAAGGTGAAAAGTTCGTTTGTCGGGAAAATTTGACCTTGGACCTCGCATGATGGGGTCAATCTTTGATCCAGCAAAATAAAACCTATTACCAAGCGCAAGATCTCGTTGCAACCAATTCACTGGTGTTTTCCGCTAAGCTCTACCTTTCGTCGTTACGCATTACAGCGCAGCACGGAAGGTGCCCTGATCATTGTTTACAGTAACAGGCCAGAGCCGGCCTGGGCCCACCATTTGGTGTTGACACCGGCGACAGGCCAGGTGTTTATGTCCGCACCAGGATTTATGACGCTCCATTGTGAAAACCTTGTCACTGGCGCAGCTAGTGCAAACATACTCTGAATCCAGCCGGGATGGGCCGCCGCTCTGACACTAGTTTACAAAATCAAGCTGAACATATGATGTGCCTAGGCACAAATATTAACGCATCCAGCTAGTCGATAACACCCAACAGTCGCATGCACAGAATTTCGCCCTGGATGGGTGGGTGGGAGGCGGGGATTCCAGAAAGATTCATAACGTTCAAAGAACCCAATATAGTGCCCTCCTCCGAAAACAGTGCGGCCTTTCCGAGCCTTACGTGGCCCGCGATCGTCAGGGAGGGACAAAGACCCTCTAGGACCCCCTGGTAAATCTAATGGACACTTTCTGGGCATCCTGGTGCAAAAACGTGATGTTAACCGCTAAACCTTCATAACATCTATCAGTGGTCTGTGCAGAGCACACGTCGTGTAGATCCTCTAACAACCATTATTTGAAAGGGTCCGGCAGTAACAGCACGAATGGAGGCGTTACCTCCCAAGTCCCAGTTGTTTCTTTTGGTGCCGTTTCTTGCTGGCACTTTTTCATGGCCAAGTTGAAAAACTTAAAAGCTTGTTTATCGAATTGGCCAGTTTTAATCTTGTGTTAATCACGTTTAATTAACAATGTTGAATACCATCGAGAACCTGCAGCGTTTGCAAGCATGGGCTGCTGTAATGCGCCGTTGTGATCTATCATTCCAGGGTGTGTCATCAGCGCAAGAAGCATGCTCCATTCCAAGTGACGTCACGTACAACCCTTTTCGAGCGTGTTCGCAACGCGTTAGATTTTCTTTTCACGTCTTCACTGCCTTCGTGAAAATGATTGCGCATGCGAAACACCAGCATTGACGTTCGCACGTACTACACGCGATCATACCGCACGTACTACGCGCGACCATACCGCACGTACTACGCGTGATGACACCACACGTACTACGCGCGATCATACTGCACGTACTACGCGTGATGATACTACACGTCCTACGCGTGACCATACCGCATGTACTACGCGTGATCATGCTGCACGTACTACGCGCGATCATACTGCACGTGCTACGCGTGACCGTACCGCACGTACTACGAGTGATGACACTACACGTACTACGCGCGATCATACTGCACGTACTACGCGTGATGACACTACACGTGACCATACCGCACGTACTAAGCGTGATGATACTACACGAACTACGCACGATCATACTGCACGTACTGCGCGTGATCATACCGCACGTACTACGCGCGATCATACCACACGTACTACACGCAAGCATACCGCACGTACTACGCGCGATCATACCGCACGTACTACGCGCGATCATACCGCACGTACTACGCACGATCATACCGCACGTACTACGAGTGATCATACCGCACGTACTACACGTGATCATCAGAATGGAAGCTGTGCATTACGCTGTTTCTAACGTTGAACACACCTTTTGTTCACCCGCCGCAGTTCCTGGGCATTCAAATTGGCTTGTTTATGAACCAACCTACTGCGCCATTTGTTTCACTCCGGTCAAGTAATGGCAACAGATTCTGTGCGTGCGGCAAAGATTCTACGCAACGCCACGCATAATCTTTGAAGCCTGGGCCGCTGCTTATACTAAAAGGCGCTGGATCTAAGGAATATGGCCCTATCAATGATGCTCGCAGGCATATTCTCAGTAGTCCAGGGCCGCTCGAAACATGCCGTTAATTCTAACTTTAACTTGCATGGCCTTCACGACGCACAAGTCAAAATGACCCTGGTTAATCCTTGTTCTCTTCTTAAAACTGATGCGGTGTATGTAATCTTACGTGATCTACTCATCCAGACGTGCTCCACTTAGATGCATTTCTCTCGTCTTTCACAAGGCGGTTATAATGCGCGGCCAAACATGCCAAAAACTTAGGGCTGAAGACGTCTCCTTATCACATTCAGTGCTGCCCACTCCGCCGTCTTTAGAGCCCTTACTCTGTGTTCTTCAAAGCCGATATTCCGTCCACCCAGGCGTTCCAGGTGCTGCGGAAGTAGCCTTCGCCGTAGAGCTCCAACATCGGCGCCTTCATCCGCTCCGACCACTTGTCGATGTCGCGCACCGCTGCAGAGGACACGACGTGTCAGCAGGAGACCGTCGATACTGCCAGAGTATCAAGCACACAGTGCGGTATCAGGCACACAGCACAGTATAAGGCACATAGCACAGTATCAGGCACCGGGTACGGCATTAAACGGCTCAACATCAGACACAGAGCACAGTATCTAGCACGGAGTACAGCATGAGGCGCACAGTGCAATAGCAGGCACGATTTAGCGCATCAGGCACAAAGTACAGCATCAGACATACAGTAGAGTACATCACAAGTACGGAACGAGTATAGACAGAGCAAGGACAGAGTACATACCGAGTACAGAGCACAGTAGAATACAGCCTCAGGGACAGAGCACATAGAAGGCCACAGGAGGCGGTACCGCACCCGAGGCAGCTACAGACCACTGAGAGCCAGCACGTCATCGCGGGCGAACACAGAACACCGTACGATACAGTGCGCCGCCCGAGACTGCCGCACTGGAAGGCAGGAGGCTGCGACAGGTGAGAGGCCGAGAGATGCTCGGCAGACTGGGAGGAGCGGCAGCACGCACGACGGGAGCAGGAGATTGTGAGACGATACGTCGTCGGAGACAAACACAGACAGTAAACACAGTTATTGCAGGATACGACACACCATATGGTATAGAGGCAGGAAACCATGGGAGAAAGCATGTCACGCTGCAGCCAGCCAAGCCTGCACCCAGGCGGGTGTACTGGGTGTCCGTGCATACCCTGGGATCCGGGGTGCACCCCAGCGGCGTTCCGTGTCACCCGTATGTACTTCGGCACGGTTAGTTAAGAAGATTGAATGTTGCCATCATTGGCATTGGGGTTTGAAGCACGTTGTGAACAAACTGCTGTAAAACAGATTCATCCCAGCCTGCAAGAAGGTATCGTGATTAAGCGAAGCGTCGGGCTTTTTGCTGTGACGCTGGTACATCCCCTCCGGGCCTGGTTTAGCTGGGTCTGCAGCATGACACGGGGAAGATCGCGAAAGACTAAGACGACATGGCCTCAGAGGCAAAGCAAGGAGACTGCAGGAGACAGCACACCGTCAGGGGGGGGGGGGGACTGGGGAGGGGATGCACATGACCGCGAGAGATGACATACCGTCAGACTTATGCACAGGAGACTTCAAGAGACAGCGCGCCATTTCAGGCACGTCACACTGGAAGACGGCACCAAATCTGAGGAGACTACGGGACAAGACGATACATCAATCGAAGCAGGCACCGAGAGCAGACGCCAATAGAGACGAAGGCGCGCGCGGGGGACGGTATCTTCACACATGGCCGGGCCGCTTACCAGCTACAGTGCGCGTGCTCTGACGCCTCGCAGCCGTCTGAAGGACAGGTACATCAGACGCGTCCTGTCTTCAATCGCAGGAAACTGCACAGTAATGGACACTCCGTGAGACATGATCTTCCGCGCTTCCCGCCCGCACACTACAGAGGGGCCGCATACCTCCAGGTGAGACGGCATGTCCTTCCTTGCGACGTCAATATAAGATACACCAACGGACCTTCGTACAGTTCCGAATCCTTGTCAGTGACGTAGGCGTTGGCGCCCCAGATGACCAGCTTGGTAACGTTCTCGGGTCTCATGGCGGCGAGGATGACGGCCGAGTTGCCTCCGTCACTCCATCCCATCACCGAGTACTTGTCATATCCCAGAGCCTGGGAACGCGTGAGCAAACGTGACACAAGCCCAGCACGAAAACTGGTGCCTCCGGGCCTATCCGAGCAGAAGCGTATCAGGGGCGTTGATGGTTTCGTTTGGCTGCACTGTATGCAATTGCTTCACTACAAGACTACGATAAAAAACTAGCCCGATTTAAAGTGGGCAGCAGTTGCGGACTACTCAACGTACCGCATTGCCGTCTGTACACATGAACCAGACTGAAGCTATATATAGCCTGCCGTGAAGCCCCTCGCCACCGGCCACACACGGGCGGGGTGATATCACCCAGCCGGCTCAATGCCCGGTCGGCCCGGGCGGGGCGCAGTCAGACGCCCGGAGATAGCCTCCATCCCGGTAAAGGCAAAACATTAGTCAATTGGACATCAGCATATGCTTTCTGATTCGACGGAATTTGTCCTACAAAGCTCGCGGCAGGCTTTGCTGCAGCTGGTTATTAAATGTCCATGCGGTCGAGCCAAGCATCCGAATACGGCTTCATCCCCGTCTCAGTCCCGGTCCTGCAACGCAGACGTAACACAGTCGCACAGCATAGTACGCAACCTTGTCGAGCTTGCCGAGCGCCCGCGCGCCGTCCCCCCCCCCCCCCCCCCACGTCAAACTCGCGCTGCTGCGCACCATCACTGTCGTCATGCGGCATGTGCACGTGCGTCAGCACCAGCACCCAGCTGACTCGCACCTGCATGAGCCCGGCGGCCGCCTCCGCATCCTCCCTGAAGAAGAGCGGGCCGAACGAGCGGTCGGGCGGCCGGCTGAGGCCGTAGCCGGGCGGGTCCCAGGCGACCAGCGTCAGCTCGGCGCCCGCCAGCGACTTCAGCTGGGGTCCGAAGTCGGTGAGCGCCGAGCCTGTCGCAGTGGCGCTCCGTCACCTCCCGAGCCACGGCAGCGGCACGGAATCAGGTCCTGTGGCGCTCGTCATCTCCCGAGCCACGGCAGCGGTACAGGATCAGGTCCTGTGGCGTTCGTCACCTCCCGAGCCACGGCAGCGGTACAGGATCAGGTCCTGTGGCGTTCGTCACCTCCCGAGCCACGGCAGCGGTACAGAATCAGATCCTGGGCACCAGCACCAGGCCAGGCCTGGGGCAGCAGCTGCAGGTCAGGTCCTGGCCCATGGCTGGACCTGGACCTGGACCTGCTCATGTGCTGCTACCAGGTCCTGGGCAGCACCACAATAGCAGGTCCAGGGCAGCAGCACAGGATCAGGTCCTGGGCACCTCACCAGGCCAGGGCTGGGGCAGCAGCTGCGGGCCGGGTCCTGGGCAGCAGCACAAGATCGGGTCCTGGGTAGCAGCACAGGATCGGGTTTGGGGTTGTAACAGGGGATCCCATCAAGGGTGGCAGCATCAGGCCATGCAGTTTTGGGTAGTGGCAAGGCAGGGGTACATGGAGGATTCATGGACAAGGTCCAGTTCTGTAGCAGTGACATAGACCTGACAGGGTTTCCAGCAGCATGGGGTACATATGCAACACCAATCATGAAAATAGGCATGATGACTGGGGAGAATGCTGTGGATGGGACAATCCTGGAAGATGTGGAGGGTTGGAGATTGTTTCCTAGGCCTTATATTTACGTGGTAATTGTTCACAAATAACATCGCTCAATGTGATGTCATGGAGCACAGACACCACAAAATCAGCACATGTGGTATAATAATGAACTGTACACTATCATATAACTGCAAAATCTATTTCTTAATAATATTTATATAATACCAATGATTCACTCACCCAAGGCTCCTGGCATGCAGAGGACTGTGTGTGGACCAGTACCAGCCTGTTCATAGTTGATGCCAACACCATTGACACTGACTTTTGCCATTTGCCTGTGGATAGACAATACACCAAAATAATACTCAGTGCATTGCATGAAAAGCATGTTAGTGATGATGATCAACATCAGTGACCCACTGACATTACGCAACCATGAAGGATACCAGTATTAACCATTACTACAAACAGGACCATCACACCCAAATTCATGAGGATCAACTCCAGGCTTGAAAGGATGAAAGCATCCCTCAGTGTCCACAGAAATGATCAGTGGAAATGTGGATCATCCAACTAATCATCGCCCAAAGGATATCCTGCCACCCACCCAGCAGCGCACGGCACCACACACGCATACCCAGGTGTAGACTACTAAAACATAAATGTCAGGCAACAGCAACTAGAGCTTAGACTGGATTGACTGTCCGAGTAAGGCTGTATGAGAATCAAAGTCAGAGGTCTGGAAATCAAAGGTAAAAGTCAAGGGCTCCAGACGCGGCACTCTTGTGGATCAGGGTGCCGAACAACCTTGATTCAAGACCTATAGACCCGCTGCATGATATTGACACTTACGCGCCAAGAATGGCTTACAAAACAGTCTGTCTGGGGAATACCGCACCAAGACACTTTCAGCGAACCTGCTGTCAAGCCCTTGGTTTGTTGGCACATACGATTAAACCAAGCAAACGATGTATTCCTCTGCGGACACGTGAGCCTCGGACACGTACGCACCGCTCCGAATTGGCGTATCCACTCTCACAGACAAGGTTGCCGTAATCGGCACATCCCACGGCAGGACGGGCTGCCCATAAGTGACGTCACTAAACCCGAGCACGACCACCGTCCTATCGGCAGCCACCGCAGCCACGGATGCTTTCTCGCGGGTTCCGATACCGTGAGCGCGGTACCTAGAAAAATCATAACCGTGCTATTTAGACAAAACGTAAGCGAGATCACGGTTGATGTAGAGCCAGACCCAGACCGATCCGATTGAAATTGTTGTTTGTGTGGTGTAACGCTATGTGTATGCCTCCTCTGAAAACGTGTGTCGTTCTGCTAACATCGCCTGTCGTGAGCACACGTTTCAGAGATGGGACGGGAAAACCTGGTTTGGAGGGGCCAAACTGGAAACAACTTGCCGACCGGGGGCGAACTGGAAGTCAGCCTGACTTGAAAGCAGCATTATAAATAGGACAACATGAATAAAGGTGGATTCGACGGCCGAAATGGAAGTGACAAAATCTATTTTGGAGACATAGATAATTATGCTTTTCCCAGCCGCCCTTCCCCCAGTGGAAGCTGGTGACACATGAGTGTTTCCAGCTACAGGTAATGCTTATACCACCTGAAGGTGGGTACCACACCTGTCGGTGACATCTTGATGATAAACAAATGACCCTTGCTTTATTCGTCAACAAAACTACAAGGGTCTAAGCTCAGGGGCTTCACTTGCCACACAGGGTCCCTCTGGACACCCTAATATGCACCTTTGATTGCCCGGGAGACCTTTCTGGCCAGCCAGGTGCTCGTCTGGCTATTTGGTGACCTGCAGGCCTAATTACCACCCACTTAATGGCCCGTTGGTCACCAGACATTGAGCTGCATCTCGCACGGCTCTCTGAGCTACCGAGGTCTCATCAGCTGCTCAGGGCTCTTTCCATCACTCAACCGGCCCGTCCTGAATTCGATTACGGCTCTCTGGACCACAGAGGTTTCGGTAGCTGCTCCGGGCCCTTTTCACCACTCAGGAGGCCCGTTCTGAATTTGACTGCTCATGGGGTCTTCTGGCCGCTTGTTTACCCCCTGACCAGCTCAGGGCACTCTGAACGTCCAAGAACTCACTATACGCCCAAGGCTCTGTTTTCCCACTGCCCCCTGGCCGCTCAGAGGCATTTTAGCTGCTTGATGGACGTCTGACTACTGCGGGGTTACTCCGGCCACTGAAAAGCCCTCTGGCCATTGATGTGCCCCTCTTCGTGCTCCGGACCCCGCTGGTCACTGAGGGTATCTTTAAACGTTCGGAGCCCTTGACATACTCAATACATACCAATGCATCAAGAAATGCCCTACATACTCTACATGCTCGTGATCCCTTTAGCTGCACAGGGTACATCCGGCCGCTCAAAGACCCTCTGGTTCCCCAGGGGCATGCCAGTTTTTTCTTCAGAAGCGGGTTATTCTGTGATGGCCCTGCTGACATGGAAAGGAGGCTCGGCCCGCATGTGCTTACTCCCTTGGAGTAATGTAAGGGAGATTCCCTGCGAACTGCATAGAGCTGCCCCGCTCCTTTTGGTCCGATTTTCCCCTGACTGAGATGCATGACTAACGAAACTGGGACCAAACATTTGTTTGTTGAATGTGGGTGCGGTTAGATAACACCCCGGTGTAGTATGGACCCCGCTGGGGATTTTGCTTCGTCGCCCGTCGTCGCCACCTAGGGCTACCTTGTGCTGCCATCTAAGGCGCACACCGCCTTGTGCTGCCATCTTCAGTCTATCGGGGAAGGGAAATCTGCTATATATGGTAAGGTTCTGCGTGATTTATCTGCAAGCTGAGATCTACTCAATGATTTAATAAACGTGACAGGGGCGTGGCGGCATGTCCGACTAAGTCCGGAGGTTAGGACAATCAGGGCGCGTTGCGGCGGATGATCTGCTCTTTCGTGGTCTTTGGCTTGGAACCCGCAGGCCGTGCTGCCTCGTAGGTCTCATCAAACTTTTCGCCTGTTTCCAGCCCGTGGCCGGAAGGGATTCAGGATTTGTAAAAGACCCTTTGGAAAGACTAACTTTTCCCATGGGCAGCCCGATCCAAGTATGAAAAACTTGAATATTTTTTTTCTTATTCAAAACCAAGCTGAGGATGTTTCCGCGCACCTTTACGAACAACATTGGTACGAGTTGCTATTATTTGGGCTTAGGGCCGCGTCGACAGCAGCGGCCATTTTGTGCCCGAACTACAAGTACAAAGCGTGCTGCTCATATGAGCAGTGGATGACAATAAGCCCGACACAAGTTTTTGTACGGCGTTGGTTGGATGACATCGACAAACATACGTACAATATCCAGAGTTACTGTATGAAAAAGGCGATATAGTCGGCTGGGGGGGGGGGGGGGGGGGGGGTACTGGTAATGCAACGGTTGTTTAGCTGCGCGCCTAGAACACCAGAGGTACGGGGTTCGATTCCCCGGGATGCCCGCTATTCATATCAGTTCCTATCAGTCAGAGGCAGGCGAAGCCACATAGCTTCAGCAGCTGAGTGCGCCATCAAGCCTAAATGACTCCCAAGCCCAACGAAAATCGTAGACCAAGCAAAGATCTTACCTTGTTTGTACAGTGCACTGGTGCAGAAGAAGCTTAGCGAGCCTCGGGTTGTGCAGACAGCTTGAAAACTTCCAAAGCATTGCAAAACCTGATTAATACAACCTTGCGTCTGTTTCTGGCCGTTTTGTGCACCAACAAGCCCGACTGAAAAAGGATGTCAAAAAGGTTGCCCAACATAGGTTTTGCGTTACAAAACAAATGCGTATAAATGTCAACACCCGTTTGCGCATGAGCATGCGTTGGAACTTCCCGGAATCGTCTGTCAGCCGCTGTAATTTCAGCACATCATCTGCCATGCATCGATGTTTCGGGTGCATTCACACATATGACGACAAAACATCATTTGGGTTGGACGCGGGCGGAGAAAGCCGATTGTTTAGTCACTCGCATTCGTGCAACGCTATACGATGAATGTTAACACGCGCCCGGGTGGCCGGCTAGATACCCTTTGCTCGGGTGGGTGGAGATGGGGTGGGGGGGGGGGGGGCAATTTGACCTCCCCTGAGATCTCGGGAACTAAGAAAACTGGAGACACCAAATTTGCAGGGTGTGTTGACCTGTACGTGAACTCACTAAGGTCAAAGTTTGAGGCAGCTAGGTCACGACCTTCGGGTCAAATAAGGTCAAACAAGGTCAAATTCCAGATTCGTCTAGAAAGCGCCCCGGAGCCTAGATAACAATAGATAATACAGCAAAAGATCACAAGTCCATTTCAGGTCAGTGACCTTGCTTGACCTGTTGAAGGTCATGGTGCCAAAGTCACATAACACTGCCCCAGGTTTTGCACCTGAATAAGCGACAAACACTACGCTACGCAGCATGTTCCTAAAAATGTTAACCTGGGTCATCTCGGGTCAATGACCTATTCTGACATCTAAGAAGTCAATGGAAGATACATGATGCGGTTCCTGCTGTCAATGAATTCAAAATGAGCACCGGAAACTACTCCACACAGCAAGCCATTGAACAACAAAACAGGTTGGTTTTGACCTCGGTCTGACCTTCATACCTGACCTTAGGCCAACTTAATTTGCTCATTCAGTGTTTGTGTTGCCTAATAAAGCATCTCAAAGATGTGTAGCTTCGTCAAACACTTCGTTGTTGCATCAGATTGAACGACTCCCTAGAAATTGACTTCGCTGAAACCATGACCTGGTTCTGACCTGTCATCGGTCAGTGATCGTACAAGGTACATCTACATTTCTTACACCAAAAGATCCGCTTTCATTTCTCAACAGCTATGCAAAACTTGGCGCGGCCGCACCCCGCTGTTCGGAAACAATTCTGGAAAAACCTTCGGGGGGTTCAACTCGACCCCCAACCCGAGCGCGTGTTAACTTTTCCAGTTGATCATCGACAGGTGCCCTTCTTCCCTCGTCGTCCGATTCGCATCCCAAAATCAAAACAAAAGAGTGCAAAAAGTGAAAGCGGGTAAAGAGAACCACCATGCCTGCTCAGAACACTGCAGAAACATTTAAAGGTGAAGAAAGATGATGAAAGATGATGACCTTTTGAATGGATAGACTTTTGGGCTCATAGCTCAAGCTAAGCGGTGCTTGTGTCGGCAGCCCTGACCCCACCATCCGACCGTGAAACTGCAGGCCAACAGCAAAATTTGGTGGCGAAAGTTAAACGCGCTGCAATGCTCGGCACGGTCTGTAGTACCCTCTGACGTCAACTGACCTTTTGCGTGGCAGCTGCCACCGGCCGCAAGCCATATCTGTTGGTGGTAAATATTGAGCGCCTAAATCGATTCGGACCCACCCCGCGACAGTTGGGCGAGTCAGCGGACAGGCGCTCTATACAGCTGAGCCACCGAGACAGACACAAATCCTCAAACTACCACTCATCCACGCACACCTTTTGGTAAACGTCATTATGAACCGTAAACACATGACTTTTACACAGTCTCCGCAGTCTCCGCAGTCAATTACATATTAAAACGCTTACCAATTCACTCATGGCAGTTAGCACAGTTCTTAACCAACTATTGTGAACGCCGTGAATCCACGTCTAGTGCCAAAACTGGCATTTGTTGGAGCAATGGGAACATGCGGAATCACATCCCTGCGGAGGAGCAGCCAGAGTCGTGATAAGGGGGATGGTGGGTACCAAGATTGACGAGAAACAGCAGATGGTGACACCGCTGCGCAAAATACGGACTGGGCCTAAAAAATTCAAAAGGAGCAATTTTCTTCGCATTACTTTTATTTTTGCCTCCTTTGGCTACCGCAGCGGTCACCGGAGGATATTACTGTGCAGTGGGGCAGCCACCGGGAGGCTTTGGGGCCATGGCCACCCTCTGGAGGTGGCGAGGCCTCCCTGGAGCCGATAGTCAAGTCCTTTTTGTGGCAACCTGAGACGTCTGCAAGGGTTCAAAAACATCCAAAAACTTTCCTCCAGACATCACAAGAGCCTTGTGCTTAAAAACTTCCGCTGAATAAAAAACCAGGGACCCCATAGCGGCGAAGAGAGCCCCCATGGCTAGAAGGGCCCCCCAGGACCCAACTTAGCCCCCACCTGGGCGGAATCTTAGCTACACCACTGAAATTCTGCTTGCATTTTGAAGTCATCAAAAAACTGAAGGAACCAGGCAATAATTGACTGCATCTGTTAAACCAGCTGTGTTATGCATTTCACAATGGTTCGGTTGCCTCTCTCCAAACCAAGAGCTTTCTGGTCTTCGCTTGTTTTTTAGGGGGACAACAGAGGTAATGAGAGCCCCCTGGACTTAATGCGGATTGGACTGAATTGATTGAATGCTCGCATTCGGCCGGTTGGACTGAATGCAGATGGCAAATGGAAAGGGGGCCAAAAAACGGTTTTGCTAAGGTTAACCCATGTTCGTTTGGTTACGCTCTACTGTCCTTCAGTACTGAATAGTGGAAAACATGCAGCACAGTTTTGAACATGTACTCTGGCAGTCTTCGTATGCAAGAGCTCCGAAGCCCGGCCTTGCAGTCTCCATAGGCCGCGCGGCATCGCCTCCACAAGTATCAGTACGCGCGGCCAACGGGTGGAAGGACACAACACACATCCGAAACGTACCTTTGAACGCTTTACCAAGCCGATGCGTGGGCAATAGGAAAGGATGAGCATTTACAGCAACACGAACTTTTGACACAGCTGAGCAATCCATATGATTGGTGTTACTGTTAACCGCGCGTCAGCTCACGGCGTAGTCTCCAAACTGTACGGGTGAAAAACACGCCACAGTCTAACCTTTCAACAATGCGAGTTGTTTTTAAAGGGAGTGTCCCACCTTTCGGGTATATACATATTTTTAAATGCTTCTCTAGTGAAACCACAGGGCCAGTATGTATAATCATGGCACTGGGAAGTACCACTGCAGTACCGTCCATGAATAATAAGTATATCAATCTTAATCATTTCTGAGTACCAATTACGCGTCAACGCTTTGTAACAGTACCACGCCCTCCCGCTGTACTCGCAACCGCCGTAACATCTCAACTAATGCGGATAAAAAAACGTTTGTGATTGGTCCAGGCGCACTGGCTGAAGTTGGGACCAGAGCGTTAGTATGCATCATGCGATATTCCCTCTCCCAAAGACCAAGCGCGTCAAGAAAAGAGTCACTGTTGTAAACGCCCGAGAGAGAAACCAAAGAATAACGTTTCGTTGAATTCGCGGGATGATAGCTTGTTCGCATGTTTTTGTGTAAACAGTGTTTCAGGCTTTCGTGGCATTTGCTACACAAACATTTTGACCGATTGGTGTGTCGCGAACATTGCAGAACACACAAGTTGGGCAAAGCAACGAAAACGAAATGCTTAACGTCCACAGTGGACAGCGGGCAGCCCAATGAGATTTGTCCCGCAGGAGTGGCCGCCTGAAATCGAAATTGGTACCAAAAAAGGTTGGATACCTCATTTTAGACTCACGGACGTTATTGCATGCCAGTCACCATGCTTTGGTGCGCCTGGCGTCCGCCGCCTGGATTTAGCTGCAACGGCCAGCACCGCTCGATTTGACAGAAACTGCTATGCCGGACACCCGTGTTTTTGCTCTTTAAAATTGCGACGCACGTGCCCAAACTTTTTGATACATTCCCTTCTCACAGTGTTCCACCTTTTTATGAGGCTCTAAACTGAAAAACCCAATTAAAAATCAGTCGATGCAGTTCACAGCCCCACTCTCCCTTAGACCTATAACCTTCTAGTTTCCTTCCATAGCAGTTCACAGCCCCACTCTTCCTTAGACCTATAATCTTCAAGTTCCTTCTATTCTATTAGCCATGCAGAAATCAGGGTCAAGAAAAATATAATTGTCGAGTTGTTCACATCCGGCGCTAATGAGCACGGCTTCCAAATATAACAGCCGTCAATTGGCCCTCAATGTTGTGCAACTATGATGACGTAATCAAACAACTTCGCATTGAGGGACATATTTACTTGACAGGGAAATTGTGTTGTCTAGAGCAGCCTTTTCAACTTAAAGGCACAGTTAGAGTTAAAAGTGAGCTAATTTCATTACATCTGATGCTTGCTTCAATACCCCCAAATGTGGAACATCCCTTTCAATGGTGTAATCATTTGTTGTATCTATAATTAGTTCTGTAAAATGCTGGCTGTCCATGCGCAAACATAGGCTGGCCACCCCAATAAAATTTTCCCCACCTTGCTTTCATCCACCATATTGAGCACTTAGCCACTCCTTACCTTTTTCAGGCAAGATGTAGAACAGGGGACACATTCTCTTACCAGTGAGGGGTTGAGGGGCCCTTCTTTTGCTGTACAGGGCACTTCTCTGCTGTTTTTCTTCTTTTGGCAATGCCAGAGCTGGGCCCTCTGGTTGATCCACAGGTGTTTGAAGGGATTTACATGCATTGGCCTCAGGTGTTTGAAGGGATTTACATGCATTGGCCTGCTATGTGACATAGGAGGTCCTCTGACCAGAGAAGCTAGCAGGTCCACAATGGGTCCTCAATGATGCAAAAGGATGCATTACTGGACTAATTCCCCCCCCCCCCCCCCCCCCATTAGCACCCTGGCTCAAGTGATCCAAAGGGCCTCCCACCTGGTAGTGTGGCCATGACTGATTCAGTGCAATTTATTTTTCTTATTGTATGTGCTCCATATCACCTTTCATTGTCAGGAGTCTGACCATACAGGTGATGCTCTGTCCTTTACAGTGTCATCTCTGTCCCTGTCCACATATCACAACGCAACCCCTGAGGCTTGCACATGGACTACCATACCTCATGTTTCATGATACAATTTTCCCAAAATTGGTATGACTGGATATCTTTATGCTTCAATTTCCAACATTCTTTTAATGAATGGATAGCTACATGTGTTTTTACACAGAAGTAAAATGATTCTGACAGTATCTCATGATAACAGCCTGTTTTAATGTAACAGCTAATGGGCTTAAGTGGTGCCAACACTGAATCATGCGGACCAGGTCCACCATCTGACATCATCTCCTGTCAAAGAAAATGAAGATTCTGTTAACAACAAACCATATCTTGCCACAAACACAGCCATCCCAGCCAGTGACATTTTGATGATCCCAGACTGCAAACTGCATGCTACAACTACCAAACAAAGAAGCATACATTGCCTGTGTCAACCAGTGGCCTTGCAGGTGTCAGCAGACATGATGGACAGCTGCGCTCATGTAGCTGTAGCTGCACCCATGTAGCTGTTCCTGACCATAAAAATGACTGGTTCAATTTACTGTTAAACTTTCAACAGATGACCCATATTATGCCTTTACTATATCTGCTGTTACCTGGGTCAAAAAGCATTGTATGAGGCCATAAGGAATTTTTCTACCTTCAGATCATTTCGGACGACTTTACTGAAGTGGATGTCACAAATCTATTGTTAAAACAGCATGGCCATCAATGTGTCAGCTGTCATGACTCCATCTAAACAGGGAATATCACATACACATTTACCTTTTTCAGGCTGCCATAGGTAGTGAAAATGGGCAAAACGCATCACACGACACACAAACATAACACACTGACACAAACGCGACGGACCACACGGGAGTCTGAATCGAATAACCCTGCACGCAAAACTCACAATAATGGTACCAGTAAATTTACAACACATGTTTGGGTACGGAAACGCTCTCATGTTTCTGTTTGCACAATAAAATCCCAGAAATTCGCGTCTCCCGACGTACCTGCCTGCCGCCACCCAAACTGCCCGCAACAACCGGCGAATAAATCTGAGGGCCGGCTGCCAGCTGATTACGTGAAGATGGTGAATGCTGCCTGTCAGAAAAAGATACCGTCAGCTGATTATTGAGTGACGTCACAAGACCCCAAATCACCCTCAGTCAATGATAGTCTATCGCTAGTACATATAGATACTTATTGGCGCGATTCTAGATTCAAGTATGGATGCTAGCAGGATGAAATACAGGAAATAACCTATTAACTGGCTTACAACCACTTGAGCTCATATCCCTTACTAAGCACCAGTCCTCAGAACCAGATCAAACTTGAACGAATTGCCTCTGGGCCGATATCCGTGAAGTTAGCAATTTATTAAGCAATTTTTTTAGCGACGGGTTCCAATTTATTAGAAAAGGTCTCAGGTAAGTTATGGCACGAGAATATCGAAAATGACCGTTATATCTAAATATCATGTGACCTTCGTGGTCAAAAACTGGGTCAAAGGGCCGCAAACTTGTGATCATCAAAACATTACCGACCAATTTTAACTGGCATGTCAGAATATTCAACACAGAAATAACTGGCGTCCACCAAAACATCTTAACCTTTTAAGGTCATACTTCAAGGTCAAACGCAGGCACAAAATACGGAGAACTCAATATCACCCAGAGCTTTCATGCTTATTTCAACTTCCAAACATCAGGATGCTCACCACATATAGAAATAGCGTGCATCAAAAGTTCCTGTTTAAGGTCATCTTTCAAGGTCAAACGCGGGCTCAAAAGACGGGGAGCTCAACATCACTCCAAAATTACCGGTCAATTTTAAACTTGCAAGTAACAGAATATTCACAACAGAAGAACCAGTGTCCGTTAAAAATCCTCACCTCTTAAGGTCGCCCTTCAAGACCAAACGCGGGCTCAAAGTACGAGAACTCAATCTCAGTCCCAAAGGTCGGCTGATAGTAAACTTACAAACGTCAGAAAATTAACCACAATAAGCTAGCATCCATCAAAAAGTCCTGACCCCTCATGATCACCCTTTAAGGTCAAACGCGGGCCTAAAGGACCGGGGACTCAATATCACCCCCAAAATTACCAGTCGGTTGTAAACTTGCAAAGATAAGAATATCCACCACAGAAAATAACCTGCGCTCGTCAACAAGTCCCAAAAAGTCCGCGATTGACGTTGAAGGGTGACCTTGAGAGGTCAAAACTTTTTAACGGACGCTAGTTCTATCTGTGCGGAATATTGATTTTTGCAGGCTCAAAATCGGCCGGTAATTTTTGGATAATGTGGAGTTCCTTGTCCTTTGAGCGTGCGTTTGGCCTCGAAAGGTGACATTAAGAAATCAGGAGTTTCTTGACGGTCGCTAGTTCTTTCTATGTGTGGAAGTATTCTGATGTGTGGAAGATTAAAATCGGCCGGTAATTTATTGGTGGTTGGTGCTATGGAGCTATCCGACCTTTGATCCCACGTTTAACCTTGAAGGATGACCTTGAGAGGTCAGGGCTTTGTTGACGTACGCTAATTTGTGAAATTGTGAATATTTTTACGTCTTTAAGTTTAAAACGGACCGGTAGTTTTCGGGTGACATCAAGTTCCTTGTCCTGTGAACCCGCGTTTGACCTTGAAGGGTGACCTTGAAAGGACAGGATCTTCTGACGGATGCTACCTCTTGCGCTTGTAAATAGTTTTGTGATTACAGTTTTCAAATCGGCCGGTAGTTTTTTGGTGATATTGAGCTCCCTGTACTTTGATTCAGCTTTAGAACACGAAGGCCACGTGACATTGCGAAGGAATGGTCATTTTCGATGTTCTCGCGCCATAATTCACCTTGAGATCTTTTTAGAGAGCTCGGAACTCGTCGCTTATTCGCGGGGAACTTCATTTGGGCGCATATTTTGGGTGTGGGTTTGAGACATTTATACCGCTTAGCCCTTAACTACTTTGCGAAACCACACCCTTATCGTAAAGGCCCCGCTGAGACTGCGATGCGCGCCTAAGCCCAGCAAGTCCCGGATTGCAACAGGGCGCCTCTGTCACATGTGAGGCCCCTGGTACATGGACACAGTCTATTACCAGATCACATGTAGGAGCGAAGCTTGGTGGTAATGCAAGTAACTTTTTGGTGATCACTTTTTATCTTTTCAAGATGAAAGCTGTGCTGCAGTTTCTTAGGTTTAGCTCGGTGGCAAGCACTGCCCATGGAGACACACAGACAAGGCTGATGGTCACGCAAGTACAGTTTGCTACCTGAATGTTCCGATGAATTTATCCTTTATTTGTGTTTGTGTGGTTCATACGACCGCTGTTTTTTTCGGCACAGTCGGTTGCTTCAAACCGATTGCTGTAGATCCTGGAAGGTTCCAGTGTAGTAAAGGTGTATCCACTGGACACACACCGCTGGAAGCAATCAGTGTGCAGAGAAAATGGCTTGACATGCGCGCGTTTGCTCTGACTCGTAGGAACAAATACGCTCCGTTACATAGCGTACCAAACATACCATATCAAATGCGGATCTATATTTTGAGTAACGCCTTGTCCGTAATTGTGAATATTTGAATATTGGGTGACGTAATGCACTACTGATATGTCTGGCTCTAACCACCTAGCTACTAATTCACTCTAACCACCATCAAGGGGTTGACAATGGTGCTTGTGATCAACATTACGCGTAAATTGGAGACACCTCTTATTCGCGCATGTTTCAGCTGACCGTGGTTGGGTAGGCGGCAGTTCGTCTCCATTATATATTGATATTGACTGCGCGCTGCCTACATTCAAGTGTTGCGCGCCGGGCAATCTGAGAGGCTTCTTGAAGGCTGCGAGCACGAACAAATTGACACATAGACCACTTAACCTGTCTCTCCTTGCTTAGTCTATCGGGAAAACCGGGAAAGCACAAAATTGGATGCAACTGACGCAAATGCATGCTGTATTACAGCAGCTCACATACGTGCAGACTTCGTGTACACACATTGACCGGGATCGGAAAACATTCACACACGCCGCCACTAACGGCACTGAGGGGTGATCGCTTCGAGGGGACGTCCCATGTCCGGCGCTTTCTGTCAGCGAGGGGGTCGTGTGATGGTCGCTCGGGATCTGCTTTTAGATTCGAGGGACTATTGAGGTTCAAAATGTCCTTTTTGAACCTCGGGGTTCTTTTGGATGTTGTAAGCATGGGCTGACGCTTAAGACTGCCTGTAAAACTGGAAATACGGCCCCCACCACCTCCGGGAATGGGTGGAAAGAGCATTAACTTGAAAGTTCTCCCTTCCACAAAAAGCTACGCACTGGTAGCAATGGAACCTTTTTTCGAAAAAGGGGTTTTCGGGATAAATTTGCTCGCCGCAAGGCCGGATCTTTAGTGACAGGCATGACCATGCGCTGACTTACCCACAGATTAACCATTAACACGCGTCCGGGTGACCGGTTGGATATCTTCCGCTCAGGTGGGGGTAAATTTGACGCCCTGAGATCTCAGGAACTAAGAAAGCTAGAGACGCTTACTTCATAGGGTGTGTTACACTGTACATGAACTCACTTAGGTCAAAGTTTGAGGCTCCTAGAACATGGCCTTTGGGTTAAATAAGGCCAAATCAGGTAATATTTTAGGTTAGCCTCTAAAGGCAACTAGAACCTAGGTAACTACGCTAAGCAAAAGGTCACATGCAAATATAAGGTCAGTGACCTTGCCCGACCTTCTGAAGGTCATCGTGACCAAAATCACACAAGACCGCTTTAAGTTTTGCATTTGCATGAGCTACAAAGATTACGCTAAGCAGCATGTTCCTAAAAAGAAAACGTGGACCTCGTTCGTTCTTGGTCAGTGAACTAGTCTGATCTTCAAGAAGTATATGAAAGGTGTATAATGCGGTTCCTGTTATCAATCAATTCGAAATGAGCACCAGGAACTACCCCATACAGCAAACGCTAGAATGATCAAAACAGGCTGTTTCTTACCTTGGTCTGAGCTTTATACCTGACCTTAGGTCAATGTAATTTGTCCCATTCAATTGCTGTGTCCCCTAAGAAAGTATCTCAGAGATGTATGACTTCGTTTAACACTCCGTTGTTGGATCAAATTGCACGAGTCCTGAAAAATTGCCTTCGTTCAAACCATGGCCTGACTTTGACCTGCCATAGGTAAGTGACCTTACAAGAAACACCTTAAGGTTTTATGTCAGGCGACCCGCTATTCAATTGTCTACAGCTATGCAAAATTTGGCGCAGCCACGTCGCGTTGTTTAGAAACTATTCCGGAAAAAAACATTTGAGGGGTCAATGTGACCCTCACCTGAGCGTTGTTGGCGTTGCCTGGCGCTTGCACCCGGCGTCGAATTCAGGGCTGACATCTTCCAAGACTCAGCGCGCGCGCCTCTCTAAAGCGTCGGCCATTCGCTTCTCGCCCACCCCTCGCCGAGCCCGTGGCACCTGCGCTGCTCCGCCGCCGCGGCCAGCTCCAGGAACAGCACTAGCAGCGCGGCTACCATGCCGCCCAGCAGCACAGCCAGCGCCGGCCAACACTCGTGCAGCCGGATGGCGGACACTTGCTGGCGCGGCCGTGGCTCCAAGTCGCAGCGGAGAGCGCTCAGCAGACGCGGCGGCAGGTGGTGGCGGCGCAGGCGTGACGTCACGCCCACCTCGGCCAGCCGCAGAAGGGCGCGGTCGAACGCTCGCCACTCGCGGAGGTTGCGATGGAACGGCATCGAGCCGGCGTATCGGCCGATACTTTCCGGGTGCGGACACACATTCGGGCAGCTGGAGAAGCCGCAGGTGGCCAGCAGCTCGGTCGTCGAGCGGAAGAAGGCGAAGTTGTCCGTCTGCGCGGCGTGCAGCCAGGCCGCCAGACCGCGCCGGTTGAGACCGCTGAAGCGCGCCTGGTCCAGCCGGCCGGAGAAGTTGAGGTCAGGCCGCGGCCAGTGCTCCAGAGTCTCCTCCGTCCCTGAACCCTCCAGATAGCCCCAGCTCCAGTCAGGATGGCGCGTGACGTCATCCGGGTGGGCGAGCGGGAAGCGCACCTGCTCAAGCGTGACATGTGTCGCGAAGCCGGCGGTGTAGAACTGGTAGACGAGCGAGCTGACCAGCAGGACGAGCAAGGTAGCAACGCGCTGTGAGCCACGCTCAGGGCGCACGGCCAGGCCCTGCACGCAGAACACGCCCAGCGTTTGTAGCCAGAAGGTAGAGAGCCGCGCCTCCCGGCTGCCGGTCAGGTAGAAGGTCCGGTAGCAGCCGAGGCCGGCCAGCAGGACGGCGCACACGGCTGCGCCGAGCAGCCGGCGGTTCTCCAGGCCGCCAAAGTACGACGGGCTTGATGTCGGCTTGGGTTTTCTCATGAACAATGCCATATCGAAGTGCATTTGACCCATCGAGAAATGCATGCATTTCTTTCGTTCGATACTTTCCGAGAAGAAGTCAGAGACAAAGTCTATTGAGTTATTCCTGAAAAATCCCAGGAAACCACTCATGTCATCACCGAATTTTTCAATGGTTTCGTTGCGGTGAAACCCCATGACGGTCTGCAAGATGCGGGTGAGCTCCCGAGCCATGCCCGTTGGCGAATAGCGCACGTTTGACATGTCTGGGTACCAGTCAAAACTGACCGTCCGATAGGTGCGATTGACCACGCGGAGGTCGCGCCAGCCGGGCGGCGCCGGCGCCGCCGCCGGCAGCGGCTCGAGCACACCCCTGTGACATCGGCCGACGGCCGCCACCAGGAGGTCCGAGTCGGCGTGACGCGCCACGCGCAGCAGCAGGCCGCTGGCTGGCTCCAGTAGCTCGGCGCCGCTCAGCAGGTGCGCGTGCCGCTCCAGCTCGGTCGGCGAGACGGCGCGGTCCGGTAGCAGCAGCAGTGGCCGCGCCTCCGCCGCCGCCGCCGGCTCCACCCCCACCTGGATGGTTCCGGTTGTACCGCGGTCTGCGCCGCTCTCGCCGCCGCCGGAACGACAGAAAACACCACGACGCGACAGCTGCAGCAGGAGGGCAGCCAAGAGCCAGGAAGGCGGCGACAGCGGTTTCCAGAGTAGGGTGGCCGCGCCCCAACCACGCTCTGCCGCCAGGTCGGCCGCACATGGAGCCGCCGCTGCCGAGTACGCCATCCAGCGGCGGCCGGGCAGCCTCTGCCATAGACAAGCACGGTGAACATTGCACACGTAATCTTATGACCAACTGGAAATAGTAATTTATGAGATGTGCTAAGCGAGAGGTAAACACGCCGCAGCCCTCAGCACATCTTTTTGAAGTAGCATCAGACCAATCGACACAATGGTTTCAGGCCATGGGCACATAGATGGCGCCCGTTCTCGCTGAATTAGCAACAGTATTCACGTCAGCTTAACTGGAAGCCCATGCACGACAATAGTCCGATATGGAACATAACTTCGGTAATCATCAAAGCAGATCGAGCATGGGCAAGATTAATCGGAGTTCGGCGAAATTATTCGTAAAGGGATGATAGCTATTCGTCCATACAACACAATTGTCGGTACAATTTGTGAAAATTTTGGACAGTTGGACCAACTCTTGTAAAGGTCAAAACCAGTGCTACAGAGCCGCCTGGATTTGAGCGACTTCGAATGCTACCCCAACATCGGTGAACCGACCCCGACTCCGAAGCAGTTGATATGTAGAACCAGTGTGCAACCCTGAAAATTGAAACTGAAAACAGCCTCGTGGGTCTGCTCTGGGTCACAGGCAGAGCAGCGAGCGTTCTGGCAGCATCCTTCACCCGCTCCGGGAAGATGGAGTCGATGGTTTCGTAAGACAATTTGGCCCTGCCAAGGGAAAATGGCGCACGGTTTCCAAGTCAGCCCCTAGCGACGACGTACACCACCGTCTTAGTTTGCCACTGACTATACTGACTAAATATTTCTTGAGCAGGGCTCTTCCGGCTTAGGGTGCCCAACATTGTGAGGCCGCGTAGACTACCTGTAGGAATATTTTAAGTTCAAAAATGTTGATTTGGCGGTGGTTGATGCTGTCGACAATGTTTATGACTATGCTTGTCCGGCTGCTGCGCAGCTGTAGCTTTAGCGGCCTCCTCTCCGTCAGGAATAAGTCTGCGGTGAAGGTCACTTTCTAAAGACGCCCTGTGTTTCCCGTTGTCCACTTCGTAACGTCCGAATTCGTGTCAAACACAGCACGGTCTGGGTTAGTAGTTGCGGCTGTAATTCGGCTGGTACCATATCCACAACACGCAGATCTGTCAGTCCAGGTGGCATCCTGTCGGTACCGCTTGATCGCGCCTCTGCGTTGCAGATTGAATTGAGACCGCTCGGTCTCTTTATCGCCACTGCCAGATGAGGCGTGCAAAATTCTCTTCGCCATGGTTAGTGCGTACCCAAGAAGTCTCTTGGCTGATCTGACTCCATTGCGTACCGCTAGTTATAACCTATTGACAGCGCACAGCATGTGGAACAGCTGACTTCATATCTATCTATATCTTTATATCATATCATATCATATCATATCATATCATATATATCTTCATATCATATATATCATGACTGTCATGGTTTTGGTGTGTCCGGCCGCGAGCTGACTTTCTGGGGCTTGCAGTCAGAGCGCCCATCTTTGAGGAGTACTGTACATTTGAAGATATTGAAAGAATTATCCGATATGACGAAATACGTTCGCTTATAATTATTGGTATACTCTTGTGTGGTGTGGCTTGAGTGTAAAAGACTGTTCCAGATAACACGTTTTCTCGATTTAGTAAATACGCTTCTCAATACGTTAACGTTTGATTCGTCATCGTATCTTGCAAAATATTGATTGTCAATTCATGGCCGTCATATATGGAAATCGTGCTCACAAACACCAAATATGAATAAATGAATTACATTTTTTCTGGGCGCTGATCGCCACATGGGCGATGGAATGACGGGATTTGAAAAACGTCATTATAGCGTCATTGATGCCTGGGTGATATTGAAATAGTCGTACAAACTACTTTAAGCATTTTTGCGGGCATGTAGCTCAGAAACTAGAGGTGTTTAGGTCCTAAGACGGACAGGTCTGCAAACTGCACCGAATGATCTCCAAGATGGCTATTTCTGTTCAAAATCCAATGCATATGTGGAGCATTCCTTTTAACATCGTCATACATGCAGTTTCTTCCGACGAACAAGGCATTATTTGTCCCCGGATTTCAGCCCCTTTAATTTATGTTCCCTACATTAAGATGAAACAAACCTATCAAATAATAAATAGTAGATTTGGAGACAGTTTGCAGGGAAGAACAAGTTGTCGTTCAAAGTAAAACTGGAAGTTTGTGAATAGGTTAAAATAAAGTAGAAGTTATGGATAAACACGATAAAATATTGCGATCAACGAAATATGGCTTCGTTAATCCTTCATCGAAAGTGACCCGGGCGCAAAAGGCGGTTTTATGTAGAATGGCATGGCCTGACATGCACGGCCGAGAACCTACGAAACAGTTTCGGGCACACTGCACACTCCATAAAAGTAAAACTGAGCTTGCGCGACGTTCTCAATAAGCATGTCGATAACTGGGAGGACATAGTAAGTAAAGACTGGTAATCGAATGGGGTTTTTTGAGCGGCGGTCCAAAAAATAAGACTCCGAAAGCTTTGACATTTGTTGAAAGTGGACATCGCAAGACGGCTTTCGATTCTGGATGTTTCAGAGTGAGGAGGTGGGAGTCATATTGAAAAAATCGACCTTCGGTATACCAGGAGGTAGCGGTTAAAAGCTATCACCAAATAAGTGATGACTTTATTGAGGAAACCCAATGTTTCGAGGCTGTATTCATGGCCAGATCTTTTTACAAAGGTCGATAAACACCACCCAAGTTATTCCTTGAGAAATTATCAAAAATATTTATTTTTATTCCTCAACGTTATTCCTTTAACTCTGGACCATTGCCGCACTAAGTGCGCTGCTTCCACTCCTTCATACCCGTTTCGTGAACGAACTTTGATGAAGATATACCGCTGAAATCTGATTTGAATTGTCCTTTCCCACCATGTACATGAGTTCGTCCCAATGCCTACCCTGGACAAAGCGCCTGCCTTCTGATTCGCTGACTGGTGGTGGGTTCGAATCGCTGCAGGCTTCGCTATTTGTCTCCTGACTGGGATAACTCACTTATAACTATTGTTATACTTTCAAGAGGAAAAACTGCTCTAGACAGCATAATTCCCCGTTTAGTAAATATGCTCCCCAATGTGTCATTGTATGATTACGTCATCGTACCGTGTGCAACATTGATTGAGAACCAATTCACGGCCGCTATGTCTGGAAATCGGGCTCATGGACGCCAGCTACGAACGACTTGACAATTGTATTATTCTGGACCTTGAACGCTGCATAGCCGGTGGAGTGGCATGGTAAGAATGACGTTATGATGGTGTCATGAATGTTGGGGTCACATTGAAATAGTCTCTACGAAATAGTCAGCAATGCTTTGTGGGCGTGTAGCTCAGAAATTAGAGGGTTTTATGTCTAAATAAGGGCAAGGCTGTGAACTGCATCGGACGATCTTGAAGATGACTATTTGGTTGAAGACCCCATGCAAGTATGGAACACTTTCTTTAACATTAAAAACACAATTGTGCTGTTGCTCTTGCCAGCATGGTAAATCTGAAAATGGTTGCTTCAAACACTTGACTGATTAGATGCTATGATAGGTTGATATTCATGTGGAATGTTAACCTCAGATGTGAGCATTGTCACAATGACAGCCTAGCACTGATATTTTTGACAAGCTGCTTCAACATGAGGTGCGGATGTTGTTATTCGGTAAATAATGTGGAATATTTGGAGAAAACGAGCCATGACATCTTGAACAGAACTCTGCGAACATCTTGCCATGCATCCTGCACCATTTTCAGTCACCACACTTGTGGCTTAAGTGCGCCGGTTTTCACCGAGCACCATTGTTGGCACAAGCCATAAAACATGCTGCACGGCCAAGCAAAACAGATGAAATAGGGCTATGACACGATTTATTCAATTTAAGAAAGCTTTTTGGTTTGTGACCATGGCAACTGAACAGCATAATGATGCTTTGAATTTCTACACCCATGTTGCAGAGTATTTGCTATTTCTATTCGTTTCAGCAGAAGCTTTCAAGTATTCCCATGCCCAGTTCAACACAAAAAAAACGCAGGGCAGAAAAACTATGCAAACTGTATTGACTCCAATAACACACAGGCGTAGATAACACAGCAATGTGTTCATCTATTAATTACAGGTCATCACTGGATGACGTCGATGTTGAGTGAAAGCCTCCAACAGCTGTCTTTGCACATGTTATTTCAACGTGAGCTGCAGGTGACGTTCCGTAACTATCGTGCGACATTTTGGAAAACCGGCCGTCGCATGCTGGGTGGAACATTACGAACATCTTGGCAAATAATCACTCAATTTTCAGTCACATTTTCCAGTCTGCACTCATGCGACACAATTCCAGAAATTGATCTAGCACAATGTTTATGCAATGTGCCATGCTGATATTGTGCAGCAGCATAGCAAGACGGCCAATGACAAAATAAATATATTTACTCAGTTCAGAAGACCATTTTTATACAGACCATGAGTGAGTGAGTCAATAATATGCCGACGATGGTGACCAGAGTTGGTAGTGGGTAAATTAACGGGAGGTAAAGCTGAAACTGAAGCGGAGCCAAAAATCTTTATTTAAAGAGCATGATGCTTCTAGCCGCCTTGATTGCGGTGGTGACCATGTATTACATTCACGTGTTTCTTAGACATGAATGTTGTCAGCAGACATGAATATTTGTGATCATCACAGCGAGTGGGGTAAGCATTTAGCGAACATCGTCTTAGTGAAACATGCACGTCACTAAACCAGCTGATGCATCGCTAGCCTATATTTGCCTTATAAACGTAACCTCTGTCGAAACAAATACCCAGGTAAACAGTGCTGTTCAATGCCGAAGTACCCTTCGAACAGTCACTATGCTTTACACCATATCAATGAAAGCAAAGCCACAATGCAACGTTTCAATGAACTCGTGTGAGAATGGCTGCATATTTGTATGTCTATTTCCATTCAGGGAGAGTTTCAGGCTCTGATACTATTTATTGCGCCATAATTTTGGCCGCATGGTTTATTGAAGTTGTAAAATAGCACATTCACTGCAAGAATCTTCATAGAAAGGAATCATTGGTTGCATGCCTGGGAGGAGGGAATTCTCCGAACGACGATTCTCCAGTAGAAACGGCTTATTCAACTCAAATTTACGAGCTTTTGGGGAAACTGATACTACCGATCAGATCGGACCTGTGTAATTTAACTAAGCATGAAAAATGCAAAAAGGTGGAGTCAACTTTCATTAAAGGGAATGTTTCACCTTGAAACAAGCACAGCAAGAAGCAAGAAGCATTTTGACACAAGCATGACGCGTCATGAAATAAGCTCACGGGTAACTATTGGCATGCTTTTAAGTGCAAAAGACCGCCCTAGACAACAATTTTTCACTATTTAGTTAACATCCTTCTCAGCACGTCATTGTCTAATCGTGTCGTGGAACGTTTGCATGACATCAGGGGGGGGGGGGGGGCGGGGGCGCCAAACTGGCCGCGCGAGACTGCCACCGTAGAGGACAAGCCGACTTACTTGCACTTCACCTCTGGCGAGGTGTTGTCGTAATCGGGGCATCGTTTTCAGAACCCAAATATCACTATGTGGGCGTGTTTTAGCATTTTTCGTGCTGTTTTTGCATATAAATCAGTGATTATGTGTTCTTTATTTACATCCACATGTTCGGTATGGCGTTATTCTTAACCATGCGATTCCCGGTCTCACGTCCGTTATCAGACTGTGCAGCTTCCTGTATGATATAGTACAAAACTTGATTCGTGCTCGAAACTTGCACAGCATGCATCATACTGGTTGAAAACCAAATGAGCTTTGTTGGTGTCAGAAGTCGTGCTGACGTACGCCAGACACGGATAACCCGATGATCGTCTTTTCAGTTTGGACTTGAGCACCAGATGGCCGATGGGGTGTCAGCATTTGCACGACGCTTCTGTGACGTCACGCACACCTGGGTAAACCTGGAATAGTCTCCAGAAAATAGTCTGCACAAGTATTCGGACGTATAGTTCAGAAACGAGATGCTTTGAAGCATTAAGGATGAGAGGGCTACGAGCTGCACTGAACGATCTTTAACAAGTGCCGGGTGGCCGGCTGAACGCCCTTCGCTCGGTGGGTGGGGGGGGGGGGGGGGGGAGGCAGGAAGAGCGTCAATTTGACCTCCTGAGATCTTAAAAACTGATGATGCTAGAGACACCAAATTCACGGGGTGGATTTGCCTGTACGTGAACTAACTTGTGTCAAAATGTGAGGTTCCTAGGTCATGATCTTCGAATCAAATGAGGTCAAACAGGGTCGAATTCCAGATTTGTGTCCAAAGTGCCCTCCAATACCTAGTTGTCTGTTCTAAGCAAAATGCCACTGTTTGTTCGAAGTCAGTGAACTGGTTTGAATTTTTTGAGGTCAATGTGACCAAATTCATACAACAGTGCTTTGAGTTTTACATTTAAATAAACTTCAAAGACTGCGCTAGGCAGGATGTTCCTAAAAAAAATGTTGACATGGATCATCTAAGGTTAGTGACCTTTTCTCACCCCACAACAGACCATACAATATGCATAATGCGTCTCCTGTTATCAATAATTCGAAATGAACGCCAGATACTATTCTATACAGCAAGATCTGGAGTAGTCCAACAGGTTAGTTTTAGCCTTGGTCTGACCTTCTTGCCTAACCGTATAACTCCACATACCCCATATCCCGAGGTCAATTAAATCTATTCATTAAATTATTGTATTGCCTGAGAAACTATCTCAAAGATATATGACTCCGTCTAACACTCCGTTGTTCCATTAGATTGAGCGATTCCCTACAATTGTCTTCGCTGAATCCATGGCCTGACTTTGACCTGCCGTAGGCCAGTGACCTTACAAGGTGCAACACAATTTTTTTACCAACCAATCCACCATTGCATGCCTACAGCTGTGCAAACTGTGGCGCGAGTACACCGCGCCGTTCGGAAACTGCTCTAGAAAAAATATTCGGGGAGGTTTAAATTGACCCCCACCAAGCGCGTGTTAATATGGCTCTCTCACTTCAACACTCCATGTAAATGTGGAACACGCTCTTCAACTAGCGCCCGGCCGGAGGTCTGAGACAACCGCATCCGGCGGGGGAAGTTTCCTCGCCAACTAGGGTCTCCAACTTTCACATGTCGCACGAAAAAACAAAGAAACCGTCGTGAAGGTCTCGTCATATCATGAAGAATGTACACATAGTTTTTCACCTTAGATCAAATAAGGTGTCACCGAAGATCACCAAGGGAAAAAACGGTCGTTCTGATAGATGCATTTAAAACACATCTCAATACGTCAAAGCGGATATTGGGGGACACAGAAGTAAATGTTGAACTGTGGGAGCCCACTCCAACCATTTTTGATTCCCCGTAAAGGTCAGGTCAGGTCCGGTCAGCGCTCTAAATTTGTGTACCAACAGCCTACAGGAACGACTGCTTTTTGTTCTGTTTCATAACGTGCGTCTGACTAAGCTTATCTTATCAGGTGCAGCCGTGGGACAAAAATATAACAGACAACAAAGTGTCATTTAAGGCTGACCTAGAGTTCAGCTGGGGACAACGTAGGTCAAAGTCCTGAGACATAAGCATGAAGAAATTTAAATGCCAATCGTGTCTAAGAGACCGGTGCCATGTTTTTTCTGTGGTCGGAAAAGTATGCTGTACATCTACGCGTACTCAAGGTGGCATAGCTTTTGCAAACATTATATATAGTTCCTTCGACGCTTGTCAATATATTTATAACAAACTGGAGACAGGCACGTTGGCACACACTATACGCCAATCAGCTTCGCAAACACGATAGGGGGTGGTTATACGTGTGCCACTCTTTCATCTAGCCTTTCCGATACCTACAGGATACTTTTTGGTGCACAATGCACAAGATACTAGCAGTGATTCGTCTAGGTACCTAGTGTACCAACAGTTAACCAAATTGGTGTTGCCTTTCGTTGACCCAACTTTGCTCATAGGCACTGAAGAGCTCAGATGAGCGTTGAAGGGGAGGGGGGTCTATGATCCGTATTTGGAGGGGCAGTCTTTCAGAAACTATATAAAATCACGCCCCTGCCTAGAAACGGACGGTCGGGGCCGGCTCAGACGCCGACCTTCCTGTACAAAAGCTGCCTGCCGAGCTCTGATCCTATTTCTTCCCGCTCGTCTGTCACAACCTTCATTATATGTCCCTTGCCGTATTCTGGCACAGGCTTACTTTGAAATAATAACCGAATGCTTTCAGTTCAGTTAAATTTCGGCATTATAATATCAAAGTTCTCGTATTAAGTTAACGATCTTCAATATGTCAGGAGGGTAAACTATGTTGTAGTGTTAAACAACGTTGTTAAGCACTCCAACGTCGTTTGACCAGTACGTCCGGATATATGCAAGGCCGTTACCTCCATAAAAGTACTTGTGAACATGATGTAGGCTAACCTGAACCGAAGAGAATATCCCACAGAGTTTCCCGTCAGCAGTTTTCACAAGTTCGTCCGCCGTCATTCCTTCGCTGGACAGACCGAGACAGACCGCCATGCACGCTGACATCGGCCAAGTTCGTCCGCCGTCATTCCCTCACTGGACATACTGAGACAGACCGCCATGCACGCTGACATCGGCCAAGTTCGTCCGCCGTCATTCCCTCACTGGACAGACTGAGACAGACCGCCATGCACGCTGACATCGGCCAAGTTCGTCCGCCGTCATTCCCTCACTGGACATACTGAGACAGTCCGCCATGCACGCTGACATCGGCCAAGTTCGTCAGCCAGTCAGTCATTCCCTCACTGGACAGACTGAGACAGTCCGGCATGCATGCTGACATCGGCCAAGTTCTCCCGCGCCATACAGGTATGAAACTGTGTACTGTTGAGCAGTCGGAACTCGGTCTCTTGGTTAGGTATGTGTGAGGTTTGGCTCATTTGGAGCTTGGTACATCATTTTGGCAGCATTTCTCTTCTCTACGTCCTAAGATATACCACTGTGGTTTTGTTTCAGATGTCTCTTTAGGATTAATCGAACATTCTTGCGGACGTCCCTGATCTTCTGACAGCACTCGCAGAGGCGTATGCGGGATTTCGCAACAAGGGCGGGGGAAGCATAGCCCATTTGTTGCTGAAAGACCGCGCAGCAGGCTGTGAACTGTACGGCGTACTACAGGACACTTTTCAGTCTGCTTATTTCTACGTGTCTTCCTTGATTTTTAGCGTTGAGATGTTGTTTGATTACACGAATATTAATAACAACATCTGCATCGATGTCATATAACCCAAATAAGTAGACGTATGAAAAACCCATCGTTATTTATACAAACATCGATATCTTGATTAAATTGTTGAGAACCAAATGTTAGAATTATCAAATTACTGACGTATAAACTGCCATGAGAGTTGGGGAAACTTAGGTGTCCCGGTGGCCTCATTAAATACGCCACTGTCATCAACCTGGAAAACATGCTTATCAACGATGGTTTCAAATTGTTTATAAACCACACCTTTCCTGCACGTTAGCGAGCAGAGGTGCGGAGTGATTCATTTAAGTTTTAGTGACTCCGACTTCACTCCGACTCCGGCCCACATGTTTCCTACATGCGGAGCCGCTCTTTGAAGTGACTGCAGCACTGGTCAAAAGTGTGTATTGCAGGCTGGCGTACATCCATAGGACTGACTTCAGATGGTGCACACGGTACACGTGAATTGCGACCAGGGATTGAGTCCATCGCATCATCGGCTCCAGACGGGGACCGTAATGTCACATGTTGGTTGTCGTGACCCCAGATATCGGTGTACAACACCTTTTTAACACCATAGTCACCTTGCAGGTCCGTTACTATCATGCTAGTTGCAGTAATGCCACGAAAAAGAATGTACCATGCATAACATATCATAGACTGTACTCTTTCAGCCATCTCCGGCCGGTGAAAGGTCCGATCTTTTATCAGGCGTGCGGACTGAACATGGGTGGAATTTACTTCCAGCGGAACACAGTGAGCCCTGCGAAACGTTCTGTAAAATATATGTGGAACAGGCGAACCACAAGGTCTCGACTAACAGCTCCAAGCAAACTCGGAGCTGTATTTTTGTCAGTCACCACGACACTGACCTAAATTCCACGCATGAGGTCTGAAGTAAACCGGCAGCTTTCTTTTGTCCCGCGCTGGGTGCCTTTAGACTTGCAGTTATCGTTTGCTTAAATATTTATGTGGAACTGAGTGCATGTATGTGTTCATGTTCATGTGATTATGCTTGTTCTCATTTGTGTTTTACATGTTGTCGGCCTTAAGATGTCTTTCCTGCTAATAGTGACTTGGCACTTAAAGAAACCTTCGTAATATTGTAGAGGGTGTTTATTTTGATGAGCTCATAGCTGAATGCGAGTGAGCATGTAACACCCGGAGGGTCCAGTCTAGTATAAAATAGGGACAGCAACGGCGCACTCTTCACAGCTGGCCATAGCGTTCCCATGTTCAAATGCTGCTCTTCAGGCCCACGGTTTTCTAAATCTTTAACATATGCATGCATAAAAGTGCATAGAAATGAAGTTTAAACAATTCTCTTTCGATTTCCAGGATCAAAGTATGAGCTGTGACACTCATTTTCGAGCTAACAGGCAAAGCGTAGACCCATGCACGCGCTGCGATATTTAGGAGTGGGATCGAATCCCGCTGCCGCGAACTCTTTTCAGCAAAGTTGGGTTCTAACACGACGGGGAACACGGTCTATATATATATATATATATATATATATATATATATATATATATATACATAATATATAAATGTATAAGTATATATATATATAGATAATATGCATATATATATATATATATATATATATATATATATATATATATATATATATATATATATATGCATATTATTCATAGCCTGCAAACGCAGATGCTGTGCTGGGAAACGTGCTGCGAGTTATTACAAGAAATACACGAGAAATTAAAACTCTACAAAGTATACTTGACAGGTGTTATGCAGCCAACGGCCTATACTCAACAGCCTATCGCTGGGGTGCATAGCATTATTGTGCCTAACGCATGGAACCTATCGCGACGGTAGCGGTCTAAAGCTGACCGTCCCCAACGCGGCCAGAGGTAGGACCAGGTACTGTGTTAGGTGCTTGTGATGCTGGCGGCCACTGCTGTGCAGGGTCATCAGCTTTGAACCGCCAGTGTAGGGGCACCAGTGCAGAGCCGCCAGCTAAACATGTATCATAAAGATGATTTATTGCGCTGACGAACTGTAGATTTCAGACACAACACAAACCATTGCACTCCTTGACTACATTAAATTCAACATTTGCTGCTTACATTGGATGCATTTACCAAGCACAGGCCACTGTTCAATGCCAGGTTTATGCTGCATGCAGCTGCAAGGAGCCATTGCATTTTGTGATGGTGCCCTCCTCCAAAAATGTTGAAATGCACTAACAAACGTTGGTTTGTCTTCGCATATTGTTGCTGGAATACTAAAAAAAAACTAGAGTAAAAGTGACTATCATACCATAATCACCTGCTTCGGGCGTTATTTGATGACATTTGTTGGACTTTTGAATGAAAGACACAAAGCTTCAGCATGAAAATAGCATTTGATCAAAATGAGGTGTCCATACACAATGAGAAACACACATTAGGTGGAGGTGAGGTGGGATCGTCCCCAGCATAGCCCATCAAGAACTTACATACACTGATTCTTGTGATCTGGAAAATACATAACTTACAACCTCACATAAGCTGAGTTGCAACAGAAAACTCAGCCGATTTTCGATGACCAATCAAATAACCTACTCTAAACAGTGCAGGCTGATCGCTCCTTTGGTTAAATGTCATCACAGGGATGCGCACAACATAGCATCATACCAAGCATTTCCGTTACATTAAAGTGCTTCTAAATTCTCAATAAATACATGGAATGCAATCAAAAAGCTGTGCTGAGTTGACAGAATTTCTGGTTGGCTTATTTCGTGGATGGTAACACCTCTGTGGATAAAGATTACCATTGCACATGCTGAATATTCAAATGCCAATGAGTCAACAATTTCAGTACCTGATGCATTGAAAAAAGAGCCGTAAGTCCAAACTAATATACCTAAGCACACCTTGGCCAGTTACTTCGCATACAGTATTCCACAAGCACTCAACAGCCGGTAGCCTAGGCCGAAATATTGGTTCGCTGTGCAGTAACTGAATCAATACATGATCAGTTTTGGTGCAGAACGTTTAAATGAGTAATTATACGCAAACTGAGACATAATGTGACTTGGCAAAGAAAAACACGCATCTGATTGGCCTAGAGGCATCTGAAATTATTTGAACACAATCTAATCCTCCAGCCACCATCCCCACTACCGCAACGCACTTCCAGCGTTTTGCGACTGAGAAACGTTATTACACTTAATCGCCACAAACAAACCAAAGATGCCGCTAACACAACACTGACAACTTTTGGTACAACATACTAAATCTGGCGTTAATCCCGATTCCGGTATACTTATAGAATGTGTCGATACCTACTACCCAAAACTTTGGAATACCCAATGTTCTATTTCCCTGTGTAACACCATATTCGACAGCGGGCCCTACCAAGCAGTATGGCGGCACCACGCACCACGCACCATGACATGGATGCGCCACGCATCACGCATCACACACCATGCACCACGCACCACGCACCACGCACCATGACAATGGGCCACGCACCACGACTGGGACTGCTCAAGAACGATCAACCTGCACCACTGAATGGTTGGCATTGGAGCTCGTGTGGATATAGGTCAGATGGTGTGATTAACCATGACACATGGATCATAACAAGCACGAATCAAAATCAGGCTTAAGATGAGTGGTACAAGATTATTTGACAACTGATTCATCTTAGAAGTGTCAATATTGAGCATACAAAGTGTAACTAGTTCAAAACAACTTGAGCTGCTTGTGCTGGTTGTCCGGAGCGGCGGTGGAAATCGAATTCCGAAAGCGCAGATGGCCTGTTACGTATAACTATGCCGTTGTCCATGTCAGTTGCTACCAATGTCAGGAATTGCCAATCCCCACCGGTCACCAGAACACTTGTCCAATTAATTTGCCCAGTTCAGTTTGCACCTTTCTGTGGATCACGAAGTACTTCAGGAATTCATCAGTTGGGAAACCTTTGAATAATCTCCGTATGGCATCAAGCCAATGCTAGTCCGGACACATGTGCATGTGACCATTTTGGCACCTCGTGCACCTCAGGTTTCCTTTCCAGTACAAACCTGGTGTCGCAACCTCGTCTGTGGTTGTGACGATGTCGAGCTCTCTGTGGGCCAATCCTTCAGCGGCGGACACCGTATGAGAAGTGCCGAACCCAGCAGACTGTTGCCGGCAGGCCAGTAAGCTAGTCTAGTAAGTGAAGGCGCATTGACGAGACCTGGGGCTGGTCCCTGCTGCAGGTGGCGTGACCAAGGGCTTCAATACACTCTGAGCGGCGCTCCGGTGGGTAGGTAACAGGCTTTATGCACCTGTGTTTATCGTTTGCTACGCCGTTTGAATGGTTTGATAGATATATTGGGTTCATGATGCATCATTAGTTGATAGCAGCCAAAAGCCTCATCGTCCGCGACAATTGATCGCCCTCACATCGAAGTTTTTTGCGCCGCAAAATGCATCAGCGCGCCCTGAATCGGCTAAATTATCGTGTTGTTGGTCACTATGTAGAGAGTGTTTAGACGTGTTTGCAACACAAATGGTTTGTGGCAAGCGGTATGAGCTGTGCTGTTGCGACTAGCTCGTCAAGAGTTTGACATACACACACACACACACACACACACATATATGTATATATATACAAATATAAATATATATATATATATATATATATATGGGTGTATATATATATATATATATATATATATACGCATCTATATATATTGTAATATTAATGGAGTGTGACATATTAAAGAGAGTGTGATAATCTAAGAGCGGTTCTCCAAGTTTTCGGGGATGTGCAAAAAGTTGGAGCGAATATGGCCTTTGAACCAAACAAATCCCGACTACCTGGAGACGTGTCTTTTACCCGATCGACTCTCACCGCAACACTGCGCAGCCGAACGCTTTACGTTGCCCAAATGCTTGTAAAACGCCTTGTGTGGTATAAGGCACGCGAGGTGATCTCGTGCGACGTTGTCATCACCAGGTATACATATATGGTAGAAAACATCACCGAATGGAGGTCATCGAATTTGGAAACCCAAGCGAAATTGCCTTTGTGCATTCCCGCACCATAGGTGCTATTGTTACTTAGAGAATACCAAAGCAATGCTCTCTCTCTCTCTCTCTCTCTCTCTCTCTCTCTCTCTCTCTCTCTCTCTCTCTCTCTCTCTCTCTCTCTCTCTCTCTCTCTCTCTCTCTCTCTCTCTCTCTCTCTCTCTCTCTCTCTCTCTCTCTTTCTCTCTCTCAGAAAGACAAACTTCGCACGCACACTCCCCATCAGACCAAGATCAATGCGCGTCACTGGCACAGACCATTAGGGATCACACCCATTTCAAGCGCCTGATTCACACTATAATGCCCAATAAGTGAAATCCGACACTTGCACAGACCCCGGTCCTAACAAACTGCAGGTTTTCTTACAATTTCCGCACAGGTTTTTGGTCATAACACCGCATTTCACTGTGAGCTCCCTTATAAACAAAGTGCCAAAGGGGGTTCATGGTAAAGCGTGTCAAGAGGTTTATAGTGCTTTGCTAACACATCAACCGGTGCAAGGTTCTTTGCTTTGGTGCACAAGGCGCCAACCGAGCTGTCTGTAAGGAATACGTCATTAGCAGAAGAAAAAACGCCAGCAGGAGAAAGAAAGACAGATTTGCCGTCGCGCCTTCATTTTTGATAACATTCAAGAGAGTGCCGTTTTTCGGTGCCGTACTTTTTTGCAGACATTGGTGTCCTTTTCCATAACATTGACCTATGACCTAGAAATAAAGAAAAATGCCCCGTTGACGACGAGTGCCGGATAACCCGAAAGTGCTCACGCTCACGTTCGAGTCACGCATACAACGGCGAAATCTTACCAACAGCCAATCACCTTCCGCAGATTGAATCATACGTGCCGTATCATCGCTTTTGCAAATGCACTAGCGGCAACACCGCTTTGACCATTAGGAGAAACAACGATCGTATGACGTTTCTATGACGACATCAATGCCAGGGTGACAAGAGTAGTCTCCCAATAAACGTTTTCTGACTTTTGCGTTCGTGTAACTCAGCAGCCAGAGCGTTTTCGGTCTTAAAAGGGGTATGAACGTGAACTGCATCAAAAGTTCCTCAAAATAATTATTTCAGGTCAAAACCCCGTATAGAGGGGGAACACCCCCTTTAACAGGCAGCGTTGCTTCGATGTTTAACCTCCGCCCACAAATTTACAAACAGCATGTCTTGAAAACTGACTGGTTGGCAGAATGGCCTATTCGAGCATATTCAGCTGACACTATCCACGGATGTGCCATAATTTATTGAGACCAGGCCATACATGGTCACTTCAGTCAATTTTCCTTTCAGAGGAAAGACAATATTTTCGGTAATGTCAGTAATGCAGAGCTACTTTGGCGTTGAAATGGCACACGTGAACAGTGTTCAGGTTTAAAATTCATGACAGTGCGAAATAAAGGTTAACGTGAAAATGTAATGCTTCTTCCCGACATAAACGTTCAGAAACAATGACACCGTATTAAACGCTGACACTAGGTGTCCTCGGAATTACAACATTATTTAACAGTTAATACATGTACATATTGATACTCATCAGCATATACACACACACACACACACACACACACACATATATATATATATATATATATATATATATATATATATATATATATATATATTTATATGTTGGCACATTTTGGCAACAAATTATCTTCCACACAAGTGATGTTAAAGACCTTGGCGTACGTGCACTTAATACGCTTTTGCTGTACTTTCTCTAGTTTTCTTATTGCGGTTGTCTGTGCGTTTCTAAGACTTAACACGCCCCGGCGTGGCCGGTTGAATACCTTTCGCTCGGGTGGGGGTTAATTTGACCCCCCTGAGATCTCAGGAACTAAGGGGGCTAGAAACAGAAAATTCACAGCGTGTGTTGGCCTGTACGTGAACTCTCTTAGGCCACAGTTTCACATCGTAGAATGTGACTTTCGGGTCAAATTAGGTCAAATAAGGTCAAATTTCAGGTCGGTTTTCAAAGAGCCCCTGGAACCTAATAATTGTTCTAAGTAATGGCCACACGCT
The DNA here is from genome assembly GCF_011947565.3 of Pollicipes pollicipes. Lineage (NCBI taxonomy): Eukaryota > Metazoa > Arthropoda > Thecostraca > Pollicipedomorpha > Pollicipedidae > Pollicipes > Pollicipes pollicipes. The sequence goes on along the minus strand of NW_023596545.1, from coordinate 18,768,641 downwards.
CATCTAAGGTCACTGGCCCCGTTTGACCTTTTGAAGGTCATGGTGACCAAAATAATACAAAACCAATTTGAGTCTTGCATCTGGATAAGCGGCATAGATTGCGCTAGGCAGTATGTTCCTAAAAACAAAGTGTTGACCTGAGTCATTCTATGTCAGTGACGTATTCTGACCATTCAAAGTCTGTGGAAGGTGCATAATGCGGTTTCTGTTATCAATAAATTCGAAACGAGGACCAGGAACTACCCCATACAACTAGTCCTAGAGTAATAAAGCAGGTTGATTTTGACCTTGATCTGACCTTGATAACTGACCTTAGGTCGATGGAATTTGTTCATTCAATTGTTGTGTTGCCTAAAAAAGTATCTCAGAAATGCATAGCTTCGTCTAACACTCCGTTATTGGATCAGATTGAGCCATTCCTTAGACATTGCCTTCGCTGAAACCATTACCTGACTTTGACCTGCTATTGGTCAGCAACCGTTGAAGGTACATCTAAATTTTTGATGCTAAACGATCTGCTATTCAATTGTCTACAGCTATGCAAAATTTGGCGCGGCTACGCCGAACCTTTCGGAAACCATTCCGGAAAACCTTCGGGGTTCAATTTGACCCGCCATCCGAGCGAGTGTCAATGTAATTCGCTGACGTTCGGCATTTATTTTGCATGGCCTGACGGGATTTATCTCACGGTGGCTTCAGGCATCGATTTCAGTTATAGAAAAAGTAAAGTTCAAAAAGTTAAAGAAAAGCATCCTTTGATTAAAAATGGGCCATATCTGGCGCTTATTTGGAAGTGGTGGGTGGGGCTTGACTATCAGCGGACTATTTATCAACCCTGTGCTTCCCCGCCAAGACCACTGATTTGGAATGACGCAGGCAGAAGTCCTGTCTGCGCTGCTGGGCTGTGATCACTTGTGCCGCCACCACATCTTGGGTAGATGCCCAAGAAAGGCCGAATGTTTATTGGACCCTCCAACATCAATGGCCGTGACGGGTCCACATCAAACACCAAAACGTCGACAAGGAGGAATAGCTGAAAACAATGAAATGGACGAACGAAAGCCATTGAATCGATAATAGTCATTTTAGTGAAAGCGGCCTAGAACGAACCCGAACCCGTGAAAGCGGCCCCGAACAGGGCACCATTCGCAAGAACCATCAAGAACGCCCCCTTCAGAGGTGCGTCGTCGACGTGTGAACGATCACACAAGTGGCACAGTGATGATCACGCAAGCGTGACACGACGAGGGTCACACAAGTGTGACACAATCATGGTCACACAAGTGTCACACAATGACAGGCGATCATTGGAACAAAACTGCGCCCGTATCAACGTTGTTCAGGGCTGCGAGCATCCAGTAAGATAAACAGCACTACTTTGATGCTCACGCGACAAGGGTGGTGCCGATCCCTTGTTGCGCGATTCCCGGAGCGAGCGCTTCTGCGCTTGGCGCCCGCCGGCACTCCCGGACCAGATAGGCGTGTCAGACGCGCGGCACAATCCCTGTGGACGGTGCTTCGGGGATCTGTCCGAGTCATGCCATGGGGTCTGGCTGTGGCGAGGCGTTGATCGGGGTGGTGTTCTCCAATGCGCCGTCTGTCGACGGTGAGAACGTCGCCAGCGGGCTGGGGTCCTTGGGCAGGTCGAGGCTATTCGGACTCTGGCGCTGCTCGCCCGCCGGCTCCAGTGGCGCTACCTGGTTGCCGCCCTTCCTGGCGCTGGGCTCCACGTACCAGATGAGACTGGCGTTGGTGTCATTGCCGGGCGGCGCGGGTGACGGCGACGTGTCTTCGTCCTCGGACTGCACCTGCAGTCGTGGCACTGGGGAAAGCGTCGGCGCCCCCTCGGCGTCGTACGCGCCGGGTTCGTCGTCCTCACCGGCGGCGTCCCTGAACAGACCCAGCTTGATCGCCGACCAGACGCAGAAGGCGACCAGCCAGTCGTAGATGGCGATGGCGGAGAGGCCGAACAAGAAGCTGATGGAAGCGCTCAGCTCGGCCACCAGGTTCAGGAGGACGTAGTCGAGTTCTTCCGTAATGGAGTCCACCTCTGGTGAGATGGTCAGGCTTATACCGTAGTCGCTGTCGATCATTTTGCTTCCAAGTGACAGGATGCTGACCTAAGAAGCGTTAATGTTGGTGAGAACAGCTTGATTAGATTAGGGGGAATTCCGGTAAGTCTGCGTCCGCCGTGCCCACACATTGGGTCAAATGCTGAAATGTCATGGGAACCACAATACACTCAACGGGAATCGATGCACTGCCTGTGCACAACAGAGAAAACGCGTACACACAAATGCGACGGCCTCGAGGGCGCAACATCGAAAGTGAGATTCAAGCCTGGAAGGTGTTTTGGTGGAGGGCGGGGGGGGGGGGGGGGGCACCGCGTCACTCCGTTTACATGAAAGGTTTCTCCCTCGAGCAATACATACAGACTGGGCTTATCATATCGCAAAGTATTATCGCAACATGATATGCTTACCTTGACGGTAGAACAGTGGGGTGGGCAACTGTCGAGACAGTCTGCCACCGGGCGAGTCATGTTAGCTTCACTCGATTGCAAATACTTCTTCTGAACAGCCAGCGTCTTAGAAAAGCTTTCATAGTCTGAGCAAAGAGCAAGATTCCTGAATTTTTCGTCCAGCCAAGGCTTCTGTATCAAATCTTGCATCCACGGAAGAATACACTCTATCGATTCTAGGAGCTTCCGTGTTATGCACCACTGCCGGCAGTTGGTCTGCGAGTAGCCCGTGTGGTTGGAGCAGTGGTAGTTGTCAGTGTCTTTTCGGCGGAAGCTCGAACCCTTCACCAAAAAGCGCTCCAGTGAATGGGAGTGGATGGTAAATTTACTGAGCTTTTGAATGATAGGGATTTCTGTGAAAACATCATTTGCATCATATACAAAAAGGTCCGCCGCCTCAAAGAGAACAACACTTGTGTGGTTGCTATTGGTATCCGAGTACTTCGAAGCAAACGAGTTCTTCAGCTTTACGTTTATCTCCATTTGTCGCTTGGCCATACTTTCATTGACAGTGATATTTAAGCATCCTGCGTAAAGAGGACTAAGGGAGTAATCTCCTAGAAGAGGATAATCAATCTTTCTTGAGCTATGAATTGTCTTCTTCTTCGACGCGGTGTAGCCATTTTTATCTTCATTTGCTCCTGTTGGCGGATCTGATGCTCTGGGCGTCAACCGCACATTATTTACCTGGAACTCTTTGAACGCTTTCCGAAAACTCTTGTTCTGATATGTCCACAGTTGGCTCACCGGGATTCGTTCCCATGGATGGACCTCTCGAAAGTATGTTGCATAGCTCTCTGCCTGCAGCGTAACATCTAGCCACGTTTTTTCATCCCAAGACGTGTGCTTTGAAAGACCAGCAATGTGAGACCGGATGCTCATTTTGAGGCTTGAATGATAAAAGTCCTCCAATGCCGATGGTGTCATAAAAGGTCGCAGACATACAGCTAGCTTAAACCAGACGTCGTTCTGAGAGACCAGCTCCCTGCTCTCAAGAATGTGACGTGATTGCAGCCTTCTTATACTTGAGTAAGCGGCAAAGGAAAATGCTCCCAGGGCGAAGAAAATTACCAAGAATTGCGTGACGTACGATATCCTTCTGCAGATTGAGAGAGATATCTTACCACAATGTGAGTTACCTTTATCCTCAACCTGCTCGTCTTCTTGACTTTTTGAGTCTTTCGGTTTGTCAGGAATTTTTACTTTATCTTGCATCTCCTCTCCGTCGCTCTTAGATATTTTTGTAGCTTCTCCAGACAGTTTTCTATCATCTAACCCTTCTTCATTACCCTCAGGTGACTTGGGGGTGTCCTCCATCATTATTCAACTATTCAACAAGTATCCACCACGTAACAACCCACCTGAACGAAATGTGTTGACCTGCTGATCAAGAAGCGAATATTACGCAATGTGTGCATAAATATTTTAACCTTCCCACGTCCTAGGTTTAGCCGGTGGACTCGACGATGTCCTTGGTCTTTAGGCTTTGCAAAGTATTGGATATTTTACTATTTTGCAACCATGGTTCTGATAGTTCTGTCACATGACTAAGTAATCATAGTCCACTTGTACCGACCTCACTGCCTAGCTGTGATCAGAAACCACTATCTTAGTGGACCAAAAAGTTTCGGTCACGGCCTACTGCATAGGAAATAGCACAATCGATATCAATATTACAATGCATGAAATGGTGTTAAAGCGTTAGCATGGCGTCCAACTTGAAGTATTTTGGTGCTATAAAAACAGACACTAGTATATATTTTGCACGCGGACAAATCTCTCAATAGCCTTTTGGTGAACTAAACTGAACATAAAGGGGCATAGGGCTATGCCTGATACTTGACATTTTCAATCATATTGCTTACGTTTGCGTGACAACACTTGGTTTCTGTAGATATTTGCAATAAACAGGAAGGTGGTAGAAGTTAAGCCGCTTCTTTTTGTCCGCTCAAAAATAGTGATTTACATGTACGGTTCGAGAGAGCTGCATTGGACCAATTCAACTCAATAGTCGCCGGAACAGTCGCTGAACGGTCTCTGGATTTCTGAAATATGTCTGCATTTTGTTCAACAGAGCATAAAGTTATTGACAGAAAGCATAAATAATAACAAGTCTGTTCATTTGCACTGCTTATTTGGTTTCGTAAAGGGGAATATCCCACCTTTGGAGCAATTTAAAAAACATGACCCGTAGCCAATTTTAAAAAGAGAGAATGACGCGCAACTCTAGTGTAGGAAGTAACTTCCGAGGCTTTCACCTTGAATCCTGTTGCGTAGAGCAAAAAGTAGCTATTTGCTTCAACGTCCGTATATTTCTACTATTCACCGGAATAGCTGAGAGCGGATTATGCTACCCACTTCAGCAAGCATCTGTCGGGTTTCATAAACGCAGCCGATTTAACAGCGGAGTATAATTTTACTTAGAAACTGACGCAAAATAAAGAGATGCACTGCATTGTCGTAAACTGAACAGTCTTGGTCATGTAGGGGCCGGCGCAAGGTCAAGCGTGGAGCCGTAGGACGTTTCGAGGCTGAATCAACCGGGAGTGGTAAATGGTTCAGTCATTCTGATAAGCACGTTTGTGTTATTTTAGCTCTGATCGTGTTCATTGATCCACGCTTTCTGTTCGACAACATATGAGTTTCAAACCGCCTGACCCTACCCGCACCGTTAGTACACCACGAGTGGTTTTGTTGCATAGTATGATTGTCGCTTGGGCTAAGGTGATAACAATTGGAAGAATGGTTTTCATTTTATATGCGCTTAAGTATCATGTTGGCTGAATGGGTGCGAGCATCAGCCGAATCTATCAAAATCGTGACAGCTTGGTGTTCTTAACACCAGCCTGCCAGGTTTACACTCGCATGTTTTTTGTCTGTACATCACACGTCGACACTAGCATTTTCTGCCGTTTTCGGATCTTCGCTGTGCTGGCAGCAGCCATCTCAGGTGCAATAGGCACCGATCTAGTCCACCCCAGCCGGCGGAGTCGTGCACTGGCACCACTGCGAGCAGTGGGGTATCGCGCGCAGAGTAGTGACGTTGCGAAAAAAATCCTGTCACATGTGAAGGTACACTGAAAGTTATGTGTGAGTAGACTACCATATGTCCTGACTGCAGATATGCATGCTATGATGTGTCATTAGTATAATGTGATATTTGCATGGCTGGCACTGTTGGCAACCATCAGCCAGATATACCTACTCAATATGTCATGTCTTCTATGCTGCGCGTAGTATTCTTATCATACTGCACCTGGAGCATGAGCTTGGAGCATGGAAATCTCATGCTATCAAAAACGCATGTCACGTATAATAACTTCTCATATATTTGATTTATTTGCTACATCGCTTGCTACGCGAGAAGCATTTGGCAACAATAATTACTTGAGACCTTAATTCTACGTCTTTCGCATCCGGTGTTTTTATTTGCTTGTGGCTGACGTGCATGGGCTGTCCAAGTCCGCTGCATGGCGCGCCTGACTGCACCAACAAGCATCACGTTTGTGATTGCGCTGACCGCCCTGTGAACCCGTCACGCACACCGTGGCGCTTCCAGACCTGAAAATGGCCAACCCATTTCGAGGGTATTTTATATGAATCTTTGCAAAAAGGTGCATGTGTAATTTTTCCGTTTTGTCCTCAGTTTAGGTGAAGGCCTCCGCTTCGTCCTGCATTTCGAAACGAATCTCCTGCACCCGTCACATGTTTTTCGGGGTGCGTAAATGGGACGCATGTAAACATCAGCGATGTGGCCGATAAAGTCGACCGACATCGGACCGAGCCACGAGCCTTAATGTGATGGCCGCCGCGGAACCGAACCGCGAGGTGTTCGCTGCCTCTGCCCACGCGACCAGTCGCGTCCATGATGCCCGTGTTTGGTGTACGTCTGGCATGGTTGAGTAGTGTCATGCATTTGTGAAGCGGCGATACTTGTGATTAGTTCATGCATACACGTAACGCGCTGATGTAATTTGAACGCAAGTTTTTGGTTTAAGGATGTTTGCAGCTATGACGTTACCATTATGCACTTTCTCATGCGCACCATTGTGTGATGCCATCATAGGTTAATTGAAGTGGTCGTTTTAAAGAGCAGGTCAATTGCATGCCTCTATTCTAACTGTTGCAGCTTTGAGAACGTAGGGCCGGCACCCGGTGCATTCAACAACGGCGACAGCGCTTACCCCAACTTATCCTGGTTTATCACGCCCCTGCCGGCTCCACAAACAGCTGAAGAGAGGGGCTAGGTGTTGAGCACGGACGCACCTCACCGGTGATTTGGCGAAATATCTGGAAAGATAATCGCAGGCAGGGGCTTCTTGAAGTGAGTGCTCCACATTCCACATTTGTATGGGAGTTTGAACTGCAATCAAGAGTGTAGGTGCCAGGGAGTCATGACCACCCCTCACTTTTCAAGGTGGGGGGCAGCAGTGATAAATGCCCCTTTCTCCACTTTTCAGATTAAGGCTGTGTTTGGCATACTTTTGCAATACATTGCACATACACGCCGATTTGCATGTTTCACCAGGAATCTTCCTCAAAATGCGTCATATTTTTCGTCTGTTCATTGGCCATCGCTTAGTGTCACAGCCACAAAGCCAACGCCGCGCAGCTTACAGAGGCTGCAACGCCGGGCGTCGGGGCTGTTGTTGCTATGACTTGCGAGCGCGCATGTTCAAAACCATATGACATAGTTTGCTATCAGTAATCCGTTCTGACTGAATCTTCAACACCTTAAGATGAACATGGATTAGCCATGTTGATACAGATTTGGGCCCCCTTTCATCTGTAATATACGTTCAGTGGGTCTTCGATATCTATGGAGAACCCAGAAAAACCTGGAAATAGAGTCTTTGTGACAATTATTTGACCACCTCTGGCGACCAGGAAAGTTATTGGGTCAATGTCGGCTCCTGCGCTGATTAGGGGTCAACCGCGCGGGTCAGAAGGCCCTCCCGTGTCAGGGAGGGGAACAATGCAATATGATATATCCTTCCAATGGCGTCCGGATCGATCAGGAGATCCTGCCCCGTGTCGCCAGAATGGCAGCCAGACGACACTTCGCGATGGGATGCAATGGCCCTTCAGCCCTTGACTGGAACCGGTAGTGCGCCCCTGGTGTTTTACCCAAGGTGCCCCTTGTCCGAAAGGAAATAGGGGGTCTCAGTATGGTTGAGTAGAGTGGATCGAAATCAGCTTAAAAACGAACAAGGCCATCCCATGCTTTCCTGAACACGTCTATTTTTTAGAATGAATTAGTGGAACAAATTACATCAAGAGGTTTGAGCACGCCCGCCCGTAGCCTCGAGAGCCAGGACAACGAATTATCTGGGCTGCAGCTTCTGTAAAACCGAAAGGCTTCGGCCACTGCAAGCGCCACCAGACGGTGGGTGCCGTGTTATCTGTTTTCTGGACAGATTGACAGTCACAGAAACACGAAAAATAGAGATTCTACCTTTACTCTTCCAGTTCAACCACCAGGTTCCAGCCCCACTTCCCGGTGCCTTTAGGGCCAATCCGTTCTTAACATCAGTCTAAAAATCGCACACACGAAATATGCGCCCAGACTGCCTTCTAAATGTAAGATCTTATGCCATGAAGCAAAAGATACTTCTTTCAGAAGCGTCATCATTTTCGTCAGTATTATCGCCACGGCTCAGTATTAGCTGCTGAGCCGACGCTGTCAGGCCTACGGAAACTGCAACGCCTTGAGCCGAGGTTTTTGTTTCTAAGATTTCCGAGTGCGCATGCTCAAAATTACGTCACATCAAATGTATTACTTATCAATTCAAGTCGTTAAAAATAATCTTTTCGGAATCACCATCATGTTTCGTCCACCAGTGGACCACGGCGAAACGTTAGCCGCCGAGCTGACGCTCCACAGACCATGGAGACTGCAACGCCTGGTGTCGAGATTTTGTTAAGATTTGCGAGCGCGCATGTTAAAAAACATGTTACATAAATTATATCACATACCAATTCTGACTCGGCGGTGAATATCTCCAGATGGACGTGGCTTGGCCTTGTTGATGCACATTGTTGGCCACTCGATCCACAATAAGATTTTCATTTCCAAATTTGGATCAATCATATCGATCTAATCTGTCTTTGAGATGTCCTTAATGTGTGTAGAACCCAAATAAAAACTTTAACAAGGATTTTAATTTTATCTGTTTAAAAAGACTGCACTAAACCAGTGCAAATCAAGAGTGCGTGCGATTTGCACCATGCGGATGTTCAACGCCTAATTTCTGAACTTTATTGACTTTAGCATACAAATATAATTGATCTCACCGTAGCTTCTGGCTTATGGTCTGGTTGCAATGTAAACATAAAAATACAACAAGGTAAACAGTGTCTTTGTTAACAAGTAAGCTATATCCAGGGATCTTTTAGGGATCACCATAAGAGTGGATTTTGCCAACCCCGTGTTCCCCTCGGCAAGCCTCTGGCTACGTCCCTGCCTACACACAAAAGGAGAACGCACGGCGGGCCAACATTGACATTAACGAAACCATATATCGTAAACATATGCTCAAAACACGTACAACTATACACCATTGTACTTAGCATGGAACAAGGACAAGCCTGAAGAGGTTTTGCGTTGCTGCAAGGCACGGTCTCATGCGTATTGGGTTGTAAAGCTGAAAAGTGTGGTTTTCGGGAAATTTGACATTTGATTTGGCATAATGAAGTCTATTGTCAACCCAACGACATAAAATGCATTACCGATCCCCAGGTCGTGTTAATACCAATTCACTGGGGTCTTCCGCTAAGCTGCTTTGGAAGTGGCACGGGCCCCGCATCGACCCCCCTCACCAGTCCGCCTTGGCGAGTCAGGGCGATGGTTTGAACCTCGTTGTGTTGCATTACTTCTGAACAGTTTTACGCACGGCAATGAACTTTTGAATGGCTGAATTTACATAGTTTTCCCACGTGGCGTAAAAATTTGCGTAAAAATTGAAGTTTCTGACCTTCATAATTTTCTGATTGTACATAAGTTGTAACCTTTTCTGCACGGTCATGTCGCTGGCATTTCGCTAAAAAATCGGATTAGTTTATTGCAAAACCATCCACGTGGTGGCTATTACGGTTTCAGGTTACACAGGTGCAGTAGGAAAAAGCACACACAACAGGTATATAAAATCATACGGACAATGGTCAAAGGGCTGAAACAGACCTAGCAACGCCCCCTATGAAACAGACCTAGCAACGCCCTACATCACCCGGATCAGATTAGTTAGCAGTGGCTAACATCACATGGTGGTTTAATCCGTCCATAAAAAAACGACTCCACCGCTTTGCTTTCACCCTGTACACTCTTCTTAAAGTGGCATGCTACATGAACTTAATTTAGGAATTCCTGTTACTGCATATTACATCCATGGCATGCTATGAAAAAACTGGTCAGTGTTTTTCATAGTTGAAATGTTGTATCTTTCTTATCTTAATAGTTCGCATTTTGAAATATATTACGTAATAATCTAGAACTAACAACCATAAATCCAACCCCGTATTATTTATCAAATAGTCTGGCTCACATGGAACAGGTCAGTGTTCGCGTAACGAACAGTGCGTAAAGCGGTTGTTCATATTTTTTAATTGGGCGCTGACCATCGTATGACCGTTGCGTGACCACCCTGCTTAAAGGGAATGCTCCACCTTTATATAGGGGTTTTTAGCTGAAATAGCCATCTTGAGGACCTTTTGATGCACTTCACGGCCATGCCCTTTTTAAGATCCGAAGCCCTCTGGTTTCCGAGCTACACGCCCGCAAATGTGCCACAAGCTTTAATGAGGGACTATTTCAAAGCCACCTCCGCATTGATGATATCAAAGAAACGTCATACGATCGCTGTGATATTACAGGCTGTTTTCTGTTTATGGTCAAAAACAGCATGGCCGCTGATGCATTCGCAAAAGCGACGATGTGGCCCATATGATACAATCCGCGGAAGGTGATTGGCTCTTGGTAAGATTTTGCTGCTGAATGCGTATCGCAAACGTAAGCGCGAGCAATTTTGGGTTGTGCGGCAATCGTCGTCAACTAATATCTAGGCTATCCTAATATCTAGGCCATGGGCCACAGTTATAACAAAGAACGTCACTGTCTGCAAAATACGGCGCCGAAAAAAGGACGCTCTCCCAAATGTTTGAAGAAGAAGGCGCAACTGTAAATGTCTTTTTCTCCTGCTAGCACTTTTTCTTCTTCTACTCACGAATTTCTTAGACAGCTGGGTTGGCGCCATGTGCACCGGAACAAACAAATATTGCGCGGGTCTATGGTTTAGCTAGGCATAATAACATTAGGGAAGCATTGCATTGAGTACATATGCTATATATATATATATATATATATATATATATATATATATATTATATATATATATATATATATATATATATATATATTGCTAAGTAGTCAACACAGTCTTGCACCACGAATTCAAATCGTTAACAAAAATTGTGTCTTTCATGTACAACCTCCTAAGCTGCACTACCATGAACCCGCGTTGGACTTACGAAGGGAGCTCGCGGCGGAATGCGGTGTTATGACCGGAAACCTGTGCGGAAATTGTGACAAAACCTGCAATTTGATAGTCCCGCGAGCTGTGCAAGTGTGGAATCACAATTATTTTACAAGAATGTGAATCAGGGGCTTGAAATGAGTGTGATCACTTGGTGATGCGTGCCAGTGGCTTGTATTGATATTGAGGTGATGGGGAGTGTGCCTGCGAGACTTGTACTTCTGAGAGAGAACATTGTTTTGGTCTTTTTTAAGTCTAGTGGCTCCCAATGAAATGTGATATATCAAAACCTGCCTCTGTATTTATGTTTGTGTTCGAGCAGGACAGGGTAATGATGCTTGTAAGCTGAAAGAAACTCTAGCACCTATGTTACAAGGATGTACAAAGGCAATCCGCTAATTCGTTATGATCTTGCCAACATTTTGAACCCTTTGAAGCAATACAGCATGCTATTTATGAATTGCATGCCAGTATATCAGCAATTTTATTTTGGCAGTAGAGGCTGGTTTGCGCGGCTCATTAATGCACACGCTTGGTATAAGCTCGCATGATGCAGCTTTGCAAAGTTGTCTTTCCCTTAATAATCCTGAATTTTGTATGCAGGCAAGCATTGTTTGTGAGTTGCCAACGTCATAGTCACTGCAACTTGTGAAATGCTGGGTGCTGAGAAAAGTGGAAAAGTATTGCCGTTGGTTTCTCGGATAGCACTTAAAATATCTTAGCACCAGCAGCTTCACCAATGCATTTCGCTGATTTAACCTTAAATGCAAACACTTTTCATGTCTCCAGAATTGTGCAGGGTCAGCAGGTTTGCAGCGTCATATCACATCTTATAATATTTTCTTGCTATAAATTTGTTATTACTTGCATGAGCAACATTTTCGAGTGGAAGCAGCCTAACAACTGTACCATGTTGCATGGCTGTGAAAGCCAAAGACATGTTTGCATCTTTGTCAGCCATGTTTTGTAGATTTCCAAAACAAGCTGAGCAAGTGTGTCACTTATTGGTTGTGTGCTTGCTGAAAGTGATTTGAATATTGTGCCATGTGTTTTTGGTCAGTCACATGTCAGATGCGGAGTTAGTGCAAAAATGCACGCTTGGCCCATCTTTTCATGATTTAATTTATTATGAAAGCAGCAGGGATTGAAGTACAAAAGCCATATCGTTGTTCATTATGCCATGCCACAATACAGCACTGAGGTAGTGCCATATGGCACTGTCGACCCGTGCCATCACACAATGTATCACTGTGACTGTAAATTAACTGCTCTATGTAAAGCCTATGAGATAGCAGCTTATAATTTAGAATGACTAGCAACAGCTGATTAACAACGCCAGATAACTATCAACGTGAGAATGTTGTTGCATCACAACGGTTATATGGGGGTTCACTAGTGTTGCATAAATAATCCTAACAAAAAAAAACATACCGTCTCCCACCCGTCCGCGCCCAGCGCCCTAAGGTGCCGCCGGTGGCGCCACGCGGGCCGCTCTCAGTCCGCGCCCAGCGCACAGGGCCAGCCGACGTGGGCGCCGTGGCGGCAGCCCTCAGTCCGCGCCCAGCGCCCGAGACAGCCGCCGGTGGCGCCGCGCGGCCGCTCTCAGTCCGCGCCCAGCGCACAGGGCCAGCCGACGTTGGCGCCGTGCGGCAGCCTCAGTCCGCGCCCAGCGCCCAGAGGACAGCCGCCGGTGGCGCCGCGCGGCCGCCCTCAGTCCGCGCCCAGCGCCCGAGGACAGCCGTCGAGGCGCCGGCGTGCCCCCTATCGCCATCGCCACCACCCAGGTTCCCACAGGTACCTGTAGTGAAATGAAGCACTGCTTAAAAACGTGAAACAGGAGAAACACAGGATGAACATGACTGAAAGCTGCGAATTCATTCTGCAATCACGACAATCATGCAGATGGCAAACGCCATTCACAGGCTCGGAATCAATTCCTGACGTCTCATTTAACTCACACTAGCAAGGTAGTAAGGTGCAGCATGTTTTGAACAAGTCACATCGTACTGTAAAGATCTTTGAGATACGGAAAATTCGCATAGAAAAATGGATGATAATTTTTTTCTTATAGGCTTAGGCACCTTTGTAAAACAATCATAGCCAAGTGCAGTACATACAAGCAGTGCTCCCGAAGCTGTGTGCACACTGCACGGTACAAGGTTGTGTAGTCTTAATAGCACTCTGCTGCTTGAACAAACCAATGGTCACCCTTTAGCAAGATGCAGGATGGTACGCTTGACTGTTGGTAGGCCGGCCTGTCGCATCGCACATCGCAGGATCATGTACGTGCTGCTGGATACCACCAGCTTCTTGCTTTTTGCCGATCGTCTGGAACATAACACAGTGTGAATGGAAATTGTAATAGACTGCAGATGTGGAGTCAATACCTATGACGATGACTGCAACAACTAAGGTGGTGACTTATTGGTAACTCTGCTTCGCTTTAGAGCATAGGAGAAAACAAGCTGCATTAATGTTTTATACAGCATTGCCCATACAATACTACATGAAAAGTGCAATTTAACTAATTAAACAGATTTCAGGCTGCTAGTCCCTTTAGTCATCTAGGTGTTTCATGTAGGCCTTCAAGTCCCCGTAGTCTAAGTTCCTTGTGTTTGGCACGATATTATCATTATAAGACAATGCCAATTTGCAAATCACACAATTTGCAATCACTCATTGCAAATTTAATCATCTTTATGTCATTACCTAATGCAGTTTGTAGTATAATTTTGTAAAACAAATTTCAGTCTTCTTGTTCAAAAAGTAACCTAACATTTAAAATCCAATCCCAAAAGCACACACTCTGACCCAGATTCTGGTCTTCGAGATGGTGTAGACACAGGAAGCACCGGGGTGCCTGGAACACCTTCCCTGTGCTGAAAACAATTCAGGACATCAACAATCATTATCATTAAGATAAACAATGAACAGACCTGTCACACAATGTACAGGTTATAGGGCAACGCTGTGACATGTGCGCCAAGTACAACACAAAACAATATTTTACTTGCATCATATAAATGTTGATGTCAGAAATGACAGCAGCACACTGAAATGCATGCATGAATAATGACTGAAAGCAGACATGGAAATGAATGAGACAAAAAGTGATCACAGAAATGCCATGTGTGTTCTAATGTTGAATAAGTTCAAGCCTGAATGCCAAGGCTAAATATGAAGTGTCTAACAAAAAGAAATACAGAAAATCTAGGCATTCACAAACCTGCAGAGAGGGCACAGCATTGGCTCTAAGCCTATTCCTTTTGGCTACCAGGCTGGAAAAGGTACCTGATGGAAAATGTGCCTGGCACACTCAATGCTCCAGCTTGACAACACTGATACCACATGCATGAAGCCATTCCTGTTGGTGACCTTGTTAAGCTGGGAATCTGAAAGGATCACAACAAATGGGAAATAGGATTCCTATACAATACAACGGACATCTACTTCAAATGAGTAATGCAAATTGAAAATATCTGCAAACAGGGTGTGCGTCAATCATTGTGCTAGGTGGCGATTCATCAGGAATACATCTGGGTTGCCAAAAATGTCTGACACATTTTGAAATACTCGTGATCCCAAAATAAGTAATACAAGCTGAGGCCATGCACCCATGAACTTTGCAAGCTGTGAGCATGATGCATAGCTGTCACCAAATGTAGTTAATGTAAGCAAATTTAAGTGTTTTAAAATAGTGGCAGCAGCATGGCAATACCCCAAACAATGTCGTTGCCAGAATATGACACTTCGGAGCTCAGCCCAGTGCAAATCTGATTACAGCACCTAGAGTTCAGTGATGAGTTGAGTACACTGATGACTCCTATAATCTGGAACAATGGAATAATTTTTGACTGATATCCCTGATCCTGGCCTCACTGACAAAATTCACATCGTTCATGCAAGTTTATGCAAGTTTATGCGAGTCATCTGTTTATGAAGTGGTTACATCAAATAGCCAAGCTGTAGCTCCATGACGGTAGTGAGATAGGTAGCAGATGGAAACAAGTGCAATGACGATGATGATGATTTGGGCTCAAGGGCGCCCCAACTACATTGGTCACGTGGTGCCCATAACCTTGTGATGGAAACAAGTAAAAGTATTTGAACTTGCCCAAAAATGGTATAAAAAGCTACTTGCCAATGTGCCATGCAATGTCCTCCACCAACATGCCACACTTGGCCCCAGTCAATTACTCTCAAATTAATGTTTTGTGTTTTTTTGGTAGCAGTAAAGTACATAAACAAATTTATTTCCGAAATTGGCGGCAACCGTAAGACCAACTCCTAGCACTTGCACCCAATATTCAGCTGCCGCGTTGCATCTGCTTTTAAAGACTTTGTTTTATTTTCGAAGGCTTTTTGCCGGCGTGTTTAAGGCATGTTGCCATTTTTTGCGGGGGGCGCATCCGGCCGGCAGATACTCTTGTAAAATTATCCGGAATATTGAACATTTTTTCGGAATGGCGCTCGCCAGTGCTGTCGCGGAAAATTGTTCGATAATTTTCCGTAGCGACGGAGAATCCCGGAGAATTTTCAGAGCATGTTCAAGACGGAGAATCTGTTTTCGCCATGCATAGCTATGACCGTTGGCTGTGGATGGCGTTGGGAGACTAATCTGGGGACAATTTCCGGACCAGTCGAGTGTAGATGGAAAATCTCCATGGATGATTATCGAAGAGATTACTATTCGTTAAATAATTTTCCCTTGGCCGAACACGCCCGTGATTGCATACTCATTCCTCAAACTGACAACATGTAAAGCGATCGAACACAATTCTCGTGACTGCATGCCATATTGAGACGTGCATACCCTGAACCCTTTGCTGAGATGTCAGTGATACGCCAGACGCATTCGGCGTGAAGCGTTTTTAACAGAATGGTACTTACGCGAACACAGTCAAATCACTTTCTTTTGGCCCTGCGATCACCGCACACAGATCACCCCATGCTCTGCACCCCCACCGATGTAAACAGGACACTGCCTGGGGATGGGGAAAATGCCCGTCGACAAATGCCGCACAACCCGAAATTCCTCACGCTTATGTTCGCGATACGCATTCAGCAGTACAATCTTAATAAAGCCAATCACCTTTCGCGTATTGTGACACATGTGCAGCAGCATCGCCTTTGCGAATGGATCAGCCACCACACGTTTTTTTTATCATAAACAAAACATAAACAAACAACAGCCAATCATTCAACGGGTATATAATGACGCTTCTATGGCGTCATTAATCAGAAGACGATTTTGAAATAGGGGAACTATAAGGATTTTGACACTTTGCGGTCGTGTAGCTCAGGAGCCAAATCGTTTTGGGTCTTAAAAATGGCGTGACCGTAAACCGTATCAAAAGGTCAAGATGGCTATTTCAGTTAAAAACGCCATGCAAATTTGGAGCATTCCCTTTAAAAGTATTTTTATCATGAATCTTATGTGCACAGGCAGTGTCATCACTTCCTCGCATTCCACCCATCCAACCATAACCGCATGCACTTGTCATGTCTCCAGCCTTGAGCAAGATTGGCAGGCCTGCAGTGTCATATCACTGCATGCAATATTTTCTGTTATTTTTAGTGAAGCAGCCTAATGACTGTAGCAAGTTGCATGGCTGTGGAAGCAGATGACATGTTTGGCATCTTTGCCACCTACATTTGTGGATTCCCAAGATAGGCTGACCAAGTGATGTCACTTATTGGTTGTGTGCTTTGCTGAAAGTGAATTGTATATTGCATCATGTATTTTTTGGCCAGTCATATGTCAGATGCAGAGGTTTTACAAGAACGCACTCTTGACCCCTCTTTTCATGATGGGATTTATTATGAAAGCAGCAGGGATTGCGGCACAGAGACCACATCATTGTTCATGCCATGCCACAGTACAGCACTGAAGTAGTGCCACAATGAAGCCGTTGACTCGTGTCAGTACACAATGTACCGCATTGGCTGACTACTCTACTACGTCAAGCCTAGGAGATGACAATTTAACATTTATGAAAGACTGGTAACAACTGATTTAACAACGCCAAAGGACTATCACCAGCGAGAATGTTGTCGCGTCACGATGACCATATCACCACCCCAGGGTTAACTAGTAATTGCATAAAACAATCCTAAGGAAGAAAAATATTCTGTGATAGCTCAACCTTGCCATCTTCACCAAAGCATTAGAAATGCTTTCGGCAATCCATTCATAACAATTTTGCTGATCTATTAATTTTGCAAGCAAACTTGTCTTTGTGTTTCCAGTTGCAAAAAATAAAGGAAGTCACTGCTGTGCACATCAAATGAAATCAATGCCAGGACTACAGCGCTGCAGGCAAGGATAGGTCGACAATGTAGTGCTGACATTTTCAGCAGTCCTTGGCAAGTTTCGGAAGAATCATGACATTATAGGACAGTTTTACAGCATATCGTGCTTTGATATCAATCATCTACCATAAACCTGGCGATCGCTACGTTGTATAGGTCAAACAGTCTACCAAAGCTTTTCCAACGGCCAGTATCAGGACAAAAAATCCATAAACAAACCATTCACTCACATGCCATCCGACACAGCGCCCGAGACAAGAATGACCCACCGGCGTCAGCCTCCGTGCGTTTGGAGGTATTCTTAGGTCTGGCTGCCAGATGCTGCCAGGTATTGCTGTCTTCAGAGAGCCATTCCATGACGCCAACAACGATGACGTATTTAGTGCATTTTTACAAACTTTGAAATTTTGCTATTTAGTGTGGTTTTTGAATCTTGAAAGTTAGCCAGTAGTTACAAGTAAGCTTTTCCCATCATGCCTGATGCTTATCTCAGGATCTTCAGATTGAAACTTTCCCTTTAAGACTTCGCAGCTTTCCTTGTTTCCAGCGCCACACTGGAACAAAACCCTAGCTCTTTTAGTAGCATTTGGCCGGCTTACATGCCACACCACCATATCATTGTCATGCTTACTTTTTGAGCATGTTCAAGTACAGCATATCACTGTTTCAAAGCACACCTATCACGAACCCGTAAAACATAGAAGAAAGCCATGACTATTGTTTGCGTCAGCGTCACTTTGTCATTATCATGTGTATCGTAACAGAGCGTGCGGCAACAGTGCCTCAGCGCAGCGGCAATGAGTCGTCCACTTCAGCGGCACTGCGTCGATCATTGGGCCCGCCGAATGTCCGCCACAGAGGCGGCCGGTACGGCACAGGAGAAGGAGGGCTTGGCTTGGCTTGGCAGGGCGTACAGCAGGAGCCTTGTGTCTGGCTCAGCAGAGGCCGCGTGTCCGGCATTAGAGTGGGCACACGTTTGGCACTGGAGCGGCGAGTGTTCAGAGCGCCAGGCTGGAGAGCGCCGCCGGAGAGCGCCGGGCCGGAGAGCGCCGGGCTGGAGAGCGCCGGGCTGGAGAGCACCGGGCTGGGGAGCACCTGGGTGCAAAGTGCCGGGCTGGAGTGCGCCGGGCCGGAGAGCGCCGGGCTGGAGAGCACCGGGCTGGGGAGCACCTGGGTGCAGAGCGCCGGCTGGAGAGCGCCGGGCCGGAGAGCGCCGGGCTGGAAGCGCCGGGCCGGAGAGCGCCGGGCCGGAGAGCGCCGGCCGGAGAGCGCCGGGCTGGAAGCACCGGGCTGGGGAGCACCTGTGCAGAGCCCGGGCTGGAGAGCGCCGGGCCGGAGAGCGCCGGGCCGGAGAGCGCGCCGGAGAGCGCCGGGCCGGGGAGCGCCGGGCTGGAGAGCGCCGGGCTGGAGAGCACCGGGCTGGGGAACACCTGGGTGCAGCGTGCCGGCTGGAGCGCCGGGCTAGGTAGCGCCGGGCTGGGAAGCACCTGAGCTGGAGAGCGCCGGGCTGGAGAACACCGGGCTGGGGAGCACCTGGGTGCAGAGCGCCGAGCTGAGCTTGGAGAGCACCGGGCTGGAGAGCACCGGGGTGGGGGGGGGGGGGGGGGGGGGGCATCGGGGCTCCTGCAGGGCTTTCCCACGCTTCTGCCTGGGAGGCCCTCCGTGGTAAATTCTTACCACCAAGAGCCGACCAGCGTATCACAGGAGCTGACGATTAGGTACAACTTTGTAGCCAGTGAGCCCCTCACGACACGAGCATAGCCAAGACGGCAGCACAACAACAGCGACTCACGCGCTGGTGTACACGGTCCTGCAAGTGAGACCGCAGTTCACAACAGTGTGGCCGGTGTTCCAAACCACCTATCTCAAATGGCACGACGATTTAAAACACGGCGCAGCAGACTGATCACGTATGTCGCAAGGTGCTAAGGTGAACCATTCCCTCGACCGGAAAATCAAGTTATGTGGTATTTTAACTTTTTATTCTCTGAAGTGCGTCTAGGCTGCAAAGCATGTGACTAGTACTGACCTGGCTGTCACTGGAAAAGCACGCAAAAAAGAAACGTCAAGATTCTGTCATGTCATCACTGATATAGTATATTTTAAAGTATATTTCTGCCACCTGCTGAAAATATCCAAAGTCAAACTACTGAATTTGGAAGCATTTGGCGCCTAAACTTGCTCAAGTCAACGCTCACACACATTCTCCATAAAATACCACGCTGACTACGTGGGAGAGTACACACCAATACTATGTGCGGATTATCGTCTGACAGTGGGAAATACGTCGAAACACGGCTATCTGCTTTTAGAAACTGGCACAGCTATCTTTAACTCCATTCAAGTAACACTCGT
Organism: Pollicipes pollicipes; assembly: GCF_011947565.3. NCBI lineage: Eukaryota > Metazoa > Arthropoda > Thecostraca > Pollicipedomorpha > Pollicipedidae > Pollicipes > Pollicipes pollicipes. Next base: position 18,748,925 of record NW_023596545.1, on the reverse strand, counting down.
TTGTGTTTGATAACTAAAGTGAACCTTTTGGAGATGCCGGGGCTTGAACACGGGGCTTCTCACATGCAAAGCGAGCGCTCTACCACTGAGCTACATCCCCACGTGGTTCGCCAGGGAAATGACTCTCAGAAACCGACTCATTTTAGCAGACATTTGCTAGGTTCTCAAAATTCTCCTCGAGTATCGATTCCTCGTTCCGGTAATTGTAAAAGCACAGGCACCATCACTGAACTCGAACAGTCAGGAGCAACTGTGCCTAGGAGACAACCGAGGACTAGGATCCAGTTTGACCGCAAGTCAAAAGATTCGACAAGAATCATGAGCCCGCCTGGTTGTTGACATTACTCTGCCTTCAGAAGGTCACGGTAACGAAAAACCCGCGGGATTATTTTTTTTTATTCAATAAGCGTCAGGCATTACGGCACACGGTGTGCTCTTAAAAACCAAAGTTTGAAAGTGCCATTCCAGGTCAGTCACCTCTACTCACCCATTTGAAGTTGGAATGACATTTTTTATACCTCCCTGTGAAAAAGTCGAAATTAGCGTAAAAACACTCCTCAAGCAGGGCCTGCAGTAAAAAGATGAGTTGGTGTTGACTTAGACCTGACCCTCATGCTTGGCCAAACGTCAAAGGAATAAGTCACAATCAGACTTGTGCCTGGTTCCCAGATTTCTTCCCGGGAACCGGTTCATGGCCCCTGGTTCCGGAACCAGGAAGAACCCAGGAACCAGTCTGGCATAAGTCGAAAGATCCAGCAAGAACCAGGATCCAGCTCGACAATAAGTCGAAAGATCCAGCAAGAACCAGGATCCAGCTTGACAATAAGCCAAAAGATCCAACAAGAACCAAGATCCAGCTTGACATGAAAGCGAAAGATCCAGCAAGAACCAAGATCCAGCTTGGATCGGATAGGGACCCAAAAAGAACCAAGATCCAGCCTGGAATTACGTTGAGGGATCTAGCAAGAACCAAGACCCAGCCTGGAACATGCATAGTGATCCAGCAAGAACCAAGATCCAGCTCAGGCTTAACATGGGGATTCAATTTCAGCAAGAACCAAGATCCATTCTAAAATTATGTTCAGGAGCCAGTAAGAACCAGAATCGTACCAGGATATCTTCACGGAGTTGCTGCTTACACTCCCCACTTTTTCAGGCCCAGCAATGTATACTGTTCTCAATGTAAATTAATTAAATTAAGTCTATGAACATTGCTGGTTATCTGCTCAAGCTGTTCCTCATACACCATAAAACAAATGTGCTGTTCTTTAATGTTATTTACACTACAAATTCAGATGAACACATCAATGACTTGTCAGGACACAGGTATGATGCCGACCTGCTAGGTCTGCATCATACCTGTACCTACCTACCGTGATCATACCTAACCTAACCGTGATAATCTGCAGACCTGTTAGGTCTGCAACCGGGCTGTTAGCTGCCTAATGTTATCCTGAAAGGACAGGCCCGCTCTTCCGTGCGGATATCACGGAAATAATGAATAATATAGTATATGTATATATATATATATATATATATATATATATATATAGTTTACATGAGAATAGCACAAAATGATTATCGATGAATTCATGCAGCAGCCATAAACAACACCTCGCCATACACCAATGCCGCGCCACCGCGTGTCACTCATCAAGGCCGCAGATAGCGAAGCTAGTGTCACATGTCTCGTTTATCTAAAACCCAAAGGGACTATGGCGTCAAGGAACTAAGGCTGCCGGTGGTGAGGTTACTCAGTGTGGGAATGAGTAACAACGGTTCTATGTTACTGACTTCCTGTCGCCCACACAAAAACACCATCTAAGGTGTCAAAATCAATTTAAATCATCCACAACAATGTCAGACACAAGCAAGGTTTGTATGTGTTGAAATGTGGCTTCTGATGATAAAAAAGCACTTTGGGCGCATTATATGCCGAAAAGCTTGAGACGCAGCTGAAAAGAAGGGAATGGAACTTTCAGATGATTTCTCCCAAGAATATGTTAGCATTTTGCACGGTCCTTCTAGATATTCTATCCCAGATATTCTTGAATATTCCATGTTATTCTGTTTATTCTTCTAGGCATTCCAGAGGTGGCTGGGAGGTAGACAAATTAAGCAACCAATCTTTATATCTTATATATATATATTATATATATATATATATATATAATAAATATTTATAAATTAAATATAAATATAATATATATATGTATATATTATATATATTATATCATATATATATATATATATATATATATATATATATTTATGTAAATATTTATTCATATATACACATAGAGCCATCCAGACCGATATGGAACAAACGTTGATCAGCTGATAAGACTGCGTCTTTCCGAAGATAAAGCTCAGCTAGCGCGGTTTCCATGGCAATGTGGAACCGACGCACTGCTAGTGTGCCGTTGTGTGAGTGCGAAATCTGCGGTATGGGAGAGGTGACATGAAATTACGTCCGATTTTAACGGAATATATGCATCGTGTTAATAGCGTAGAATGTTCCCTCTGTCTATCTACCAGTTACCACCATATTCTGCAGGAGCGTGTCTGACAAATGAACTTATGGGACTAATGGTATGGAGATTTGACAAACAAAGGAGTCGCAAGTGTTCTTCCTGAAAAAATCCGCGAGAACAAGGAACCGGGTGGATGTTACCAGGGTCTGTGGTTGTGTCCAAAGCTACTGGAACCAGGGCCTGGCATAAACAAGCAAAGGAGTTAAAGAATGTGAGTCAGCTCTGGCTCAGCCATAGGTACTTATAACATGGATTACCAAGAAGCAAGCAAGTTGCTTGGTTGCGTAAAGTGACCATATATATACATGTATATATATATTATATATATATATATATATATATATATATGTACATATATGATACCAGAAAATATATATATATATAATATATAATTACTACCGAAAACCATCCCAATATCACAGATTACCATTAAAGCCCAACAACAATTTTTACAAATGCCCAGCCCACCCGCAGACCAAATTTAGTCCCACATTGATACTGCTTTATCATGCACACAATGAATCTATATCTGCCTGAGCCTTGTGCTCAGGCTTTTGGACGAGCTGTATTGTTTTACAAGTCAGGACATGCCATTTATTTTGACTTGTCTGTGATGTACTGATCTGCCTTTTTAGAGCAAAGTATTTGGGTTATGCAGGAGTACCTTTTTAGGCCAATTTTTCCAAGGCCCCAAAACTGTCAGAGTACTCCATATTCTGACATCAGGAGTCTAGTGTTGGTAAAATACTAGTGTGAACTGTGAGACGTGGTGTTAAGTATTCATGGCATGTTGGTATTTTTGTTGCTTGCCAAAGAGCTTTTGGGAACCTGGAGCTTGTATTGACAGAAAAACAAGGGAAACTGGGAGCTGAAGCCAGTGCTTACAAGATAGCTAATGGGAACCAAGACACAGGTCTTGTGTTGTTGAAAGAAACAGTGGGAACCAAGATCCAGGTTTTGTTTTGTACAAGAACCAATGGGAACCAGGATCAACATAATGCTTTGTCGAAAGATCCATTGGAGACCAGGGTCTAGGGTTTTGTTTTGTCGAAAGAACCAGTGAGAACCAGGATCCAGGGTCTTGTTTTGTTGAAATAACTAGTGAGAACCAAGATCCAGGGCCTTGTTTTGTCGAAAGAGCCAATGGGAACCAAGATCCAGGGTTTTACTTTGTCGAAGATCCAGTGGGAACCAGAAACCAATATTAGGAACCAGGCACATGTCTGGTTACAATCCTAACATAAATTTTTAGTTGTCAAAGAAACCATCTCAGAGGTGTCTGGCGCCGTCTAACACTCCGTTGTCTGATCAGATTTAACGTTTCATTTGGATTTCCCTTCGCTGACAACCATGGCGAGATTTTGACCTGCCATGTCGTGACCTGCGTAATCACCGACCTACCTTGTTAGGTCGGTGACATTACAAGGTACATGTAATTCCTGCCACCAATCGATTAGATGCCTAATTGGTTACAGCGATGCAAAGTGTAGTGCGGCTGCTGCACACTGTTCAGAAGTTATGTTCGAACAAAACCTTAGGGGAATAATCCAAACAGCAATACAGCGACGGAAGAAACATCACAAAGGTGTGAGCGAGTGCTTTGAAATACTCACTGAAAAAGCTTTCGGAGGCTTTGGAAAAAACACTTTGGCGTTGAATGACAGGATAACACGCCTACTATGTACGAAATGCACCAAAGCTCCACAACTGTCTGCCTTTGGACCCGACTACAGATGATTTCAATTTCATTTATCAATTCGCATTTATTTATGTTTGCATGACCAAAATTCCACTTGAAGATGCCGGGGTTTGAATCCGGGTTTCTCACATGCAAAACGAGCACTCTACCACAGACTACATCCCCACGCAGTTAGTGGGAGGGATGACCCTCAGAAACCCACTCATTTAGCAGAAATTTGCTCGGTTCCCAAAATTTATTCTCAACAACTGATTCCTGGTTCTGTAAAGAAGAAGAGGACAGACATATCCAGCATGAAGAACCAGGACCCGGTAGTGTTGCCCAGGAAACGAACCAGAGCTAGGATCGCGTTTGACACCAGGCCAAAAGATCCGGTCACAGTCACGAGCCCGCCTGTAATATACAGGGGTGTATGCAAGCACACCTACACCTTGCACCTTTTATGCAAGTGTACGTGTGTGAAGGTGTGTGTGCAATTATTTTGACACCAGAGTTTTGTTCTGTTTTCGCATTATTTACAGACTAGCCCTTTATTTGCACACCATAGAGGTCATCGTCGCAGCCACACCATGGTAAAGATAGCGGCAATCGTCCCCCGAACCTTTAGCGAAACTTTATATTCTCATTCGCATGTACTCACGTTGAGATAAAGCACGCAAAAACAAATTCATGCAACACGCTACATGGGCTTCACTTTTAGCCACGCCATGAACATAACCAAATGTCAATAAACATTACACATGACAAATTACACCTTCCGGAACCAGGGGCCAGTTTTCGAGAGGAAATTTTGGTAACCGAGTACATGCCCACTAAAAATAGTCGATTTTTGAGAGTCGCCCTTTCCATAGTGGTACTGATGATGTAGCTGATCGGTATTGCGCTCGTTTCGCAATTGAAATACTCCGGGTTCTAACCACGTCATCTCCATTTGACTGTTTTTGCGTATTCAAACACGACCAAATACGACTTCATGAATAAGATTTGGCTATCTGCGGAAGTTTCTAAAGGCAGACAGTTCAGATGTTTTGGGCGCATTCCGTATTTTGAGCGCATAATCCTGTCATTCGGTGTCAAAATATCCTTTTTGAAGCTTCCGAAAGTTTTCCAGTGAGTGTTTCAGGGTGCTTCCTCCCTTGTGAAATCTATTTTCCGCCACCGCATTGCTGTTTGGTTTGAGGTTATGTGTCACGCATGTTAAAATGCATGTCGCGTGTCTATGGTGAAAACATCTCCGCAAGCCAGAGGGTAAGCTCCACGAATCGAACGAGTAGCCAAACCAGCTATTCGACGGAATGGATACTGGGTTCACCCGAAGGCCCTTACTCTGGCCATGTTCGCTGATCTTGCCATTGGTATTCTGTGAGGGATCGTGGCTTACGCTGCTCAATGTGGATACAAAAATGTGACGAGGAGTGGCTGTACCAATTTCCCTACGAGACCTTAACACCAACAACTACACAAATGCTGTCGATTGGTCAACAGAGTGCATGCTAAACCCTGCACTCTCACTGAACTCTGGGTGTCACTACTGTGTCTGGGTGTCTTACTGCTGAGGGTCACTGAGCTGCAGACTGGCGGTCACACGTTACACCCGCACCTAATGCGCACAAAGGCTGAAGATGGAAAATGTAGGTCGTCACGCAGGCGCTGGTGGGACGGGACCGCGATGGTGGGACGGGACGCACGCCATGAGTACACACACACAAAAATGCGACGACGACGAAACGTGTCCGTGTTGGAGTCAACCTGGACGTTGTTAGCCGTGCTTGGTATAAGAAAGAGAGGCATTGAGCCCCTGGTTTGTCGCCATGGTCAATTCAAAGTTCTAGTGCCGAGTAAGCGACATTCAAGGTATCAGCAGGTACTGTCAACACGCGCTCGGACGGGACAATTTGACCCCTCTCCCCTCAGGGTTTTTCAACAAAAACTTCCGAACGGCTTGGTGCAGCCGCGTCAAGCTTTGTTTAGCCGTAGTCTTTGAAATATTTGGTGTTTCAATATGACACAAATCACACGTACATTGTAAGATCGCTGACTTATGGCTGGTCAAAGCAAAGCCAATGTCAGCTTTGTCAGCGCCAAAACTGCCTTTTTGTTGGTTATTTTGATTAGCGGGTGGTTTTTGACGCTCATTTTGAATTAGTTGGAAGCTCGGATGGACCGCGGGTCGCTACGATCCAAAGTTCGGGCGTGACATGTGGCGGAAGGACCGTTTTGAGATGTCCGTCCAGTTAGCATCATACTCGTATTCGAGTTCAGCGTCGAGTTCAGATTTCCAAAAACGACCAACACGCGTCACGACCAATAAGTTACTCACGAATATGCAATCTTCTATTCTCTATGTCATTTAGTTTGACATATGCAGGTCAATGAAGGATCAAAACTTTGACACCCTGGAATTTCTTTGTTATAAAAATTTCAATAAAATGGGTATCATATTTATCTTTGTGATGTCCGAGAACTTGAATATTTTGACATTTCTTCGTTAATTAAGTGCAACAAAAGGTGTCATATTGATGCTTGTGATTTTCTCTTTCGTCACATCTGCAAAAAAGATTATAAGGTCACAAGTCAAAGATCATATAAACCGTGGTACGCTAGCATTTATCATTTTATCAAATGCATACGACAAATAGGTAAGAAAGTGATGCTCGTAATGTCTGCTGTCGTCACACCTGCTACAAAGTAGAGGACGAAGGTCAAGACCACACAAAACGCAGCACCCTTTCGTTTATAGTTTGACCAAATGAATGGCATGAAACGAATATCATTATTACGTTGTGGTGTCTACTTTGTTGCATCAAGAAACAACTTCAAGGTCAAGTTCATTCAAAGCGGTGCTATCTATACTAACTATATATCTATACTACACTTTCCAGGCAGGCTCATGATTCTTGCCAGATCTCTTGGCTTGGTGTGAAAGTGGACCCTAGTTTTTGTCCATTTCTTCGGTACAGTTGCCGGATCCTGGTTCTTCATGTTCAACATTGGTGGCTGTGTTCTTTCTATTTCCGGAACCCGGAGCCAGCTTTCGAGATGAAATTTTGGGAGCCGATCAAGTGTCAGCTGAAATGAGCCGGTTTCTGAGAGTCACTCCTCTAACGGTGTATGTGGGGATGTAGCTCACTGGTAGAGCGCTCGCTTTGCATGTGAGAAGCCCCGGGGTCAAGCCACGGCATCTCCATTAAATGTGTTTTGGTTACTCCAGCATAAGCAAGTGTGACTTGAGGAATGAAATCACAAATGTCTGTAGTAGTTGGTAAAAGTTTATCTTTATGGTGTTCCGGCGTACCCTGTACATCTTAGGGGCATACGCCCTGTCATTCAATGATAAAGTTTTCTCAAAAAAGCTTCCGAAAGCCGTTTCAGTGAGTGTTACTACTTACTTTCGCCCTTGCGAATTTTCTTTCTTCTTTGGGAAATACATATCTCTCTTTTGAAGTTATGCACCACGCGCATGGTAAAAACGGCTCCGCTAGTCAGAGAGTCAGCTCCACGAGTCGAACCAAACCAGCTATTCAACGTAATGGCTACTGGGTTCACCCGGAAGCTATTGCTCTGGCCATGTTCGCTGATCTTCTCAATGGTGTCCCGTAAAGGATCGTGACTTACTGCTCTATGCGGGTAGAAAAATGCGACGAGGAGTGGCCATACCAATTTCGCTACGTAGACTTTTACACCAACAACTACACCAATATTGCCGATTGGTCGACAGAGTGTATGATCGAGCCCACACTCTCAATATCATTACGTGTCACAGGGATGCAGAATCGCGGCAACACGTTGCACCCGTGCCCAGTGCGGGGATTTGGTTGGCATTAAAAATTATATCCCTTGTAAGGTTCCTGACATGTGGCCTGCCTTACGCCATGGCTGTCAGCGAAATGAAATCCAAGTGAGCTGTCCACTGAATGCTTTATTAGTATGCCTATGCCCAGAAAATAGTGAATTCAACTCGATGCTTTTGTCTTTAGTGTTTCGCACTTTCGCTTCATAGAACGACGTCCTGAATCGTCTGGCCGGTCAACAGCTCATCCAAAACCTGGCTAGTCACAACCGAATGTGCTGGTCCCCGAAAGGCAATATGTGACCGTGATGTCACTAAATACCGTTCGAATTGGAATATAGCTGAAACTAGTGCACTCAATGGTCTGGTTATTGTGATCGATAGAAACTTACTCTCCCAACGGCGCGTTGACCAACTGATTACGAAGTGTGCTGAAACATCCATTGCTCGCATCCAAGGCAGTGTACCTTGTCCACCTCGTCCTACACTATGTGTCATAACGAGTGGTGGAAGTACTCTGTTTGCTATTGCATGACCATTTACGGAATGAAGAGCACAAAACAAGCCCGCTGACTGCAAAACTGAAAATTGTTTTTACCCCAGTTATTTCAACTAAAAA